>NC_057840.1:11950248-12575248 GCF_910594005.1 Cervus elaphus
GAGGCCAGTAGTCCTCCACTCTTCTGTCCCCAGACAGTCAGATGTTCCCTAGGGGCAAAACCAGACTTGGCTGAGAAGCACTCCTAAGACTAAGTAATAATAGAAGCAGTCTCTTTGGTAAGTTAAGACAATTCTTTGCAAGTGACTGGTGATGCACATTCACAAGAAACTGATTTTAGTAACAGCTTGGTGTGATACCAATAAAGTCAAGAGAAGTTGATTGATCCATGAGCTCAGTCACACCAGCAAGATGCTTTCACTCTCCAGTCAGATAAAGACAATGGCAAGCAATACATTTTCTAGCTAGGTAGTGTAGCTTTATGTTTGATATTTAACTGGACCATCCATGGTTATTTCACTGCAGCTGGGGAATTTCCTAGTGGCATCACCATGGAGGCTACTGATGCCTTGCTGCTTTTTTATTGCAGAGTCTTGGAATTTGATTATTCATTGAAGACAGGAAGGAGAATCTAGACTTCTCTGTCATATAAGGTTTGGGAGACTTTCAAGAAGCTAGAAATGTCTAGGAATTTCTAGGTCAATGTTTTTCAATACTGTTTTCACTACTGTTTTTCACTTCTGGCCCATTAGTTTTGTCCCATTTGTAGATCATAAAATCATCAGTGGGCCATGGTCAGTATTTTTTTTAAATGAAATGAAATTGAAAATATTAGATTGCATCAGGCAAAGCAAGGGTAAATATTGCATTGAGAACTTTTTTTTATGTGTGTGAGAGTGTGTGTGTGTGTGATGGGCTGTGATTTCATGGTTAAAATTTGAAAATCATTTGTCTTTACGGATGAAGAAAGGGAACTTCTGTGTATTCACTGAGTATGGTTTGGAATCATCACATGGGATAACTTTTGGTTTGGTGTAATCTATGACTCAACTATGTTTCTTTGCATTATTACAAAGTAAAGTGATAAAATACTTGATGATTATGAAGGCATGATGCTAGGAACTGTGGGGAGTTTAAAGATGAAGAGAATATAATTCATGTCTTCAAAATTTAAGAAATGCAAGTTTCAAATTCTGGCTGCTGCTGCTGCTGAAGCTTTGCAAGTTATAGTTGACAAATATGTGAAACAAGTATGGGATGTTGTATGACTACAGAGATCTCTGAGGGCTGGGACTTGTGAAGGCTGCATGGGAAAGACAGGGTTAGGGTGTACTTGAGCTCATAACCTAAAGGAGATATGTAGATTTGTGTGGGAAGGGGAGGTGGGGGCAGTCCAGGCTGGGGGTAGAATGTGACAGAAGACAATATGTGGACAGTTTGCCAGAGTATTTTTATCCAGGCAGTTTAGAATAAATCCTAAAGTTTCATAGGGGTCAAATTTGGAGGGCAGTCCAAGACATTTAACTTTCTTCTTAATTTAGGGAAATCATGAAAGGTTTTGGGCAGGGGTTCCAATATGAGCATGGTATTTAATTCATCCTCTCACTGAATGGTAGGTGTGTGTGCATGCTCAGCCATGTCTGACTCTTTGTGACTCCACGCACAGTACCCCGTGAGGTTTCTTTGTTCATGGGATTCTCCAGGCTAGAATACTGGGATGGGTTGCCATTCCCTTCTCCAGGGTGTCTTCCCAACCCAGGGATCAAACTCTCATCTCCTACATTGGCAGGCAGATACGTTACCACTGTGCCACCTGGGAAGTTACCAGTCACTTATTATATAAAGAGAAGGAATAAGTGAGGTCAGAAGATGCATCATATCTGGTTCTTGACTCAAATTTCTTAAAGTCCAGAGAGCGAGAACTGTACACAAAAACAGCTTCTGGAGTAATACAAAGAATGGCCCACAAGCCATCAAAAAGTGAGCTGCCTGATCCTCAAAGGGTTCTCTTTCCTTTTTTCTTTTTGACCAGAAAAATGGGCTTATTCCGGAATAGCAGAGAATTGCAACTTGGGACAGGCAAATTGTGGTGAATCACAGGCACGTCAGGAGAGCAGCGAAGGACGTGTTTCCACCAGGTTTAGGAGGAGCTTGGGGAGGTGTTTTTCTTTTTTCACTGAGGTGCAGTTGCTTTACAAGATTGTGCTAGTTTCTGCTGTACAGTGAAGTGGATTAGCCATAGGTGTAAACATACCCCCTAAAAATGGTACAGAGGGTCCTGTCTGCAAAGTAGAAATAGAGATACAGATGCAGAGGATAAACGTATGGACGCCAAGGGGGGAAGGGAGGATGGGATGATTGAGAGAGCAGGATTAACATACATTCACTGCTCTCGTGGAGCAATGACTAGTGTGAGCCTGCTGTATAGTGGGGGGAATCTATCTGATGCTCTGGTGACCTCAGTGGGAGGGAACGCCAAGGAGTTTTACTTGTAGAGATGAGTAAGGACTTCATTAGCCAAGTCAGAGGCTAAGAAACAGGAACAAGTAATCCAGCTGGGCTGGGGCACAGGCATGTGAAAGAGAATATTTGAATGTAACACTGGTGAGGTCCTGCTGGGACCTCAAGGAGGAAGGCCTTGGACACCATTTGGTGTGTCTCCTACCTTTGGTGGGGAGGGTTACCCTCCAAGACTCTGTCTCCCTGGGGACATACAGTTGGAGTTGTACTTTCACATGGGCAGTTCAGAGGTCCTGCGGAGAATGGAGTATGACGGGGTCACAAACCTTTGCACTATGCACTCTTATTGTATCCTACCCCTCATCATTCTCTGAAGTCCAGAGTGAGCCAGTCTTTGTATGCCCGGGACTGAGGACAAAACTTGAGTGTCAGCAAGTTAATAAAGAATAGCAAAGCATGATGACCACTGCTAAGTGTATTGTTCATTGAATAAAAAACAAAAACAAAAGGATTTTTTTGATCCAACTCATTTTCTTTAAGTGATCTCTCTCTCCCCTCCCCCCTTTTTTTGGTTTAAACATTGGGGGGGAAAAAAAAGAAACAATAAAAGGGCAATATTCAAACAGCTCCTAAAACATGACATCAAATCTCCACATTATTTGTAGGGCCCGCAGCCTTGGAAAGCAGCTTGTATAATACCAGATTTCTAGAGTCTTTGTATTTCCTTCCCTCTGTGGATCAATAAATTAAGCAACACGTCGATACCGAGATAGCAGATGAACATCTGTCAGGGAGAACGGGTCCTAGGGGCTTTGCGCTCTGGTATGGAAAGTGTTTGATCTTGGTGTGCCGTCATAAAAGATGGGAGAGAGTTTATTATCTTTTATGGTCCTGACTTACTAACAATACCTGACAGGGTGACTGTGTCTCGGCCTCTGGTTGGAATTGGGGATGTTCTCGTTGGCTTACGCCTGTATGAGGCACAGAACTTGCTGGTGAAACATCAAAACGAGCTATAATACACCTCTGGCCGTGGGATTCAGAACAGCTGTGGGGTTTTCTCCTGTAGGGGGCTGGCAAGAAGAAGAAAAATGAAAGTAGAGCCATCAATCTCTATAGCATTCTATATATTAATAATGTTTGCCAGCGCCAGACATGTCTAATCAATACCGGATGCAAGGGTTTGCTAAGGTTTGTAATACTTCGTATGCCTTGTCCAAACAGCCTGAGTCCTTGGCGTGGGGAAGGGGCCGTCCTCGGTGCCTGGGTGCTAGGACCTGGAACTTGACTAAAAAGCCATTTTATCACAAGAACCGATTCCCCAAAAGGCTGGATAGCCCCCCGATTTTTCTCCTTTTTTCTGTCTCTCTTGTTTCTCTCTTTGCTCCTCTCTTTTTCTATCTCGTCTTGTCTCTGATACCTTCAGAGAATCCCAAGGGTTTTCCCCTGAGACTAACAGATGAGAAGCGGGGTTCAGCCGCCAGGGGGAGCCCGTGGGGCAGAGCCCACAGGAGGCTGTGAGTGAGCCTCTGAGGTTCAGAAGAAAAACATTGATTTCATGGAGTTCTGGGATTAGAGATGATTGTAAACACTTGGGAGACTCCCTGAGTGCAGACATTTGTGAAACAGTAAAAGTACAAATGAAAATCGTCTCATGCCATCGAAGAATGTTATTTAGCTTAAGTTGGAAGGTACAGAGAAGGATTTTCCTCTTTGGAAGGTTAATTTGGAAGGCAATGGTGAGCCGCCAAGCAATTCTTGCTAGCAGGAAAAGTAGAAAATAGCAAACACAGATAGGGATGCTGTGGGAGAGGCATTGCACAGAAAACTTCAAAGTATTATGTGGATTTATATTGATGCCTTCAACTGTCGTCAGTAACTCTTTCAGGTCCTCACTAGCACTAATTAAAAAAAAAAAATCAAGTAAATGTTTGCTACAAATAAAAACAGAAAAAGCAAAACTCCAACCTCAGATTTCAGCCCTTTTACCTTCCTACCCTGCCTCCCTCCTCCCCCACCTAATATATTTTGGCAACATCATTCAAAGGCTGAATCTGCTGAGAGGTTGCCAAGTAAAAAGTGTGTGCACACACAGGCATCTAACAAGCTGAAAACCAAAGCTAAGGTGGCAATTTGCTCATAAACCAGATAATTAAGGATGTGCCAAACTACCTGTGGGGGACCCGGGATTTATCAGTGGTTTTTATTTACTGTTTAATAGTATGGCATGTTATATAAACCTTGAAGTAAAGCAATTTGATTATAAAAAATAGCCTTTTCAAAGTCACAACACCTCCCCTACAGAGTTCTAAAATCAGTGGAAAATGGGCAACATCAATAAACACGGGGACTTATGTCAATAAATGTTCTGCCCACCCGGGTACCTTGTTACCCGAGAGGTGTGTGCAGGCCAAGGTTTAAATACAAAGATATTTGTCAGTCCCCCTTCTTCAATCACTAGGATTTTAGAAATGTACAAATTTTTTTTTCAATGGGTCTTCTTAAGGGGTAGTCTTTTCTACCTATATTTCTTATTTCGATATTTCCTTAATTTCAAAGCTTAATTTGTGCTAATGGGACTGGACCAGTGGTTCTGAAACCTGGCTGCACACTGGAATCATCTGGAGAAGTTTAAAAATTACTGATGAAACTCTGGTTTCAACTCCAGAGATTCCCATATAATCGGCCTAGGATTTGATCTCAGGATTAGTGTTTTTTTTAAAGATTCCCTTACTTGAATATGCACAGTGATGACCTGGGTATGGCAGGGTTGTCATCTGCATTTTAACCACTCCCGGGTTATGTTGCTGCTGCACTCTGAGAACCCACTTCTTGAGTAGTGAGTGTCTAGAGGAAGTGGTTTTGAAGTTGCTTCCCTAGTGACTCAGATGGTAAAGAACCCGCCTGCAATGCAGGAGATGTGGGGTCGATCCCTGGGTTGGGAAGATCCCCTGGAGAAGGGAATGGCAACCCACTCCAGTATTCTTGCCTGGAGAATTCCACAGACAGAGGAGCCTGGCAGGCTACAGTCCATGGCGCTTCAGAGTCGGACATGACTGACTAAGCTCACATGTGTTTGAACTGCGAAGGTTTTTGATATAGAAGGGAAATAGAAGGTGGTGTGGAAGGCTCTTTTCATTGTTCTCATTGGTCTTATATATTCACTGGCCTAGATCCTTTCACTAGTTCTAGTGTAGGTAAATCCTGTTATAGGGTAAGATTTTCCTAAAGCAACAGCAATCTGATCTTAAACGTAACATGCTGAGTAATGTTTATTTAGGCTGAGGTGTTTCTAGGGATGACTGGAAGCAGAAAAAGAGAAAGCATATTTTCTAACTTTTGTTGAGCACTTACTGTTGGCCAGGCATTGTGCCGAATCTTTGCGAACTTGTGTGACTGAACCCGGAGAGGTGCTTGCTGTTCCAGGAACGGCTCACAGGGAGAAGTTACTCGACCAAGAACAGAATTTATGGATTGGGGGGATGATGTCTCTGTGTTGTCCATCCACCCTTTCATATCTGTCCCTCTTTGGGAGCCTGGCTTGTCCCATTGGGTTGAACTTTCTTCTCATTCTTTATCAGGATCATGATGTCTTCTCTTTGGCTGGGTCACAGCTACTCTGGGAAACTGATTTATGTTCACATATTTTAAAGGGTTTTGTGGGCTCATTATCACTGTCCCGTGATATAATTATTAAGTTTTCTCTTTTATCTTCATTTAAAAGGGATAAAGTTCTGATTGAGTTTCACTGTTTGCCCGGCAGCTCTTAAGTGATGCCAAAGTAACCAGTCAGCTCATTAAGAAAACAAATCTGTCAAGTGGCATATTTGAGGTCTTGTGGAACAAGCAACTGCTTGACTGACAATGTTGTTTTCTTTTCCTCCGGTTTGGTTGGCATCGGATGAACCCGACCACAGAATCTTAAGTACTTATTTTTAAAACCCTACCCACTGACTTGTGCCCAATCCGGGTGACTTTTCTCTGTGCGCACAGTAACACCATTCATCACTGCTGGTTGAGGAGGACGCAGAGGTGGAGAGGGGAGGGTTAGAGCTTGAAGTCTCAGGCAGGCCCTCCCACCCTCCGCCTGACCCTACACCTCCCACTCTTCTTCCCTCCAATCCAAAGAGCTCCCTGGGGGAAGTCAGCTGGGGGCTGTTCTCCTCTTTTTTCCCTGTTGGAACTTTCTAAAGCTTGGGGCACCTACCGTGCAGACATTTGTGTTGGGGGTGGGGGGAGAACAGTGGTTCTGATGGACGCATGAAACAGGTAGCAAAGACTCTGGCTGCCACTCCCCGTGCAAAGCGGTCTCTCCCCACAGCTGCAACTGCTAAAACAATCTTGTTCTTTTGTTTTCCACACTTAAAGAAAGGCCTTCAGCCAAACGGTCGCCCCTGACCTCACTTTATATTTCCAACGTGCCTTTTATTAACTCCTTTTTCATATGGTACATGTGGAGCCTGCCACCAGATGAGAAGGAGGTAAATTTTGCAATTCTGATGGAGAGAGCAGGGGTGAGCCATGAGAGATGTGATGAACAGTTTTTGTCGCAAATACATCTCTTGCGTCGATCTGAATTCCATTTGGGTAAATAAGCTCCAGGCAGAGATGATAAAAATGCATTGAAGTTGTACAAGTCACTTTAGTTAAAAAACAAATATGAGCCAACCATATTAGCCATGCCTTCGAAGCCTTCTTAAGACAGAGAAGAAGTTGTTTTGACTAGAAGATAACTGAAGGCAACTAAAGGAAGATGTTCTGCCTGGTGACGGGGCTTCTACTTTTGTTCTTCAACTTGGCAGTTCATGGGGACAGACTTACAAGCTGGAGTGCTGGATCGCTTTAAAGAAATCCAAGTAAAACTCCATCTTGCAGTCCCTTTCATTGATTTCTAACAGCCCTGTTCTCTACAGAACAACAGCCGGGAAAATAATTTTTGTCTATGGAGGAATGATATACTGCCACTTTTTTTTCAAAACCAAAGTTAAATTTTTTTTTTTCCTCTGTTTTTTCCCCCCGGAGTGTGTGCCTGTGTGCAGGGTGTCTGTCTAATTGGCCACAAGAGGGAATTAAACTAAATAAAATCACTATCCACGGGGGGCCTCTAAATATGCCTTTTTAATTTGAAAATTTTTGTGGGTTATAGTGTAATTCAAGCTTTTCAAGGTTTATTAGTGCATAGTTGTTCGCGGGGCTCCCAGAGCTCAAGACTTCCAGTTCGATCCGCCTGCCGAGGGTAATGCAAGAGCCAAAGGCGCCTTTCATGTGCCGAACCGCCGAAAGTGACACAGCCTTCAAAAAGCCCTCCCTCCCATCAAACACATATTAATAAAAGTGACTGAAGGGAGCTGAAGTTGGTAATTTGTGCTGCTGACTTGACACTGTATTCGTCATTCCGGGTCCGAGGAATTCTGACAATTCACTGCTCAGCCCCCGGGACGCGGGGCTGGACGATAAAGATGTTGCTGGCAGATGGAAGTCAATGCCAAGGACTTGACGCGCCTGCAACCGCGGAGTCAAAACACGGCCGCTCTGGGTAATTAATTGCCGCGCGAGGAAACGGACCAATGGCGCCTTCTGCCGTGAAACTGTTAATGGAGAACTTATGGAGAGAAAGTCGAGTCCTCCCAACCAAATTGGAATGTGAAAGAAATCTGTTGGAAGGTGATGACAGAAATGAAGTAAAACAGTTGTTTCCTGATCCGCGTGCCAGGTGTGTCTCATACTGTGATAAATAAGACCTGCGTCTTACACTCCAGAAATTGGGGATATTACAAGCGTTTATTATGGGGAGTCACAAAAACCCTGCACTTGAAATGCTTTGTTTCTCCTGGCACCAAACAGTGAACAGTTACAGCACAAAAGCCTGAAGCTGCTAATTCCTTTGTTTAGGTTCGAGCCAACCTGGCCTATTAAAAGCTTAAATTCAATTTTATTGTTAAGGTATTTATTAACTGATTATGAAATGACATTAAAAGACTCATAATTAAGCTACTAAGTGGCTCCTTAGCTTGATTAATTCTCCCCTTTTCTTAAACCAGCGAAATGATCCCTGTGTTTGGAGGGAACTGTACACCACCTTGACGGTATTTGTTTTAGCTCTCACCCCTGCTCTGGCCAGAGCCTTAAATTAAGGGAAACTGTGGGAGCCCGTGGATTAGGGTTGCAGGCATTTCCCTGTAGCCACAGTTGTGAGCTGATCCTCACTTTAACATAGTTGCTGTGTTCCACCTGAAGAGGATGTATGAATGATTCTTGACAAGTTCTGAAACTGTCTCACCAGCTACTTACTTGTTAAGAGGCTGTTCCTAAAGTATTCATGTGCACATGTGAAAATGCACCCACAAGTGTACAGAGGATGTAATGTATCCCCCCGTCACACACTTAGGTAGCTTGTTTGTGGTTTGAACTTGGCTATCCAAGTTAAAAAGATCATTCTACTGAAATGATTTTCTTTTTATGTTTTTTAAAGTTTTAAAGCATTTTGATGTATTTTATTGGCTATTACTTTCTCTAGAAACTTCAAGAAGAACAGATTTATCAATACAACATTTTCTTCTTGTGGGTAAAAGAAAAATTTTATGAAAAATTGTTGACCCTCCTGACCATAAATTGTAGTCTTTTTAACTATGTGAAATATCAATTTATAAAAAATAGATTTCTTTCCCACAATGGAATTTATTTCTTGAAATTGAAATTTTTTTTTTAATAGCAATAATTAATTCTTGGATAAACCTCATTGGCTGCAATACTGCCAGTAGTCAAAGCAGGATTTGCAACTAACAAATCAAAGGAATTGTAATAACTTTGAACGCACAAATTATCTAGTTACTGTTGAATCAGTTATTTTATTAAGATCTTTGATTTCAGTACCACATGCTCCTGCTACTGTGCAGCCATTTAAAACTGGTTTAAAAGATGAGGAAGCCCAATTCTTAAAGAGGCCCCTTAGGCATATTAAGGAAGTTAAGCACAGTTAAGTAGATTTGCCCACATAATGACTATGACTTACAAAATTATAAAATATCAAATACAGCTATGCTTCTCTCAAGGTTCAACTATAATTTTTGTGCTCCTGTGTATCATCAGGAATTTATAGAATTAGTACTAACATTTTGAAAGCGATCTCACTTTAAAAAAATAATGAGTATGGCCAATTTGAAGAAATTGCAGCTTGGTATCATTTGATTTTTGTAATGTTGAATTACTGCTAATTTCAAAAATTTAAAATAAATGCTCACTAAAACTAATGTTCTTCCCTTATACAGTAGTCTCAATGTAAAGTGCTCAAAATCAGGGTTGTTGGTTGCCATTTAAAATTGTCTTGTTTATTTCACCAAAAAAATGTTACTTAAGAACTCAAATCACTCTTTCTGAAGTAAAAATAAATTTTCTTATTTGTTGTTCATAGTTAATAATCTTTTAAATAATATTCTTTATGCATTACTTGTTTTGGAAAAGTAAGAATGATTTTATCTGAATTATTCTCTGGAATTAATTTACCAGTCATTTTTCCTTAATTAATAAAAAGCACAAAAATGGGATTTTGTAGTTACCATGAATCTTGAAAATTGTAAGATCAGACTGTTTATTTTGTAATCTTTCAATAGTTTATTTTTTAAAATTAATTAATTTTATTTTTGCTGGTGGTGCACTGGCCCCTCATTGTGGTGGCTTGTCTTGTTGCAGAGCACCAACTCTGGAGCACAGGCTCAGTAGTTGCCTTGCAAGAGCTTAGTTACCTTGCCACATGTGGGATCTTAGTTTCTGGACCAGGGATCCAACCTGTGTCCCCTGCATTGGTAAGCGGATTCTGAACCACTGGACCACCAGAAATGTTCAGTAGTGTATTTCATTTTTTTTTTTTTAAATTAGAGAATAATTGCTTTACAATGTTTGTTGATTTCTGCCATACAACAATGTTTCTTTCATTCATTTATTCACTCACTCGACAGGGATTGAATCTCTATGCATTTTGGGAACCTAAGGACTACTAGTAGTAATAAAGCACAGTCTTTGTTCTTGAAAATCTTGACTGAACAAAGGAATTTGTTCAGTAAAAAAAGAGGATTTGGGGGGGGGGGGGGGCGGGAAACATGATCCAATAAGCTGTATTGTCTTTTCATACTTTGAGTGGAGAATGGGAGAACAATCACGCACAAATGATTCGTATTTGACTGTGGGTAAGACCATCTATGCTATCATCTCATCTCTCATCCTGCTGGTCAGACTCTTGAGCTCTTTTCTGTCTCTGTCTGTAGTCCTTTCTCCAGCTCTCATACTGCAAGCCTCACGTCCAGTACATCCACAGCCCACAGCCCTTCTCTGATGGTTCCTGATGTCCAGCCCATGTCAGGACATCACAGCCTCTCTGTCTGCCTCTAAGTGGTCTGCTTTGGGCAGGAGCAAACACAGTCCCCACAGAGACTGTGTCTACTTCTCTGACCTCCCCTATTGGACTGTGTTGGATTCTAGGCTTTAAAGTCTTTTGAGCAAAGGAAGCAACTGAAGAACAATCCAATGTCCCTCCAGAAAACCCATGTGTCCTGGAGGTCCAAATGGGAAGAGTGGTGGGGACATGAAGGAGCTGTCTCTTTGTAACAGAGCCCCCCATTCCCCACTTTGGGCTGCCCCAGGCCAAGAGTATTTGCCAGACAAATATTATCTGGTGCTGGGCTACAGCCAGTACACCTCCCACTGCCTGAGTTGAGACCTGTTGGCAGCTACAGAAGTTAGGTGTCGCTGACTGACACATAATTATGGCGGACAGAAAAATGTAGACGTGTTAGCAAAGTCAATATTATGGAGACCTCTGTCTTCCCAAATAGGGCAAGTAAAAGATACTTCTAGAGTATAGCCAATTACATTCTCTGTTTTTACGACCAGTCACAAATGTTTTTTTTATTAGCTGGTATGTTCAATGTTTTGAATGCATAGCCCTTATTTCAGTCTCATTTTAGTCTGTGGTAAGTGCAAAAGGATTTTTGCTGACTTGAAATAGTGAAGCTGCTCTCTTTGAACTGAACTGCTGGGCCTGTGGCACGGAGAGTTTATTCCACAGCCTTGTGTGACTCTTGACTGTAAATTAGTCTGTGAAGTGGTGTTTATTGCTGAATCGGGAGGTTAAGACAGCCTAATTATATGTTTGTGCAGGAGAAAACACCATGCCCCCACCATGAGCAATTATCCTGTCCCCTTTTCACAGCTTAATCTAGCTTCAGCTAAGAAGAATGAGGAGATGGCCTGTCTTCACCTCACACTTGGCTACCATGTATTTTCAATGTTAATTAGAAATTTTGTTCACTGGAAGAGTGACTTCTTCCATAAGTCAGCCTTCTGCCAAGTGGAGGGCATTTGGTGAAGCAACTTGCGGTGTCTTTGTGGATTCCATCTCTAATTTTACTCATGGACAACACACAAGTGGGACTCTTGCCATGCTCTCAACCTCATTATATGGTACCATTTTCTCCTTTTTATTCATTTAAAGCTCTACATGGCAGGAGAGAGACTGTTAGGATGCTGGGGATCTGTGTAGTTTTTTTTTTTTTTTCCTAGAAATGAAAATCCTGCTTATCCTAAGGGACTTTTTCTTATGTTAAGAAGGATGCAGCGAATGAAAACCAGAACGAGATCAACAGGTCAATGTCTTTAAAGTTGGTCATAAAATGTATCACAACAAAGAATCCACGGGGTAGGAATGGCATGCCAAAATACCTCTGTCTTTGTTCTTGGACACTTCTCTGTCACAAGGGCAGCATACTTCTGTTTCTCTTCAAAAGCATTTGGCTTATATTTTTCATACACAGGCCCAGGCTGAAGTCTTACGATGCATAGGTTCAATTTCCTCTTAGGAAAATAAAAGATGCCCTCATGTCTTCTCTCACTCAACCAGAAATGCTCATTGTCATTGAAATGAGCTGAGGGAAGAACCAGTTCTCTAAGAAACAGCATCTCAAGCATGGTCCAGTCTACTCTGAAATGATGAGTTGCCCCCAGGGAAATCGACTTCTCATTACTAGCAAATTTCCAGACTATCACTCAGTTTTCCCCCTTTTATCCCATCTCTATGAGTTTTGTTTCTAGGATGAAATAACATCTCTCTTCTTTCTTTTTTTTCCCCCTCTTTCAGTTCTTAATTCTCTTTGCTTCTTAAGACTTTAGCAAGATTCTATTTCTTTATTGGTTAACCCTTTCTGGGTTTCCCATTAGCTTAGCTTGATTTCTCTCTCTCTCTCTTTTTTTTTTTTGGTCACATATTACTCACACACTGTGCTGGAGGTCCAGACAAGAAAAACCAGAGGAGGTTGAGAGCTTTTCTGCTTCATTTAAAGAACCTAAAACCTTCTCACCATGTTACAGGACAGCCAAGAACTCTAGGGTGATCTTTTCCATCTTTCTCTCCTTCCCTCCCTGCTTGTCAAGGGAAAATGATTGGGGTGGATGGAGGCTTGAAGAACATCCTGCTATCTTCCTTATTTTTAACTTCTTTTCAAACAGTTCTTGAAAGACTGTGTACTTCTCCCAGTGAAATCATATCAGGTCTCCCAAACCATTCTCCTCCTACTTCATGATATGCCAGTGAATTTTTCCAACTAGAAACCTCCGACCTTTTGACTGGCCTCTCACACTATAAGGTCATTCATTTAACACACTTGACAAATACCCACTGCGTTCTGGGGCTTCCCTTATAGCTCAAATGGTAAAGAATCTGCCTGCAATGCTGGAGACTTGGGTTCTATCCCTGGGTTGGGAAGAAGGGAATCGCTATCCCCCCCTGGAGAAGGGAATGGCTATCTCTTCCAGTATTCTTGTCTGGAGAATCCCATGGACAGAGGAGCCTGGCAAACTCCAGTCCATGGGGTCTCAAAGAGCTGGCCAGGACTGAGCAGCTAATACTTTCACTACATGCTGAGTGTTATTCACAGAAGGCTGCTGCTGGTTTCTCAGGCTTTTTTGTGTTGTCCTAGAGCACATCTTTGTTTTTTGACAGATAGTTTTTTCTCTTTTTTTCAGTTTTAATCCAAATTCCTTGAAACAATTTTCAACTCATGAAGCAGCAATCTGTTTTAGGCCTTCAACTTGCCAGAGTGAAGAAGAGATTGTCTTCCATAGTGAAAGAAAAGTGAAGTGAAGTTACTCATTCGTGTCCGACTCTTTTCGACCCCATGGACTGTAGCCTACCAGGTTCCACTGTCCATGGGATTTTCCAGGCAAGAATACTAGAGTGGGTTGCCATTTCCTTCTCCAGGATATCTTCCCAACCCAGGCATTGAACCCGCGTCTCCCGCATTGTAGGCAGACTGTTTACCATCTGAGCCACCAGGGAAGTCTTCCATAGAGGTGTGTTTATATTATTAAGGAGTTTGGTGAATGGTGATCTGGTCAGGTCTTGGGGTAAGGGGCAATACAGTGGCTATAAAATCCCTGGCAAGATCTCTCTCACACTTTATTTACTTAGTTTTTTGATGATGAGATTTTTAAAAAAATATTTATTTCTATTTATTTATTAATTTGGCTGCACCAGGTCTTAGTTGCAACACATGAGATCTTTTAGTTTGGACATGTGAACTCTTAGTTGCAGCATGTGGAATCTAGTGCCCTGATCAGGGATTGAACCCAGGCCCCTTCAATGGGAGCACGTAGTCTTAGCCACTGGACCACCAGGCAGGTCCCCTCTCTCACGTTTTAAACCATGACTATCTTTGACATCCATTCTGCTTTATTCTCTCTTTGTATCAGGGAGTCACATGAAAATGACAGAACTTTTTTTTTTCAATGGGAATGTACTTTCTAATTAAGAAATTTGAAAGGGACCCTTTTGCATTTGGAACTTAGATATTATTTGACTGCGGAAAGCACAGGTTTAACCTCCACATTTTATCTCTTTGAAGGCTGGAGAGTTTATAATTCTCAAGTCCAAGGTCACACAGCTGGTTAGCAGAAGACTGGGATATGAATGTTTCCCTGGTGGCTCAGTGGTAAAGAATATACCTGCAGTAGGGAGACGCAGAAGACTCTGGTTCAACCCCTGAGTCAGGAAGATCCCCTGGAGGAGGGCGTGGCAACCCACTCCAGTACTCTTGCCTGGAGAATCCCGTGGACAGAGGGGCCTGGCGGGCTGCAGTCCATGGGGTCTGAGTCGGGCATGACGGAAGCAGCTGAGGATGCATGGACAGGGTGCTGACCCCCATTCCAGCACTCAGCCCACATACCCCGTGGCTGACCAGCTATGCAGCCCCAGGCACCAGCTGCCATGCTGCTCACCATATTTAACTTTGACTTTGTTCAACATCAGTCATCTTTAGAAAGTTTTCAAAAGGATTTCCAGAGCATTCTTCTCCAAGTCCGTTTGCAAACCTCGAAATAAACCTTGAGATAAAATTCCATAGCTTACTGTATTAAATTCGTGCTTTGTCTTATTCCTGGCTTCAATTTCAGCTGGAACCAGGTTTCTTGGCGTTGTTAAATTTGAATTAAAAACTGGCTGGCTCCTATTAAAATGTGCAGGTACTGTGTTTGTGTTGGAGTCAGGAGAGGGAGAATTAGTGTTCTTCTGCTAGGGAGGTCTGTGGAACAAGAAGGTGGCAGCATCAAGAATTCCTCAAGAATTCCCAGGAAATAAAGTCCTGGTGTGGAAGATCGCTTCCCTCCATGATGACCCAGTGGATACGAATGAAAACTTGAGTCCTGGCTTTGTGAGGTGATTAAGGAGGACAAAAGAGAAGCCGTCACAAGACATGGAGGAAAGCATGTGGTCATAAAGGATGGAAAGACTCAGGTCTGAATACGGACTCTGCCCCTTTCTGGCTGTGTGCTCTTGGGGCAGTTTTCTAGCCTGAGATTGTTTTCATATCGTTAAAGTGCTTAATTCACAGTGAATCATGACTGGTGAAGGAAGGGGTGGACTATGGATCATTTATAACACTGTGCCTGGGATACTTGCTGCCTGCCCATCCTGCCCGTCCCCTTTTGTTCCCACAGATAGGTGGCATTCTCACTGATCCCCTGCATCCCAGATACCTGATGACATAACGCTTGACCAGTGATTTTCACACTCAGTCTGAAACCTGTTAGTGAGTTGAAAAATCAATTTGTTGTTCATGGGTTTGGTAGGCTGAAAAATGCCCCCCAACACGAAAAAGCCAAAGATGTCCACATCCCAATCCCAAGAACCTGTGAATATGTCACTTTCTATGAAGAAAGGGAGTTTGTAGATGTTATTTAGGATCATCTGACAGGGGGATTATTCTGGATTATCTGTGTGAATCCAGTATAATCACAGGGGTCCTTTTAAGAGGGAGGTAAGAGGTTCAAATGAGAAATAGAAGCTCTGACAGCAGCTTCTGGTTGCAGTTATGTGAGAAAGGGACCATGAGCCAAGGAATGCAGGTGAGTGCTGCAAGCTGGAAAAGGCAGGGAAGTGGATTCTCCCCACAGAGCCCCAGGGAGAACCAGCCCTCCCGATACCTTGGTTTTAACCCAGTGAGTCTTAATTTTGGAATTCTGATCTTCAGAACTGTAAGATACCTGTTATCTGGTTTTGAGCCATTAGATTTTGGCGAGTTGTTACAGAGGTCACAAGAACTAATCCAGTGGTCAGCAAGTTATGACAAATGAAACAGAAGAGCAAATGCAAGTTTGGTTTCAGTTCACATGTGTGTCCACATTCATACTTAAACAAACACACATGCATATTACATGTGTGCTCTGGATTACTGGGATATTGTGTGGTGTTCCTAGCTGTGACCTGTGGGAAGACGGCCACAGCCTCCTGGGGTGTTGCTGGATGGACGGGTCTTGTCCTCTGAGCTGTGCTAACAGCTTGGGGAGTGCTTGCTCTCCAGGGCAGCTGAGTTGGCAAGTCCATCTTGCCTTTCCCAATCCTTAATTATTCTTAACAGCCAAAGCCAAATGAAAGTCTGGCTTACGGGACGCATATGGAGAAAGTGCTGATTTGGGCTTGAGAGCAACACATGAGCTCATCTACAAATCACGAGCTGGTGTCTGACAGTTTCACATGAAAGTTAGAAGTGGTGTTTCTGTCGGTGACATGAGTCAAATGTGAGGTAAACTGAGGAACAGGGACACTCAGCTGCCGCTGGAGGAGCTGGGCGCATGTGAATTTGGCACGCAGTGGGTGTGCTGCTGATAGAATCTTGCAGGAAACAGACTAAAAAAATACCAGGGCCGATAGTCATTGGATTGTGTATTTGCAGGTGCGGTCTGTGAACTCAGAATGAGTTCCTTTCAGAAGGCAGGCAGGACTCGCCTCGAAACAAAAAAGCAACTCCTGAGTGAGGAGTAAATCTCAACCCAATGATGGCAATGGCCAGCTAGCTGAGTCCTTAATGACAGACTTTCAACATCAAACTCAACTTCAGGACAGGTTTTGTCAATGACACCTCCTCTGTCTTAGCATCAAGTGGTGGGCAAGATTTTCCAAAATAATGTCTCCTGCTGGGATGTGGAGAGTGGAACCCAGACCTACCAGAACCTGTAAAGCCTCAAGAGAACCTTTGTCATTGTGTCATAATGGCTTCTCCTAGACTACCCCACCTCACCCTTATCTCCTCTCTCTTTCCTATTAATAAATGCATTATCAAATTCCTGGTCATGCCTGGTGACTTGATCAGGTCTTCAGGAATTGGAATTGGACATGGGTCAAGCAATTAGACTTTGGCATTAGACTGTGTGGGTTACATCACTTACTAACCCGTACAAGTTACTTAACCTCCTCAAGCTTCAACTTCCTTACCTATACAATAAGGACAGTAATCACACCTTCCTCAAATGGGTTTTTGTGAGAATTAAATGAAACATCACAGGAAATGCTTATTACAAGGTAGCTGTTGTTAGTATTATCCTCTTATACTAAGTTTGGATCATAGAAATGTAAATTATCCATAAAAGTTATTTTTAGAACTTATGTTTTTGCCAGTATGAATACAATGTGAACTCACCCAAAGGGTCTGAAAATGTAAATAGGGTTTGCTGTTGTCTTTCTCTGAAGTTTAAAGGTGAGAAATATGACAGCTTGGACTCAACCCCCCAAAAGACTCATGATCATGTGATTTCTTCTGAGAAATTAGAGGTGAAGATTGATACTATATGATGGTGCAATTCAATTATTCCTTTATCTAGGAAAAAAAGTCCAGTATGATGAAACAAAACTTTCTATAATTATGAAAAGAAATCCTTACCACTTGCTACTTCATTAAGGCATCCTAGGATCACCAGGGAATTGGGATATAATTTCTCCTCTTTGTCGTCAGGCTAAATTGCTACATATCTGTGTCTATAAGAATATGGAGATAAACAATAAACTGATACTCAGCACCAACTCAAAGCATATATTGCACCTGCATTTTTTCCATCTATAAATCTTGCTATCCATGTAGCCAAAGAACAACTAACTAGTGAAATCCATCCTGGAAATGCAAACTGAAAACCTGAATTTGACAAAGCCACCAAGCATTTGCTTAGGAGGAGGATTTTTTTTTAGCACTGGGGGAAAAAACTAGAAATTTCTATCAATGTTGATTGTCATTTTAAAAATTGCCTTCCAATGCATGGTAACTTCAGTAGCTTCATCTTGTTAGGATTATCATGATAATAAATCAAATGTGTTATTCTTCTTTTGAGTAGTGCTGATCTTTTAAACCATCATTGTGTTCATATATAGAAATTCATATACATAACCTTCCAGAGGTACTGAATTCTTTAGTTTCCTCTTTGCAAAATTCTGACAAATGCAAAATAGAAGGTGTGTATCAGAATAGCTAATAAGGGGATAAGTCCTCATTTTCAAAATGGTGGAATGGGTTGACTGAAGAAAAATATTGATACACTCCTGAAAAGTTGCTAGTGTAGATAATTAGATCACTTGTAAACAGAATGAGATGGCACAGTGCTAAAGAATCTGCCTGTCAAGGCAGGAGATGCAGGAGACTTGGGTTCAATCCCTGGGTCAGGAAGACCCCCTGGAGGAGGGCAGGGCAACCCACTCCAGTATTCTTGCCTGGGAATCCCACCGACAGAGGAGCCTGGCGGGCTACAGTCCATGGATAGAGTTGCAAAGAGTCAGACATGACTGAGTGAGCACAAACAGAATGAGAAACAATGTAGTAACCAGGATCCAGAGTTTAAAAAAAAAAAAAAGTTTCACAAGACAGACCTTTACTCTTTTTTAAGTGAAGTTAATACATTTTTCTTAATTTCATTTGATAGAATCATTTTCTGAGTAGTTAAGGATCTCAACTTATTCTTACTCATGGGTTGAATAAGTCCAAGGATTTCAGCAAATCCTTAGGAGTTTCCTCTTGTACAAGATGAAGAAATGTGGGTAAATGATTGTTTATTTTGGTTCATTGATAGTTGCTTGAACAGTTGCTCCCAGAGTGGGTTGATTAATGGATCAATGGCAACCAAGTGATGAATGGCTTGCCTAATACCAGGGGCTCTGTCCCTGCCTTGGTGCGGAGCCATTGAAGACTAGTCAGGTCTGTGGCAAACACAGAACTGGAATGTGGCAGCAATGAAATGAATGTGTGAGTCATTTTGCAACCCCATGGACTGTAGCCTGCCAGGATCCTCTATCCATGGGGTTCTCTACACAAGAATACTGGAGCGGATTGCTTTTCCCTTCTCCAGGGAATCTTCCCAACCCAGGGATCGAACCCAAGTCTCCCGCATTGCAGGCAGATTCTTTACCATCTGAGCCACCAGGGAAGCCTGTTGCAACAATGCAAAGGGAGATTAATTATTTAAATGAGAAGCTTTAGAAAAGGGGACAAAATCATGGGCTAAAATTTAAAAATGAGCAATCATGTATCTGTGTTAAAAAGCCGGTGACACAACTACTGAATGTGGAATTTTGCTTGAGAGCAGTTAATAAGAAAATAATAACTAGGCACAATAGTACATAAATAGTTTATAAAACAATATAAAAATGACACCAATACCAGCCTAGGCTTTCTGAATACAATCTTCAAGCACTCCTAAGTGCTTGCAAATGTTACCTCAGTTCCTGTGGAAAAGAACCATGCATGATAAAAAGTAAATACAATCTGAGATGCTACACAGAGGTTCATGTGAGAAGTGAGTCTCCCAGTACTCTGTACTGTTCACTCAACAACTACATTATCAAATTTAGCTCCAGATGCCTGAGGTTGAAAGGAAAGTGTGAGGAGACTTACTTGATTGAAGAGCATGTTTGGTTGAGGAGGAAGGACAGCTTTAAGGTTGGAGTTGAGGTGGCTTTGCAGCTGGCTTTCCCTACTTGAATGGGGCATGAAATGGAAGGAGGAGGGCAGGAACCACCACAGTGTCAGAGAAAACAGGAAGACTCCTGACTTTCTAACCATCAGAGCTACTTGACTTCAACACAATCCACTGCAAGAATCTCTGAGCATTCTGGAACTGTAAAGACTCAAACCAAGGTTACATAACTGATGTTTAAGAGATACATGTAAGATCAAAAATCAGTTGAGAGGAGAGAATCTATCTCTATATCTATCTCCCTATTATCTATCAGTCAGTTTATCCATCTTTCTGTTAATCATCAAGCTGTATTACTTCTGTAATGCCTCGTGAATTTCAAGACACTGATCAACAAAATTTTACTTTGTGTCTGTTTTTTTAAGATTTTTTTTGATGGGGACCATTTTAAAAGTCTTCATTGAATTTGTTAGAAGACTGTTTTTGCTTTTGGGGGGTTTTCTGGCCATAAAGTGTGTGAGGTCTTAGCTCCCTAACCAGGGATCAAACTCACTTCCCCTGCATTGGAAAGCAAAGTTTTACTGGACAACCAGGGAAGTCCCTTACTTTACGTCTTTTTGCAGCTATACAAATCCTTCAGGCTAAGTTTTCTGTAGTAGATGATGCTGAAATTCCTTGCCGTCCTTTTGCCCCTGTCTTCTCCACTGAGGTAGGAAGCATGGGGCTTGAGTCTCTCTTGTTTGGGAAAGAGCATAATTATGGAGACAGGCCAAGGGGGAATTCTTTCCTGGTGATCAGTCTAATCAAAGGGGCCACTATGATGACAAGTATGCGTCTAGGTTATTTACTCATCTTTGTCTTTGTTTCACAATTTGATCCTGCAAATGCTTAAAATGGAACTCCCTTGTGTGTGTGTGTGTGTGTGTGTGTGTGTGTGTGTGTGTTTAAAGTGACGCTAAGTCGCTTTAGTCGTGTCTGACTCTTTGCAACCCTGTGAACTATAACCCGCCAGGCTCCTCTGTCCCTGGAATTCTCCAGGCAAGAATACTAAGGTGGGTTGCCATGCCCTCCTCCAGGGGATTTTTCCAACCCAGGAACTGAATCTGCTCTTGTATCTCCTGCATTGGCAGATGGGTTCTTTACCACTAGCACTACTTTTGCACTAAAAATATTGAGAAAAATACATGTTTTTCTTTAGGGAAACACCCATTCCTTATATCTTGGGTAATGAGCATTTTTGCATCACTGGAAGTGCATTGGAAAATGTGTGGAGGCCAAAAAGTCACTAGGTAAAAAAGCCATTGAGGTATTATTGTGTATGATTCCCTATTAACAGCAACAAGTCTGCGCTAGACATCAGCTGTTTGCTTTCAAATTCAGGCTCTGCTCTTCCTTCTCCAATAATACTGAGGGACTGACTCCTGAAAGCTACCACGTTCAGCCAGTGGGAGGTGCTAGAGGGCTGCTTAGAGGTAGGAGGAAGGGCGAGGGCCCTTTCTTTCCCAGACGACCTCAGAGGCAGCGTTTTTCCAAAGGTTCCAGCTCCTTCTTGACAGACCTTCCTTTGGGGATCTCGCTCCTTCTGGGCGGCCTGCTTTGCCGTGCTGCTGTCTTTAGGCCACCGTCACTCTCTTTCTTGGGTGCCTTCAACCTTGGAGCCAGCTGTGGCTTCTGGCTTTGTGACTGATGAGGTTTTCTAATCAGGCTTTTCAGCTCTCCCAATACCTTGATAACTATGTCCTGATATAAGACCCTCCTTACAAAGTATTTATATGGGCTCAATTGTTCCGACAGGATCCTGGCCGGTGCAACGTCTAATCAAGGTTTGTCACAGACAATGTCAGTGTTTAGCGCCAAGAAACAATAAATTTCGGCTAAGTTATAAGATTATTTTCATGGAGGAGCATCCTATGGAGATGTCAGGTTGGATCTTGAGCTGGAAGGGACTCTTGATTTTCCTGGGACCCATAGCAATGCCCTCATCCAGGAGATCTTCCAGACCCAGAGATCAAACCCATGTCTCTTACGTCTCCTGCATTGGCAGGTGGGTTCTTTACCACTAGCGCCATGTAAGAAGCTGTTGGTTGACATCCTCAAGTGTGGAATGAAGGTGTGTCAGATACAAACACTTAAGCAAAGTGGCTCAAATCAAATAGAACTTTACTTTCTTATATAAGTCAGGAGATCTGCAATTGCTGATCCTTGTTCAGTGACTTCATAGTGTCAGGACTTTAGCTTGGCGTACCTGTGATCCCCTGAAAGCAGTCTAATCAAAGGGACCACTATGATGACAATGATGCTTCTAGGTTATTTGCTCTTCTTCTAAAATCCAATCCTGCAACTGCTTAAGATGGAACTCCCTTGTGCTTTTTTATTAAAAGTCTTGAGAAAGATGCATGTTTTTCTTTAGGGAAACACCCATCTCTGATATCCTCTGTAATGAGCATTTTGTGATCATTTTAACTTCATTGGAGAATGTCTGGGGATGAAAAAAGTTGGCAGTTCTTCCCCTCATTCTCTCAGTGCAGCTATAGCTGCATCCATCTTGGTGTTCAAAGCACCAGGCAGGTCAGGGAAGGCGGAGAAGCTAGCTATGTCTGTTACTTTTATTAGAAAAATAAAATCATGATAGCAGATTCTTTCTTGTGTCCTTTTGGCCAAAATTAGGTCACCGGTAACAACAGGGCAAGTTGGGAAAGTGGGGGATGGGAGTGTCCTGAAGAATGTGAGGACAGAGAGCTGGTGCTGACAGGCGGGGGGACACTTCCTCCCTTGATTTCATTCCGTTTCACTAGGCAGCGCTCTCTCTGTCTCATTGCGGGGCTCTATGTCAACTCTAATTGTATCTTTGAATGAGTGCAAAAGCCAGAATTTATTCTTAGTATTATCTGTTTCTTAAGATTTCTTTAGTGTTTCTTACATAGAGTGTTGGGTTTGTTTTTGTTTTTTTTTTTTTCTTTTTTAACATGAATTGCATAGCAACCAGCAATGATCCTTTTCCCCTCAACAGGAGATACTTTATCCCAGGGAAGTTGCTTTGCTATATGATGAGAGCTCATGACACCTGAATGGAGGATTTTAAATGTCTCTTTCCAGAATAACCAAATATCCACATGGAAGAAAGTTCTAAGCTTAGGCAAGTACCCCGGTGAGGGCACATTCTGTTTGGCATGGAAGCCAGTTATTTGGATGGAAACATAAATTAAAACCCTGGAGATGGGCATGACAACCCACTCCAGTATTCTTGCCTGGAGAATCCCATGGACAGAGGAGCCTGGCGGGCTACAGTCCACAGGGTCACAAAGAGTCAGACACAACTGAGTGACTAACACACACATAAATTAAAAAGTTGGGCCATAATTCAAAAAGATATGTGCACCCCAATATTCATAGCAGCATTGTTTGCAATAGTTAGACATGGAAGCAACCTAGATGTCCTTCAATAGATGAACTGATAAAGAAATTGTGATACATATATATAATGAAATATTAGCTAGCCACAAAAAGGAATGAATTTGAGTCAGTTGTAGTGAGGTGGATGAACCTAGAGCCTGTTACACAGAGTGAAGTCAGAAGAGAAAAACAAATATCATATATTAATGCACATATATAGAATCTAAAAAATGTTACTGATGAACCTACTTGCAGGGCAGGAATAGAGACACAGATGTAGAGAATGGACTCTTGGACACAGTAGGAGAAGGAGAGGGAATCAAACAGAGAGTAGCATTGACATGTATATACAGCCATGTGTAAAGTAGACAGTGGGAAGCTATTATATAGTACATGAAGTTCAGCTTGGTGCTTTGTGATGACCTAAAGGGATGGGATGGGAAGGGGTGGAAGGGAGGCTGAAGAGGGAGGGGGTGTATGTATGCATATGGCTGATTCATGTTGTTGTATAGCAGAAACCAACACAACATTGCAAAGCAATTATTCTCCGATTAAAAATAAAAAATAGCTTTCTAAAAAAAAAGATTGGGCCCTTTAATCAGGGAAAGATCTACTGCCTACCTAATGCAAGATGTTTATGAAACGTAACCACGTATTAAGCGAAAGCAGCTAATAATTAAGAGTTAAACTTGATTTCTGGGTCCTGCCTCCCAATCCTTTTAACTCCTCTAGTAATGGTCGCCAGATGCTGTTTCTTGGTGAGTGTGGATCATCTGCTCCTGGAGGAGGGGGACAGTGCGCTTTATAACATGTATTTTTTTGTTGTTGGTGTTCATTCAACAACTATTTATTTTTAATTGGAGGATAATTACTTTATGATATTGTGTTGGTTTCTGCCATGCAACAATGTGAATCAGCAGCCATAAGTACAGAAATGCCCCCTCCCTCTTGAAACTCCCTGCCACCCTCTTCCCCATCTCAGCCCTCTAGGTTGTCACACAGTACCACGTTGAGCTCCCTGTGTTATGCAACAACTTCCTATTAGCTATCTGTTTTAGAAATGGTAATGCACATGTTTCAGTGCTACTCTTGTTTGAAGTTATTATTAAGGGGGAATTGGAGAAAAGACAACTTGGTTGATAATCACAATGGAAACAAATCAAAATCTTCTATCTTTTGTGTCCAATGTAAGTAACCAGAAATATTTGTGGTTGTAATACATCAGATGTAGCGGTCTTCTGATTTTAAACTCTTACCACCCACTGGTTGAGGAAATTGCAGTGTCCTTGTGGTCTCTCTGGAGAATTGATGTCTTTGGTGAAAAGAGATTCTTTCCAGCAAATAGACCTTAGTTGGGCATGTTATCCCAAAGCTCCATTTTTCCAGGCTCTGTCTGGTACTCGTTGTCTGTCAATTATCATAGGAAAAAGATAGAATTTTGGAGTTTTAATGAATTTCAGAAGCCATTTAATCCAAAATTTTGTCCAACAACCTATTAACTGGCATCCCTGCCTCTGCTTTTCTCCCCTACAATCCATTTTTTCACACTGCACACTTTTTTCATATCTCTTCCCACTGCACCTTGAATAAAATCCAGTGTCTCTCCATGGTCTACCATGACCTTTTGATCCCAATTTACCTCTCCAACTGTATCTCATATTCTTTATCCCCTTGCTCAGCCACACTGGATTCTTCTTTCTGAAACATGCCTGCTTCGTCTCAATGCAGAATTTTCATTCTTGCTAGTCTCTCTGCCAGGGATGCTGTGTCTACCATGTCTCTTCCCATAGGCAGCTCTCTTTTGTCACCCAGAAGCCAGCTCCAAACACCTGCTCAGGTAGGTTATTCCTGACTGCCTCATCTCAGGGACCCTATCCCACATCACAGCACAGAAAGATGCATTACAGTCATGGCCCTTCTCAAGCTCTAAGATTATATTTTGCATAATTTATTGCTAGTTTATTATTTGTCTAGAGTGGGAGCCTTATGGCAACATCAATCTCATCCGTCTGGTTTACTAAAGTATCTTTCCAGCACTCGGGATGGGAGCTAGTACAATACATACCAGTGTCTCGGTGGCACGTGCGTGCTAAGTCACTTTAGTCGTGTCCGACACTTTGTGACCCTGTGGACTGTAGCCCACCAGGCTCCTCCGTCCATGGGACTCTCCAGACAAGAACACTGGAGCGGGTTGCCATACCCTCCTCCAGGGGATCTTCCCGACCCAGGGACTGAACTGGCATCTCTTATGTCTCCTGCAGGTGGGTTCTGTACCACTAGTGCCACCTGGGAAGCCTCAGGGTTTGGGTGGTACCTTCATATGAAGGGGGACTTGGAGTTCCCAGGAGAAATTGTGGACCCATGTGGGCTTATTCAAACGAAGTCACAGAGGAGCATCTTTAATAGATTCTGCTGTTGCCAGGACTCATCCTAGTCCTTCTCAACTTAAGACTCAACTGAACTACTTTCTAACAATCATATTTGGCACTGGGGTCAAATATCAACTAATCACAGTCTAACATAATGCCATTATTATGCTTCAGGGCCATTTTGCTCATCCTCTATTTGAACAGTAATAATAAATCATTTGGTGCTTTTCAGTGGGGTTGTCCTTGGCATTTTGGAGTGGCCATTAGTTAGTTGTGTCTGACTTTCCTGAGCATTGGTAAGACATTTAACGTTCTCGGCCCCTGCCCACTGCCACTCCTCATCACTGAGACAGCCTGACGATGCCCGCACGTTCGCAGACGCTGCTGAGAGGGGCGGTGATGCTAAACCTGGCTGAGGGGCTTAATCAGAAAGTGTGCTATAGAGCAGAGGTCCCCAGCCTCTGAGATTTAAAGCCAGATGAGCCAAGGTGGAGCTGATGTAATAATAGTAGAAATAAAGTAGATAAAGAAATAAAGTAAGAAAATAAAGTGATAAAGTAAGAAATAAAGTAAGTAAATGTAATATGCTTGAATCATCCTAAAACCATCCCCCACTCCCTGATCTGTGAAAAAAATTGTGTTCCGTGAAACTGGTTCCTGCTGCCAAAAAGGCTGGGGACTGCTGCACAGAGTGATGTAACCCATCACTCCTATTAGTTAAAAAGGGGAACACTCCTCCTGCCTGCCGTGTACATTTCAGCAAGAGGCTTTTTCACCTTCCGCTCTTCCTGAAGGAAGAGAGGGAAGGCCACCTGGAAGGCATGGTATGGAGGCAGGCAGACCCCAGAAAGTGAATGGTCTCTGCTGGGGAGAAACCTGACTCCTGCTCAAGTGGTGACGATGATGACGAGCAGGTAATGGCTACATCTTTTGAGATCTTATTATGTGTCACACATGACTGCGAACAGTCTCCAGTCAATCCTCCATATCCACAGGTTCTGCATTCATGAATTTAATCAACTGAGGATCAAAAATATCCGGGAGTTTGGGGGTGGGGTGGGGGAAAGGACTGGAAAGTTCCCAAAAGCAAAGCATGAATTTGCAGTGCTCTGGCAACTATTTGCATAGCATTTGCAAAGTATTTAGAACTACATAGCATTTACATTGTGTTATGTATGAAAAGTAACCTAGAGATGATTTAAAGAATATGGAAAGATGTGTGTCGGTTATATGCAAATACCATGCCATTGTATATAAGAGATTTGAATATCCTTGGATTTTAGTATCCTTGGGAGTCCTGGAACCAATTCCCCATGGACATGATAGATGACTGTTTATGTCTTAACTCATTTAATTCCCACAGCAATCTAGTGAGTGAATACTATAACCCCATTTTATATTAAAAAGCCCTGAGGCTCAGAGAAGTTAAGTTGTCCAAGCAGGTGAGCTATAGAGTTTTGAGTCTAGCCCAGCAGACAGCATGGACAAGAGAAGTAGAACAGGTCTTGGAGGTGAGCAGTGTGGTAGGGATTGTGGGGATGTAAAGCATGTATTCTCTACCTGGGGCTGACACCACTCACCTCCAGCCCTTATGGCCACGGAGGAAAGTAGCCACACCTTCTGGTTTCTTTTTAAGGGATACAGACTGTCTATAGAATCTCTCAGTTTTAAAAAATTGACTAAATTTTAAAAATATCCTATGACCCACATGAAATATTGATTTCTGCTGTAGGAGAACTCCATGTTTCTGGCCATCAGTACTTTTTCCTATCCAAACAGAAACCATCAAAAACAATAACTAAAACTCTAGATTTCAGGTAATTAACAAGATGGGGTGTGCCGGATTTTCTCCATTCTCTTTTGGCTCCAAGAATGTTCTCTTTCTGTTTTCTCAAGTCACAACCATCTGTTTATGGCCATCCAGCTAATTGGGCCCCATTGAATGTCCTAATGAGGGCAGAGCAAGCAAACGAGTGGATTTAATGCCCGTGGAAATGCATGTTTCTAATTGTGCTCCAGTGAAGGTGGAAAGGTTAAAGTAATGAGCTGCTCTCAAGAGTTCTGGCCAAGAGAGAGAGGGCTTTGTTGTTTCACATTCCATCTTTGTTATTGTCACTGAGATGTGCACTTATTTCCACCATGGCATTGATTGCCAAGAGGGTCTGCTATTACATTTCATTATCATGCCATTTCTGAAGGAAGGGAGTCTGTTATTACTAAACAATGACAATGTGCAGGCAACCGTAATCGCCCCTCACTCAGCTGCTCTCCCCAACATCTTGTATACAGCTGTGAAGGGCTGTATTAGTGCCAATTAATCTGGGGGAGGTTTCCTGAAGGAGAGGGTGCTGTAATGTACAAAGGCATAGTGCCTAGGTTTTTCAAGGGGCATTTCTAGAGAAGACAGGGTAACTGGAAGGAGAGACAGACGACGAGGCTGTGAGTTTCCAGTGCGGGTAAGGGGTTGACATCTCTCCATCGTTCCTGTCACCCAGCTTTCCCAAGCCAGTATGGAGGCAGAGTGTGCATGTCCGCTAAGTCACTTTAGTTGTGTCCGACTCTTTGCGACCCTATGGACTGGAGCCCACGAGGTTCCTCTGTCCATGGGATTCTCTAGGCAAGAACACTAGAGTGGGTTGCCATGCCCTCCTCCAGGGATCTTCCCGACCGAGCGATGGAACCCGTGTCTCATTATGTTTCCTGCATTGGCCAGCGGGTTCTTTACCACTAAGCATGGAGGCAGGGTCCAAATCAAAAGACTGGATTTAGAGTCTGTAATCAAAGGGATCAAGAAAGTACGGAAAACCACTAGACCATTCAGGTATGACCGAAATCAAATCCCTTATGACTATACAGTGGAAGTGAGAAATAGATTTAAGGGACTAGATCTGATAGACAGAGTGCCTGATGAACTATGGATGGAGGTTCATGACATTGTATAGGAGACAGGGATTAAGATCATCCCCATGGAAAAGAAATGCAAAAAAGCATAATGGCTGTCTGGGGAGGCCTTACAAATAGCTGTGAAAAGAAGAGAAGCGAAAAGCAAAGGAGAAAAGGAAAGATATTCCCATCTGAATGCAGAGTTCCAAAGAATAGCAAGGAGAGATAAGAAAGCCTTCCTCAGTGATCAGTGCAAAGAAATAGAGGAAAATAGCAGAATGGGAAAGACTAGAGATCTCTTGAAGAAAATTAGAGATACCAAGGGAACATTTCATGCAAAGATGGGTTCGATAAAGGACAGAAATGGTACGGACCTAACAGAAGCAGAAGATATTAAGAAGAGGTGGCAAGAATACACAGAAGAACTGTACAAAAAAGATCTTCACAACCCAGATAATCACGATGGTGTGATCACTCACCTAGAGCCAGACATCCTGGAATGTGAAGTCAAGTGGGCCTTAGAAAGCATCACTATGAACAAATCTAGTGGAGGTAATGGAATTCCAGTTGAGCTATTTCAAATCCTGAAAGATGATGCTGTGAAAGTGCTGCACTCAATATGCCAGCAAATTTGGAAAACTCAGCAGTGGCCACAGGACTAGAAAAGGTCAGTTTTCATTCCAATCCCAAAGAAAGGCAATCCCAAAGAATGCTCAAACTGTCGCACAATTGCACTTATCTCACATTCTAGTAAAGTAATTCTCAAAATTCTCCAAGCGAGGCTTCAGCAATACGTGAACCCTGAACTTCCAGATGTTCAAGCTGGTTTTAGAAAAGGCAGAGGAACCAGAGATCAAATCACCAACATCTGCTGGATCATCAAAAAAGCAAGAGAATTCCAGAAAAACATCTATTTCTGCTTTATTGACTATGCCAAAGCTTTTGACTGTGTAGATCACACTACACTGTGGAAAATTCTGAAAGAGATGGGAATACCAGACCACCTGACCTGCCTCTTGAGAAACCTGTATGCAGGTCAGGAAGCAACAGTTAGAACTGGACAAGGAACAACAGACTGGTTCCAAATAGGAAAATGAGTACATCAAGGCTGTATATTGTCACCCTGCTTATTTAACTTATATGCAGAGTACATCATGAGAAACGCTGGGCTGGATGAAGCACAAGCTGGAATCAAGATTGCCGGGAGAAATATCAATAACCTCAGATATGCAGATGACACCACCCTTATGGCAGAAAGTGAAGAGGAACTAAAAAGCCTCTTGATGAAAGTGAAAGAGGAGAGTGAAAAAGTTGGCTTAAAGTTTAACATTTAGAAAACTAAGATCATGGCATCTGGTCCCACCACTTCATGGGCAATAGATGGGGAAACAGTGGAAACAGTGTCAGACTTTTTTTTTTGGCTCCAAAATCACAGCAGATGGTGACTGCAGCCATGAAATTAAAACTCTTACTCCTTGGAAGGAAAGTTATGACCAACCTAGATAGCATATTAAAAAGCAGAGACATTACTTTGCCAACAAAGGTCCATCTGGTTAAGGCTATGGTTTTTCCAGTAGTCATGTATGGATGTGAGAGTTGGACTATAAAGAAAGCTGAGCACTGAAGAATTGATGCTTCTGAACTGTGGTGTTGGAGAAGACTTTTGAGAGTCCCTTGGACTACAAGGAGATCCAACCAGTCCATCCTAAAGGAGATCAGTCCTGGGTGTTCATTGGTAGGACTGATGCTGAAGCTGAAACTCCAATACTTTGGCCACCTCGTGCAAAGAGTTGACTCATTGGAAAAGACCCTGATGCTGGGAGGGGTTGGGGGCAGGAGGAGAAGGGGACGACAGAGGATGAGATGGCTGGATGGCATCACCTACCCGATGGACATGAGTTTAAGTAAACTCCGGAAGTTGGTGATGGACAGGGAGGCCTGGCGTGCTGCGGTTCATGGGGTCGCAAAGAGTCATGACTGAGCGACTGAACTGAACTGACTGACTGAATCCAGGGATCAGAGCTGAACTGTGTGTTGTCTGAAGACTTTGTGAAGACCTGCTTTAGTTGAGTCATGCTCAGTTACTTAGTGACTACTGGAGCTGAGAATGGGTTGTTATTTTAGAAATGAAGGGTTTCTGTTGCATTGAGACCCAGATGTTGGGATCCTGGGGCCATAGGATAACTGGGTGTGATAGGAGGAAGCTTTTCCTTTCAGTGTTGATGCATATCTTACATGTTGCAGCTGTCATAAAACAAATAGATTTATGACTTCTGTTTTTGCATTCAAAGTTTTAAGTGTTAAGAATTTTCCCCTGTTGTCCCTTCTTTCTGCAACCCTTGTTGATTTAGGTAGATTGTACATGTGTAGGTAGATTGTATATGTATAAGGAAATGAAATAAAAATAATCAGTTGAGCTAGTTTTGTGCAGTGTTTTCACTGATCTGGTGAAAAATAAATATATGTGCATGCATGTACCACAAATATAAACTGAGAATTTATAATTATAAAATATTTTAAATATAAAATTCTGCATAGGAGATAAATTCTCTTATGTTGTGCTGTTGTTTTAATTGCTAAGTCATGTCTGACTCTTTTGCAACACCATGGACTGTAGCCCACCAGGCTCCTCTGTCCGTGGGACTTCTGAGGCAAGAAGACTGGAGTGGGTTGCCATTTCCTTCTCTAGGGGATCTTCCCAACCCAGGGATCCAACCCACATCTCCTGCATCTTTTGCATGGGCAGGCAGGAAAGCCTGAGCCACCAGGGAAGCCCAAATGCTCTTATATTTGCATTTAAAACTGGCATTGGCAATATGAAGATTAACAGTAAAATTTACAGTAATAGCTTAAAATATTAATTTTTCTTTCCTGAGAATGATATGATATAACAAAAGAATAATAATAAAAAAAAACAGAACACAATAACAAGTCAAGAAAGAGAAGGCAAAGGCAAGGAAAGGTTTTTTGTGTTTTTTTTAAAACTATTTTAGTACCATTAGCAGCACCTTTTTCTCAGTCGTTGAACAAGGGGCCCACATTTTACTTTGCCCTGGGTCTTGCAAATTCTGTAGCTTGCTCTGCCCTGCTCTTATGGACTGCTTGCTGTCCATGTGTGCAAATTGGCAAGGAGTCACACTTGTCCTCTGATCTCCTGTCCTTGGACACAGAGTGGGAAGTGAATGAATCGATGAAGGCTCCTGGTGACGATGAAGGCCACCAGATCCTGGTCACTGTGAAGGAATGTCTCTGAACCCCCTGAAGATGCTATCCTGGGGACCAGCCTGCGGCTGTTCCAAGGTCTGAATGATGGCAGGCTTCTCAGAGGACAATCAGTGTGTAGGTGATCAGGGGCAGTGAACCCGTCGTGGAGTGTGGTGGAGTTGGTGTGGGTTTCCCTCTGGCGCCCCGTCGCCACCGATGATGCATTTTCACCCCCAAAGCTGCCCAGATGGAGCAATGGGATTTGACCCAGGAACAACCTTCATTTTGTGTTGTGTTCAGGAGGTGAGCACAAGGATTAAGTTTCCTATGCAGAGTATTTCCTTCTGTGGCACTAATCCCAAAACTAAAGTCAGTCATCCTTTTATCATTATTAAAAATGGCCATAACTTAACTACATTCATTATTGTGCAAGCTTGCTCAGTTGTGTCTGACTCTTTGGGGAACCATGGACTGTAGCCCACCAGGCTCCTCTATCCATGGGATTTTCCAGGCAATAATACTGGAGTGGGTTACCATTTCCTCCTCCTCCAGGGGATCTTTCCGACCCAGGAATCAAACCTGAGTCTCTTGTGTCTCCTGTGTTGCAGGTGGATTCTTTACCACTTGAACCATCAGGGAAGCCTACATTCACTATAGAAATGTAAAAATAGCATATTGTGCCTTAGAGTGCCTGAAGCCTATTTGGGCAGCTGAGATTTGGGAAATAGAATTCAGTTCACTCTCTCAGTCGTGTCCAACTTTGCAACCCCATGAACTGAAGCACGCCAAGCCTCGTCACCAACTTCCGGAGTTTACCCAAACTCATGTCCACTGAGTCAGTGATGCCATCCAACCATCTCATCCTCTGTCATCCCCTTCTCCTCCTGCCCTCAATATTTCCCAGTTTCAGGGTCTTTTCAAATGAGTCAGCTCTTCATATCAGGTGGCCAAAGGATTGGAGTTTCAGCTTCAGCATCAGTCCTTCCAATGAACACCCAGGACTGATCTCCTTTAGGATGGACTGGTTGGATGTCCTTGCAGTCCAAGGGACTCTCAAGAGTCTTCTCCAACACCACAGTTCAAAAGCATCAATTCTTCAGTGCTCAGCTTTCTTTATAGTCTAACTCTCACATCCATACATGACCACTGGAAAAACCACAGTTTTGACTAGATGGACCTTTGTTGATACAGAAGTAGGTATTTGGAAATCTCATGAAGACTGTCAGTCAATAATCCTTTTATTAGCTCTACCTTCTTCTCCCCTTTTTCCAAAAATCCTAGATTCTTCCAATTCCTGAACCTCTTGGAGGTCCTGTGGCATAAATATGGCTTCTATTTAGCTTTACCTACTGCTATTAGTATTTAGCTTTATTGGATCTGCTAAATCTATTGCTCTAGTTCATTTTATTTCTGCAATAATTTTGTTGTATTTATCTTCTCTATTCCCTTGGCTTTGTGTGTTTATGACTTCTTAAAAAATCTCTCTGTTGTCACTATAGTAGAGTCCCTCTATTAGCAGGAACAGAGATAATACAATAAGCTGGCATTTTTATCCAGAAGTAAATATACAAAATCTTTGATCTTTACATTTTTCTAAAGTATGCTTGAAAAATTTTAAATGAAACCAGATTTTAGTATCTGTTAAAATCTTCAACCTATAATTTCCTTGTATTTCATTTCATAATTAAAAGGTTAATGTTCTCTAATTTGTAAATTTCCTTTGTAAACATGGGAATTGATGTGGGAAACATAATAGATTGATCCAATTATGAATTAAAAGTTAGCAAAAGCACAGCAAGGAAGCTGTCTATCTCGTGCTGGTAGCATTTTTGTGGTAGAAAGAGTAAAAGCTTGGATCTCTGTCTTGCCTCTGCTACTTAGTAGCACAATAAAACTTAATCCCTTTGAAACCTCCGTAAAACAGGCAACATAAACCAATACTGCATTTAGCCAAAGGCAAGACTGAGTAAGAAATGAATGTAGGAGCCACCAATGTGTAGCATATGGGCTACTGCACAGAAGAAATGAGATCTGTTCTGTGACACCAAAGTGAGGTGGGAAGAACGCTGGCCTCCCTCAGGGGAGACTGAGGAGGATGGAATTGGGAGATGTTCCCAATCCCTGAGGGCCCTCAACTGAACTTGAGAGCCCGTAGTTACTCATGTGGACATTACATGTTTTCTGTGAATATAAGGAAGTCAGTGAAAGGAGGTCCTGGAAAAGAGGGTTATCTGGCAGGGAGCAGGAGAGAAAAAGGAGAGGAAAACAAAAAAGAAAAGAAAGAAGATGGATAAAAAGAAGGGCATGATGGTAGATATATCATTGGCCAAATTGGCAGTAGTGGAACATCTAGTCACCTCCAGCATAATAGCCAGAGTAAAACCATGCAGTTAGTAAATTAACCTAAAACCAAGAAGAAAACAACTTCAACTTGGGGGTGATCTTCCAGTTAAAGGATTATATCTTTCTTCTTGAATTTATCTCCTTCTCCTGTTGCCTGACCCCGGCAATTCATTAGTCTTCTCACTAGAGGAACAATAAAATAAATAAAAGAAGATGAAACTTGAGCCAATCCTTTGTACTGACTAGTAAAGCTTGTGAAAGTTTGATAAAGGAGAAAGCAAATGAGCTTTCTTGATCATGGGTGCAATTAAGTTATGCCTGCTATACCTAGCCTCTATTATAGGGAATAATTGTGTGCTGGCCACATGTCAATTTAGAGAAACAATTTGAAATTTAAATAAATCATCTACATCTGGAAGTTTCTGTTTCTCTAAAAAGAACTAAGACTCAGTTAAATAGTTGGATGACTTTCAAAATTTTGAATTTGTCAGATTTTAGTGGTCATTAGCAGAGAAGCAGAAAAAGCAGCAAAAGGAAGGTAATTAGTTACTTGGGGAGAGAGACTATTTTAAAAAATTGCTAAGGAACAGTATGTAACTCTGTCCAGGTAAGAAGGAGTTTGGATTGGGCACTGTTCCATGAGGAAGGTTGATGCTTATCCTCTGTCATCATCTAGAATCCTATAGCTCTCAGTTGGATCCACTCTGTGTAAGTACCTTCATAGAAGGCACTGGAGGGGTTTCTTTATTTGGAAATTTGTGAAAATGATGAAGGTGTTTGAAAATAATTGAACCTTTACCACTGAGCGAACCCTGCAACCTATAAACCAGTAAAACATTTACTTTAGAGAAAATATACTTGAAACAATTTTGATATGCAGTGGTGTCTCTGATATTGTTTTCAATTCCACATCCCTATGATAATCCTGGGCTTCCCTGGTGGTTCAGTACCTTCCAAAGACAGAGATATGTGTTTGATCCCTGGTTCAGGAAGATCCCCTGGAGAAGGAAATGGCAACCCACTCCAGTGTTTTTGCCTGGGAAATCCCATGGACATAGGAGCCTGGAGGGCTACAGTCCAGGGGGGTTGCAAAGAAGTTGGACTAAACTGAGCAACTGAGCACATGGACACATGAGGCCATCAGCATAACTCGTAGCCAGGTGTGGTTAAGGGGACAGATAGTCCATGACTGGTTTTGTTGAAACCACCTTCTCCTTTCATCATCTTGTTCTGCATCCTTTCTGGTCTTCAGTGTCCCATGATGCTATGCATCACATTTGACAAGTCACATCCTTGTAATGAGATGAATACCCAAATTGTGGCAATTCTCACTGTCATTGCTATATTCGCTCAGAATTCATACTTTTAAAGTGTCGTCACTAGCTGTGTTTATATTGTGAATATAACTGCTGTTTCTAATTCACTCACACAGGGTTGATACCTACAGGGCAGAAATATAAAGGAGGGCCTCTCACCTTCACTGTGCTGCTCTCAACCCTCCCCAGACCCTTGACTATCTCTCAGCTCTTTTCTGGTGCTCTGCATATACTCAGGAATGGTAGAAGTTTTACAGACAGCCACAAATCAAAATATATATTTTCTTATATATATGCACATATGTGTATATCAATCTCTTTTTCTGAAATTTCTGCCATCTCGAAATTTCTCTCCCAATTTGTTGAAGTCATTGGAGTATATCTCTTGCACTATACTTTCAATGATCTTTCTAACTGTGAAACTAAAGTGCTTACTATTTTACTGTTTGAGATCTATTCTGTACCACCGTAGGACCAGATAATAATTTTATAATTACTAAACTATATGATGCAGTTTTAAACTTGTATTGTGAAATATGCCATACATAAAAAATTGTGCGTGAAGTACATGTACAATCAGAAGACTAATAACAAGTCTCACTTACTCATCGCTTAGCTCAAGAAATATTATATTGTCAGCCCTTTTAAAACCTCTGTATGCCTATCTAATCCCATCTTCCTTCTGTCGATCAAAGTCAATAGTAATCTGAATTTTGAATGAATCATTCCCTTGCTTTTCTTTATAGCTTTAACACATATGTAAATCCCTAAACAACATATTAAACTTTATTTTTTATTTTTAAAAATATTTATTCATTTATTTTTTGCTGCACTGGATCTTTGTTGTGTAACAATAATAAAATAGTAATAGATAAGTCTTCTTTAATTTCTCTCAATAAAGTTGTATAATATTTCACTGAAAGCCTTGCACATGTTTGTTAGCTTGATTCCGAGTAATTTGATATATTAGATATCATTGTAAATAACATATATTTGCATCTTTATTGATTATAGGATACATTGTTTCATTTGGTTTTCTAACAGCTTAATTGAATTAATTTTTAAAAACTCATTTTGTTCTCAACAACTTTGTCAAACTCTCCCATTAATAAAAAATTCTTGTACACATTTAAAAAATTTTCCTTCTATATTCTTCTGGGGGCTTAAATAGGGAAGAGAATTTATTGGCTCACATAACTAAAAAGGTCAAGATAGTTTTGTTAAACATGGCTGGGTCCATGTATACTCTTACCACCTATAAATTTTGTCAGCGTTCTCTCTTCCTTTTTAGCACATGTAAAATGGAAGATATTTATTTTTCTTGAATTGCTATCGGCTCTCCAATACTATGGTGGCGATCTCCAATACAGTGGTATTGTCCAAACATCTTGTCCTATTTCCTATTTGAAAGGCCAGTTTCACCATAGGTTAGTTGTGGATTTATTGTAGGTTTAGGATTTTTTTTTTTAAGTTTACTAGGAGTTTTCATTAAACATTTAAAAAGTTATTTAATGCCTATTCTTTATGTAGTTAGATAAGCATGTGTTTTCTATATATTTCTGGGTTTGTTTTGCAGATATTTTGCTTAGACCTTTTGAGTTTATATTTATGATAGGCCTGCAGTTTTACTTTCTTGTTCTGCCTTGGCTTTGGTAATAAGCTGTACTAGCTTCATAAAATAAATAGAGAAATGTTTCCTCTCTTTCTATTCTCTGAAAGAGTTTGTAAAAAAATGGAAATGTTTGTTCTTTCCGCATTTGGTAGAAATCATGTTTAAAATCATCTGGCCCTGGTGTTTTATTCTGTGTATAAAGATTTATAACTCTGGAGTCAATTTTTTTAATCAATAACGGGAAAGTCATGATTTCTCTTTCTTCCTGAATTAGTGTGTAAATGTATATGTTTTTAGAGAATATTTCCATCTTATCTAACTTTTAAGTGGTCTATTTACCACAGATTCTTTTAAATTTGTAGACATTCACTTTATGGCCTAACATTTGTTAGATTTTTATGAATTAACCAAAAGTTGTTTATGATATTCTATTATCTTTATAATCCATGCTGCAAGCATAGTTATAATCTTTTTAGTTCTTAATACTGTATTTGTGCCTTCTCTGTTTTGTTCTTGACAAATCTTGTAAGAGATGTAATAATTCTACTAGACTTAGCAGAAAAGGAAGCAAACTTAGTTATTAGGTTTTCTCTAATATGTCACTACTTTACATTTCATTAATTTCTGTGCATATTTATTCCCTTTCTTCTATTTTCTTTGGGGTTTATTACATTTATTTTCTTTTTCTAGCTTTTTAAATTGATACACTGTTCAGTTATTTTCAACCTCATTTATTTTAATACAAACATGTAAAGCTTCACATTTTGTCCTAAGTGTTACAAGGCTAATAAGCATTTTTGAAGATTGTTTAATTATTTTAAAATTCCTTTGGTCTATGTATTTTTTACAAGTGCATGTGTGTGCATACGCTGAGCCACTTCAGTCATGTCCAATTCTTTGCGACCCCATGCACTGTAGCCCCCCAGCCTCCTCTGTCCATGGGATTTCCCAGCAAGAACACTGGAGTGGGTTGCTCTGCTCTCCTTCAGGGGATCTTCCCAATCGCTAGCAACGCCTGGAAAACCCCATTGTTCACAAGTATCAATATACATTTCAATTTCCTAATACAAGAGTGTTTTTAGTTAGTATTTTCTACTTAATTTCTAACAGTTTTTTAAACTTTTTATTTTGTATTGGACTATAGCTGATTAACAGTGTTGTGATAGTTTCAGGTGAACAACAAAGAGACTCAGCCATCCATATACATGTATCCATTCTCCCCCAAACTCCCATCCAGGCTGCCACATAACATTGAGCAGAGTTCCTCCCATGTACTATACAGTAGGTCCTTGTTGGTTGTCCATGTTAAACATAGCGGTGTGTACATGTTCATCCCCAACTCCTCAGCTATCGCTTCCCACCATCCTTATCCCGCCAGCAACCATAACTCTCAGTCTGTGAGTCTCTTTCTGTTTTAAATTTGTTGTCATAAGTTGTGGTCTTCAAAATAAATTTTGAAATTTCTTTAATTTCAAAATTTTAATTTGTGTAAAGATTTTTTGGGTGCTTGAAAAGAACACATTTTCCAATTGCTGGGTGCCATGTTTTATATATGTCTATTGCCTCAAGGATAGTATCTGTATGGTATCGTCTGTTATAATACATTCCTAATGCTCTTTGATTGTGAACTCCACTTTGACCTGTATGCTTGTTTGCAGAGCATCCCTCCTGAGTTGACTTTCCTTTGCCTGTCTGGTGGGCACATGGGGGAATTGTCATGTGAGACTATTTTAAACTACATTTTTGGTTGGATTTTATGTTTGTTTGTTTGCTCTTTGACCATGTAGGTGGCATTGATTTGGCCCCTATATTTGTCCTCAGTGAGTGTAGCTTGAGATTAGGAATTACTTCTCAGTAGAGAGACAGAGGGAGGCATATATTGGCATTGTCTCCTTCCATGGAGTGTATTTTTATTCTACATCACCCACTGAGAAAACTGGTCTCCAGAGGTCCTGGCTTTTAAGTTCATGTATCTCCCAGGCAGATGCTGGTTCAAGCATTTACTCATCTCTGAGGATTTATGCTTTCTCATCATTTCTGACATCTGAGGAATTCCCTTACTCTCTAGCCAACTTATCCATGCATTAAAATCATGATTGTATATTTTAAATAGCAGCTTTATTTGTGCAGTACTTGGAGGGGTTTCCACATTGCTTGAAAGATAAGTCTATAATGTAATTTGGGAACCAAAAAAAGTTGGAGTAATCCAGCATCAGACTATGATTTCAGGTGAAAATGGCTCTGGATTTAATTTTCCAGTTGGACTGTTCCAGACTCAAGGAGGAAATAGTGGAGTTAAAAGGATAAATGGAAAAAGAACTAAAACTCATGGAAGATTTCTCATTATAAGCTCTTTCTTATCTGCCAAACCAGTGCAAAATTTTCTACTTCCTCTCTCTGAGTATCAGTGTCTGTAATGAAATTAATGTTGCTACATTTGAGATTCATGAAGTTTTAATAAGGAAACATTTACAAAAATGCTGTATGTGAGACTACATAGAGAGAACACTCAGTAAATGTGGGGTGAAGTTGCTTCTGAGCCTTCTATTATACTAAGACTTTGATAGGTGCTTCCCAGAGTTTTCTGAGAGACACAGATGATGCTAATCTCAAAAAAGGAACTTTGACTAAATCAAGTAGAACAGTGTGTTAGTTGCTCAGTCGTGTCCAACTCTTTACTAGTCCCTGGACCGTAGCCCGCCAGGCTCCTCTGTTCATGGAATTCTCCAGGCAAGAATACCGGAATGGGTAGCCATTCCCTTCTTCAGAGGATCTTCCCAATCCAGGAATCAAACCCAGGTCTTCTGTGCTGCATTACGATCTGAGCCACTAGGGAATGATGACAGGCAATTCAATGGGGGAAGAATCACTTTGAAGAAAACATTCTGATGGGTGCCCTTCAAACACAGGTCTCAGAGAATTTCCCCCAAATTTCCAAGGAACAGGGGCTCACAATAACTCCAAACACTTCAAGCATGGTAGATTTCAGACACCATTCTGATAGCTGGATTCTGAACAAAGCTGTTCATTTGTGACAGTGGTAAATGGAAGACATTTCCTTGGATCATAGAATCAAGGCTAAAATGTCCTAACTTCCTGCCTTCATTCTTATTTGACTTTTTCACTGTGCATTTTTTTAAATTGAGTGGGTTTTAATTGCTGAAAGGCAGAGGAACAAGTCTGGGTCATTTGGGTATGCAGACTGGGAACCCCAGGATGCCTCACAATCCAGAGAAACGTAGAGGCTTCAACTTGGCTCACTCAGAGTGAATACCAATTATCTTTGACATTTACTGGATGGGGACATTCTCGCCACGGGAATGACGTGTGTTCCAGTTTATTTTACATGGAGAATGCTCAATTCACTGTGATCATTGGTCTGGCAGAGTGAGTTGCCATTAAAAACTCCCCCATCTTGAATGAAACTTAAAATGACTCTGAGCCTGGATAAAGAAGGAAAACTTGACAGTAACTCTGGGTACTGCGTTATGAGTCAGAGCAGAGGAAAGACATCAAGGGCGTCTGTCACTGCCCGTCTCAAAGACTTTAAATGATGTGGAGAGTGGACTCCAACTGGTCACCTGGTCACACCCATGACTTCCCCCCTGGCTCTTGGACCACTTCTAATGTTACTTAGCTAAGACTATGGAAAAAAAAAAAAAAACTGCCTCCAGCATGTATCACTTTCAGATCCTTTATATTCTGCGCACATGCACACATACACATGCACACATGTATGTTGAAAAGGGCAATGAAACAGAAGAATAGAGATATGATGAGGTCTTTCCACCAATGGTTAGAAAATTTGCAAAGAAATAAAGTTGTATGGTGAACATGAGTTGCTGGAAGAAAAGCAGAGTTCATTGAGGAAACATAATTTGGTTTCATCTGCATTGCTTTTTGCCTCTGGGAATGTGAATATCAGTTAATAAGCTTATAATGTGCACTATACAATATTAGGTTCTTATCAAAGGCCTGTTATCTGAAATACTTACATTATTAGATACATTTGTAAGTATGTGTATTTTCTGATGATAAAAATGGGACTCAAAGGATATTTTCAATTACATCTATTATTTCATTATGAATATAAGAACAACAGTTATTCTTATGATTTATTTCACTTGAATATTGGCAATAAAAAGACCCTGACTCTTAGATTATTCAGTTACACTTCCCCATCAAGAACGCTTTCACAGAACTGATTAGGAGTAGTGTCAAGCAGCAGGCCCTGGATCATGCACTTTGGTCTGCTGAAATGAGACACAGTTTTTTCTGGAACACTTAATAAAGTTGGGCTCCCTGTGCTCAGCCTCCCTGTGCCGGTTCTAATCTGCAAATCAAGCATTGTATGTTTTATTAATTGATAAAAATTAGATGTAGCCTATGTGAAAACCGGAGAAAAACTTGTTTCCTTTTAAAAAAACACAGGTTAATCCATTGGGCAAGGGTTCCTATCCTGAGGCCATGAATCCCCTGAAATGTGCAAAATTTTGTGTGTGAGAAAAAGTAGTGCATCTGTGTGTGTGTGAGAGAGAGAAAGAGAGAGAGGTGTTCCTTGTTGATGTCTTTCTTTTTTCTGTGCAAGGTCTACAGCTTTTATTAGATTCTTTAAAAAGTGCATCATTAAAGGCCCTTGCCCAAAAGTAAGAATACTTTCTCAGGTGAGTTATTTGGTTATATGAGCCTATTTTCTGCAGACAGAAGCAGGTTATATCATATTTCTGAAACAACCTTTTCTAATAATATTTATCATGAAAAGTTTTAATGTTTGAGAAATTAAAATGGAACATTCTGTAGCATTTAAGAAAGAAGTGTTCAAAAATAGCTTTGGGAGCGCCCCAGGGTTTTACAATATTCTGCAAGTATGGCCTATTTTCCTGAGACATGAATAATCAAGATATACAGCTCTATTTGACTCGATGTCTTAAGGCTTGTAATTTAGTTGTTCCATTCACTTTGTCGTTTGCCAAGTGTTCACATCCATAGTTCTTCAACAGTGTCTAAAATTATGAAATTCAATTATGAGATGACTGGAACCTTAGGATAGCATTCAAATAACCACCTTCCCTCCTTCCTTTCCTTCTGTTTTCCTTTCCTTCCCTTTCCTCTTTTTGTTTTATTCTTTTTACTTTTTTCAGTAGTCTAAAAATAGATGGGTGTTTTGCAGAGAACCCTGTACAATATTATAAATAATAACAATAACAATAAAGTTTGATCACCTAAGATCTTTGTCATATTTATTGCTTATGATTTATTTCTCTAAGAAATAGGGGGAAAAAATCTCTTACCTCATTAAGTAGGAAAAAAATAGCTATCCTTATTAAACTAACATCTGATCTACTGTAGTCCTAACTTCCATTTGAAAGCATTAATAACTTCTCTTTGGTAGAAATACTCTGAATAGCGTACCGTCCCTGATTGACTGCCAGGTCATAATTCAATCACCGGTCTCTACTGACACCATGATCCCCAGGGGTGCGGCTTGAGGCTTTAGGAATGGCAGCTAAGTCCCAAGCCTGAATTACAGCTCCGTTATTCAATCTGGAGCCATGCTTTGTTATTTATAGTACATAGAAAAAGAGTGTGGACTTTTCGAAGAGGAAAACAATAAATCACACTAACAAGATGACTGGATCTAATATTAAAATGTAAACCTCTGTGATGTAGAGGTAGAAAGATTAATGAGCATATGATGTAGGGTTATTAAAGGTGTGATGGGCAGGAGAGGGAATGGATTATGGGGAAATTAAATGAAGTATTTCACTGGAAGGCAATCAAGTTCTGTGGAAGTTTTTAAATGACCAGCTAGTACAGTCCGTCCTATTACTGTAGTGACCTAACCCAAACTCACATGGCTCTCTCAGATATCCTTTCTCCTAAAATCCCTCAGTCTTGATGTCATGACATATAATCACAGTGCCATGTAAAGACAATTACATGTTACAGCATTGCTACTGTTTGTTTTTTAACAGTTATTGCTCTCCTGGGATGGGTAATCATGTCATTTGGGAAGGCCTGAAACAAAGAGATAATAAGGTAATGGTTGTCAAGAATGATCACCAAATAACATTTGTCTGAGGTCATTCAAAGATATTAATGTTGGTTTGAGGAATGAGAAGAAAAACATGTTTTCTGATGAGTTTGCTTAAGATAATACACCAGTTAAGATACTGATGAGCTAATATTGGAGGATCTCAGTTTATTGGTTCTCCTTTCTGTGTAATGGAATCAGTTGCTAAAACCAATTTCTCAGCACACACCCGTTAACCTTTGCTGTGGTGCTTTTGCAGTCCACTTAACCTGATCCCTCCTTCCCCTCTCCTTCATCATCCCTTCAATACTTTAAGTCTCACTTCCTGTCTAGCAGTTCGTAAAAGAAAAATGTCACCCCTCTAACCTTCACCCAGGCCACCCTCTCTTGCCTTCTTATCAGGCAAAGTTATTGCACCTTTGTTTAAAGTTTATTAACCTGTCAAACTCAGAAAGTCCAAATGTTCAGAAATCTGCAAGTTGACACTCAAACAACCAAGGTATCATTTGCTTCAGTGCAGAGACCTGAGGCTGAATCAGTGGAACCAGTATGAAATATGGAAAGGAAAACAAATCTGGTGTTACAAAACCCAACCCTCCCCAAACTACAAAAAGCCTTAACTGGATATGGTTTACAAGTTTTTTTTCAAGGTATATTACCCTCACTGGAGGTCCAGTGGGTCTGGTAGGACCACCTTGGTCTGTATTTGCTGTGACCACATCACTGGACGCTGTCTTTCCCTTCAGTTACTTGGATGGGGTATAAAATGATCTTGACTCTCTGCTAAGTTTCACACCAGAAAAGTATTGAAGCAAAATTACAGGGACTACTTTATATAGTTTCTTATGGAGGAACAACCATGCACACTTAAAGGTTGCTCTCTCTTAAGCTGAGAACACTGAGCCTTAAGAAAGAATTTTAAAAGTTCTTTATGTAGGACTTGGTTTGCAAGTAGTAATCAGCAAATTGTTAGAGAAGTAATGAGAAGCAGTTCATTTAACAAACACTTAGATCGGTGCTTGGAGTGTTTAATATTTGTACTTCTCTCGAGGGGAGAGAGGATCTCAGATGGTAGAACTGAAGGGGACCTTAGGTATGTGTTTGCTAGGGCTGGTGTTAACAAAGTACTGCTGACTGTGTGGCTTGAATAACAGAATTTTTTTATAGTCTGACATTGTTTATTTGGATTTAACAATACACATTAAAAAATAGTTTTTTTAATTGGCTGCACTGGGTCTTAGCTACAGCATGTGGGATCTTTGTTCCCAGACCGGGGATCAAAACGGGGTCCCCTGCACTAGAATAGCAGAGTCTTAGTCATTGGACCACCAGGGAAGACCCCAATAATACACATTTTAAGATTTACTGCCCATCACAATTTTCTGTCTTATCCATCTTCTCATGTTAATTAAGATGCTTATGACAAGTACCATAATGGATTTAAGAGTTTGAAAATAAATTGACAATATTAAAAATTATTTTATCTTAACCGTTTAGAAGTTCAGTTGATACTATGTTTTGTTGATTCAGTGGCTTGGCAGTGTCTTAATGCACTCAATTTCTTTCCATTTTTTTGCCTTATGGTATTCATTGTCAATTACTCCCTGAAGCCAAACAAGAATTGGGGGGAAGATCCTTGGTTTTCTGGACTTACTTAGCTCAATTGTCTGCATCTTCCTCTATTATTTAGGGATGAGGAAATCTAGGTATACTCTTTTATTTTTAATTTTTATTTTATATTGACTGCTTAACAATATCATGATAGTTTCAGGTACACAGCAAAGGGACTCAGCCATACATGTACACGTATCCATTCTTCTCCAAGGGCTTCCCTGGTGGTTCTGTGTAAACGAATCCACCTCCCAATGCAGGCAACTCAAGAGACATGAGTTTGATCCCCTGGATTGGGAAGATCCCCTGGAGAAGGAAATGGCAACCCACTCCAGTATTCTTGCTTGGGAAATCCCATGGACGGAGGAGCCTGGTGGGCTGCAGTCCATGGGGTCATAGAAGAGTCAGACATGCTGTAGCAACTAAACAACATCAACAGTTCTCCCCCAATTCTGCTCCCATCCAGGCTGCCACATAACACTGAGCGGAGTTCCCTGCGCTGTAGGGTAGGACCTGAACAGCAGAAATTTCTTTCTCACAGTTCTGGAGGCTGGGAGTCCACAGTCAGTGTGGGGGCAGGTTTGATTCTTGTGCGGCCTCTCTCCTTGACTTGTAGATGGCCACCTTCTTACTGTCTCAGATGGTTATTGCCCTGACTGTCTGGGCTAATTTCTTCTTCTTATAAGGACACCAGTGAGCTTGGGTTAGGTCCCACCTTAATCACCTCCTTTTTATTTAGTCACTTCTCTAAAGGTCCTATCCCAACATACAGTCACATATAAGATACCAGGTGTCAGGCTTCAACATATGAATTTGGGAGGGAGAGCAAAATTCAGTCCATAAGAGTGTCATAGTCTCTTTATTTCAGACAAGAAGAAACTGAGAACCAGAGAGATAAAGCAAACTGTCTAAGGTCACCAGCTAATTATTGGACACCTGGTACCAGGATGGGATCCCAGACTTTGTGATTACTAATGTCCATTTGGGCAGTGTTTAAACGAAAACAAACAGAAGCTAATAGAGAAGGCTGTGAGGCACCAGCATTGGGCAAAGTGTAGGCATTCATGAAAAACCTGTTGGATGATAGACAGCCTTTCTTTAATTAGAAATAAGAACTTTTTATTGATCTGGTGGCTTTTTAAAAGTGTGTGTGCATGCGTGCGTGCTCAGTCGTGTCCAACTCTTTATGACCCCATGGAGGGTAGCCTGCCAGGCTCTTCTTCATGGGGTTTTCCTGGCAAGAATACTGGAGCGGGTTGCCATTTCCTTCCCAATGTGTGTGTAATTAATACATTTATATAGCTGATTCATGATGTTGTACAATAGAAACTAACACAACATCATAAAGCAGTTATATTCCAACAAAAAATAAATATAAAAAAATAAGCAAAAGAATAAGGAAAAGGAGAAACACTTGTAACATCCATGTAAAAAATATTTGGAAGGATTTAATCAGAATTAAACATTTTTTAAAGTTTTTTATTGATAAAGATAGATTCATTTTTGTGGCAGAGAGTAAAAATAATTTAAGGGAAAAACTGAAGAAAAAGTTATTCTATTGAACAGTAAAACCCTCTATTTCTTTGAAAAATAGATTTCTTAAAAACAAAATAAGACGCCAGAAAGGAATTTCTGAAGGGGTGGTTTTATTTTGCTTCTTCAGACAAGAGTTATGTTAGAAGATTATGTGCTGTACATGTTTTATATTCAACACTGTGTGCACATGCTAAAGATAGAAGCAAGACCAGGGCAGTTATTCTCAACAATATGAATAATAAATTCCTACTTACCCTGGAAAAGCTGTCTTCATAGGGACATTTACTTTGAGATAATTTTCTTTATTTTTAGTCACTTCGTGTACTATTAGATATGCTTTATCTTTTTCCAGACTTCAATTTCCAGACCCAGTCTAAGTCTGGAAAGTTATCAGAACTTATTTATGTATATTCTTTTGATCTGTTGTTTAGGGAAGGACACATTTCCCAACTATTACTGTCTTGATGGGTCTAATTCATATATATCCTGAATGTTACTGGGGATACATGTGAATTTCATATGTGTGTGTGTGTTAGTCACTCAATTGTGTCCAGCTCTTTGCAACCCCATGGATTGTAGCCCACCAGTCTCCTCTGTCCATGGGATTTCTGAGGCAAGAACACTGGAGTGGGTTGCCATTTCCCTCTCCAAGGGATCTTATCTTCCTGACCCAGGGATCCAACCTGGGTCTCCCACATTGCAGGCAGATTCTTTACCATCTGAGACACCAGGGAAGCCCATATATATATATATATATATATATATATATATGTATATATATATATACATAAATCATATTTCCAGTAGATGTTGATTAGAAGAGACTTTTAGAGCTATTTACTCTAGTTTTAATAATCATTAGCAGGAATCAGGGCTTCCCCGGTGGTTCACTGGTACAGAATCCACCCGCCAATGCAGGAGACATGGGTTGGGAAGATCCCCTGGAGAAGGAAATGGAGGAAAAAAACTCCAGTATTCTTGCCTGGAAAATCCCTGGGACAGAGGAGCCTGGCAGGCATAGTCCACGGGATCATGAAGAGTCAGTCATTACTTAGTGACTAAACAACAACAAAAAGTAGGAATCAACAGAATGGAGTGAGGGAAAGACCATGAGCTTAAGAAGCCGACCTGTCTGAGATCTAATCCTTGGCTGTGTCCTCAGGTAAATTATGAAACTCTGAACCATGATTTTCTCAATGTATGATAAATAATACCCTGAATTGAAACGAGGTAATATATACAGAATATGGCTCTAGGTGGGCACTTAATGTTTTTAATTTCCTTTCTATTTCCATCAAGCTTATTTCCCATTCAAAGAGAGAATTCTGGTGTACTACATGGGCACCAGGTACAAGGTTCAAGGCTGGAGCCTTTCACTTAATAAGTCCATTTGCTATTCCTGCTAATCCAAACCCACAGACGTCCCTGTGAAATCCTGCCAGGAGTCCTCTGGAAGATGGCATTAACATAGCATCGACAGCTAAGGGGACTGGAAATAAGCCAAAGGTCATAAATTGCCAAGCCGTTTACAAGCCAAACATGATGGGAACTATATGCCATTTTGAAGGTGATTGGAAAAGCACATGGTTTGGAGTTATTTTGATGGATTAAGTATTTTTCCCAAGTCATCTAGGTTAGAAGATTAAAATTTGATTATGAAATACCAAAATGTTTTTAGATATAGGAATGGTTGAGCGTAAATCAAATGCCCCGAGTTCATGAGAAACTAATCAAGTGAACAAGTGATGTAGTATTCTTTTTGGTCTGATATTGAAACTAAGAAATGTTACAATAGTTTATTGTTCATAGAATAATATATTCTTACAGAATCGTTTTGGAATGCAGGCACTACCCACAGCTGATTGGTGTTTGGCAGCACACCAAAATAATGCCCATGATGAAGGAAAGTTATGAGAATGTAAACTTTTTCCCATAATACCTTATGTCTTTCACTTCAAATCGGGATAGAGGTGGTTTTATAACTCTTCTGTGGTCGAAAGACATTCCAGGATGGAAGCTCTCTGGCAGAGGAAGTTACATGATTGTCTGAAGCAAAAGGGCTTAACTTTGGAGGTCACAGGTCCAGTTAAACAAGCTGTGGAAGCATGTAAAGTCTGCATGATAATATGAAGCCCCCCAAATGGCTATGAGGTGCCATTCCAGGTTCTCGGCAGTTAGAGCCAATCTCAGTAGGACTTGCCATGTGATGGGAGAAACCCTAACCCTTACCGCTGAGTGGTTCTTTATCCCATTCTCAATAGCTATTTAATTTACTCTTATTTTCTGTAATTCTTGTTCAAGTGTAGTCTCAGCAAGGATCTTTTATCCTTTCACTAAAAAAATTTAAAATGCTGTGAGCATGAACCCTCTTAATATCCTCCCCACTCTATTGTCAGCCCTCTCTCTTTCCCTCCTTCCCTCCTTTCCAATTCAACCACCTGTGCTATAGACTCCAGATCTCTTCTATTTCTTCCATAACTTTGCTGGAAGAGCTTTCATTTTTCGTGATCCTTAACCTCTCCTTTTCTAGTGATGATTTCTACCCCTCAAATAAGCACTCTCTCTTCCCTGCCTGCAGTTGTGCTAAGAAAACTGGAAACAGGAAAGCCCTCTATGGATGCTTTGTGAAAAGTACCAGAGGGAAAAGTAAATGCAGTGACCACAGCAGAGAAGAAAGGCAGGACTGTAGTTGGGTGGATATGAGAGGGAATTCCTGGACACTTCCAGGGACCTGAGTGTGCCTGAGCATTCAGGCTAGTCCTGGGGGTAGGGTGAGCTAAGGACCAAGGGAAGGTGTTGCCCAAGTGAGACTCAGACTGAAGCCCTAGAAGTGGGGAAAAACGAACACAGAAGAACATGGACAACACGGAGGCCCTGCATGCTAGCCCACAAATAAGATGAAATATCTCTGGTTGGGTCTGAGGTAAATAGGCGGTGTAAATCAAAATTACCAGTATGCGGGCTCAATCCCTGTGTCAGGAAGAGCCTCTGGAGAAGGAAGTGACAACTCACTCCAGTATTCTTGCCTGGGAAAGCCCATGGACAGGGGAGACTGGCAGACTGCAGTCCTCAGAGTCATAAAAGACTTAGCGACTAAACAACAACAGCATATAACATGACATTTGTGGTTTGCCAGACTCTCTGATACGTCTTTGTGGTAAGAATACTAATTTCAGATGTTCCAGTAGTACTGGGAGAGGTGTCAGACTAGGAGGAGATGGGAAGATGGGAAAAAAGAGTACATGACTGAGCTCTACAAATAAGATGGATGTATGCATATTGTTATAGTTAAAATGGATAACCAACAAGGACCTCCCATGTAGCCCAGGGAATTCTGCTCAATATTATGTAACAACCTAAAATGGGAAAAGAGTTTGAGAAAGAATAAATAAATATATATATACATATATATATACATGTATATATATAACTGAATCATTCTGCTGTACACCAGAAGCTAACACAACATTGTTCATCAACTCTACTCCAATATTAAATTAAAAGTTTTAAAAAAGATTTTATGCAGTTAATAAGCAGAGAAAGAGAATGTCACAAATGCAAGGATTGAGTGAGCTTTGTCAAGTACATGACTAAAACAAAGACTCGCATACTGACTCTGAAACCCTGATTTACTTCTCAAAGAATTCTATGGGAAAAAAAAAAATGATATACTCCCAAAGCCTTGAAGAAAGAGATGTCTCCTTATGCTTGCATAATTATGTTTTGTGCATTATCACAATTTGCCACTTAGGTAGGTAAGGATAAGACTTTCATTGTTCTTTATTTATATATGAGAAAACTGTTGGTTGGAACAATAGAGTGGTTAATCAAGGAAGGACTGATGCTGAAGCTGAAGCTCCAATACTTTGGCCACCTGATGTGAAGAAGAGCCAACTCCTTGGAAAAGACCCTGATTCTGGGAAAGATTGAAGGCAGGAAGAGAAGGGAGATGACAGAGGATGAGATGTCTGGATGGCATCATCGACTCAATGGACATGAGCTTGAGCAAACTCCAGGAGAGAGTGAAGGACAGGGGAGCCTGGCGTGCCGCCGTCCACGGGGTTGCAGAGTCAGGCACGACTGAGCAACTGAACAACAGCAACAATCAAGGAGCAAAAGGGTAGAATTGACTCTCACGTACTTGTCTAGAGTTCTTCTCACTGGAGCCCAGCCTCCTCTGCTGTGGCCAGATGTGTCATGCCCTTGACAGGGTACCTGGAGAAAGCAGCCACTCTAGAGGACCCTAGTGCTCTCCCTGCCGTGGAATCCCGGAAGAAAGCACTCCTACCACATGGCCCTGCTGGCCATGGAAGATCAACATTTTTCCCTTTGCCTTTTAAGGAGTACTTGGTGTTCTCACTCTTTATAATCTTCAATTGGATTTTGGTTATGGAGGGCTTATTAGTGCTGTTTTATGGATGTTTTTAACACATTTTCTTAGCTGGAAGCTAGTTTAGGAGCCAGTTTGAGAAGCTTGTAAATAAGAACTACAAGGGAACGGTCTTTCCCTAACAAATTCCAACCAACTGGCTTCCTAACGTCACATGAGTTTTTGTCATTTTCTGGGTAGAGGTTTCTTTCTTGATCAATCTGAATCTTGTTATCTTGCAGAATGGTGCATATGACAAGAGTGCACATGGGTATTAATTGTTGGCACAGCCTTTTGAAAGCCTGCAATCCCTGAATAGTGTTCTAAGTGCACGAAGGTTGCTCTGATCCACTGTCAGGAGCCAGCACCTTGGGGGCAGGATGAGAACCTGGATGAGTCAAAGCCCGCATGCCCAGGACAGCAGGGTCTGGGGGAGTGGGGCCCTCCACCTTCCACCTTCCCAAGCCTGGAGACTGGTGACTTAACTTTTCTTAAAAAACTATTCATTTTAGAATAGTTTTAGATTTACAGAAAAATTGCCAAGATAATACAGAGAGTTCCCATTACACCCCAGGCCGTTATCCCTTTTATTCACATATTATCTGAGTAAGATGAGTACATATGTTTTAATGAATGAACCAACATTGATACATTATTAATACAATTAACTGAAGTGCACAGCTTGTGTAAATTTCCTTGCTTTTTCCCTCATGATGTTCTTCTGTTCTAGGATTTGACACATCCCACATTGCATTTAGTCATTTAGTTATCACATCTTCTTAGGCTCCTTTTGGCGATGGTGACTTCTTGGACTTTCCTGGTTTTTGATGACCTCAACAGTTTCAAGGAATACTGGTGAGATGTTTTGAACATATTCCTCAATTAGGGTTTGCTGGATGCGATTCTCATGGTTCCACTGTGGTTGTGAGTGTTGGGGAGGAGACCCTTAGAGGGGATGTGCCATCCTTATTGCATCATATCAAGGGTACATACTATCAGCAACATAGTTGATCTTGATATCACCTGGCTGGGTCATGTTGTCAGATTTCTCCATTGTCCAGTTATTTTCCCTGCACCTTTCTGTGCTATACACTTTGGAAGGAAGTCACTTTGTGCAGCCCATGTTTGAGAGGGGCGTTATGCTCCATCTCCTTGAAAGCAGTGTATCTATATACATTATTTGGAGTTATTCTACATGGGATATTTGGTTTGTCTCTTCTTTCCCATTTTTTTAAAATCTATTCAGTCATTTATTTATATCACTAAGGACTTGTGGATATTTATTTTATACTATATATATATATGTGTGTGTGTGTGTGTGTATATATATATTGGACTTCCCCAGTGGCTCAGGGTTAAAGAATCCACCTGCAGTGCAGGAGACACAGATTTGAACCCTGGGTCGGGAAGATCCCCAGAGGAGGAAATGGCAACCTATCCCAGTATTCTTGCCTGGGAAATCCCATGAACAGAGAAGCCTGGTGGGCTACAGTTCATGGGGTCACAAAGAGTCAGACACAACTTAGCAACTAAACAACAACAACAAATGCATAGTATTAGGTTGTTATAGTTAATCAATATTAATGTTAGTAACTATTAGTTCTAACTAATCATCTAGTGATTAGTTTATTCACATCTAATGATGACTAGCCATAACTAATAATTATTAATTATTGTGCTTGTGCTTAGTCTCTCAGTTCTGTCTGACTCTTTGTGACCCCATGGACTGTAGCCAGCCAGGCTCCTCTGTCCATGAGGATTCTCCAGGCAAGAGTACTAGAGTGAGTTGCAATGCCTTCCTCTAGGGGATCTTCCCAACCTAGGGATTGAATCCAGGTCTCCTGCATTGCAGGCAGATTCTTTACCATGTGAGCCACCAGGGAAGCCCAAGAATACTGGAGTGGGTAGTCTATTCCTTCTCCAAGGGATCTTCTCAGCCTAGGAATCAAACCAGGGTCTCCTGCGTTACAGTTGGATTCTGTTAATTATTAATATTTATTAACTATAGTAACCTAATACTATGAATTTGATGAAGGGGGCAGAGGATGAGATGGTTGGATGGCATCACTGACTCAGTGGACATGAGTTTGAGCAGACTCTGGGAGACAGTGAAGGCCAGGGAAGGCTGGCGTCCTGCAGTCCATGGGGTCACAGGGCTGGGCACAGCTTACTGCCTGAACTTCAACTGTAGCGATCCTCTAGCACCACTTTATTCTGTTGCTCAAGGTCCTAGTGTCAACTACTGGGAGCTCTGTCACTTGGTTCCCTTGTCCCTTTGATATGTCTCTGTTTTATGGGCTAAAAACTCAGTGTTTCCTTGCTTTCTGGCATGATGAGATACTCCAGGCTCATACTGCATATTTCTAGCCCTAGAATCAACCATTTCTTCAAGGAGCCCTGTTTCCTTTTACTGAAGAATAGTATTAGAAACCACGATCTGGGTCCTAGGTATGCTGGTTGCTATTGGCATGTTATTGCTGCCAGGCTTTGTCAGCTGGAGAAGTAAGGATATATATGAGTGTCTACTAACCCATGTATCTTGACACATCTATAGATATTCCCAGAGGCAACCATTTGTTTCTAAACACAAACATGAGTTTATACCAGTGTCTCTGACTCCAGAGAACCAAACTGAAATTTTACATATGATAGTTGTCTTGTTTCTTCTGGAAAGTTGTAGCTTTCTCCTAGCTTTAACCAGAGACTGGAGGAGTGGCAGGCAGGTAGCACAAGGAATGGAAATAATTGCTGAGGCTCCATGGCCACATGAGAAGCAGCAGAGGGAAATAGAGGCAGCCATGGTTGGAAGAAAACGAAGAAGCATCAATTCAAATGTGTATCACTTTCTGGGTGCTTTTTGAGGTAGTAGCAACAATTTAAGAGGCCTTAAATTGTAGTACCTTGCTCCAGTCTTCTTGCCTAGAGAATCCGTGGACAGAGGAGTCTGGAGGGCTGCTGTCCATAGGGTCTCACAGAGTCGGACACAACTGAAGCGACTTAGCATGCATGCATGCATTGGAGAAGGAAATGCAACCCACTCCAATATTCTTGCCTGGAGAATCCCAGGGACGGGGGAGCCTGGTGGGCTGCCGTCTATGGGGTTGCACAGAGTCAGACACGACTAAAGCGACTTAGCAGCAGCAGTACCTTGAGGGAGGTATCAAGAGAGAGTCAGAATTCCCACAGATTAGAATAGTTTAGAAGTCTGGGCTCTCTGGTCACCAAGAAAAGGTGTGACATGTTCAGTCTGCTTATCATGGCTGGGGGCACATAATATATCTTAGAAAGATTTCCATTAAAGTGGTTAAAAATTGTTCTCATGCTTTAAGCATTATTAGATTTGAGATTTCTGCCTTAGAATCTACATTTGCTATGAACCCAGATTGCTAAAATCCAAGGTCTCCCACTGAGCTTTCTAGAAGCCCAAATTTTATAAGAAATTAAACTGCTTATAAGAGGATTTGAATTTAATGAATTTCTGGATAACGTCCGTTGAGTTGTGTTATCCTGCCCTGCTTTGCCTTGGCTCTTGGCAGCCAGAACGTCTGGTTAATCAGTCGCCCTCCTTGCAAGGTCTGGGGAGTCTGCCTTTCTTTGAGATAGTCACTGCTTTCTGTTAAATGAAGCCCAAGGAAGCTGCTCCCAGCTGGGTAGAGGGTATGAACACCTTGGAACCTCAAAAAGATTCTTCGCAGATAGGAGGTGAATGTCATCCATGCCAGCCACTTACTCCCCACTCTCCTCCCTTTCTGAACAGCCAGGTTTAGGGGCAGCGATGCTAGAGGCAGTGAGAGAACAAGGAGACGTTCTGTATCTCTCCTTCTCTCCTTCTCCTTCCCTTCCCCCTCCTCACTTCCTCTTTTCCTCACTCCCTTATTTGTTCAAAAAATATATCAGGCCCTTTACCATTACCTGGCACTGTACTCGCACAGAGGAGGCCACTGGAGGCATGGACTTTGATATCTTGAAGCCTTAACTCTATTTGGAAAGCAGACATGAGACAGTGTTCCTAGTTCCTCCATTATTCAATTGTGTTAGGTGCCAATAGAAATGGAATCTCATCTACTTGGTGGGGGTGGGTTGAGGCTTCACCATTTGGTTGAGATCTAAAAGATTCTGGTGTTCACTTTGACTAACTATAGCCCTGAGCTAAGCACTCTGCTTGTGTTGTCCTATCTAATTCTTCTAGCAATACTTTATTTTCATTTTACGGTGAAGATCCTGAGATTCAAAAGGCTAAGGAGATTGCCCAAGGGCACAGGTCAAGAAAGTGAATGTATCAAGACTTGCTTGAGGTCAATTTGAATACACTGTGTCCTGCCCATCTCCCTGCTCATTGCCCTGCTCAACAGGTCTCATCAAGAGAAAAGCAAGCTGGGGGTGGGGAGTGGAGAGTGCTAAAACAATGAGTAAAAGTGTCCCCGTGGTTAACAATTAAGTCACCTGTTCCACTCATTTCCCCAGCTGCCGCTGAACAATATTGAGTTATTAAAAAAGGCTGACCAAAGAAATTCCTCTTTGAGCCCCCCAGGTACAGGATGGTCCTTGCCTGAGCTTTTCAGGGATGGATTAGAACAGAGCAAGTTTGCCTGTCTCCATCACTGTAGTTATAACTCCACATAGAGTGCTCACTGAATGTGACACATCTGTGATACATTAATGTTGGTTAATTAATTTTCCTTGAGACCTTTGAATCCTCCTCTTCATCAACTGCCACTGCTGTTCTTTTCCTGAGTCACTAGCTCTTGCTTAGACCAATGCAATGGAGTCTTCATGGGTTTTTCTGTTCCCATCTTTTCAATCTATTTTCTGTTGCCTCTTCTGCTTAAACCCTATAAAGAATCTCCATTGCTGATAGTAGAAACCAGCATGGCCTCCTCATGGCCTGCAGAGACCTGCCCTTTCTTAGCTCCACCTCCCACCATGCCTCTGTCCTCCCCTGCCCCACTCCCAAGACCTAGCCACTCTCAGAAGCCTCCCTTTTCCCTGCTGCTCTCTGCTGTTATTCCTGGCTGAGTTTCTGTGTTTTCTGCTCTGCGCAGGCTCTCCTGGATACTCAGGAGCCCCTCCTCCTCCCTGCGGACTGTTGAATATGGACCAGATCTGTATTCCCATACAGTTTTCAGCAGACTTTTTCTGAAAAGGGCCTGATAGTAAATATTTTTTGCTCTTCAGGCCACAGCATCTTTGATGCAACAATTTAGATCAGCTGTTTTAGTCTGAAAGCCACCATAGATAATTTATAAGCAAATGAATGTGGCTATACAATGTTACATACAAAAGCAGACAGCAGGTCGGAGGTAGCCCCCAGGCTGTGGTCTGCTGACCCCAGCGACTCCTCCCTAGCTGGTGAGTTCCCCCAGTGAGAGCGCTGGGCTTGGGCCGTGTCCAGTATGGGCCTGGCAGAGAGCGAGCTCAGTAAATGCTGCGCAGGTGAGTATGTGAGTGAGCACGTTAATCGAATCAAATCAGGTTGAAAACTGAGTGTTCAGTAGTGTCAATAAGAACCTTGACTGAGTGAAGCAAGCTGGAAGTAGAAACATCATATTTGTACAGGGGGGTAAATTTTTTTATACATCTCAAGGGATGCAGAGATAGCACCTTTGAAAGGATCTGGATCAGTGTGGCTAAAAAGCTTTGACCATTGTCAGGCTGCCAAGGGTTAAAAGGAGCCCGATGCCTTGGGCAGTGGGATCAGTACTCCACCATCCAAGTCTCTGTAAATAAACAGTGTTAAAGCTCAAGAGGGTAGTTATTAAATGTGGATTTTGTTTCATACCTGCCACTTTCCATGGAGGAGTCTTAGTCACTGATGGGTTTGCTCCAGAGAGCCCTCAGGGTTTGCATGTACAACCCTCAGCCTTTATGCAATTTAGGATTGGAAACTTCTGCAGCCCAGTGTTGGCCAAGCCTTGTTTATTCAGCTCAAGGTATTGCAGGGGTGACCAGTGTCTTGTGGTAGGAGAACTTGTAGGCTTTGTAAGTAACATTTTCTGAGTTGGGGGAGGTGATCTAGAAAATTCACTTGCTCTGAGCATCTGTTTTGCGGACAAAGCCAGATAACAAAGAAATTAGTGTGCTCCCAGGGAGAAACATCACCACTAGCTGAGTCTTTAAGATACACTTTTTAAAAGAGCTTTTCAATATTACAGACATCTTCTTGAGCCAGAGCAATTACAGAGTTATATTGAGTAGTATTTGGGTATTGACTTTTGATTTGGTAGGAGAGGAAAATCATGGGCACACAAGGCGTTTAGAAATGTTTTCCCTTACGTAAAATGGAACAGAGGAACACAGGATGGACACTTTGATTGGAGCAGGGAACAAATGATGTGCACTTAGCTGAATTGGATTCATTTTCCTTTTTACTGAATACTTTCCTGTATTTTGTGTCATTTCACTTCACTTTGCAATACCAGGTCCAACTTTTCCTGTGGGATTTCATACCATGAAGAAAGGGAAAGCAAAGAGCCATTTTTATAAAAATCCTCAATAATATGATAAACCTAACACATAGATGTATTTCCTCTGTTATTTTTGGTCCAAATGTGTAGATTTTCAAAATTCCATAAATGGAACATTAAAAAATAAGACAGCAGACATTCAACCTTTAAATTGCACTCAATAAATATTTGGTGAGAGTCTCCTTCGTGTGTGCCCCCAGGTATCATACTATAGACTAGGAATATAGTGATGACTGAATGTTTCCCAACTTCCCGGAGCCCAGAGTCTAACTGGGAGGTGTTCCATTTCTCTACTGTTGGGTTAGCAAACTACCCTAGACTTAGTGACAAAAAGTGATAACTTTTATTTTGCTAATAATTCTGTGGCTCAGAAAATCAGACTGGGCATAGCGTATTTAAAAGGTGGATTTGTAGGAGGGAGGGAGGGAGATTAGAGAGAGGGAGGGAGAGGTGATTAGATGTAGGGAGAACAGTTGTGATATTATGGCAGCTCAAAAGAGAACTCATGTCCATTGAGTTGGTGATTCCATCACCATTCCATTTGAGTTTGAGTAAACTCTGGGAGATGGTGAAGGACAGGGAAGCCTGGCAGGCTGCAGTCCATGGGATTGGAAAGAGTCAGACATGACTGAGTGACTGAACAAAAACAATAAATGAGAACTAATGAAGATTTGTATTACAGACAGAATGGAGAGGAACCTCTTTGGGGCAAGATATAGAGGAAAGGCAAAACTATTTGTGCAAAGAAACTGGGTCAGCAGGGACAGTGTTTCATATAATCTGAGAGCCACCAGGAGGGTAACCTACCAAAGTCCTCTTCTATTTATCATCATTCCAGAATTCAGCTGTTGCGGTTGGTACATTTGTATTAAGACTTGCTTGTTCTTTTGGTCCCCAAAGCAAACCCTGTTGTCTATGACTTCATCAGAACTATTTCTTTAGAACAAAAAAAATTCAAGGTAGTGCTCAACTAGCATGGAGTATTTAGAACAGCTGCCACAGAATCTGACTTTAAGCTTTATGCAAGCTAACTGTACACAAGAGGAGTTTCATTTCTAAATAGGCTCAAACTTCTTAGCACTGTACAGACATTTCCAGGAGAATAGATTAGCCATTCACTCATCCAATAAATATTTATCCAGTGCTTACTCCATGCAAGGCACTGTTCCTGGGGATAGACACGGCAGTGAGTGAAATAAAGCTCCTGCTCTCATGGATGTCCTTTGTATCCTAGGAACATGGATTTGTCAAATCTAGAACGGCCTTGAGCATTGGCTATGGAGTTTTATCAGATTGGCCTGGCATAAGTAAGGCCATCTTCTCAGTGGAATAGGTGTGCATTTTGTGGCATCTTAGACCATAGACTTGGCTGCACTTACTACTCATCATTAACCTAGGTGCTCATTAACAAGGAAGTCATTCTGAGAGCTTCAGCACAGAAGTGACAGTAGATGGCCTCCCAGGGAAGGAAGGGAGCATGCTCAATAGCTGGGACCCAAAGTTGTGTTTGCCTGTTCAAATTCTGACATTTGAAGAGTATGTTAATTCACATTGTGTATTTGTTTCTATCCTATTTAATTTCTTTTTTTTTAACACCCATTATCTGTCATGACCTTTGCCTTTGAAATGGGTCTCCAACAATTACTTGAGGGGAAGCATTTGGGCTTCCTGGTGATTCAGACAGTAAAGAATCTGCTTGCAAGGCAGAAGACCAGATTCGATCTCTGGGTCAGGAAGATCCCCTGGAGAAAGGCATGGCAACCCACTTCAGTATTCTTGCCTGGAGAATTCCACGGACAGAGGAGCTTGGCAAGCTACAGTCCATGGAGTCGCAAAGAGTAGGACTTGACTGAGCGACTAACATTTTCACTTTTTCATAATTGCTTTACAATGTTTTTTAGTTTCTGCTATACAAGGAAGTGAGTCAACTATATGTATATATACATCCCCTCCCTCTTGGACCTCCCTCCCTGCCCTACCTCCATCCCCTCCCTCTGGGTCATCACAGAGCACCAAGCTGAGCTCCCTGTGTTGTTCAGCAACTTCCCAGTAGCTACTTCACACATGGTGGTGTATGTATGAGGAATTGGAAGACAGGAGGCATTTTGGCTGTGAAGGAATGTGTTTCCAATTGCTGCCTTTTCTAGCAGCATCTGCAAGTGTAAAGCCAAGGCCTAGGGCCCACGTGCCACAGAGAATCAGCAGTGCTGCTCTGCATTGTATTTGGATGGGCACTGGCAGCATTCCAAGTCTTGCCATTAATAAGAATTGGAAGGACTATTATTACAAGACTTCCCTTGGGGCTCAGATGGTAAAGAATCTGCCTGCAATGTGGGAGATCTGGGTTCAGTCCCTGGGTTGGGAAGATCCCCTGGAGGAGGGCATGGCAACCCACTCCAGGATTCTTGCCTGGAGAATCCCATGGACAGAGACGCCTGGCAGGCTATAATCCATAGGGTCGCACAGAGTCAGACACCACTGAAGTCAGACACCACTGAAGTCAGACACACATGCACATATTACAAGGTAAATATCTCTCTGGGTAACCCCGAATTTCATCTATAACAAACTTACTGGTATTTGTCAGAAGTCTATTTGCTGATACTTGCATACAATTGTAGTAAACTATTTCTTGCTAACCACGGTGACTATAAGGCCCAGAAATAATTTGAAAAGCCTTTAACTGACTCATCAAAGAAAGGGTACATTCTTTTGAGAGTACTAAATGTATTTTATGACAGTCTAAATTGCTAATTCACATATGGAACACATAATAACTCTCTGTTAACCAGCGCACCTCCTTTGGCAACCAGGCAAGATAACTAATAATTTATGATACATTCTTTAAAACTCAATTTTAACTTCCCTTTTTAGACAACTTGCATTTTTTTTATTTGAATCATGTTTTCATTCAGTTATGAACATTCTCCATGATTTAAATGGTAAAAAAAAAAATGGCCTACGATTTATCTGAAATTCAGACAGCTGTTGTCTTTACATTTTTATTAATGTGTATTAATGTTTTCAAAGCAATTTTACTGCTAGAATGAGTGTGTACTTGTGTGTGTGTGTGTGTGTGTGTATGTGTGTGAGCAAGCACACACACATCATCTTAGAGGCATTCTTGGCAGATAAGAACATGATCTGAGTAGCAGATATATGATCTCATTTTTTTTCCTGGGTAGTTTGCAATTTGGATTTAGGCTCAAAGGATTAAGTGTTTTAGCCTACGATGATTTCATAGATGCCAAAACCTAGAAAGTTTAATCTGCACACCTCAGCTATTTAGTAATTTCTAACAATAGAAATTATAGAGGCTCTGTGAGCCCATTCTACTGAGATGGAAAGGAGTATTATGCTTATATTTTGGGAAGATTACTTGAGCCTTTGAAGTATTTAATGTTGCTTTAAACAGTTTGTTCCTCAACAGGAATATTTTGGAAGCAGCAGTAGCTAGAGTTTACTTTTTTTTTTTTTTGAAATTTACTCTAACTTCATTTTGGTGGCAGTTTTGGATGAAAAAGATACCAAGGGTGATAATCTGCGCATGTTTGTGTGTGTGTGTGGGTGTATGCTCAGTCGTGTGGGACTCATTGCGACCCCATGGACTGCAGCCCACCAGGCTTCTCAGTCCATGGGATTTTCCAAGCAAAAATACCAGAGTGGGTTGCCATGCCCTCCTCTAAGGGATCTTCCCAACCCAGGGACTGAATCGATGTCTCTTGCATCTCCCGCATTGGCAGGTGGATTCTTTACCACTGTGCCATCTGGGAAGCTCACTTTATGCATACCTATCTAAAACTGAGAAAGTAAGGATATTACTTTTTTTAAAAATTTTTTGTTTACTTTTTTGAACGATATTACTTTTTAGCTGGGGACTCTCAAGTTGCTATCTGACCACTGAATACTTGATCATCTAAATAAAAATGGGGTTAAGGATGGCAGAGATTGGAGGTTGGAAAACCCTCATATCTGCGGTGTCATGTTGCCTTTTCCTATTCATTTATCCTAAAAATATTGACTTAGCAGCTATAATGTGTCAGGCACTTTGGAAGGGCTACATCAGCTAAAATAAACAAAGACCCCTGTCTTCATGAATTTTACTTTTTAGTAGGAGGAGATGGGCAATAGCAAATAGACATATGGTTAAGTAAACTGTACAGTACACTAGAAGGTGATAAATGCTATTCAGAAATAGAAAAAGGAGAGCAGGATAAAGGAGATTCAGAAGCCTTGGAACTGGCAGGAGAGATCTGCGGTATTAGGTAACCATATTAGGTCTTTCTGAGCAGTTGGCATTTAACTGAACTAGTGAGACACCGCGGCTGCTCACTAGTCATACATAAATCTGGGAAAGGAATGTTCTAGGCAAGGAGACTGCCATTGCCCTGCGTCAGGAATGTGCTTGGATTGTTGGAGGAACACGAAGAGGCCAGTGTGGCTGGAGGGCGCAAGTGATGAGGTCACAGCCATCACTGGGGGAGTCAGTCCTCCAGAACATCCATGCTTTTGTAAGACTTGTAGCTTCTTCTCTGGGAGAAGAGGGAAACCACTGCAGGCTTTTGAGTGAATGAGTGGGATGTGCTTAGTTGCTCAGGCATGTCCGACTCTTGAAAATCCTTTGGGCTGTAGCCCTCCAGGCTCCTCTTGTCCATGGGATTTTCCAGGTAAAAACACTGAAGTAGGTTGACATTTCCTCCTCCAGGGGATCTTCCCCACCCAGGGATCAAACCCATATCTCCTGTGTTTCCTGCACTGCAGGCGGATTCTTTACACCTGGAGCCGTGAGGGAAGCCCATGAGTAGGATGATCTGGTTTCTATTTTAAAGGAACTCCTTTGGTTGCCATGTTGAGACTAAACTGCGGAGTGTGTCAGTTTCCTAGGTTTTCTGTAACAGAGTTCCACAAACTGGGTAGCTTAGACTAACAGAAACCATCCTCCAAAGTATTCAGGGCAGAATCCTTTCTTGCCACTCTTGGTGGAATGGCTGGTGACTGCTGACAGTCCTTGATGTTCCTTGCCTTTATCTGCATCATTTCAGCCTCTCTCTTGTTGTCACATGGCCTTATCTTCTGTGTGCTTCTTCCTTCCTATGAGTTTTCTTCTTTCCTTATAGGGACATCAGCAGTTACATTTTGGGCCTATCTTCCTTGGTGGTTCAGATGGTAAAAAATCTGCCTGCAATGCAGGGATCTAGGTTCCATCTCTGGGTGGGGAAGAGTCCCTTGAGAAGGGAATAGCTACCCACTCCAGTATCCTTGCCTGGAGAATTCCATGGACAGAGGAAACTGGCAGGGTATAGTCCATGGACTTGCAAAGAATTCAGCATGACTGAGTGACTAACACTTTAACTAATCCAGTATGACCTCATCTTAATTTATATGTTAATTACTTTTTTTGGTGCCACTAGTGGTAAAGAACCTGCCTGCCAATGCAGGAGATGCAGGAGAAGCAGGTTCAATCCCTAGACTGGGAAGATCCTCTGGAGGAGGAAATGGCAACCCACTCCAGTATTCTTGCCTGGAGAATCCCATAGACAGAGGAGCCTGGTGGCCTACAGTCCATAGGGTCATGAAGAGTTGGACATGACTGAAATGACTGAGGAAATATGCAGTTACTTTTGCAAAGGCCTTAATTCCAAATAAGGTCACATTCACAGGTACAGGAAATCAGAACTTGAATGTGTATCTTAGGGAGTCACAATTGAACCCATTACATGGGCAGAGGGGTAGAAGCAGAGAGATCAGATGGGAGGACAGATGATGACGACCAGAGTGGGAACAGCACAGTGATGTAAAAGATCAATTTCCAAATCTGTTCTGAAGGTAGAGCTAATGAATTCCTAACAAACTGGCTAGGGAGGTGGTGGAGAAGAATCAAGGATGATGGTATGTATCCCCCTAAATTTATATGGTGAAATCCTAATGTCAAAAACAACAGCAAATGGTATTAGGAGTGCTTAGGGAAGTGCTTTGGTCATGAAGATGGAGCCCTCGTGAATGGGATTAGTGCCCTGTAACAGAGGGTCCAGGGAGACCCCTAGCCTCTTCTACCAGGTGAAGATGCAGTGAGAAGGCTCCAGCTATGAGCCAGAGAGAGCACCCTACCCAACCATGCTGGCACTATGACGTTGGACTTGCAGTTCCTAGAACTATGAGCCATAAATTCCTGTTGTTTATAACGTATCCAGTTTGTGGTGTTTTGTTAAAGCCATCCAAATGGACAAAGATAAATGACTCTAAGACTTTTGGCCTGAGAAACTGGAAGGAAGAAGTTGCAATCATCTGAGATGGAAAGATTGGTTTTGGTGAAAAGATCAGGAGCTCAGTTTTGAATTTAAGTTTGAGATTACTTTTATATGTCTAAGCAAAGGTGATTTGTACAGTGGGGATTATAATGAATCCATGTTACCTCTTGTAGCACTTAGTAATCTATTGAATATTGACCACTGAAAAAAATCACAATTTGGTAACCAACTCCTCAAGCCAACCATGATTTCCATCGGAGACAGGCCAAAGTGAAAGTGGAAGTGTTAGTTGATCAGTTTTGTCCGACCATTTGCAACCCCATGGACTCTAGCCTGCCAGGCTCCTCTGCCCATGGAATTCTCCAGGCAAGAATACTGAAGTGGGTTGCCATTCCCTTCTCCAGGGGGTCTTCCCAGCCCAGGGATTGAACTTGGTTCTCCCGCATTGCCAGCAGATTCTTCACCATCTGAGCCACTGGCAGGGAGATAGGACAAAATCAAAATTTTTTATCTGCTGGTTACCTTTTCCTTCAGCAAAACCTTCTAACTTTACTTTCTCTTCAAAAGCCCATATTGTAGGTCTCCTCTCTCTGCCCAGTGATTCATGGAGTAGCATTTGAAAAATGAGGAGTTCCTAAGTCAGTTTTGGAGAATTACAGAGGGACTCTTAGGCTAGAGTCACTAAGAATTAACAGTCAATGCAAAATGTCTTTCTGTTCTCTCATCTGATCACCGTGGAAACTCCAGTTCAACACTTTTCTCCTAAACTCCCCTGGGCTCACATGCTGTCTTTCCTCTCAGTTTTCCTCATATAAATCAAAGCCCGGCACCGTTGAGTGCCGAGTTAGAGAGCAGGGGATGGTAGTCGTGGGGCCACTCCAGGGCTACAGGGTCACCCAGTTCTGATGGAAACTGCATTCCTCTGGCCAGCAGTGTCTCCTTGGTAGCCTAAATTCACTAAACACATTGTAAAAGAAAAAAAAAGGGGGTTTAAACATGTAGAGTGAAATTTTGGTTGAAAAATTGTACTTACACTTTTCACTATTTTCTTCAAAAAAATCTATTGTCTTATAGGTGTGTAGTGGTCACTGCTTCTGATACTCACCAGTAGCACTTTAAAACCCTATCTCAAGCATAAAGAAGACTAGTGCATGCCCGTGTGCTAAGTCACTTCAGTCACGTCTGATTCTTTGTGACCCTATGGACTGTAGCCCGACAGGCTTCTCTGTCCATGGGATTCTCCAACCGTGAATACTGGAGTGGGGTGCCATGCCCTCCTCCAGGGAATCTTCCCAACCCAGGGATCGAGCCAAGGTCCCTTGTGTCTCCTACACTGACAGGCAGATTCTTTACCAATAGCACAACTTGGGAAAAAGACTAGTAGAGTTGTAAATTGTTTCAGTTGTCTTTTGCCTTTATTCAAAGACTTCAATTTTAGATTTTTTTAAGAACAAGACATTGATATAAAAATTATGAAACATTAATTATTTACTTAGCAAATATTTACTAAGCAAATGTTACTCAGATAGTGAGGCTACATGATGAACAATACAAACAAAAAATCTTGTTCTTGCATAACCTTCCTTGTAGAGGGGGAAGCAGAAAACTAACAAAACAAGTAAATAAAATGCATAGTCTCACCAACAGTGGTGATAGCTATAGTTTAAAAAAAAAAAAAAAGGTAGAATAAAGGCATGGAGACGGACTTCCGTGGTGATCCAGTGGTTAAGAATCTGTGCTGACAATGCGGGGGGCCAGGGTTCAATCCCTGGTTGGGGAATTAAGATCCCACCTGCTATGTGGCATGGCCAATAGATTTTTTTTTAAATTTTGTTTTAAAAAAACCATGGAGCATATTGGAGGAAGAGGGAATGTTGTAGTTCAAAGGGAGATCAGAAAAAAATTGTTAAAAAAAGATACTTGAGTAAAGAACTTAAAGAGGCACTCAACTGATTCAAGCATCAGAACAGCAAGTGCAGAGGCCCTGAGGAAGCAGAAGCCCTGGCATGTTCAGAGAAGAGAAAAAAGGCCAGGTGGCTTAGGGTGAAGGAAATAAAGGAGAGAGTAGGAGGAGGTGAGTTTGGAGGATCAACGGAGGCATCCCAGGCTGTTGTGATCATTTTTGGTTTTGCTCATAGTGAGATGGAAGGCATGAAATGGTTTTTAGACAAAAAGTGACACAGGCAACGTCACGTTCTGCTGTGGTGTGAACTGCCTTGAGGGTCAAGAGATGAATGGGTAACCAATAAAAAGACTTTTGCAATGATCTGGATGAGAGATTACCAGGATGGCGGCACAGGGTGGGGACCAGTGGGTAGATTCTGGATATGTTTTAAAAAGCAGAATCAGCAGGATTTGCTGTTGGGTTAGATTGTGGGGTGTGACAGAAGGGAGTTAAGGGTGACCCTGAGGTTTGAGAGAAAAGTTCAGGAATTCAACTTTGGACATGAAATTTTCAGACGCTGTGAAATGAAAATATCTACTGTGGTATCCATAAACAAGAGTCACAACCATAGGTGATTTCTGGCCTCCAAATGTGAATGAAGTCTCCCAAAACTGTGATCTATCGGATGCTGCCACCCCCAGCCTCCCCCACCCCACCCCGACACGGTGACTGCTGCGAAGCTGGGAGAGCTTAAGAAGCAACCATCTAATGAGATGGAGGAAACTGGAGCCCCTTATACAGAGTGAAGTGAGCCAGAAAGATAAAGAACATTACAGCATACTAACACATATACATGGAATTTAGAAAGATGGTAACGACAACCCTATATGCAAAACAGAAAAAGAGACACAGAAATACAGAACAGAATTTTGGACTCTGTGGGAGAATGTGAGGGTGGGATATTTCAAAAGAACAGCATGTATACTATCTATGGTGAAACAGATCACCAGCCCAGGTGGGATGCATGAGACAAGTGCTCGGGCCTGGTGCACTGGGAAGACCCAGAGGAATCGGGTGGAGAGGGAGGTGGGAGGGGGGATCGGGATGGGGAATACGTGTAAATCTATGGCTGATTCATATCAATGTATGACAAAACCCACTGAAATGTTGTGAAGTAATTAGCCTCCAACTAATAAAAAAAAAAAAAAAGAAGCAACCATTTGCCACTCCTGAAGGTGAACAGGAAACAGGATTGGACACAGATAGCTGAGGTGCATATGAAAGGAATGAATTCAGTGAGCCCAGAGGCTTGCATCTTCCCAAACACAGAATGATAATTCCATAACTTAATACCAGATCTTTAATGTTCAGACTGCCTGCTCCCTTTGTTGCAAACCTGTATGTGGTCTAACTTCCCCTCCTGCCTCCTTAGAGCAGTTTTCGCAGAGGTACTGGGATGCTCTGTCCTGGGCTCAGAGTCCTGAACATTCTCACCAAATAAAATAAGTCTACTTTTAGGTTGTGATTGTATTTTTTAGTTGACAATACTGATGAATTATACACATGGAGAAGCTGACTAGGCAGTTTGGAGTTCGGATGAGAGGCAGGGGCTGGTGACATAAATTTGGGAGTTTGGGAGTTCAGATAGCATTTGACACCATGAAACTGGATGAAGTAATGGCGAGTGGGTGTGGTCAGAGGAGAGTAGAGGTTGAACGGACAAGTTCTGGGCTTTCCAATGCAGAGGTGAATTGTTTTTACCCAAACACTTCTGACACCAAGTATGTGGGGGGGTTTTGACTCCAATAACTTACTGCAGAAAGTGAAGAAGAACTAAAGAGCCTCTTGATGAAAAAAAAAAAAGAGGAGAGTGAAAAATTTGGCTTAAAGCTCAACATTCAGAAAACTAAGATCATGGCATCCGGTCCCATCACTTCATTGAAAATAGATGGGGAAACAGTGGAAACAGTGGCTGACTTTATTTTTCTGGGCTCAAAAATCACTGCAGATAGTGATTGCAGCCATGAAATTAAAAGACGCTTACTCCTTGGAAGGAAAGTTATGCCCAACCTAGACAGCATATTGAAAAGCAGAGACATTACTTTGCCAACAAAGATCCATCTAGTCAAGGCTATGGTTTTTCCAGTGGTCATGTATGGATGTGAGAGTTGGACTATAAAGAAAGCTGAGTGCTGAAGAATTGATGCTTCTGAACTGTGGTGTTGGAGAAAACTCTTGAAAGTCCCTTGGACTGCAAGGACATCCAACCAGTCCATCCTAAAGGAGATAAGTCCTGGGTGTTCATTGGTAGGACTGATGTTGAAGCTGCAACTCCAATACTTTGGCCACCTCATGCAAAGAGCTAACTCATTTGAAAAGACCCTGATGCTGGGAAAGATTGAGGGCAAGAGGAGATGTGGACGACAGAGGATGAGATGGCTGGATGGCATCACCAACTCAATGGGCATGGGTTTGGGTGGACTCTAGGAGTTGGTGATGGACAGGGAGGCCTGGCATGCTGCAGTTCATGGGGTCGCAAAGAGTCGACACGACTGAACGACTGAACTGAATTGAACTAATTTTCCCAATCTCCAGATGCCAAATGGGTGTCTCACAATTCAATTCACCTCTGACTCTCTAACTAAGAATTAGTATCAGACTCCACAGGTTGAATTCAGTTCCACAAGTCTGTCCTCCCTATAGGAGGGCAGTCACAATTATTGGGTGCTCAGGTTACCTGCACATCTATCTGTCTTGACTACAAATTGGGGGTTCCCACAGCTCCTCCTTCTTGGGTTCAATAGTTTCCTAGAAAGACTCACAGAACTCAGGAAAATATGCTAAGTGCTAGGGGCTTCACTAGTGGTAAAGAACCTGCCTGACAATGCAGGAGACAAGAGACACAGGTTTGATCCCTGGGTTGGGAAGATCCCCTGGAGGATAAAATGGCAATTTACACCAATATTCTTGCCTGGAGAATCCCATGGACTGAGTACCCTGGTGGGCTACAGTCCATAGCATCTCAAAAAGCTGGACATGACTGAAATGACTTAGCCCATACAACTTCAGGAACGGCCAAATGAAAGAGATACACAGGGCAAGGTATGGGAGAGTGTGTGTGTGTGGAGCTTCCGTGACCTTTTCAGATACACTACCCTCCCAGAATCTCCACAAGCTCACCAAGCAAGCTCTCCAAACCCCATCATTTAGGGATTTTATGAAATTTTCATTATGTAATAGGTGTGACTGATGACATCCTTGGCCATTGGAGATTAGCTCAGTCTCTAGCTCCTCTCCCCTCCCAGAAGACTGGGAGGTGAGGCTGAGAGTGAGACCCTTTAATCGAGGCTTGTCTATATTGAAAAGCAGAGACATTATTTTGCCAACAAAGGTCCGTCTAGTCAAGGCTATGGTTTTTCCAGTAGTCATGTGTGGATGTGAGATTTGGACTATAAAGAAAGCTGAGTGCCGAAGAATTGATGCTTTTGAACTGTGGTGTTGGAGAAGACTCATGAGAGTCCCTTGGACTGCAAAGAGATCCAACCAGTCCATCCTAAAGGAGATCAGTCCTGAGTGTTCATTGGAAGGACTGATGTTGAAGCTGCAACTCCAATACTTTGGCCACCTCACGTGACGAGTTGACTCATTGGGAAAGACCCTGATGCTGGGAAGGATTGAGGGTGGGAGGAGAAGGGGACGACAGAGGATGAGATGGCTGGATGGCATCACCAACTCAATGGACATGAGTTTGGGTGAACTCCGGGAGTTGGGGATGGACAGGGAGGCCTGGCATGCTGCGATTCATGGGGTCACAAAGAGTCGACACAACTGAGGGTATGAACTGAACTGAACTGTCTTTCTGGAGACCAGCCCCACCCTGCAGCTTCCCAGGGGTTCATCAGTCATTTCATTATCATGCAAAAGACACTCATCACTTTGGGGATTCCAGGGGTTTTAGGAGCTGTCTGCCAAGAACCAGGAATAAACACCTAATCCAGTCTCTACTTCCCATTGTATTACTATAGGAGGTCATGGAGATACAGAACACCAGAAGTGGAGCTGACTACACAATAAGCGGAGCACGGTTCTGAGGTGAGAATCTTTTGGTATAAACCTCAGAATCTTTTGGTATAAACTGTTCCTGCTCCACTGTGTCCATTCATTACTGTCTATACTGGTCTGATTTTATTTTTCAGATGATTGAGGCTATTATCTCAATTAGGCCTGGAGAAAGAGTAAATAAATACCATGAATGTGAGGTTATCGATGATTAGATGTAAGAGGATCCCTTTTTTGAGTGGGAGCATGGGATAAATGACCACACACTGATGGGGAGTTGGGATCCCATGGATTCTGGTTCCAGGAACATTAGGTTCCAGCTGTGCAACCCTTGATGGGTCACTGCTCCTCTCGGAGCCTGAGTTTTTCCCATCTGTCAAAAGCAGCAGGAGAACCAGGTGATCTCTCAGGTTCCCTCTGCTCTTGTATTCTTTGAAGCTCCTGCAGTTTTATGAATTTTCACCTTGTTGAAGACACTCTGAAGAGCTGAGAGAATGTGATAAAGTCACTGACCACAAACTGACTGCCTAAAGGCTGGAACCAAAAAACCTATCATTGGAAGAGCTGTTGATATGGGATAAAAGGTCAGAGTGAGCATGAACTGTGGGAGAGATGATCTTGGGGACTGCAGAGAGGCTGGTAGCAGAGGGCATGGTTTTCTGTCTTTGTATGGGAATATCATTTGCATGTTTTAATGGAGTTTCCAGATCACTGATGAAAAAGTGGAGATCTGCACAGAGCAGGCAGGTTGCCGTGGGACTTGTGAACTCCCCTCGTTTTCCCCAGAGTCAGATCAGCACCTGGTTGCTCCCACCCACACCTCTCCAAGTCAAGCACGAGACGTCGATGTCTGGATGGGCATGTTTCCAAGGGTCTGGCTCTTTCTCTGCCGGCTCCCTGGTGTTTAGTGTGATGCCAGGTACATCAGAGCCATTCTGTACACACTTGTTGAATGAATGAATGTTGAATGAACTCCCTAGTCTCACAGAGGTGCAGGAAAAAGTTCATCAACTCAATATGACAGGTGAAGGATCCTCTCACATTTCTGCACCTGTTGGGCTGGGAATCCTTGCCCTTAATAAATTTGCTTAGCAGCCCTTGGGGAAGTCACAACGAGTGATGTCAGGAGCACTGAGCTGAGAGTCTGGATCCCTGGATCATAGGGCTGGCTCAGCCATCCCAGGATGTGTGACTCAGAGACTAGATGAGGTACATAGCATCTAGAAACCTTGGTTTCCTCCAAGGAAACATTAAAGAACAGTACCAAATAAGAGTTTGTGAAATCCTTAGATTTTCTATTTCTTCCCTATTCTTTGTGAAGGAAATGGCCCTCACTGGAATTCAGATGCAAGTTTCCTTCTGATAATAAATATTCTATTTGGTTCAGTTCCTTTCCTCGTAATAGAACTACAATAAATCATTTTGGATTTCAAGTTTTTGAAAGATGTGCAATGAGTCAAAAATTGTATATATAATTTATCTTTATAATGTGTTGACTTTTTTCTGTGTTTACATATGAAATCTAGCACTTTCAAATGATGACTGTTCCGTGAAGCATTCTCTCTTCCTCCCAACCAGCAGAGACCTTTCCCATGGCACAGATGGTCTACTTCACAGCTCGTTCTATCCTATTTTTCCTTCCATGATGGATTCTTAGGATCATTGGGTTATCTCCTGACGGTGTCTCCAGCACAGTGCTAATATTTGTTGAATTAAATTTTACAAGTATATTACTCATAATATGCATTTACACTGAAAACTATTCAACACAGTATGAGAAAGGTGTGTGCATGCCTGCTAAGTCACTACAGTCGTGTTCAACTCTGTACAACTTTATGGACTGTGGCTGGCCAGGCTCCTCTGTCTTTGGGATTCTCCACGCAAGAATACTGAAGTGGATTGCTATGCCTTCCTCCAGGGGCTCGTCCCTACTCAGAATCAAACCTGGGTCTCCTGCATTGCAGGTGGTCTCTTTACTGACTGAGTCACTAGGGAAGCCCCAGTGGGAAAGGTATCTAAGGTAAAAACACAAAGCTTTTAACAGAAAAGCAAATTATAATTTGTTACCTAGTTTTTTTTAATTGAAACAGATTTCAATGAAGCAATCAATTAAATGTTACCAGCTTCCTATGCCCTTGTAGTGAAGGAAATATTTCTAATGAAGAGAAACAAAGAAAGTAAATAGATACTTAATTCAAAGAGTAAGGACCTACTGTATAGCACAGGAAACAATATTCAGTATCTTGTAATAACCTGTAATACCTATAATGGAAAAGAATCTAAATATATATATATAAATTCAGATACATACATATATGTGTGTGTGTGTGTGTGTGTGTGTGTGTGTGAAAGTGAAAGTGCTAGTCACTCAGTCACGTCTGGTTCTTTGTGACCCCATGGACTGAAGCCCACCAGGCTCCTATGTCCATGGGATTCTTCAGTCAAGAATACTGGATTGGGTTGCCACGCCCTCCTCCAGGAGATCTTTCTGACCCAGGGATCGAACCCACATCTCTTATGTCTCCTGCATTGGCAGGCAGGTTCTTTACCACTAGCACCACCTGGGAAGCCCTGTGTACAAGCCTATAGGCTCCCAAATCCTCAGGGGCGGGGCAGTATGGATGACGAAGCCTTAGGAAATGAGATCACATTAGATTTGTAGGAGCTCAGTTCCCATCCCACCCCTAGTCTGTATACAAATAGTGGTTCCACATTAAGCCTGGTCCAGATGTGTGTCAGCAGCCAGCCCACCTGAGACATCAACCTGTGGTTGGTATAGACTATAATGCAACCATTACAATACAGCCATTGTATATGTATAGTTCAGTTCAGTTCAGTCGCTCAGTCACGTCCAACTCTTTTCGACCCCATGGACTGCAGCACACCAGGCCTCCCTGTCCATCACCAGCTCCCGGAGTTTACTCAAACTCATGTCCATTGAGTTGGTAATGCCATCCAACCATAAGGCCGATGCCTTACAGCCACTGAGGACCTAAACACAATCCTCATTTACCAACCACCCCAGTTCCCAGTGCTTCCCCAGTGGCTCAGATGGTAAAGAATCTGCTTGCAGTGTGGGAGAACTGGGTTTGATCCCTGGGCTAGGACGATCCCCTGGAGCAGGGAAAGGCTATGCACCCCAGTGTTATAGCCTGGAGAATTCCATGGACAGAGGAGCCTGGAAGGCCATATATAGTCCATTGGGTCACAGAGTCAGACACAACTGAGTGACATTCACACACCACCAGTTCCCAGACCCTCACAGCCTGGCCCGTGACCTTCCCTGAAACGACAGCTGAAAACTCAAAACCATGATTGGCATCAGGCCCACAGGCCCTCAGACCAGCTCCAGGGTTTATCCTGAGCCTTCTTTTCTCTTTTCTTTAAACCCCCTGGGTCGTGCCAGGCACTCCATTAGGTGTTGTGGAGAGGAAGATGAATAAAACCTCAAGTTTCTCAGGGTCTCCTGGAAAAGGCCAACATGTAGATGGGTAAGAGCAATGAAGAGAAGCACTGAAGAGTTTCAAAGGTGGCCCAGGTAAGGGCAAGATGCATCCTATTCAGGAGCATGGGGGACTGCGGGAGGAGGCAGCTCAGAGCTGGGATTGGTACAATCCACAGAGATCCCGAACGTGGGGCCAGAAGCTTGGTCAGTGACTCCAGGCCCAGGAGCGCTCTGTGGAAGGACACGGGGGCAGGAGACAGAGCGTTCAAGGACCTACAGTCAGGTGGGTTGTTAAATCAGAAGGTGAGGGCATTCGATGAGGTAAGGAAGGGGCTGTGGGTGCTGGGAGGTGGGGCTGGCTATGGGACAATGACACCTTCACCGTCTTAGAGTTGACTTTCAAAGAGAAGCCAGAAGTTGTCCTGGTAATACTGGGAAAGTGGAAGTAAGATCATCAGATCAGATCCTGCTCCCAGACCCTCCCTCAGGGGCCAAGCCCAGTCTCCAGCCCCTACAGGCCCTGCCTGACCTGCCCCTTCTCCTCACCCCTCTCCCCTCTCCTTCTTGTTCACATGGCCCTAGATCTGCCTGCTGCTGAGATGGTCCTCCCACGAGCTAGACATGCTTGGCCTCCGCGCCTTCAGGACCTGCCGTCTTCTTTCCTGGAAACATCCTCTCAGCTGTCTTCAGGGCGCAGTGTCCCAGTTTCTTCCAGCCTCTGCCCAAAGGCCACCTTCTTAGTGATGATTCCCCTGTCCTTCTCCCCCACTTAACACTGCAGCTCCCCTTGCAGCACTGTTTTATCTGCCTTCCCAGTCCAGTCCTGTTCTTCTCCATAGCACTCACAACTACCTGATCGCTTAGTCATTTTTCTTACTGCTTGTCTCTCTCACAAAAACACATACTCCACAAGAAGAGAGTTTATGGGTGTCTTTTCACTGCTGTAGCCTGACTTCTGCAACAGTGCTGACACTTCGTAGACACCCAATCCCGATTTGTTACCTGAACGAATACATACCTTCGAGGCCAAATCAGGAGACTGGATATTGTCCTGAGATCACTGGAAACCATCAAAGCCCTGTACCTGAGCAGGAGCAAGGAGGATTTGCTTGTTTGTAGATTATGCTGATGGAGAAGGCAATGGCAACCCACTCCAGTACTCTTGCCTAGGAAATTCTATGGACGGAGGAGCCTGGTAGGCTACAGTCCATGGGGTCCCGAAGAGTCGGACACGACTGAGCGACTTCACTTTCACTTTCACTTTCATGCATTGGAGAAGGAAATGGCAACCCACTCCAGTATTCTTGCCTGGAGAATCCCAGGGACGGGAGCCTGGTGGGCTGCCATCTATGGGGTCACACAGAGTCGGACATGACCGATATGACTCAGCAGCAGCAGCAGATTATGCTGAAGGTTGTCTGGCTTCTCTTGATTGACGTAGAGGGCAAGTCAGGGGTTGGGAAAATAGGTTATTGCAACCAACTGGGATTTAAATAAGTGAAAGAGGAGCAGTGGACATGGCATAAAGAGAGTGTGACGGCTTTGAAAGTTGCTGAAAGTGGAATTGGTCTTATTTCATGGCTGATACACAGGATGAGGGAAGGGAAGGGAAAAGTACAAGATAACTTCCCTGGTCTTGAATCAAGAGAGGAAAGGTCGAAGCAACAGGAGCAGAATGGATGTGATGGAAAAGGAGGTATAAATATACTTTCTAAAAATTAAAAAAATTTTTATGGGGGTATAGTTGATTTACAGTGTTGTGTTAGTCTCAAGTATATAGCAAAGTGAATCAGTTGTACATATACATGTAATCCACTCTTTTTTAGATTCTTTCCAGGGTCCTATGTAGGTAAGGAAATGGTCACTGTCAGTGATGTTGTGTGGGGCACTGCTGTGAGCAGGGTGGTGAGTGTATGCCAAAGACTGGGGTTCTCATTTTAAAGTCTTAATGAATCAAAGAATAAATTGTGTTCATTCATTCACAATTTCATCAGACTTGCAGTCATTCATCATTGCAGGTGCTGTAGGTTCAGAAGTAAATGAAATGTACTCCGTGCCTAGAATGCAGCCTAGAGACAAGTATGTAAACAACAAAACAATAAACACAATCCAATAATATTATGGTAGAGGCGTCAATAAAGAGCAAAGAGAGTAGAGAGGACCCTAATAGGTGTTCAGTGAATGTTATTTGAATGAGTAACTTACTCTGCAGGATTTGGAGAGGAAATCAAGACTCTGGAAAATGGAAAAACTGGTAATGAGGTGGGGTTGGAGTTGGGGTTGGGGGGATGGGACAGAGGATGGAATTCCAGTCAGATGAAAGGATGTGAGCAGGTACTTTCCTGATGGTCCAGTGGCTAAGACTCTGAGCTCCCAATGCAGGGGGTCTGAGTTCGATCCCTAGTCAGGGAACTAGATCTGCATGGTACAACTAAAGATCCTGCTGCTGCTGCTAAGTCACTTCAGTCGTGTCCGACTCTGTACGACCCCATAGACAGCAGCCCACCAGGCTCCCCCGTCCCTGGGATTCTCCAGGCAAGAACACTGGAGTGGGTTGCCATTTCCTTCTCCAATGCATGAAAGTGAAAAGTGAAAGTGAAGTCGCTCAGTCGTGTCCGACTCTTCGAGATCCCATGGACTGCAGCCCACCAGGCTCCTCCATCCACGGGATTTTCCAGGCAAGAGTACTGGAGTAGGCTGCCATTGCCTTCTCCGAAATATCCTGCATGCTGCAACACAGATCGAAGATCCCACATGTCACAGGTAAGACAAAACACAACAAAATTAATTAATTAATTTAAAATTTTTCAAAAAAGGATGTAAGCAAAGACAGATTATTTGATATGATTAGGCACAAGGCATGTGGTTGGGGAGGAAAGTAGCTGAAGGTGTCAGGGCCAGATTGAGAGAGGTTTGAATGCCTTCATCCTGTGGCCGAGCATAATGGACTGTTTTGGAGAGGGCGAATGATATTTGACTACCAGTGTTTTGAAGTTGGTTTGGACAATACTGCAGAGGATGGTTGCAGAGGGAGAGACTGAGGGAGCAGGGTGCAGGTCGGGGGGATGATCACAGCAGTCCAGGAGGAAGACAACAGATGCTCAGTTAGTGTTAGTGACTCAGTTGAGTCTGTCTCTTTGTGACCCCATGGACTGTAGCCCACCAGGCTCCTCTCTCCATGGAATTCTCCAGGCAAGAATACCAGAGTGGGTAGCCATTCCCTTCTCCAGGGAACCAAAGTCTCCTGTGTTGTAGGCAGATTCTTTATAGTGTGAGCTACCAGAGAAGTCCCACAGTTGCTTAAATAAGTGTTATGATGTGGCAGAGGGGATGAAAATGGGAAATAGTTATTTGTGGGACTTATCAGACTTACAGGCTAATTTAGGCTTCTTAGAGAGAAAAAGAGATGAATCAAGATTTGTTGTTTAAGGAGGTGAGTAGATGATGATTTCCTTAGCCAAGAGGATGAGCATTTTTGAAGGAGGGGAATCAATGAGGATGACAAATTGTGTTTTGGATGCCTGCTCTTGGGATGGGATACACTGGTGAGTGTGGTAAATCTAAGTCTCTTTCCTGGCAGGTCATCCAGGGTGTTAGACCAGCACTTGTGGTTTCAGCAGGGCTAAGCTAGTAGCAAGAGGACCTTTAGTCCAAAGAAATCATTGGGACACCAGTGGCAAGTGATGTTATTAATCAAGATTCATGCATCAGGATTAGGTCATTATGGGAACAGTGGTCCAAAGTGGGTCATCCAAACAGTGGTGGCTCTGGGCTGATAGCAGGGGCAGAGATCAAAGTCAGGATGGCGGGAGGGAAGTGAGGCTGAGTGAGGAAGTATGGCTGAGGTTCAGTGTTGACCTCCAAAACTCCTTTGGGAGGGCTGGACCTAAGGGGTCGCAAGTACAGTGGAAATTTTGAGCAGCTTCTTTTAGCAGAAGCATGCTAAAGAAGCAGAACTTCTTTCAGTGAAACATTAAATCTGCCTTTGTTTATTTGTTTTGCCAAGTTTGCTTACTAACATGTCCTTTTGTAATTCACACTGTAGCTTGGATGATTTCCTGCCAAAGATCAACTTGTGTCTTCTTTCTGAACATAGAGGAAACTGTGAGAAAAAAAAATGACATCCATGTTCAATTCAAAGAGTGACTTCTCTTGGCAGATTTCTTTTACATGTCATGATCTAAGTGATAGGACTGGGAAAGCCATTGAATTTCCATTCTACCCCCATGGACATCACTCAGTAAGTATTTGAGGGCCAGACATGAGTTTAGCACTAGGGATTCAGCAATGAGGAAGATGTAAGGAATCTTTCCCTCAAGGAGCTTGGAGAAAAGATGGGTGATGGTTAAGTGCTGAAAAGGAGAAGTGTAGAGGATGCAGGGGTTTGACAGTCCAGGGATTGGGATGCCTTCCTGAAGAAAGCAGTGTTTATAAGCCCAAGGGCTGCAGAACAAAGAGATGCTAACCTGGGCAAGGGGGGCAAGGAGAAACAATGGAGAAGGGGTAGCTTCAGTCCAGGAATATCTGAAGGGGAGGCAAAGATTAGGGACATAAAAGAACTAGAAAAAATCCTTACGGCTGGAGTAGAAAGTGAGGAGGAGAAGGGAGCAAGGTAAGACTGCAAAGGTGAGCATGGACCACGTGGGTCTTGTACATTGCACCAAAAGTTCATTTTTATTCAAAGGGTCATTCGTAGTGACTGGTCCAAAAGGAAGTGATAAGAACTGGTGTCTTTTTTCCATGTGGGCTGTGTTTGCGGATTGTATTCTTCCAGGTGAGTAATATCTCATGGTGGATCAGTGGGTCAGTGGGTCACAGAGGCAATACTTTTTTTCTTAGAGATGGAGTCGTTGCAGACATGAGGGGGAAAATGTCAGCTGGAAAGATTTGGAAGCTTTTCTCTAATCTTTTTAGTTAAGGACAGAATTGTTTTAGTAGTTCCTGTACATTTCGTGTTAATCTCATCAAGGATGACTGCTCAAAGTTTATTGTCAACAACCACTTTCATAGAACTGGAATCATCCCTCCCAAACTGTAAGAACAAGAGAATCACATTGGACCAGTTTTACTGATGTGTGCTGAGGTCTTGAGATAGCGGTGCTAGGGTGTCCAGGTGCAGTAGGTCATGTGTGTTGTTCGGGAACTTTCTGGATTGACAATTCCACAATCTGGAGCCTTCTCTTCCTTGGCCATCCTCTGAAACCATCAGCAGTAAAGCAACATGTTACTTTACGTTGAAGGGGGAAGGTGAGGTGTGGATACAGTGGGGTTTCAGAAGTGCTAATATTTAATGAAAACAAATAACTGAAACTTTGATACATTAAATACATGGGGGCAAATACAGGTTTTCTGGTATTATCATTTCCCAGAATAGTATGCCATTATTTTTCAAATCTTTGACACTGAGTTTAACTAAAAGTATTATGCATGCGTGCATGCTCAGTTGCTTTAGTCGTGACTGACTTTTTGTGACCCTTTGGGCTGTAGCCCACTGGGCTCCTCAGTCCATGAGATTCTCCAGACACGGATACTGGAGCAGATTGCCACGGCTCCTCTAGGGGATTTTTGAGACCCAGGGATCAAACCTGCTGTCTCCTGCACTGCAGGCGGATTCTTCACTGACTGAACCACCAGGGAAGCCTCAATTGTATTATATATTCTATACATTCTTTTTAAAGAGATTTTTTGATGTGGATCACTTTTAAAGTCTTCACTGAATTTGTCATAGTATTGCTTCTGTTTTATGTTTTAGTTTTTTGGCTGTGAGGCATATGGGAGTTTCGCTCCCCAACGAGGGTTTGAACCTACATCCCATACACTGGAAAGGGAAGTAGTAATCCCTGAACCACAAGGGAAGTCCCTGTTCTATACATTCTTTTGTTCAATGATATATAATTATTTTGGGTAGCTGTGTCTTCATTTTGTCATCTTTTTAAAAAATTTTTCTTTCACTTCTAGCATCACTACTTCTTCCTATATTTTTTAATTCTATAAATAGTTGTTTTTGTGTTCTTAGTGGGTAGAAGCTAGCACTGCTTATTCTACAGATTATAAAAGGATGCCCCATCTAGGTGAATAAAGTTCAAAATAATGTCCTTTCCAGGAGATAACATTACATAAAGGATTGTCTCCTCCAGTGCCGAGGTGTAAGGCTTGGCGCGTATAGGCTGGATTCCACTTGTCAACTCAGCAGTTGCCTTTGTGCAGTGCACCAACTGCGCAACCAGACGTAGCGACCTGCAATATTATTGTCTTCAACTTCAGGATCCTTATGGTTTATTTCACTCAAATGCTCGTTAAACAAGGCACTATGTTAGCAATTCTGAGGGATGTGAAGATGACTGGATTTCAGGTGTTGCCCTGAAGAAGTTTACAATCTAGTACTGAAAGTAAGAGAAACACATACACGAACAATGATATTAATTCTCTCTCTCTCTCTCTCTTTGTGTGTGTGTGGGTGTGTATGTGTGTATGTGTGTATATATACACACACACACATATATATATATATGTGTATATACGCAAAGCCTCATCCTAAAGAATGTATGTCAAGCTGCTCAGTAAGAACCTCCACAATAAAATGATGTTAAATTTAAATTAGGACATTCTTAAATTTTAAAAAATCATGATCACATATAAGAAGGAGGACTAACATAAACAGTGACCACAGAGGTCAACTTAGAGCTTCAAGTTCTGAGTTTCCTGGCATCCAAAGTGAAAAAGTCAAACATGTCCAAGTACAGAATTCTCAACATCAAAGATTAAGTCTACCCTGAATTGACCAGGATAGGCCAGGTCATGCTGGCTCCAAATCTCAGAGGTGGTCGCGCATGCTAAGTCAGTTCAGTCATGTCCGACCCTTTGTGACCCCATGGACTGTGGCCCCCCAGGTTCCTCTGTCCATGGGATTCTCCAGGCAAGAATACTGAAGTGGGTTTCCATGCCCTTCTCCAGGGGGTCTTCCTGACCCAGGGATCAAACCTATGTCTCTTTTGTCTCCCACAATGGGAGGCCAATTCTTTACCACTAATGCCACCTGGAAAGCCCCTCAGAGGCATACATCACAACAAATACTTATTTCTTATCCCATGATTAGGCAGCAGGTAAAACAGCTCTGTAGGATAAGGCACCATGGTGACTTCTGGGTCCAGGCCAACTCCGTCTTGTGGATTACCATTGCAACTCAAGGTCTCTGTGTGTTTGCTGTGGGAGGGAGGTTGAGAGTGAGTAGAAGACATTTCACATCTGCTCTCAGCTCACTGGCCAGGACTAGCTGTGTAACAGGGCAAGACTATAAGGGGCCAAGAAATGTAATGTTTGGTCAGGTGACCACTTCTGCCACACACATAGGCTGTGCAAACCTCTTCATAAAGTGAAATTCTCAAAGAATGCTTTCACATGGGACTTTATACAAGGCAGAGCCTCAGAGAAACTAAGACTGTGGGTTACAGGGATTCAGAGAGAAAGATGACGGTTCTGCTCATGTGTTCAAGGTGATCAGTAGAGATTTCATTGGAGGAGGCTGGAAATAAAGTAGGTTTCAAAGGATGAAGGGAACTCTGGAAGATGTGGAGGAAATCAGGTAGGAAGTAGGTCATTACCTGCAGAGAAAATGGCAGAAGGTCCTCATGCTCTCCTGCAAACGTTAAATGGTCTAGTTCACCTGGTGTTTGAAGTGGGGGTGGGGATCACATTGCATGGGCCATGGTGCAGAGACTTGTGGCATTGTGTTCATTTCAGTAGCTATTTGGTGGCAGAAAGCTCTTGCTGTTGTCATTTCAGCGTCTTCTATTCTGTGGAGCTGCTGCATGCTCTGCAAAAATCTTTCATTGTGTTTCAAGGGATTAAAAAAACCACAGAAGTCACACAATTTTTTTTTTCTCCTCCCTGCAGACACATACCTTAGTGCAAGAGATGTGTCCTTAAATATTTCCTCAGGAAAAATTAATGAAGTGAATTAAAACAGACCTTCTTTCAAGTCATTCCAAATGAACTCATTTCATAGCCTTTATCATGGCTTCCCTGCCATTGGGGAAATTTATTTAAGTTATTAAAAAAAAAATTCCCTAAAATTCTCAGCTGAAAAATTGGCTTCTGTTTTTTCTACAAAGCTAACTCACCTGATTTGTCAGAACAGCTTGAAAATGAAGTGCTAACTGGTGGGTTTTATTGAAAGGAAACCGAGTGGAACAACATGTGTATTTTCTTAGGAAACTCAAAAAGCTCACAGTCATGTGGTGTTCCTGCCGGTGAATTCTTTGTTATGAATTACAACCTGCTTACTGATGAGTTGTTAATAAAAAGTAGGCCTGCCGGGCCATTATATTTTTCCACACAGTACACACAGTTTAGTTTTCTTTTTCTTTTTTTTAAGTTTTCATTAATGCACTGAGTGTGAATAAATCTGTTTCTAATTTGTGATTGTTTTCCCTTCATCTGGACAATAATTTATTGCCAAATCTCACACTTGTCTATGCCTACCATCCCCCCAACAGGAATGTTTTAATTTTTCTTTCTCCCCCTTCCTTTCTTGCCCCCGCCTCCACTGCCTTGTTTCAAACTGAAGGAACGTGAGACCCAAAAAGTTGCAGGATGGCAGGGTTCTTGTCGGTCGAGGTCACGTCCAAATATCTGGACTCACGGGAAGCCGGAGGTAACCCAGGCGCTAGTGGGCCCGTCCATGTTCATCGTAAGACCCGCCAGCTGGAGTTGTTTGGAGCTGAGAAAATCAGCTCAGGGAAAACTGTTGAGGCAAACTAGAACCAGATGGTAACCTGAGGTGGCGGGACAACTTTATTTAGCGTGGCAGTTCGACTTTATTTATTTATTTTACACGCGCATCTGGTCGCGCTGGGGCGCCGCTATGCATACTCATTATTAGGCTGTTAATAGTGGATCTGATTTGCCAAGGAATATTAGCAATTAAGTTCACTATGTATTCAAGTCGATTCATATTTTAGTGGGCCTTTGTGAGGCATGTTAGTGGTTAGGGTTTTATGTGGAAAGGGCGTAGGAGCTGCCGTTTGAAGTTCTAGTGGTGTGGAAAATGTGTATCTACCAATTTAGGATCTTAAAGTGGTCCCACCACCGGAGAACACGGCCAAGTTGTCCATAAACGGCCAGCGGGATGCTAATGCATTGCTGTGGATGCAGCCTTGATTTTAGAAATATCCGGGGTTGCTCCTTTGTGGGTAGGTGGAGGGTGGGTCCACCCTTATTTTCACTGGAGGTTTGAGAACCTGTTTAGGGATGGGTTTGGGCCACTTAATTCATTGGTCCATGTCTCCTTTCTCCATCAATAGCTCCATCAATACTTAAAATTTAAAAATCACTTTGTGACAGGAGAGGCAATGTGAGATGGAAACTAGATTTTGCAAAAACAAAATAATAAACTCAGACCGTTTTTCCTTTTAGTTCCTAGTCTGTAATTTTCACCCTTCTGAGTTGGGTCTGGGCCTTAAATTTCTAAAAAATTGTGATTACTGCAGTGGCTTCCATTGAGTTGCCAAGACTTGGTCTTTGGGACAGGTGGATTCTTGCCTGTTTATAGCTCATTTTGCAGAATTGGGAAGCTTGGCTAATTTAAACTGTCACCTGAAAATCTGATGAGTCTTTCATTAGCAGATGCAGTTTTCCCAGCCACTGGGGGTTCACTCCCGCTGTGTGCAGAGACTACTCTATCTGCTCCAAGTGTACTGGTTGTTCTGATTCTTGAATTAAATCCACATGGAAGGTGGCACAGGGGATATTGTAAAAGTGAGCAGGGCTGCCAGTAATGTAGTCACTGCTCACCTATGAGCTCCGGAACCTGTAAGTAATGAAAATGTTATCAAAGTAAAATTATCTAAGTGTGTCCTAGTAGTGAGACTGTTTGTGTGTGCAGATGTGAACTAGACTCTTTTAAGTATGTATGATGATGTGAAAAGGACCTTCTTTTTTTGGCTACACCACACAGCATATCAGAGAAGGCAATGGCACCCCACTCCAGTACTCTCGCCTGGAAAATCCCATGGATGGAGGAGCCTGGTAGGCTGCAGTTCATGGGGTCGCTAAGAGTCAGACACAACTGAGCGACTTCACTTTTATGCGTTGGAGAAGGAAATGGCAACCCACTCCAGTGTTCTTGCCTGGAGAATCCCAGGGATGGGGAGCCTGGTGGGCTGCCATCTACGGGGTCACACAGAGTCGGACATGATTGATGCGACTTAGCAGCAGCAGCAGCATGTGGGATCTTAGTTCCTCAACTGAGGATCGAAGTGTAGCCCATTGCAATAGAAGCAACCCCACTGCACCACCAGGGAAGTCCCAAAGGAAAGTAAAAGTCGCTCAGTCGTATCTGACTCTTTGTGACCCCATGGACTATACAGTCCATGGAATTCTCCAGGCCAGAATTCTGGAGTGGGTAGCCTTTCCCTTCTTCAGGGGATCTTCCCAACCCAGGGATCGAACCCAGGTCTCCTGCATTGCAGGCGGATTCTTTACCAGCTGAGCCACAAGGGAAAGTCACAAAGGAGTACCTTCTAAGTACCTTTGGTGTGTGTGCTAAGCCGTTTCAGTCATGTCCAACTCTTTGTGACCCTATGGATTGTAGCCTGCCAGGCTCCTCCATCCATGGAATTCTCCAGGCAAAATAGTGGAGTGGGTAGCCATGCCTTCATGCAGGGGATCTTCCTGACCCCTATTGAACCTGTGTTTCTTCTGTCTCCTGCATTGGCAGGCCAGTTCTTTACCACTAGCGCCACCTGGGAAGCCCAAATACCCTGGGCCTCTCAGCAAATAAGGACACTGCGCTTTTATAAATAGGCACAGGCACTGCTTTGATTTGAGCTTACAGGGTGTGGGCTGCCATTGCAAAGCTGGATGCTGCTCGGGAGTAATTAGGCATGTCACCCCCCTGGGAGACCGCTTGCCTCTGCTGGTACCCGGAAGACAGTGCTGCCATCACTAAGCTGGCCCTGCCCCATGGCAGCATCACAGATGAGTACCAGTTAGCTACTCGTTAAGTCATAGAGTGTGGGATGAGAGAGCAGAGAGGAGACATAAGAAGGAGCTGGGAACTTTCAACCCAGGACATTGATGTCAGAGTGTCATAGAATGTTTTCCATCCAGGACAGTAGACAGCTACATGAATTCCATCCATTTTCACTCAACTAGCCATCCCTGGGTGGGGAAGATCCCCTGGAGAAGGAAATGGCAACCCACTCCAGTATTCTTGCCTGGAGAATCCCATGGAAGGAGGCGCCTGATGGGCTACAGTCCATGGGATCCCAAAGAGTTGGACATGACTGAGCAACTTTCATTCAGCATCTGTTTAATCAGACCCACTAAAGATGCACTTTCTTTTCTCTAGACATTGTAGTTCTAAATAAACAAGGACTGTATCATGACTGATTATGAACAAAATATGTTCACTGCATGAAGAATATCCTATGCCTGGTGGGCTGACACACCTCTCACATCTCCAAACACTGCAAAAGAGAGTTTAGGCTTTGGAATCAAACTGACTGACTGTATGATGATAAACAGATTACTTAACCTCTCTGAGCCTCCTAGAGGAACTAATCTAAAAATATTCCCACCCTATTTCTTGTGAGGATTAAACAAGATACTGAATGGAAAACACATAAAGATAATAAGTTAAGCAAACAGGCAAGAAAATCCGTTTCCTCCCTCCCTTGTTCTTCTGTGGAAAATACTTGTTAAGGATTTAAGATTAGATCATATTTTCTTCTGCTAGCATGTTGCCACATGTGGAATCTTCATGACTCTTTGAGCCAGACTTAGTCACAACTGGTCAAGGGAGAAAGTTTTCTTCAGCCACCAGAGCACAAAGAAGCCTGTTGGAACAAGAACCCACGTCCTCTGAAGTCAACATGTCCCGATAATGGGGTTAAATGAATCCAGCCTTTAAAAGTATCATGAAAAAATTAAATTGAGCAGTAAGCTATTGCAGGCACAGAGATGACTGTTAAAGCCTCACATACCCTTGAAAGACACAACATTACAGATGATACAGGTTAAGTAAAGAAAGGATGGAAGCCGCCAAGAAGCCTCTCGATTAGAGGTTCAAATCAAATGCAGGAGGAACAAACACATCAATTACCTTTGCTTTTGAGCAGAAGGATGGACTGGTGTCAAAGCCATGCTTCCAGCTAAACTTCTGCCTCCTTCAGTCCCTTCCCTGGAGGATAATTTGAAGAATCTCTGCTTTCTCACCAAAGGCAACCTGCACTGGAAAAATCCTCTGCAGACATAATTACATATATTAAAAAAAAATGGTGCCTATGTGTTTGCGTGTGTGTGTTAAACCACACTTAATTCTTCCCTCTGGCTCTGATTTTTAGGATTCAAGCCCAGAAACAATAGAAGCCTAGCACCTTACCATGTGATTTCTTTCGAATTTTTTTTTTTTAAAGCTTGTTAAAAAAAATCCTGATCCCTTGAGTTCAAAGCACTCATGTGTCCCCTAGCTCCTGAGAGACCTAATCTGGCCAGGCCTCTTGTTGATTAATTGAGTCAAATCCTCCTACACAGCCTACTTGTTTGGCAGCATGGATCAGCTGGTATCTGGCTTCCTCACACCACTGGGGACTCTTCACATCCCCCAGTTCTCATCCTTGGGTGGCTTCTTTCTCTGAGCAGGATCATCTCTGCATGCACGCATGTGAAAATCCAAGATTTTACTATCTCTTTCATCTTCTCCAGAGGGCGTTCAGGCTTCCTGTTCTGTGTTTTTCACAAGTCTGGATATTTTCAGCTCCCACCGTACAATTTTACACATTCCCTGGTCTGGATATTGGTTGTGGATCTGGGAACATAATGACGCATCTAAGTACATTTCTCAGATGAATAAAACTGATAAAACTCCCAGCGTTTCCATCATGTCTTCACCAAAGGAAACTGCTGCTACCCTAAGTGTCCCCAGCCTCCTCCCCTTGGTTCAGAGAGGGTTGAAGAATGGGATGTGGGTGAGGCGAATCATGTAGAGTCTCTCAGTGGGATTGGAACTATTTTCTCTTCCTTGCAGGGCTATGTAACAGGCTCAGTCCTTGGAATTGGTGAACAAGCTATTGGGAAACATTCCACCGACTTCTAAACCTGCCCTGGGGCCAGCTATCTTCTCAAGGTCTGCCCTGCTGTCACCGGAAATGGGCATGGCTGGCAATGCAGGTGGTACCCAGGATGGCTGGCTCTTCCTCTTTGTCATGAAGGTGGGAGGTGATGGTGGCAGCCATCCTGCCCACACTGGCCAGGGTCAGTCTGGCAGATCGACGTTGTGTTTAGTGGATCCAAACACATTGTTAGGAAGAAGAGGAGTGATTGGGGAAGGTTAACACTGTTCTGTAGACTTTGGTGCAAGTTGGAAGTCAAAACAAACCCTGAAGAAATAACTGGACACATTATTTCCAGAAGTCTTTTCAGACCAGGATTTTGCTTTCTCACCACCCTTCTCCCCCTTGAGATTTCGGACACGTGATTTTCTACACACCATGTTTCTTCTCTTGCCTCTATTACACATATGACTCCCACTGGGCTTGTATAACCCTATTCTTAAAAAAAGTTAATACACGGCAAAATGTTATTTTCAGGGAACTAGGAGGCGTCAGAGGATGAGATGATTGGATAGCATCACCAATTCAATGAACATGAACTTGGGTGAACGTCAGGAGACAATGAAGGACAGGGAAGCCTAGTGTGCTGCAGTTCCCGGGGTCTCAAAGAGTCAGACACGACTGAGCAACTGAACAACAACAAAACCATTTTAGAGGAAAATCTAGAATTAATAAGTTCTCTGAAATAATAAACTCTCTGTTATTAGCTCTGTTATGATGTCCATTAAAAATGGTATGTTGAAGTCCTAAACCCTAGTACCTCAGAATGTGACTGTATTTGGACATAGGTCTTTAAAGGTATGAAAGTGAAAGTGAAGTCGCTCAGTCATGTCTGACTCTTTGCGACCCCATGGACTGTAGCCCACCAGTCTCCTCGGTCCATGGGATTCTCCAGGAAAGAATACTGGAGTGGGTTGCCAGTTCCTTCTCCAGGGGAATCTTCCTGACCCAGGGATCGAACCCAGGCCTCCCGCATTGCCAGCAGACGCTTTAACCTCTGAGCCACCAGGGAAGCAAGCTTAAATGAGGCCGTGGGGTGAGCTCAAATCCAGTGTGACTTGTGTCCTTCTGGAAGAGGGAATTCAGACACAGACAAGCACAGAGGGAAGACCTTGTGAAAACACAGGGAAAGGCCATCTGCTGGCCAGGGCTAGAGGCCTCAGTGGAAACCAAACTTGCTGACATCCTGGGACGTCCAGCCTCCAGATGGTGAGAAGTAAATCCCTGTTGTTTAATCCACTCAGTCTGTGGTATTTTGTTATGACAGCTCTAGCAGACTAATACCCTCTCCTTGAGAAAAACAAAACTTTTAATGGGATGCAAATTTACTGAAAACAACTATATTGGCTTGGAAAACTGTTAAGAGTGCTTTGCTTAAAGTTTGTTTCCTCCTAAAACTGCATTTTACAGATAAAATATAAATGTGCTAAAATTTCTTTGTTTTCTTTTTTTTCTCCAGCTTCTATTTGTCTGAAAATGTCTCTGTTCCACTTTAATTTCTGAAACATACTTTTGCTGTATACAGAATTCTGGGTAAATGTGCTAAAATTTTTTGAAATACTTTTCTTATAAGAAGGTCAGCTACGTTCCCCACCAACTCCATATTCCTACTAATTCACTTACTTCAGTTCAGTTCAGTTGCTCAGTCGTGTCTGACTCTTTGTGACCCCATGAATCGCAGCACACCAGGCCTCCCTGTCCATCACCAACTCCCGGAGTTTACTCAAACTCATGTCCATTGAGTCAGTGATGCCATCCAGTCATCTCATCCTCTGTCATCCCCTTCTCCTCCTGCCCCCAATCCCTCCCAGCATCAGGGTCTTTTCCAATGAGTCAACTCTTAGAATGAGGTGGCCAAAGTACTAGAGTTTCAGCTTTAGCATCAGTCCTTCCAATGAACACCCAGGACTTATCTCCTTTAGGATGGACTGGTTGGATGTCCTTGCAGTCCAAGGAACTCTGAAGAGTCTTCTCCAACACCACAGTTCAAAAGCATCAATTTTTCAGCGCTTGGCTTTCTTCACAGTCCAACTCTCACATCCATACATGACCACTGGAAAAACCATAGCCTTGACTAGATGGACCTCTGTTGGCAAAGTAATGTCTCTGCTTTTCAATATGCTGTCTAGGTTGGTCATAACTTTCCTTCCAAGGAGTAAGAGTCTTTTAATTTCATGGCTGCAATCACCATCTGCTGTGATTTTGGAGCCCCAAAAAATAAAGTCTGACACTGTTTCCACTGTTTCCCCATCTATTTGCCATGAAGTGATGGGACCGGATGCCATGATCTTAGTTTTCTGAATGTTGAGCTTTAAGCCAAATTTTTTACTTTCCTCTTTCACTTTCATCAAGAGGCTTTTTAGTTCCTCTTCACTTTCTGCCATAAGGGTGGTGTCATCTGCATATCTGAGGTTATTGATCTTTCTCCTGGCAATCTTGATTCCAGCTTGTGCTTCTTCGAGCCCAGCGTTTCTCATGATGTACTCTGCATATAAGTTAAATAAGCAGGGTGACAATATACAGCCTTGAAGCCCTCCTTTCCCTATTTGGAACCAGTCTGTTATTCCATGTCCAGTTCTAACTGTTGCTTCCTGACCTGCATACAGGTTTCTCAAGAGGCAGGTCAGGTGGTCTGGTATCCCCATCTCTTTCAGAATTTTCCACAGTTTATTGTGATCTATACAGTCAAAGGCTTTGGCATAGTCAATAAAGGAGAAATAGATGTTTTTCTGGAATTCTCTTGCTTTTTTGATGATCCAGCAGATGTTGGTGATTTGATCTCTGGTTCCTCTGCCTTTTCTAAAACCAGCTTGAATATCTTGAAGTTCATGGTTCATGTGTTGCTGAAGCCTGGCTTGGAGAATTTTGAGCATTACTTTACTAGCGTGTGAGATGAGTGCAATTGTGTGGTAGTTTGAGCATTCTTTGGCATTGCCTTTCTTTGGGATTGGGATGAAAACGGACCTTTTCCAGTCCTGTGGCCACTGCTGAGTTTTCCAAATTTGCTGGCATATTGAGTGCAGCACTTTCACAGCGTCATCTTTCAGGATTTGAAATATATCACCTGGAATTTCATCACCTCCACTAGCTTTGTTTGTAGTGATGCTTTCTAAGGCCCACTTGACTTCACATTCCAGGATGTCTGGCTCTAGGTGAGTGATCACACCATTGTGATTATCTGGGTCGTGAAGATACTTTTTGTACAGTTCTTCTGGGTATTCTTGCCACCTCTTCTTAGTATCTTCTGCTTCTGTTAGGTCCATACCATTTCTGTCCTTTATTGAGCCCATCTTTGCATGAAATTTCCCCTTGGTATCTCTAATTTTCTTGAAGAGATCTCTAGTCTTTCTAATTCTGTTGTTTTCCTCTTTTCTTTGCATTGATCACTGAGGAAGGCTTTCTTATCTCCTTGCTATTCTTTGGAACTCTGCATTCAAATGGGAATATCTTTCCTTTTCTCCTTTGCTTTTCGCTTCTCTTCTTTTCACAGCTATTTGTAAGGCCTCCTCAGACAACCATTTTGCCTTTTTACATTTCCTTTACATGGGGATGGTCTTGATCCCTGTCTCCTGTACAATGTCATGAACCTCCATCCATAGTTCATCAGGCACTGTGTATCAGATCTAGTCCCTTAAATCTATTTCTCACTTCCACTGTATAATCATAAGGGATTTGGTTTAGGTCAAACCTGAATGGTCTAGTGATTTCCCACACTTTCTTCAATTTAAGTCTGAATTTGACAATAAGGAGTTCATGATCTGAGCCACAGTCAGCCCCCGGTCTTGTTTTTGCTGACTGTATAGAGCTTCTCCATCTTTGGCTGCAAAGAATATAATCAGTCTGATTTCGGTGTTGACCATCTGGTGATGCCCATGTGTAGAGTCTTCTCTTGTGTTGTTGGAAGAGGGTGTTTGCTATGACCAGTGCGTTCTCTTGGCAAAACTCTATTAGCCTTTGCCCAGCTTCATTCCATACTCCAAGGCCAAACTTGCCTGTTACTCCAGGTGTTTCTTGACTTCCTACTTTTGCATTCCAGTCCCCTATAATGAAAGGGACATCTTTTTGGGGTGTTAGTTCTAAAAGCTCTTGTAGGTCTTCATAGAACCATTCAACTTCAACTTCTTCAGCATTACTGGTTGGGGCATAGGCTTGGATTACCATGGTATTGAATGGTTTGCCTTGGAAACAGAGATCATTCTGTCATTTTGAGATTGCATCCAAGTACTGCATTTCGGACTCTTGTTGACCATGATGGCTACTCCGTTTCTTCTAAGGGATTGCTGCCCACAGTAGAAGTTATAATGGTCATCTGAGTTAAATTCACCCATTCCAGTCCATTTTAGTTCACTGATTCCTAGAATGTTGACATTCATTCTTGCCATCTCCTATTTGACCACTTCCAATTTGCCCTGATTCATGGACCTAACATTCCAGGTTCCTATGCAATATTGCTCTTTACAGCATCGGACCTTGCTTCTATCACCAGTCCCATCCACAACTGGGTATTGTTTTTGCTTTGGCTCCATCCCTTCATTCTTTCTAGAGTTATTTCTCCACTCATCTCCAGTAGCATCTTGGGTACCTACCGACCTAGGGAGTTCCTTTTCCAGTATCCTATCATTTTGCCTTTTCATACTGTTCATGGGGTTCTCAAGGCAAGAATACGAAGTGGTTTGCAGTTCCCTTCTCCAGTGGACCACATTCTGTCAGACCTCTCCACCATGACACGGCTATCTTGGGTGGCCCCACACGGCATGGATGCCGGGAGCCGGCACACAAGATCCCACCCAGGACAAGGTCAGGAGGAGAAAACCTGACGGGCAAGGCGGATCAGGTTTTCAGGGATTCTGAAAAGCTGCCCCCTGAGCTCACCCTAAAGATGATATCTGTCTTTCTGATGCTTGCTTCAATAGACTACTCCCTAATTTCTGTGACACAGGCAGAAGGCCTTCCCCGATCTCTTTCCACATAAGAATCAATTTAGAACTTTAATCAATAAGTTTCCCGGGTGGTGGTATTTTATGAGATTATCCAGGGTGAAAGGAGTGTTTTAATTTAAACTCCTTTACTGGTATTTTAGTTTGTTTGACAAATGCGTTTATGCCCTTGGTACTAATATGCATGATTGCTTATAATACCCTAATCATAAAACATTCCACATTCCCCAGCAGTGTGGGGGCCAACTCAAGTTTACAATTCTGACTAAAAGAATCACCCTGCTTCTAGCTTATCTGAATCCTCTGCCCCTCACTCCTATTTATTAAGCGCCACACTACCCAGGAGATACACTAGCAAATTGTGCAATTGAATAAAACCCACACTTTCCATTTAGATTCTTGCAACTGTATCATATGTAATAGTATCACTTTTTCTAAATTTTGGTCAAATAAATTTTTACATAAACTCCAAAAAAAAAAAAAAAAAAACAGCATAAAGAACCTGATCACATAAAGGCCCTAATAGGCACAGAGCCCTTCGGGGGTGAGGAAGCCCTATTAGAGAACATAAAAATATTATTCTAAAAGTGGTTATAGTTAAAGATGTAGAAAAATAAGAGTTTAAAATTGTTAATTTTAACCAGGAATGCTAAACAGAGGCTGCCTCACTGGAGCTGCAGAGTCTTTGTGTGGTAAACCTTTTAGATAAATTTAACTGATAACTTCTGCAAAAGGACTGACCTTTGTGTTCATTAAAGAATAGATTATGGAAAACAGCTTTGCATTCACCTAGGTCATAAAATGTCAATATGCCCCAAGGCCAGAAGATAATGTACAAGACCCTCATAAACAAAGAAGTATGCAGAAAACACCCTGATTTCGTGAAGAACAAGCTGATGTAATGTTAAACTATCTTCCCCTTAGAAATGTACTAATTTAGGGTATAAAAGCCACGGTAAAAAATAAAGCATTGCCAGACTCTGCCAGACCCTGCAAACACCCCAGTCTGGTCATTCTCTCTCTCTCTCTCTCTCTCTCTCTCTCCCTCCCTCCCTCCCTCCCTCTCTCTCTCTCTCCCTCCCTCCCTCTCTCTCTCTCTCTCTCTCTCCCTCCCCCTCCCCCTCCCCCTCCCCCTCCCCCTCTCTCTCTCTCTCTCTCTCTCTCTCTCTCTCTCTCTCGCAGACTTGGCCCTATCAAGGCTGGTCTCACATGTCTTCTCTCTCTCTGGCCAACGCCGTTCATCCTGAGGGTATCCCCTGGATCCTGCCGAGGCTGGACCCCGGCACATGGCTTAGTTTCACTGAGTTAGACAAGGCTGTGGTCCATGTGATCAGATTGGCTAGTTTTCTGTGATTATTGTTTTAGTGAGTCTGCCCTCTGATGCCTTCTTGCAACACCTACCCTCTTACTTGGGTTTCTCTTACCTTAGACGGTAGAAAAAAATAAGCCTAGACAAAGTATAGGCAAATGATCATATACGACAAAGGCATGAATTCAAATCAATTCATTTTTTTTTTCAGATATTTCAGGAGTTTAAAACCTGGCTTATCATGCAATAAAGTCTCCGTGAAAGATATCTAGGGGAATCATGTTTCCACTCAGACAACTTCCGTGTGGATCGTCAGTATGGGTTTCATTCTTGTTTGTTCGCTGCGTGACTGAGTGTTCAGCATAGCCTACATTGTATAGGATTGCCTCCCAAGTCTTATTTTCCATGTTGGAAATATCCCAAGACAACTTGTTTTTTTTTTTTTCCTTCTTTGGGAGAGATTGACAGAGCTAGGAGTGTGCAGAACCTACATCACCCTTTAAGTTTACTTACAAAAGGGAGCTGACATTGGTTCCAAAGTGTGCTTTGCAAAACGCCCAGGGAAGACACACTCCTGCCTGCTTCACACACGGCCAGACCTCAGGAGGTTCCTCCCACCCCCCTGAGTCACAGATAAGCAGCAGAGTGATGCTGAATCCCACTGGCAGACCTGTGGCTCCCGTGGTCACCCACTCTCTGCCGAGGTGGCTAAAGGCTCGAGCTTCTGGCTAATGGGCAGGAAGGACCTTCTCCTTTTGTTTAGGTTTCATTACATCAGCCCCCCCTCACTCCTGTGGTCCATGAGCTGAGGAAGGGATGTTGCAGTGATTCAATGGGGTGAAGGAATGAAATGAGGACAGTTACTATGGAAAGAGGTTAGAAGAAAAAATAAAACAGGTTAGAAAAGAGGACTTTGGGGGTACAAGAGTAAGTGGGCTGGGGAAAACGACCCTGGATTAGAATTATTTTAGAATTAATTGGGGGGTGGGGTTGCTTCCCTGGTGGCTCAGTGGTAGACAACCTGCCTGCAATGCAGGAGACAGGGAAGACTCAAGTTTGATCCCTGGGTCAAGAAGATCCCCTGAAGAAGGAAATGGCTACCCACTCCAGTATTCTTTCCTGGAGAATCCCATGGACAGAGGAGACTGGAAGGCTACACTCCATGGGGTCGCAAAGAGTCAGATATGACTGAGTGACTAAGCCACAACAACTAGAGTTATCCTATGAGAGGTTCTAACCAGCTCCCAGAGAGGAAGCTGATTCTGAGACAAGGGCTCTTATCCAGGGGATTTACCTTGACCACTGAACAACACAGGCTTGGACTGTGAGGGTCCATTTACACATGAGAGTTTTTTCAATAGTAAATACCACGGCCCTAGGGGATCCACAGATGCTTCAAACCCTGGAGGGGGAAACCACAGATACAGAAGAACCATGGAAACAGAGGATCCTCATAGATGGAGGAATTGCATATATGGAGGACTGACCCTACGTTATACTGATTTTCAACTGTGCAGCGGGTCCACAACCCAACCCCACATTGTTCAAGGGTCAATGTGTTAGGAACCCCCCCAGGGAAGCCTGTAGGGGAGATGGGAAAGTGCGATTTTTCCTGATTAGGAAAAAGTGTTGTATTGGGCCAAGTCCCAAGGAGGGAAACCCTGTTTTTCTGTGTAACAAATTGCCCCAAACAACAATAAATATCACATCTCAGAGGTGGGGTGGGTCAGGATTTCGGAGCGGCCTGGCTGGGTAGTGTTGGCGCGGGATCTTCCCGTGGCGGCCGTCACCACGTCAGTCACGGTGTCAGCAGGGCTGCACCTGGCGGTCTCCCTGGGGTGGGAGGACCCCGTGCCAGCAGCTCACTCACCAGGCTGGCGAGTTGGTGCTGGCTGATAGGGGGAGGCTTCAGTTCCTGCCCACCCGAGCCTCTCCCAGGACCGCTAGAGCATCCTCATGCCGTGGGTGGGTCTCCACATGTGCAGTCCACGAGGGTGAGTCAGGCAGAGGCCATCCCTGTCCTGACCCAGCCTGGGACCACCCCATGGTCACTTGTCCCATCTTGTCTAGCAGCACCCAGTCTGGTCTATATTGAAGGGGAAGGGAGTTAGACTCCACTGTTTAAGGAGAGGAGGGTCAAAGGATTTTTGGCTATTTGAAAATCACTACAGCAACTTCGGCTCAATCCTGCAGGGAAGCTCTGAAGATAAAGCAGTTTAACTATGCCCCCGCCACCCCCACTCCAGACTAGTTTCCACAGGGGACATGGGAGCTGGAACACTTTTACTCTGTCCCATCTTTGTATACAGGGCTGCCTGAAGTGAGAGGGGCTTTAATTCCCAGGCTCCCAAAGGCAGGGCCTGAGAAGGGCCCTTGGAGGAAGGAGGAAGGTGCTGGCTGTGAGACTCAAGTGTCTGCGGCAGGCACGGCAGAGGGACCTAAGGGATGAGAGGCAGCGTGCTCATGAGGTCTTCCTTCCCTTTCTTGTGTGATTTCATCTCTGAGCAGAATCCATTGTTGTCTCAGAGAGCCTGGGAGCAGATGTCGGAAAACTACATAGTGAAATCAAATAGCAAAATAGAACCAGGCAGATGCTTGCCCAAAAGAGAGAAGGGGAAGGAGATGGCTGGACACCAAGGGTTATTAATAACACTTTGTACTTTGATGGTGTCTTTCATCTGAGCCTCCAAGAGCTTCACGGCCATTTAAGTAATCCAGGGAGTTATTTTCATGGATAGAACCTTTAAATCCAACAGGTCTTTTGAAAGTTTGGTGCTTTGAATGTTTTACTCTTTCTGGATTGTTCTCAAGGGAAAAATGATTTTGATTTATAAATCGTATGGAGTTTGTAAAAGTCAGTTATTTTTTAAAACAATAGATAGTTGCACTGCCTTTGGCAATATTCTGTGGAATTCACAGGGTGTTTTTTTTTTGTTGTTGTCTGTCTCAAGCTGTCTTCATGAAATTATTTAAGTAAGTGATAGAATATTTCTGTTCAGCAGGGAAAACATATCTGAAGAGCCTGCCCGAAATTCGAGTAACCATGGTTCCAACCTTCTAACCATCTGTTAATCCTTCTTCATGAGATGCCAAATGACTGGTTGCAGAGGTCCATTCTACTCTTTCTCTGCCATATACTGTGGGGTCCCCAACCTTTTTGGCATCAGGAACCAGTTTCATGGAAGACAATTTTTCCAGGGACCAGGGAGTGGGGAGGATGGTTTGGGGATGATTCAAGCGCATTACATTTATTGTGCAGGTTATTTCTATTATTATTACATCAGCTCCACCTCGGATCATTAGGCATTAGATCCTGGAGGTTGGGGACCCCTTGGCAACCCACTCCAGTATTCTTGCCTGGAAGATCCCATAGACACAGGGAGCCTGACAGGCTGCAGTCCACAGGGTCACAAACTGTCAGACGTGACTGAAGCCATTTGGCGCGCGCGCGCGCGCACACACACACACACACACACACACACACACACACACAATTTACAACTAGAGAAGGAACAGGGCTGCAGCAGTGAGGTGGCCCTGCCATCAAGAATGGCTCATCTCCAAGCTAACTTTTGGCTGATGGCTAAGAAAGGAGTCTATTAGCCAGTTTGCCATGGAGAGTCTTCCCTGGACGAGAGAAACACCCACCTGGACGTGGAACCAGAAGCAGGCTCCTTTATTAGAGACAGGCGGCCCCAGGCACGTCGCGGCTCCGCACACCTCCTGTGTGCATGCGTGAGATGCGATGGGAGAGAGGCTCGGGCTGCATCTCATTAACTTGTCATGTCTCTTCCCCCAAAGTGGACGAGGATGTGTTTCGCCTACTGACTGGTCACTGATGGTTTTGTCACCGCTTGTTTCAGTCCTGAAATGAAAAGGGCTGCAGCAGAACAAAGCCCAGAGAGGAAGAGAGAGAGGTCCGCTGTCAGAACCGGAACCACAGCAAAGGGCGTGTCCCCGAGGGGCGGCCGGGGCTCACCTGCAGTGCCCGCTGTGTTTCTCTGGTGCCTACTCTTGTGAGGAGTGTCGCTAGGCCTCTCAGGCCTGCAGGGTGCACTAATAAGGGATGTGTTTGCAGCTGTCAGGAGGCTGGTTGCTGCCGCGCTACCGATGTTCGAGACCCGGCAGTCTTTGACTGCTGTTTTCTTTTTTTAAATTGGGAAGCTGGACGTTTTCCTTTTCTGGCCACCCCCAAGCCGTTGTAGTTACCAAGCTACGTCCACTAGGCGGCAGCACAGAGCGCGCGGACACAGCGCTCTCTGTCCGCAGCCGGCACCTCAAGCCGGCTTCTCATCCCATTAGCAAGGGTCCGCTCTGCCTCTCCCTTCCGGTTGAGAAAAGATCATTCAGAAGCTTGTGCCTTTGCAGACTGTTTCAGTAGTGGGTCCAACTTCCTCCCAAAGGGTCTACTTTTTTTTTTTTTTTTTAAGAAAAGAGAGAATATTTTCTGCCCCACCTTTATTTTGGGATGAGGCAGCCATTTATAATTCCATTTGTAATCTCATGTCCCCTTTCCCTTTAAACTGTGTGGAACTGTGTGGAAATGAATTATTCTGTCTGGAGGAAGGGATTCAACTCACCCTTTGATCATTTCTTTCTTTTAGAGGTTTTTCTCCTACCCTTAGGTTGTCTCCTACCCCAGGGCACCCCCACATTTTGCCAAACAGGAGGAAGAAGTTAAAGGGGAGTGATTGACAAGGTCCTGGCCTGCCAGGAACTGAATGGCTCCTGAGAGTCCTGAGGAACCAAAATAAATACAAACCCACTTCGTTTGTATTCTGTGAGCTTTGCTCTAGTTTTCCGTCTCGTTGCCTTGACATCTAGTTCCAGCGTGCTTCTGGTGGATGGTCTGTACAATTTAATGTTGGTTGGTCAGCAATTCTGGGCAAATTAAAAAAACCCAAGTGCTGTTGACTTGCTAATTTATTCCTCACAGCTGTGCTTCAGAGTTCCTGTCTCATTTCTCCAAGTCTCCCCAACTCCTGCACCCCACCCCTCCCCTGGTTGCCGAGCAGACAGCACTTTCTGGACTCATCTGTGTTCACTTGTCCCCATTTCAACACCCACTTCCTCTGTAGCTTTGTCATTGCCCGGACCCCCTCCCCACCCCCTCCCATCCAAGGAGACCCGTTAGATCTTTCTGAGGAAGGATGTTTGCAGATCTTAGTCCTCACTCCTCCCCATCTCTCTCTTGCCCCCTCTGTCACCCCAACCATCCCCAAACCCTCTTCTCATCTGGTTTCAGTGACTCTCATGAACCTTCTATCCTCCTCCTCCAGGTATCTTTGTGCTCCGCCCCCTTACCTTTGAAAGGGAGACCCTTCCTAGTCAGTCTACACATCACCCAGGACTCTCACCTATCCTTCCAAGTTCAGTCAAACTTTCTATTTAATGCGCTCAGGAGTCCACATTTCCAGCCTTGTTCTAGCTGCCAATCTCCAATTCTGCTTTAAAAGTTTTCTGGGAATCCCACGTCGATGTCCCACAATCACTATAAAGCAGATAGATCTAAGATCAGACTTGTCTCTTTTCCATGGATCAGAAAATAGTCAACCTTTTCCTTCCTGTGCCAATTGTAATTCCATCTTTGTTAATGACCTGAAAAATGTGGTGATGCCTGTGCCTTCTCCATCTCCCCTCCCCACTCTCATCCTATGAGCAAGTGTGTCAACATTGTGATCTTTTTTTCATTTGTAAGCTGTGGTGCTCTAGAGAGAGCCTTTCCACCTGGAATCAGAGGGTGGGGTTGACACCTTGTGTCAGCTGCGAGACCCTGAGTGAGTAAGATTTGCAATCCTATCCTGATGTCATAGAACAAACAAACAAAAAATCACAGCATCCAGAGATTATATAGTCCATCCCTGTCAGTCATGAATAAGAAAATTAAGTCCATGAAGTGAGTTATCTGAAGTCTCTGAGCTGAGACCCAACCTGAGGGGTTTAGACCACCAGGCCAAGGCTCTTCCTTCTGACTCACTGGGCCTTCAGGAAGTTCTCATTAAAATAGAAATGTGGCTCTTAGTGCCTGAAACCTTCACTAACGCCATCCACACCCCACCCCCCCACCCCCAACCATCCAGACTGAAACAAAAGATAGGCCAGTTCTGAAGGGGACAGAGACGAGGAGCTGAGTCCAAGGAAGGCTGCCTGCGTGTCTGGGTTACTGGCATCTCTTCAATCTTCTTTCCATCAGAGTACCCTGGATTTCTTTGGGGGACGCATTACTTGTCCCTCTCTCCACTACCACAGGTTGGGGAGGCATAACCCCATCCTCACCCCCAGGGGCAAGCCTGACTGACCATGTTCAATTGGCATATTTAATCCTCCAGGCCAATTATGGATGCCTTGATCGGGGGACGCCCATGGCCTGTCAGTCTGGTGACTTGTCAGTGTGTGGAGCTCAAGGCTTTTGCTGGGTCTGCTGAGATCTAGATGTGACCCGCAGAGCTCTTGGCTCCTGCACTCCCAAGGGAAAAATCTGTCGAAGAGCAAGCCAGGATGAAGAAAGGAGGGCCAAGAAACAGAGAAGGAGAAATCACATCCCAGTGATATCACTTGAGCCCCTGGATTAAGCTTTGCCTCAAACCAGCCCTACCCCTGAATATTTTATGAGCCAATAAGTAAATCCTTTTTTATTTTTTTCAAAAAATTTGGTGTAAGTGAAGGTTTCTGATACTTATAATTAAAAATTTCTGGTTGACATACTCTGGAAAGGGTAAAATTGTCTCTGTAGAACTCGATGAGGAATGCACCAACCGCCAACGAGACGGCAGTCTAACCGATTTTCTCCCACCTCAATGAAAATGAAATTGTTAGTTGCTCAGTTGTGTCTGACTCTTTGCGACCCCATGGACTGCAGCCTGCCAGGCTCCTCTGTCCATGGAAATCTCCAGGCAAGACTACTGGAGTGGGTTGCCATTCCCTTAAATCAGCTGCTAGTCCATCTCCAAGGCCCAAGGCCGGGCCATGCTCTTAGACCACTGCTCCCGGACTGCTCTCAGACACAGAGTCCCCTGAGAAGGATCCTTGCCTGGTTCACTGGTGGCTTGGAGGATCCAACGTAGGCTTCAGGTTGAAAGTTTAGGCTTCTAGCAGCCAGTGGTCCTCTATGATGTCTGTTGGAGAAAGTAGCTAAGGAAGAATGGCAGTTCAGCAGTGCAAGGTTCACAACTTGGAAATGGTAAAAGCTGTGTCCTGGGGAGTTGAGTTAAAGTTTTGAAGAATTAAGTCATGTAACGAAAGAATAGGGAAACATAATGAGGAATGAACTCTGAGAAGTTCACAATTCAGAATTTATGTTTGATCTCAGTCCAGAATGTTAAAGGTTAAAAACTTCTCAAACATATGCAGAAAGATAGCAGGAAGTAGAGAGAAGGGCTGGGTATCTCCTAGCAGGCAGATTCATGGCTGGTTGCTTTTGGTGATGTGTGCAGATTTTGCAAGGGAGATCTCTTGTAACGATGAATCTCTTTGTTGTCTGGTGGTCTTTCATGGCAGCACTTTAGGAATGACATAAAAGTCTCCACTACATTTATAATAGGCTGAGACTTGAACCACATGTTCTAGCAACCATATGAACCCTGGGGAATCAGTTGCTGGGTGAAGTTGGGCATGTATTTAAAACATGTGAGGGGATGTTCTGTGTCTCACTAGACTAATTTTGCTTACATAGAGGCTTCATTTCTCCCTTACCTCTGGGGTTTAAGAAAAAAAGTCTACCTCCCATACGTCTAATGGAACGAGGCCTTTGTTGTAATCCTGTTGTAGTCATTAGGGCTGTTTGCCAATATCTGGGGCTCCCGGGCACATTCGAGGATTGCACGTTCCATCATCCTTTGAACTTAGGCAAAGCCACATGACCTGTTTTGGCTAATGAAGCTAGAGCGGAAATAATGTAGCTAAAGCATTAAAATCCAGAACACAATTTGCATGTTCTTTTAACCTCTGGCATAGTGACAATCAACGGTTGGAATGGTGGCCGCCCCATTCGTCTGAGTCCCTGAATATGATCAGCAGTATGATGCCACTGCTCCATCTAATGCCAGTCAACTTGTAGCCTAAGCAAGTTATAACACGTTATAATACATTATAAGGCATTGAAATTCTGGGTTTTCTGTTACTACAACAGAACCAAATACATCCTGATGTATATAAAATGAAAAATATTCTAGCAAATTTTCTTGAAATTGGGATGAATGAGATGTGCCCCTTCACCTTTGGTGGCTCATTTCTCTTCTTGAGAAATGATGTGAAGAAAAATTATAGAAGGTAGCACCTAAAATATTAATTAAAAACTTCACAATGTTTAATAGTTCAATTTCTTTAACTGTGATAAACTATTCCTTGTTAGCACTATCCATAACATACAGATATAGATATATTCATGGTTTTTATGTAATTGCAATTATATTGGCTATGCTTTGCAGGATTCAACTGTCTTACTTAAGATTAATGGCAAATATTTGCCATAAGCTTACGTTAGTCTTCCCTGTTATGAGGGATATGCAAAATTAAATTAATTTTGATCCTGTTCGTTTCCTTTGGCAGCGAGTCACAGAAAGACTCAACTCAAACTAGCCTAAGTTATAAGGAAGTTGAATATTTCAGAGCTACGGGGCATTTCATATTTGATGGAAGCTGAGGCTTTGGGTTGATTGACTTGGTGGCTCAGCGCCGCCATCTGTCAAGGACCCAGGTTTCCCATTTCCCTAGGGAGCTCCTCCTGCTGTTCAGTTCCCCTCTGGTATATCCAAGATGGCGGCCGCCGTGCCAAGGAGCATATCCAGCACAGTGCCCAGAGTCAGAAGATAAACCATTTCTTCCCGTTTGGAAGATGAACTTTTTCTTAGGAGGTCGATGCCTTTCTCCCAAAACTCTTAAAATGTTTTCTCTTGTCTTAGTGGCCAGAATCAAGTCGTATGGCAATTCACATGCCCACACTGGCCTGGGGGTAGAATTATTATTGTCAACGGATATCACAGTGTCCCCTGTGGACTAGCCATAATTAGATAACTGATCTTTCATTGTTGGTTGTTTGGGCTGTTTCTTGTTTCACTTGTTGGAAACAATTTGGTATATGTCATTTCCACTCTCTCACTCATTTCAAGTTTTCCTAAAGATGGAATGGCTGAGTCAAAGTGAATAAATGTATTTACCATTCTTTCTATTACTAAAATATTCAACTTGATAAGGATTGTACCAAAATACAGTGCCATCAATCTTGGGAATAATACTGTTTTCTCTCTAACACATGCCATAGAGTAATAACTGGTTGGTTTGAGTTACAATTCCTTAATTACCAGTGAGGCTGAATATTTTTCCAGAGTTTGTTTACTGTCTTTGGAATGAGATCCCTCAGAAGGTAGCCTCTCTGGCACAAGGGTTGGAAACACTGAGGTCTCAATCCCCCACGTAAACTTGGCATCTGGTTCTATCTCTGACCCGGCAACGCTGGAAGTAGGACTGACTCAACATACAGTAAACACAGATCATCCAGAGACTCACACGATCCAGATGGAACCCACCGGGGACCCTTAGCCGGGAAATGTCACCCAGGCGTTAGGCCAAGTGAAAGGAATTGCAGCTCTTGGAGCAGAATCCTTGGAGAGCACTTAAACACAAATTATTTTTATGACTACATGAAATTATTGAGTTAGAAGCATCAAAAATTTTTAAATGATACCCACATTTTAAAACTTTGAAGAATGACCTTATTCTTAATAGAACATCTCTAAAGGAAACATAAAGGGATATAGAACTATATCTAGGCCTGGATTTGGATTTAGTAGCAGACTCCTCTGCCTTCACTGAAACAGAATACTTTGTGGTGGTGATTTTGTGTTGAATGGCACAGCTGTCTATTTCACCAGTTTCCTGTTTCCTAAATATCTTGACCAAACACTACTGTCAGGTTCAAAGATATTCCTGTTATTGTTTTTTCTAGGGTGCTAGAGAGGCTCTGAGGGGGCCTATGAATTCCTTGACATTTTCTGGAAAAGGTGGGCTTGCTCATTCTCCCCCTACCCCACTACAAGAGCAGACCCATGTCTTTCAGGAAACCAACCAAAGGGCCCACAGTCATCCCACCTGTACTTTTCATTCATTTTTGTTTTTCCTACAGCTCCCCTTCACCTTCTTCTACTCTCCAGTTTGCTTCCTTATTTTTCACTCAATTTCTCTGAAAAACCAGGGTCTTGGTTTGGGCTTCTCTCCTTAGGGTTTCATCTCTCTGATAACTTAAACAGTTTTTGTGGCTCCTTTTTCTTCATATGAGATGGTCTGGGAACAGGATTTTGTGATTAAGAGGTTAGACTGAATGTGTAATTTTTGTAAAAAACTGTATTAAAGCATATTCAAGAATACAGGACATTATTTATGGATTCTTTGGTTTAGAAGTTGCTTCAGGACCTTTTGTTGTCTTGTGTCAACAATAAAAGGGCTTCCCAGGTGGCTCAGTGGTAAAGAATCCACCTGCCAAAGCAGGAGACCTGGATTCAGTCCCAGGGCCGGGAAGATCCTCTGGAGAAGGAAATGGCAACCCACTCCGGTATTCTTGCCTGGAAAATCCCATGGACAGAGGAGCTTGGCCCACTACCGTCCATAGGGGTCACAATGAGTTGGACATGACTGAGCACACAGCAGACTGATCAACATTGTAAACATTAATTTTCACTCTAACAGTAAACAAAGGGTCATCTGTGCTTTCTGGAGTCACCTCTGAGCTCTTTGAGTTGGAAAAATGCACCAAAATTATGGATGGCCTCCAAACCCTAACAAGAGGTATACCTATCTTAGCGGTCCCTTGGTCAGCTCAACTGCATCCTCTGGCTTAAAAATTAGATAATTACATGCATGTTTCTTGATTAGCCCTAAAAATGTTCCATGAATGTAAAGATATTCCACATACATAAAGAAACGTTTCAACTTTCCTCTGATCCATTTAGTGAAGCCCAGTTTAACACTCTTTCCAGTCACCACATCAATCCTTTTTTTTTTTTCCATTAAGAGTTGAAAATTCTAGTTCAGAGACTCTAGGATTTTCGATAGTTGTTCCAATACTGGAACCTCAGGAGTATATTTTTCTCTCTTCTGATAGAAAGTTACAGAGAATAATATCAAGTTTAAAATTAGATCTTGTGTTTTAGAAACAAGTAGATGTTCAGTTCAGTCGCTAAGTCGTGTCTGACTTTTTGCAACCCCATTGACTGCAGCACGCCAGGCCTCCCTGTCCATCACCAACTCCCGGAGCTTACTCAAACTCGTGTCCATTGAGTCAGTGATGCCAGCCAGCCATCACACCCTCTGTCATCCCCTTCTCCTCCCACCTTCAATCATTCCCAGCATCAGGGTCTTTTCAAATGAGTCAGTTCTTCACATCAGGTGGCCAAAGTATTGGAGTTTCAGCTTCAGCATCAGTCTTTCCAATGAACACCCAGGACTGATCTCCTTTAGGATGGACTGGTTGGGTCTCCTTGCAGTCCAGGGGACTCTCAAGAGTCTTCTCCAACACCACAGTTCAAAAGCATCAATTCCTTGGTGCTCAGCTTTCTTTATAGTAGATATTAGTGGAAAAGTAATCTAAGAAAAACAGTTCTTTGTCAAAAAATAGAGTCAGAAACACAAGGGCTATAATAAAATCTGAAAGATGAACTGGATTTCTATGAACATCAGCAAAGTACAGTGTGTGGGGGGATATCTATCTCTTTTATTACTTTTTTAATTTAAAAAAAGTAAAAAAAAAATTTTTTTTCTAGTTTTTTGGCTGTGCTGCATTGCATGTGGGATCTCAGTTCCTCCACCAGGGCTCAGGTCCATGCCCCCTGCATTGAAAGCACAGAGACCTAGCCACTGGACTGCCAGGGACGTCCCTACTTCTTTTATTTTTAAAGATAGAAATCTTTTTATCTTTATACATTTTCTTTTAAACATCATTCATGAGACAGAAAGGCTCAATGTAGTTGCCAGATAGACAACATATGATCCCTAACAGAGGACCCCATCTGGGTGAAATATGACGATGCAACAAAGGGGCAGGGGCTTCTACATTTTATGTAGTGCTTGAGAACGTCCTGGGCAGAACCTTGTGCAGAGATTCTGAAACGCCATGACTTGATTGCTGTATGCTGCTGAGAGACCAAGGTGGGGCCCGCTCTCTTAGAGATATTTGCGAAGTGACGGCTGAGTTTTTTGTGGCGGTGGTGGTTGGTGACATAATGCTATGCTCTGATCCCTGCTTGTACCAAGGACTGGGGAGACCACCCCCAACTTGGAGTCTGGGAGTGTGGGAAGAGCCAACATCACCCTTAGAGCGCACTCACTGATCACATCTAGTCGAGGAGAGCAGCAAACCAAGTGTGTGTGTGTGTGTGTGTGTGTTTATGCACACATATGCAATTTAATTCCATAATGCAAGGTAGGCATTATTTGGTAATAAAAATGTGCATTTGCAGAGCTTTATTTCTGGAATCCATATTTCTACACCGGCCAAGGGACTCTGAATTTAATTATTTTCTCTCCACATTCACATTTGTTTGCCCTGTTTCTATTTAATAGATTAAATGGTCTTTTGCTGGTATTTGCTTTTCAATATTTTTCTTTCCTTTGAATTCCTTCTGTTCATCATTTATTTCCCTCTTCTTTCCTTTCTCTTTTTCTACACCTTTTTTCTACTTTATTCTGATCAATTTAGTGAAGCCCGGTTTCACACTCTCCCCAACCACCAAGTTGACGCAGGATCTTTTTTTTTTTTTAGCCTATTAAAAGAGTTGAAAGTTCTGTTTAAAAATCCTTCTCCCTGTAGCTAGTTGCCAAGAGTGGCTCTGATGAATGGCTGAACTGAGCTCTTTTTAGAAAGATGTACTGTGCTTAGTAGCTTAGGCATGTCTGACTCTTTGTGACCCCATGGATTATAGCCCACCAGGCTCCTCTGTCCATGGGAATTCTCCAGGCAAGAATACTGGAGTGGGTTGCCATGCCCTCCTCCAGGGGATCTTCCCCACCCAGGGGTCGAACTCAGGTCTCCTGCATTGCAGGCAGATTCTTTACCATCTGAGATACCAAGATAGATAGGTTTTAAGCTGCTGGGAAGGTGCCTATAGTATGCACTAGGGCTATAGCAACAGAGACAAGACAATTAATAAATATCCTTGGCACAATTTTCTATTTACAATTTTTGAAATCTGAGAGGAGTTACAAATGAAGAGACCGTAAACCTGTGATGGGATGCTGGCAAGTAAAGGTGTGGTCAGACCCTGAAATGTTGAGGCACTTAGGGGCCAATGCATAAAGAATGAGACTATGAAGAAAAATTCTAGAAATTTCTCCACGTGGTGAACGCAGAAAACAATGGGAAATTTGCTCCCACACGAGCCTGTATCAGACTGTGTTTATAGCCGTGAATGTAAACAAGGGAGCCAAGTACAGGGCTCACGGCTTGCAGGCGACATCATGTTTTCGTTACAGAGACTGAAAACTATGCATAAAAACTGGAAGATTATTTGGTATTTAAATACCAATGTGAACTTAGTTACAGACCTCTATAGATTTAATTTTATAATTCCTCTTAACTCCAGCATCTTGTAGCAGGTATTTACTCTTTAACCACCCATGCCTAATTTTTGACCTATTGGGCCTTGTACTGAGACAATAAAGTAAAGAGATATTTAGGTCAAACCAGAAAGATATCACAACAGTCCTGGGCTGTTATGTGCCCAAAGGGAGAAGGCTGATTCTGACAGCAGGGATTATAAATGTTTTAAAGTAATTAAAACCTGACTTGCCCGACTTGATGCATGCTGTTTTCAAAATGTCTAATTGTTTGCACAATTTAAAATAAGGGGGAAAAACATGGCAACTTCACAGAGCCAAGAGGGAGTTGTTTGAAATGGTTCAAGTTCTGTTTAGATTCACGGAGGGGTATTTGAGAGAGCTCAGAGGCTGCGAGAAAGGATATTTTTCCAGATGATTAAATGCAAATATGGTTTAAAAATGCTTAAGAAAATGATTTCAGAATAAGCAGGAAAGAAAAAACGATGGGGGGAGGCCGCACAGAGGTGAATATGGGGATTGTTTGGGAGGGATTCCGGCTATGACCCAGTCTTGACGTCCTGGAATCTGAAGCGTCTTTGTTCTGCGGGATGGGGGAGGCGGGGCTGGCAGGAAGGAAGACAGGAGGATGCTGAGGCGGCACTGGGGACCTCGGAACGCCTCGCCAAGTACGCAGAACGCACTCTCATCACTTTCCTCTCCAGGCTGGCGGGCACTGCCTACTTTCCCCAGGATGCCTGAGGTTTCCGGGTTCACTCGTGTGTACAGACCCCTGAGCAAGTACAAAAGACCCTCTCTAACCCCCACACGTCTCCTTTCCAGTATTTGATACTAAAACCAACACCACAATGCCCACACCAAAGAACCTGCTGGAAACCACAGTTCTGTTACATCCTTTCCTCCTAAATTCTATCACTTTGAATTTGGCTTATGTTGGGATTGTATTATGGATGAGGTAAGCCTAAGTCTGGGCCTTCTATAGCTGATGGCCCAGCTACGTTGCATGCTGGATTCTGGTGGGTGAGTTGGGAGACATCAAAGGCACTTATGGCTTAAAAGAGGGACATGACGGCAGCACTCCCAAAGACTGGGAGCAGGAACGTCTGTTAGCGGACATTGAGGCAACTGTTTTCCGCCGTGTGTCAGCTGTGACTGAGGCGAGGCCTGGTGCCATGTCTGTTTCCACCTCAATGTTTCTGCTTTGCATCTAACATAAGTTCAGAAAGGGAACACGAACCCTGAATTGGAGGAAGTTTCAGGAGCTTCAAGGAATTCTGCTTCCCGTGGGTTTAAATCGTCTACATGCTGACAAGAATGTTTTATCAAGACAAGAGTTCTCTTTCAGTCCTGAGTTTTCATCCAACTTACAGAGATTCCAGAGTGGAATTGTATTTAGCAGTTGGCAAGGGAGAAAAGGCGAAAGGGAGGACTTCTAAAGGCTTCTTGGACATCAAATGGCTATTTCACAACAACTTTGTGATGAGTTAAGTGTAAATGAATCAGAAACATACGGACCAAATTTCCTTTGAAATTCACATGGGTTTAAGAAATTAAGGCAAAAACGTTCTTGGCAAAGAGAATTTTGGGATTTGCCAAATTCAAGCCATTTGAGAGAGAGTTGGTCCACTCTTCGTGGACCCAGAATGCTGCTGGGTTCCATCTCTGTTTGTTTCTCTTCTCCATCCAATGGTCAAAGTATCCCAAGACCCGGAAAGCTTAAGTCTGACTGGAAGTTGAGCACACAGGAAGTCCTCCAGGGCTTTCCTGGTTGGTTGGGGAGAACCAGCATCACACTTTGGAGCCAGCAGTGAGAACAGAGCTTGATTTTAGAGTCAGAGAGTCCAGCTGTTTGGATTCTGTCCACATGGGTGCTGCATCGGGGGGAGGGGTGTTCTCATCATGGCTGCATCTGGAAACTGTCTTTGGGGAGAGATTTTTCAACTCTTTTAGGAAGGATTTGGCTACTCAGTGGAGAGCATGCAATTCTGGAGGCAGGTAGAAATGTTGGGCAGGAGAACTGACTTCTTTCTCTAGACTTGGTATTGTTCCTTCTGCCAAAGAGTGAGCATCCCTAGGGCAGAGACTCAGTGTTGAGTCTTGCACACTGAGTTTTGCAAGACTTTTCTTGCAAAAAAAAAGATCACTGTGATCATTGTGTTTGCACACAGACTTTTCTGTGAGAGATGTCTGCAGTGCTTGTCGTACCAAGTTGAGAATGAATTACAGAGGAAGTGGTTTACAAAATTGCAAAGCTATTTTTTTTTTTCCTGTGAAAATCAAAATGTCATCAGAGGAAACGGTCATTTTAGCAACATTTTGGGATTTGGAAATCACTTACTTGTGAAGAGGTTTTCACTACAGTGGAATGTGTTCAAGTAGAATTTAACCTATAAAGAAGGAAAAGGGATTGGAGGGTGGCACTTTTTGTAAGAGGAACAGGGTGAGGGAAGGTGGATGGGAAATATAATATCCAGCAGGGAAGGGGCAGTTAAGGCGGGGGACAATGAAGAGAGAGTTGCAAGTCTGGGATTCAGAAAGGTTAGAGGACCAACCTGTCCTGTTTAATGAACCACAGGAAGGGAACCATCTTCTGCCAGCATCTCACCTACTGTGCAAGGAAAGCTGACCCTCTTCTGATGTCCCAGGCTTAGCATGTTCCCAGAGCTGGTTCCTGAAATGAGATAAGCCAGATGAGCCCGTTCTCTCCTCCAGGCCATGAATGAAATATATGGTCCATCCCAGGTGCTCAATAAAATGTTGTCAAATGAATGAAGATTCTATTTTGTGGATGGTTGTTAGCTAATGCTAAAGGAGGAAAAGGCAAAGATGACTGAGGATGAATGGTCCCAGAGGGAGGCAACAGAACCCCAAAGAGTCAGAGAGTCCTAAAACAATGAAGAAAGGCCATCATGTAGATGGAAGAGATGCAAAGGACTGATGGAAGATGAGATGCTACTCAGTTTAGCTGTCTGGGAGCGTCTTCTAACTTTTCCAAGGAAGATTTCAGAAAAGAGAGAAACAAACAGACAAAAAAAAGAACCAAGAGGAGAGAGTTTATGTTGGGGAAGTAAGGGCAGGGGATGTAGATACTGCTGGACTTCTTCCACTCATGTGTCATCCATTGATTCATTTCGGCAACTGTGATGAGCACCAACTGTGATGAGCCAGGGCTTAGGGGAAGCAAACATTGTCTCCAGGAAGCATGTGGTCTTGTAAGAAAAAAAGGACATGCTGCCAAGCAATGATCACAAGCTGATGAAGAGAAACTATAGAAGGGCTGCACAAACGGCTCAAGTCTGAGAGAAAAGGAGGTTCCTTCGGCCAGCCCAAGGATGGCCAGCCCAAAGAAGAAGGTGAGGTCCAGGCGGCATCCTATGCCCTGCCTCATTATACCCTCAAGAGAGGTCTCAGTATCCCAGCCTTCAGCTTGCCCCAGCTTCCCAGCCTGGTTGTGCCAGGGTTCTGCTTGCCTCATAATTCAGTTTCCCTTCCAATCCCAAGACAGATGCTAAGCAAAACCAAACTGAAGCCCAGGGTCAGGGCCACAGGATCCCTTGTTTGAAGGAATGCTGCCTCTCAGGGAGGACAGAGGGCTGGTGAGGTGGAGCGTCCTGAGGTGTGAGTGCCTACCCACTTCACGCCCCATCTTCTCGGACGCCATAGCCACCCTCAGGGGTTTCTGAACATCTGTGTCTACCATGAACATATGCAAGCTGTTTCCATTTCCTTAGTGAGGGCCCTAAGATACTAGTTTTCATTAGTTCAGGTGTTCGCCTCCTCCAGCTGTTTATTTTTGAAGATAGAGACAATCTGCTGTATATTTTCTTGACTGCTTTGAGGTCACTGGATTCCAAGGGTTCAGGGCCCCCTTTTTTTCAGTATCTGCCCAATATTAAGTGCTCTGAGGTGGCCTGGTCCCTCTCCGACCTCTCTGTTCCTTTCTCTTGTCCACTCAGCTGTCCATCCTCCATCCAGTTCAAAAGGATGTGGCATCGAGCCCCATCCCAAGAGCTGTGTGGAGCCGCGAAGCAGGATGTGACAGACTCCCCTCAAGGAACATCAGCGCCTCCCGGAATTCTGCTCAGTTTCCTTGACAATTGCTGACTTCTTGGTTCCCTGCCATTCACAACTGCTTGCTGATTTTCCATACGTGATCCTGTAGAAAAGAACAGAATTTCTGTAAAAAGAATTAAGCTGGGAAAGAAAAGACATTTTGGCAAAATCTGAAACATAAGCAATATTTATATTTTAGGAACATGTTCCAGCACTAAAGTCACTTTAGTACTTGGAGAACATTAAAATATATAACACAGTCAACAACTTGTTTTGCTCATAAATTGACCATATTTGATATTCAGTACTAAATCTAATTTATTCAGAAATAATTGAAACTAGCTAGATCGAACTTACTTTTCAATGTTTTACATTTTTCTACAAAATAAATTTTGAGTCGATGAGCTCTGTGGTATTTAACAGCTCTACTTTTTGCCATTGTATGAACTGGCAAAACAAAAAAAGCAAAACTGGAGGGTGACAGCCCCAGACAGGCTAGAATGATTCTTAGGGAAATGTAAAAGTAACAATGACAGAAAAACAAGGTTGCTTTTCCCTCCATGTTTTCTCCAGGGACATTCTTTTTTACAGTGCTTTCCTTTCCTGTTGGGGGAGAATTTCTAAGGAGACTCCTCAAACTTCATGCTGAATCAGCCCCTGGTGGGCAGGTTGTTCTGCCACTCTGGATCTAACTTCTGGTTTGTTCCCTGACCCTCTGCTCTCTCTAATTCCCTTCCCACGTGGCTTATTTGAAGCATTTGAAGGAAGAAGTGTGGCCGGGCATTGTTTCTGTTTCACACCTGGCCTCCTCTGTTGTCTGAGTTATTCCGTGTGTAGACAGACATCTGTGAGTAACTCAGGAGGAACACCTGTGATCTGTTAGCAAGGAGGCTCCTCTGGGGTCAGCCTGTGGGCCTTCCTCAGTCAGGGTTCTCACTGAGTGAGGAAGGGTGTGTTTAAGAGGTCTTGATGGTTGGTTGTTAGGATGGTTCCTCCATGATCAGATGACAGAGTCCCTGAGGGCAGATTTATTTTTCTCATCTGTGTTACTCAGTGTTTAACTGTGTACCCAGCACCTTAGTAGATGCACAATATTTGATGTTGTTCAAATGAATGCACATAGAGTTTAAATCTAAATTGCCTTTAGAAATAGAGTCCTTACATGTCTATGTATATTATATGTTATCTTGGGTTTGAAAAATATTGCTATGGGAAACTTGAAAGTGAAAGTTTTAGTTGCTCAGTCATGTCTGACTCTTTGCAATCCCATGGGCTGTAGCCTGCCAGGCTCCTCTGTCCATGGAATTCTCCAGGCAGGAATACTGGAGTGGGTTTCCATGCCCTTCTCCAGGGGATCTTCCCAACCTAGGGACTGAACCCAGGTCTCCCAAATTACAGGCAGATTCTTTACTGTCTGAGCTACCAGGGAAGCCCATGGGGGTACTTCTGCCAACTCAGTGGTTACAAGCCCAGTAAACTGCTTCCATTGTATTTTAAATGAAATAATGATACAAAGTATTTAGTTGCTGTCATACTTAAAAAATAATCTACAAGGAGAATTTGAACTTTTTGGAGATTAATGTGGACATAAAACATAATCTTGAAGATGTGCTTACTTAGCAAATTTTAGTGTTGCCAAGAAAACTTTTCAATCAAGAATTTCCTTGGTTATATATATATATAAATATTTTAATAAAATATTATGTTTTGTTCATCCAGGACCCCAAGAGGAAGATGTAGGACAGAATTAAACATGCAGGGATTTTATTAAGAGAAGTGGTCTGTGTGAGAGAAAATAGAGAAGGGGCTGGGAGACCACAGACAACTGATCCCAAGTGAAGACAGAGGAGGAGATGCTTGGGTGGAGCGTCTTTGACTGTCATGCTGTCTAAAGACGTTCCAGCACAACTGCCCAGAGACTTTGAGCCAAAGTCAGCTGTCAGAAGCATCCTGGGTCTCTCAGGAATGAGATTGGCTTTGCACTTCTGCAGGGCAGTCATTGGCTGGAAGCAGATGTGGGAGGTGTGGTCAATTACAGAGTCCCCCTGTAATGAAAGGTCACATTCTTATGGTGGTCACATCTATATTTGATTCATCTGAAACACCCAAGAATAGCACTATGTGAGGAAACATCTTTCTCTTTACACTGGAAGTCAGATTTATTGAAAATCCTAGGAAACTGTCCAGGATTTCCAATGAATAAGGTATACAATTTTACATGGAATGTTTCAAGTGAACATTCTAGCAATAATGTCAATAGAATAGTATACCAAACTGGCATTGATTTCCAAATCCTATCCCCTCCTCTTGTCTTTGTAATAGAATCCCTGACTTATAGCTAAGTGCATATCAGTCCAGAATAAAGATCAGTTTCCCAGTCTGCCTCGTAGTAGATGTGAATGTGACAAGTTTGTGACTGACAGAAGTGGAAGAGCTGTGTGCAACTCATGGGATGAGTATGAATGGAAATGGTACACCCTTCTTGTTGGCTAGACTGCAGATGTGATGGTTGGAGTCTGAGCAACTATATTAAACCCTTAGGTAGAAATCTCATGCTGAAAAATGACAGACTAACAGCATAGAAAGAGGCTGGAATCCTGATTCATGGGCTACCATACCAGCTCTAATTGCCCACCTCTAGACCTGTATTTGGAGAAGGAAATGGCAACCCACTCCAGTGTTCTTGCCTGGAGAATCCCAGGGATGGGGGAGCCTGGTGGGCTGCCGTCTATAGGGTCGCACAGAGTTGGACACGACTGAAGTGACTTAGTAGCAGCAGCAGACCCATATTTTGAGTAAAGGTAATAGACTTCTATCTTTTAAAAGTCACTCTTATTTTTTGCTTTCTAGCATTCAGAACTAAATTTACTAATATAGGCAGCTTTTTCTGAAATACGGACCAGAGAGAGTGAAAGTAACAGGTTCCTTATGACAGAACTAATAAGTAGTGAAGTTGAATTTTTACCCAGTTCTCCCGACTTTTAGGTTGGATGCCCTTGGAGTTAAATTTGAAGTGTAACTAAATTAAATTTCACTGTGCCACAGCTATCCAGGCATTGCTGAACACATCAAGGGAGGTTCCTCTGAGCCTAAACTTCTTTCTAGATGGAGGGAAACATTGCTACCAACATTACAGGGTTTCTGAATTATTTTGACAAGATAATAATGACTATGTATGTATCTATTATGCTATCTGTCTGTTTTGTAAATGCCAAGTCCTCAGAATGAAGTCATTTCATCATCAATTTACCGACTTCAGACTTGAAGTCAGTAAAAAAAAGCTTACCCTTCTGTATACAAGATGCAACTGACCCCAAGAAGCTTCAGGCAAAGTCTAACCAGATTATCAAGGGGTAGACCAGAGCATAATGGAGGAGAAGCCTTCATCACTTCAATAGACAATATATGATATTTTTCACTAATTGTCTCCATAGCTCATCATCTGTATGGCATCATAAGCTTCTTAGAGGCCAGAGTCATGTCTCACACTTTTTTTTTTTTAATTTATTTATTATTATTTTTGGCTGTGCTGGGTCTCCTTTGGGAGGTAGATTTGGTTGCAGTGTGTGGTTTTCTCATTGCAGTGGCTTCTCCCGTTGTGGAGCACAGACTCTAGGCGTGTGGGCTTCAGTAGTTGTGGCACGCGAGCTCTGTTACTCCACCACATGTGGAATCTTCCTGGACCAGGTATTGAACCAGTGTCCCCTGCATTGGCAGACAGATTCTTATCCACTAAGCCACCAGGGAAGTCCCTGTCTCACACTTTTAAGTACACTGCTCTGACTGTGCAGGGGCTGCCCAGGTGCCACTAGTCATAAAGAACCCGCCTGCCAATGCAGAAGACATAAGAGACGCAAGTTCGATGCCTGGGTCAGGAAGATGCCCTGCAGGAGGAAATGGCAACCCGCCCCAGTATTCTTGCCTGGAGAATCCCATGGACAGAGGAGCCTGTCGGGCTACAGTCCATGGGGATGCAAAGACGCGGACACAACTGAAGCAATTTAGCATGCAGCACGCACAGCGAATATTTGTTGGTTAATTGGTTGGTTGCTTGATAATAACCATGAATATTACGCCTTGCAGTTAAAAATCTATGAGAGCCATGAACACTACCATTTTTAAAACACCATGTTCTTCTAAATTCTTGACCCCACTTTTACCAAATTTTGGGTTCATTTCTTTAGGTTTTTGAACCAAACTCCCCTTTTTGTATGTCTTATTTTAACTCATAAACTAGACTCTGTCTCTAAAACATGGGGAAAATGACAAAACTTTCTATTCTGAATTTAATTCAGAATAAATTATGTAGCTTGTTTGTACAATTTTTTAGCTCAGAATCATGTTTATGTGAATCTATAATATTCCATTTGATGCTAATGATTAAACCTAGTGAAGTAATGGAAATTTTGTTATGGAATATTTGGTACTATTATAATTCTAATGGAATGAATTAATAAGCAAGAAGTCATAGGATCATAATCTCCCTACAGCTTGAACAATGTCTTTGAATCTCAGGTCGGTCTCTGAAGTAAGAGACCTACTTCAAAAGACAAGGGTCTAAGCTCCCCTCTTTATATATTTATATAAAATAAAGATAACCCTGCCCTGCCAATTGCAAATGAGATCATGTTGCATGAATGTGTTTGATTGTTATATTACATTACATTCCACAAGGTAATAGCAAATGTAGAAAATTATTCCAGAAACAAAACATAAAAAAAGAATCACATAGATGAGCTAATTCACGTAAAAGTCCCTTTAAATGTATCCACATGAGTTATTAAATATTTGAACAATAAATCTCAGGAACTGTATATAGACTGGACAATGGCTATAGTGCTAAGATATTTAATAATGTCAAGAAACATGTTAAATTTCTTAAGCTTGCACTTTTTTGAATGGCTAGAAGGAAGCATTTGAGGGATTACTGACACTATTTTGAGCAGCTCTAAAGATGTTCATAGTCACAAAGTGAGCTTTCCTGCAACATTGCAGAGTTGGCAACATTTCCAGGTCATGACAGGAAGAGGCAGCAGCCGTATCATGGGTTCAAATCTCAGCTTAGCCACTAGCTACTTGCTTAATGAAACTAACATTCAGTTAAGCCACTAGCTTAACTGCCTTGACCTGAATGTTAGTTTCATTCTTGACAAAACTAAAGGTTTGGATTTGCCCTTTCACGTTGACATTCACCTTCCAACTGGAATACCCTACATTCTACTGCAACATATACAACACAGAATTAAAATATAAGAAATATGACTCTAGCACAAACAGTTGCTCATGGAACTGAAATTTTGATGCATTTGTTTGGTTGGAAACACTACACAGGGGAAATATTTAGTGGGGGAAAAGCTGACATCACATGTGGGCTGGGGGCTGACTTGTAAAACAGAGGAATGGTGGATGCAGAGATTATGTTCCTTAAATGTGAAAGTTTGGAGTCACAAATTCTGTGTGCACATGACTCAGATGAAATATGAAACAATTATTAGATATTTTCTAACTACCCAGGGGTTTGTAATTGTGTTTGACAAAACACATGGTTGACATCACATTTTTCAATTTTTATCCAGATGTTAGGTGTCATATGAGCCCAGCCAAAGGCGGTCCATACTTCACAAAGGCAATTGTAAGTGATGAAAAAAAAAAAAAATCAGTTCTTTTAGTTGCCACAGAGAACGTTAAAACACCAAATTATTGACTCGGGCTTGACTTTAGCATGGTTGAGTTCAGCCAAACTGAACTGTATTTTATGGCCTAACTGGGTGATTATTGGTTCAGCTCCATTTCTTTGCTGTTTATGCTATCAGTCTGCTTTTTATTTTTTAAAAAAAATATGCCCCATCCCCTTCACTTTCAGTAGACAACCTCATTCTATGGTTTAGGGTTCTTTCAGCAAATGAAAGAAAACATAGCTCAAGGTGACTTCAGCAAATTGGAATTTACTGGTTAAACTCACTGAAAAGTCCAGGAAAAGATAGAGGTTCAAATAAAGCTCAGAGAAAAACCTCCATCTCTAAAATAGAGACTTGTTTTTCTCACCTTCTCTCTCACCTCCATTCCTTCTGGTTTATCTCTATACTCAGAGTGTCTTTTCCCACCACAGGAACAAAATAACTTCTATGGTCTCTGCTTGAAGCCCTGTGGGAACGTTTATCTGCCTCTTAATCATTTTATTTTTTTTGCCATAGCAAATGTCCCATCCAATCATCCAATTAGCTCCAGTTGTAACACATGCCTAGACCTGTCTATAGATGGCAGAATGTGGTGCTCTGATTTGCTGAGGCCATGATCATGTGCTCCACTTAAGTATCAGACGGTGGAGAATGGAAAGGGGTGGTCTCCAAAGGAAGTCAAGATTCCCTTACCGAAGCAAAGGGGCATGGATGCTGGGTAATTAAGCCCATGTGTCCTCTGCACTTGGAACCTACTTCATTGAGACAAGTGGACCCTCTTTCAACTTCCCAGTTCACATCCTCTTGCTTGTTGTGGTCTTAGAATAATAAAATTCCTCCTCTTGTTCACAGGGAACCTATACACCAGTTGTCCTGACTCCTTCCATCTGGCCAAGGATCTGACTTCATCAGTCATGGTTACTGTTTCATGTATCTTTACTTTCTCCCTTTCTTCTGGCTCTTGCCTTAGTGTGTAAAGCTGCTCAGGTCTATCTTATAACACACACACAGTCTCTCTCTTTCTCACACACAGACACACACACACTCACCTCATTACTTTGCCCCATCTCCCTTTTTAATTAGCATCTTCTAATATGTTGCCTCTCTTTCTTCTACGGGATTTTTCCTCCTAAAAGTATGTCTATGCTCTTTGTCTTTCCTTTTTTTATGTACTTCTCACTCTCAACCCGCTGTGGATACACACCTATGACACCAGCTTTCAGTGTTCCTAAAGGTTTGTTTGTGAAGACAGACCCCATTGAATTTTAAGGAAGAAATGTTTTTCTCCCAGCTTTATTGAGATATAATTGACATACAGCGCTGTGTAAGATTAAGATGTTCAACATAATAATTTGATGTACATACTTTATGAAGTAATTATCACCATAATTTTAGTGGATGTCTCTCATCTCATATGGGCTTCCCTTGTGGCTCAGCTGGTAAAGAATCTGCCTGCAATGCGGGAGACCTGGGTTTGATCCCTGGGTTGGGAAGATCCCCTGGAGAAGGGAAAGGCTACCCACTCCAGACCTAGAGAATTCCATGGATTGTGTAGTCCAAGGGGTCAAAAAGAGTCAGACATGACTGAGTGACTTTCACTTTCACTTTCCTTTCACTTTCATCATTTCATATAGGAACAAAATTAAAGAAATAGAAAAATACTTTCTGTGGACAAGAACTCCTATGATTTACTCTTTTAACAGTCTACATATATAATGTACAGCAGTTATCTATATCCTGTTGTACATTACATTCATAGCACTTATCTATGTTATAACTGGAAGTTTGGACCTGTTGACTGCCTCCATCTGGTTACCCCTTCCTCTCTTCCCCACCCCTAGCCTCTAGGAACCACAAATCTGATCTCCTTTTCTATGAGTTTGTTTTTGAAACATAATTGACCTATAGCATTGCTAGTTCCTATTATACAACATGTGTGCATTCGTGCTAAGTCGCCTCAGTCGTGTCCAACTCTGTGACCCTGGCTCCTCTGTGCATGGAGATTCTTCAGGCAAGAATACAGGAGTGGGTTACCAGGGGATCTTCCCAACCCAGGGATCGAACATAGGTCTCTTGCATTGCAGATGGATTCTTTACCATCTGAGGCACCTGGGAAGCCCCCAGGGATTAAATCCATATCTATTAAGTCTATTTTGTCTCCTGCATTGACAACACTTAGGTTGCTTAGGTTAAAGGACTTAGATTGCTTCCATATCTTTGTTATTGTAAATAATGCTGTACTGAACATAAGGGTGCACATATCTTTCCTGATTAGTGTTTTTGTTTTCTTCTGATAAATATCCAGGAGTGGCATTTCTGGATCATAGGCCAGTGCATGGTATGAGAGTGTAGTTAAGTTTAATTCTTTTGCATGTAGCTGTCCAGTTTTCCCAAGGCTATTTATTGAAGAGGTTTTATTTTTAAACCCCATTGTATATTTTTGCCTCCTTTGTTGCAGATTTAATCACCCATGTAAATGTGGGTGAGATGGGATTTAAAATAGGAAATTAGAAGCTTTTGATTTAGGGGGCAGCGTTTAAGAAAGTGGCTGCTAGCTTCACAAAATTGTAGTAAAATACAACCCCAAGCCCTACTGCTTGCAGCACTGAAGTAGCTGCTTTGGGAAGATGTACAGAAGCCTCTGGTAACCATTCAGAATCACCAAGCACATACCTTCAGGGATCACATCCTCTTCTCTCCCGCCTTGTAGTTCTCATGTAAGCAACTTTTATTGACAGAATTGAATGGAAACAGTACTGTCAAGGGAGTTGGAGAGATGTATTTTCTAGACTTTGGCCCCTGCCATATAAGGAAGAGCTCAGAAGTGAGACACTAGTCCTGAATGTTAATAGACAGTCTCTGGCACATTGTCAGACACAGGCATTTTGTTCTCCTCTCCCCATTAAGTTTTGTTGTTGTTGTTGTTGAAACTTGTGTCCTTGATCTAATTCTTGCTTACACTGTGATCTCCCCTTGGTTATTACTACTTTCATCTTTCTAATCACCTGCAGGCTGCTGATGGCTTAGTCTATAGCTCCAAGGATTTCTCTCTGAATTTCATGTTTGTACAAGTCTCTATAAGGCCTTTTTTTTTTTTTAATCTGATTCACCCATAAGGACCACAAACTCAACTAGCTTGAGACTGAAATCTATGTATTTTCTTCCAAACTTGCTCTTCCTCCAAACTCTCTGCCTCCTTTAAGCACATATTCAATCACTCAATCTAATTTTAAAAATCTTTCCTGTCTTCCCCATCCCTACTCTACCGTCCTGGCTCAGCATCTTTACCTGGCCATCGCAGTCTCCTAGCTGGGCATCCTTCTCCCGACCTCACCCATCTTGAATCTGTTCTTCAAAGCTGAAGGGATTAATCTAAAACATGAATCTGCAATGATTCATTTTTTGCTCGGAACCCTTGATTGGCTATAAGGCTAGAAAAAGGAAATATCAGATAATTCTCAATAATTCATCAAAGAAAGTAGACTGATGGGCTACACATATTCATTCACGGAAGACCAAATGAGGATGAAAATTGGAATAGGGAGAGAAAAAATTGTATTCCAATGCTCTGATTCTAATTACCCAGAATGAATGTTCCAGTGTATTGAGTGAGGTTTAAGAAGAGGAAAATCTGATGACGAATCCAATCTCTTATGTCCTTGTTTTTAATATGGAGTTTATTAAACAGTCTGCTTATATTTGCAAGCTTTGTGTTGATTTCTCGTGTATTCTTAGTTTATTTCTTATTTTCAGTAGGTGGACTTCAACGTGTGGACTCTTTAGACATCAGGTAGAATTCTTTTCTAGGAGATTGTTTCCCTTGATTCTGTTTTATGTAGCAGAGTTGTATTTCCCCTTAGTCTTTCTTGTCTTTCTGACCATCTTCTTCCCATGAATCATATTCTGGGCTTCCCAGGCGGTGTTAGTGGTAAAAAAAAAATCTTCCTGCCAATGCAGCAGATTTCAGAGACATGGGTTGGATCCCTGGGTCGGGAAAATCCCATGGAGGAAATGGCTACCCACTCCCATATTCTTACCTGGAAAATTCTATGGATAGAGGAGACTGGTGGGTTACAGTCTATGGGATTGCAAAGAGTCAGATATGACTAGAGCGACTGAACATGCATTCACAAGCTGAATCACAGCCCTCATTGATAGTGATGTTCTGACTGCTTCCTTCATCTGAGTTAGTCTGGGTCTGTGAGGAGAAAAAGTACAAGTAATACTGTCTAAATGCCACTCAGAGAGGTGCAGAGGGGAAAAATACTGGTAAAGTAACCTCCTCTCTTGAAAGTAGACATGTTTCCACAGACATGTAACATCTGGATGCCAAAACTGGGCAGTGATTCCCGTGGCCATCAATCCTGCCTTGTTTTCTAGAGAGGAGACTTCCTTCAGTGTTGGAAGCTTATCATGGACCTAGGGCTGCTTCCTTCCTGTTTCTCTGCCCATCTTTCCACATCTTAGCTCTCTCTACCTCTGCTCTCTATCACATTCCATATCACACTATCATATTTCATATCACACTCTCATCTCCCTCATCATTGATCATTTGCTCCTTCTTCTTCTCCAACCCCACTATGCAATGAGTTATCTGTTGTGGATTCTTTAAATTCTAACTCCATACTGACAGTTGAGTCATTATGGAAACTGATGGAGAATGATATCGGAAACAAGAGAAAACAAAAGTTTTTCAACATTTTAAGCAAAACTGCTGATAAATTTTTATACTAATTTAGGGAGTAGATCTTCTACTAACAGATTAATATTTTCCCTCTAATAGTGGGAACACTGCACATAAGCAAAACTACAATCCCCTATATATAGCAACTTATTAGCATATTTGGTTTGAGCTTAATCATGTGATAAGTACTATCTCTCCCCACTTGAAAAGAAACAGGAAAGGGAAAAGTGGACCTTTAATGATGTTTACAATGATGATATTTACTTGTTTACAGGATCTTTCCTGAACATTAGAGTTCTTAACCCATCCAGACATAAAATCAGTGTGGTAGTGATTAAGATCACAGTTTCTGGAATCAGACTGTTTAGGCTCCAGTCGGCTTTTCCCGTTACCACCTATGGTGAATTTGCTAAGTTTTAACCTGCCATTGCTCCAGCTCTAAAATGAGAATACTGGTAGTTCATAGGGTTGTTGTGAGAATTATGTAAGTTGATATGAAAATAGTACTTAAATCCCTTCCTGGGATATGAGACTTTATATCTGACACACTATAAAAATGTATAATTGAAGACAAGTGTAAGAGCTCTTTTAAAATTACCTCATTTATAGTTTTAGGGCATTTGGGGGGTGGGGAACTTCCTCCAGTGGCCTTTACCTGTCCAAAAGTGAAGTTTATACTTGTTCTATACTCTTGACACTAGGAGATTCTTAGTAACCTACACTTTTAAAGAAATGCTTTATGAAGTAGTTTATCAGTTTGAAAATTATTAGATATTCCTCCTAGAAGTCAAAGACCACATTCAAAGCAAATTATATGCATGTTTCCTAAAACCGTTAATGTGCTAATCTGTTAGTTTCCTGATCTAGGCAAAATGCCATAGTATTGCACAAGAGCAACACACCATCATTCCTGAAGATTTCACATAAATATTACCCACTGTGCTTCACATTTCCAAGTATTATCCTCCCAGTGAAAGTCAACAAGCTGGAACTGGTGTTGGGAAGAGTAGAATGATTTCACCTCAAATTACAACCCTCAGTCCTTCTAATAAGGAAACGTTGGCTGATTAGACTATTAATTCTTTTCCTCTAGTACAGTTTGATTCTGCATTTTAACAATGAAACCATGACTTGTGAGACACATCTACTACTTTTCCCTTGGGAAAGATTGCTAAATATTTCTGGGGTTCATGGACAGTGCTTTTGAATGTTAGGCAAAGGGAGAAGTCATCATTTAGCCACCGAGAGTGTATGTTTGATGTGACAGAAGAATGAGGCAGAAACAGTACCAGAGAACAGGGTGAAAAGCTGCTTTGGTTATACTCTGGGAAGACTGTGAGGTGAAAGGATGGATCCAACAGGACAGGGAATCATATCCCTTCCCTCTCATGGCTGTGTCTTATTTTATTGTTACAAACTCTGATGATTTTCCTGTCTTAGTATAGTTGTGAACGTCTGACCTTGGCTGAAATTAGGAGATTCTCAAACATTCAGGTTTGCTACAGTTTCTAAGATTTTATGTCTGGCGCATGCATGCTCAGTCACTCCGTGGTGTCTGACTCTTTGCCACCCCATGGACTATAAATTGCCAGGCTCCTCTGTTCATGGGATTTTCCAAGCAAGAATACTGGAGTGCGTTGTCAATTCCTCCTCAAGGGGATCTTCCTAATCCAGGGCTCTGAACCCAAGTCTCCTGCATCTCCTGCCTTGGCATGCAGAGTCTTTACCTTTGAACCACCTGGGGAGCCTTTCCATTCCCAGTCTTGAATAAATGGTTACAATTGTATGTGCTCAAGTTGTTCCTTTCTTTCTTTCTCCACTCCTTCCTTCCTCCCTCCTTCCCTCCCTTCCTTCCTTCTCTTTTTCTTTTCTTTTTTGGTTTGGCTTTACTTCTTATTTTATCCCAAGCGACTCGCCTGTTAAAAATAATAATGATAATTCAAGCATAACTAGGTTTACAGGATTTCAGGATTAGCATGATGCTACATGATTGTTTTTGAGGGTTAACAATCAAACCATAGGTAGGGCATTTAGACATGTCCACATGCCCATCCTTGGCCACAAAAATCCCTTTTGCTTCAAATGCACTATACTGCTTTATAATCTGCAACTTGGCATAATTGACAGGCTTGCATTTTGCCTCAGGGCTTAGTCACAAGATAGCTTTTCTTGCTCTCTACCCAGTAGGACAGGAGCCAGACATCCTGGAAAGTGAAGTCAAGTGGGCCTTAGAAGGCATCACTATGAACAAAGCTAGTGGAGGTGATGGAATTCCAGCTGAGCTATTTCAAATCCTGAAAGATGATGCTGTGAAAGTGTTGCACTCAATATGACAGCAAATTTGGAAAACTCAGCAGTGGCCACAGGACTGGAAAAGGTCTGTTTTCATTCCGATCCCAAAGAAAGGCAATGCCAAAGAATGCTCCATCTACCACACAATTGCACTCATCTCACACACTAGTAAAGTAATGCTCAAAATTCTCCAAGCCAGGCTTCAGCAATACACGAACTGTGAACTTCCAGATGTTCAAGCTGGTTTTAGAAAAGGCAGAGGAACCAGAGATCAAATTGCCAACGTCTGCTGAATCATCAAAAAAGCAAGATAGTTCCAGAAAAACATCTATTTCTGCTTTATTGACTATGCCAAAGCCTTTGACTGTGTGGATCACAATAAACTGTGGAAAATTCTAAAAGAGATGGGAATACCAGACCACCTGACCTGCCTCTTGAGAAACCTGTATGCAGGTCAAGAAGCAACAGTTAGAACTGGACATGGAACAACAGAATGGTTCCAAATAAGAAAAGGAGTGCTTCAAGGCTGTATATTGTCACCCTGCTTATTTAACTTATATGCAGAGTACATCATGAGAAACGCTGGGCTGGAAGAAGCACAAGCTGGAATCAAGATTGCTGGGAGAAATATCAATAACCTCAGATACGCAGATGACACCACCCTTTTGGCAGAAAGTGAAGAGGAACTAAAAAGCCTCTTGATGAAAGTGAAAGAGGAAAGTAAAAAATTTGGCTTAAAGCTCAACATTCAGAAAACTAAGATCATGGCATCTGGTCCCATCACTTCATGGGAAACAGATGGGGAAAGAGTGGAAACAGTGTCAGACTTTATTTTTGGGGGCTCCAAAATCACTGTAGATGGTGACTGCAGCCATGAAATTAAAAGACTCTTACTCCTTTGAAGGAAAGTTATGACCAATCTAGATAGCATATTAAAAAGCAGAGACATTACTTTGCCAACAAAGGTCCGTTTAGTCAAGGCTATGGTTTTTCCAGTGGTCATGTATGGATGTGAGAGTTGGACTGTGAAGAAAGCTGAGCACCGAAAATTTGATGCTTTTGAACTGTGGTGTTGGAGAAGACTCTTGAGAGTCCCTTGGGCTGCAAGGAGATCCAACCAGTCCATCCAAAGGGAGACCAGTCCTGGGTGTTCATTGGAAGAATTGATGCTGAAGGTGAAACTCTGGTACTTTGGCCACCTCATGCGACTAGTTGACTCATTGGAAAAGACCCTGATGCTGGGAGGGATTGGGGGCAGGAGGAGAAGGGGACGACAGAGGATGAGATGGCTAGATGGCATCACCGACTTGATGGACATGCGTTTGAGTAAACTCTGGGAGTTGGTGATGGACAGGGAGGCCTGGTGTGCTGCGATTCATGGGGTCGCAAACAGTCAGACACGACTGAGCAACTGAACTAAACTGAACCCAGTAAGAAGGCTCTGTAATCCTTAAGGCCTCTCATGGCTAAAGTCTTTCACTCTTTTGCCAATAGCATCTGCTCCTCTGTGAGAGAGAAAGTCACCAGGTTTTGAAAAAAGAGCTAAATCTATTATTTATGGTGTGTTGACCCCCTAATAAGTGCTATATATAAATTATCTTAAAATTAGGGGTTATTGATTCTATCTCTGCCTTATATTTGGCATAATAAATATAAGGGTGACCTGGTGAATGAATGAAAGCTATTTCCAAGCTATTAAATAGTTGGTGGGCTTCCCCGGTGGCTCAGAGGTAAATTAACCACCTGCCCGTACAAGGGACTTGGGCTTGATCCCTGGAGTGGGGAGATCCCCTAGAGAAGGAAATGCAACCCACTCCAGTATTCATGCCTGGAGAATACCATGGACAGAGGAGCTTGGTGGGCTACAGTCCACGGAATCGCAAAGAGTCGGACAGGACTGAGTGACTAAACAACAACAATAACAAAATAATTGGTGCCAAAGTCTCATCCACTGGCATGCGTGGGGCTTGCTTATTATGTTCTCTCCATGTTAGCTTGACTATTGATGACGTTCATTTCATATGTCTATCAATTATAATGTTGTTATTCTGACTATAAAATCAATTATATAATATATATATTATATATAATTGAAGAAAATATGGAAAATTACCTCAAGTAGAGATGTAAATAATAACGCTCATAATCTCAGAAATAATATCCTTCAACATTTTGCCGATTTTCCTTTTAGCATTTTTTTTAATACCCCAACGTTTGCAACCAAACTGGAGTCTGTCATTCACATACGGCTTTGTCTCCTGTTTTTGTCTAGCTAGCGTTATACGGTGAGAATTGGATGGTGTCAAATACGCGTCCAAAACACGATGTAAGGCTACACATCTCCTACCTTCTTTTGGTTTGCACTATCATTTTCTTTATCAGCCCGCAGTGATTCTGAGCCTCACTCTCGGTGACAACGGTGGGATAAAATTCCGTCCTCTCAGACCTCCTGCCTTAGTTCGGAAGGAAACCGCTTGATGATTCAGCAGAGAAAGAAAGGGCTGCACAGCCCAGCTGGCCTCACACTCCTTCGCCCCGAGAACCCTGCGGTCAGAAAATGAAAGGATCTCGGTTTGTCCCAGTGATGAGCTTCTCCTTCAGTCTTTCGGGTCCGGGCTCCCAAAGAATAAAGTCACACAAAGCTCTCCTCCCAGTCGCTCCCCCGACCCAGCCGTCCCCGCTTCTCCGCGCATCGCGGTGCCGCCGAGGCCGCCCCAGCCCGCTGTTTCCTCTTCCTGACCTGCTCCCGGTCCTCTTTTCTTCCCTTCTGGGTAGTCTCCAAGTCTCCAAGTCTCTTCCTTAATTCTTCCTCTGTTCTCCACTCGATCAGTGGCTACTTCCTCAATCCTTTGTAGACATTGGTTCTTCTCTTTTTAGTCATTTGAGGAGTCATTTAATTTGTTCACGTTTCAAGCTTCCTTACCAGGTAATGAAGGTGCTTATTCATCTTTGTAGACATTCAGTCAATGTTGAATGGTTGGAAGATGGATAAAAAAAAGAATAAGTGAACAAATGATCCACTCCGAAGTTACAGGAGCAGAATTATGCTGTGTTTTCTCTGCGAAGCACTGTAGAACGGGGGTTTCCACTTTAGTGGAAATGCCATCTTTTGTGTGTTTACAAATCTACACTAAGTATTTCCGATGTGCTACATACATCCACAGAGATATTCAGTCTGTCCACTTCTGCGGCCTCATTTCACATCTCAGTGTTCCCATGCCAGCCTGCTCTTGCAAGCTTCCCCTGCACCAGGCTTAGACCCTCCACGGGGCATTTGCACCTGCTGCTTCCCACCTAGCACTTTCATCCCTTTCTTCCTTGTGATGTTAGCTTCCACAAATCCTCAGAACTGCCCTCCCCCCAACCAGTACTCATTTCCTTAGGGAAGGCTTTTCTGATTCCATTTACTAATAGTAATGAAAATAACAGTGAATGTCAATCATAATAGTTAGCATTTATTGAGATCATACTCTATGACAGGTACTGTTATGAGCACTTACATTGATCATCTCATATAATCCCCCACAACAGGGAGACAGGGACCATTATTAACCTCATTTAAAGATAAAAAAAAATAACACATATGATAATTTACATGTTTCAATGCCATTCTCCCATATCATCCCGCCCTCGCCCTCTCCCACAGAGTCCAAAAGACTGTTCTATACATCTGTGTCTCTTTTGCTGTCTCACATACAGGGTTATCGTTACCATCTTTCCAAATTCCGTATATATGCGTTAGTATACTGTATTGGTGTTTTTCTTTCTGGCTTACTTCACTCTGTATAATAGACTCCAGTTTCATCCACCTCATTAGAACAGATTCAAATGTATTCTTTTTAATGGCTGAGTAATATTCCATGGTGTATATGTACCACAGCTGTCTCATCCATTCGTCTGCTGATGGGCATCTAGGTTGCTTCCATGTCCTGGCTATTATAAACAGTGCTGCGATGAACATTGGGGTGCACGTGTCTCTTTCAGATCTGGTTTCCTCGGTGTGTATGCCCAGCAGTGGGATTGCTAGTCCAGGTTTGATGCATGATACAGGGTGCTCGGGGCTGGTGCACTGGGATGACCCAGAGGGATGGGATGGGGAGGGAGGTGGGAGGGGGGTTCAGGATGGGGAACACATGTACTCCCATGGCAGATTCATGTCAATGTATGGCAAAACCAATACAATATTATAAAGTAAATTTAATTAATTAATTAATTAAAAAATAAATAAAAATAAAAATGCAACAGCAGCATTTGAATAGACTCAGTACATTTAAATAAATAATAAAATGTAAAACAAAAAAAAGGACTGCATCAAAGAAAAAAGCTTTACTGAACAACAAAATAAATAGTAAAGACAACCTATAAAATGTGAGAAAATATTTGCAAACCATACATCTTATAAAGGGTTAATAGCCAAACTATGTAGAGAACTCGTACAACTCAGTAAAAAGAACAACAACCTGATTAAAATGGGGAGAGCAACTGAATAGACATTTTCCGAAAAAGACACGCAAGTGGCCAACAAGTGCATATAAAGGTTCTCAATATTACCAGTTGTCAGGAAAAAAAAAAAAAGTAACACAACATTGTAAATCAACTATACCTCAATAAAAACAATAAGAAAAAGATTCACCTGAGGCTGCTTCTCTGTCTTGACTGGAGGAGGGAATGGCAATCCACTCCAGTATTCTTGCCTGGAGAATTTCATGGACAGAAGCTTGGTGGGCTACAGTCCACGGGGTGGCAGAGTTGGACATGACTGAGCGACTCACACACAGACAGACTCACACATGTCTTGGCTACTGTAATTAGTGTCGCTATGAACACTGGGGTCCATGCATCTTTTTGAATTAAAGTTTTCTCTTGATACGTGCTCAGGAGTGGGATTGCTGGATCATGTGGTAACTCTATTTTTTGTTTTTAAAGAAACCTCCATACTGTACTCCTAAATGTCCATCAACAGATGAATGGATAAAGAAGATGTGGTATGTATATATATGTACACAACATGTGTGTGTATATATATATATATATAAACATATATATATAGTGGAATATTACTCAGCCACAAAAAGAATGAAATACTGCCATTTGCAGCAACATGGATGGACCTAGAGGTAATCATACTAAGTGAACTAAATCAGACGGAGAAAGACGTATATCACATGATATCACTTAATGTACAGAATCTTTAAAAAATTGTGCAAATGAACTTATCTACACAACAGAAGTAGACTCACAGACATAGAAAACAAACTTACAGATACCAAAGGGGAAAGGGCAGGAAGAGATAAATTAAGAATTTAGAATTGACAGATATACATGACTATAGATCAAATAGATAAACAATGAGGACCTACTGTATAGCAGAGGAAACTATATTAGGTATCTTGTAATAGCCTATAATGGAAAAGAATCTGAAAAAGAATCTATATATGCATACATATGTATGTATATGTGAATTACTTTGCTGTATACTTGAAACACTGTAAATCAACTATACTTCAAAAAAATTAAAAATAGATAAAAATAAGAAAATGAAGTTCAGAGTAATTAGGCAGTGTATCAAAACTAACACAGATGAAGCACACTAAGTTTTCAGTCATGCATCCTCTTCAGAATTATTATCCCAAGTGCAATTCAATATTTATTTGCATGAGTTGTTGATTAATTTCCCTGTAATCCAGCAGATTGTAAACTCAGTAGCATCACTGTACCTCTGTTCCTTTTACAGAGCCAGATGCTGTTTAGATAATCAGTAAGGACTTGTTGAATGAAAGTATTCTTTTTTTTGTTTGATCCAATATTTTAGGCTGGTATTCATCCAGGCAGTGTTACTATTTCTCTATTAACTGTCAGAAGGAAGCTTTAATCGCACGTATTAGCATGGACCCCTTTTGTTCGAGTTCTATTTCTCACCTTGCCATCTGCCATGATAGTTGATGTATACTGATGTCCAGACAACTGGTCTCACAGAGACATCCCTGTTAATCACATACCCTCTCTGGCTACGAAGGATGTTATTTCAGCCCCAACAGCCTGATATCTGTTTAGTGATACAGTGAGTTGCTGCATATAATCCTGAAACAATATACTTTGTCATTGGAAAAACTGTTCCGCAGTATGTTTGCCTTTTGGCCCAGTGGCAATGTTATGTCAGTCTTCAGGAATGTGTCTTTTGTATCCAAAAGCAAATTTAGCTTAGAGAAATGTTATCAGCAGTTCACCAAGAGGTTTAATTGTATGCTTTGAATGGCAGAAGAGGGGAAACCCTAAAAATTCAAGTTAAATCTGTTAAGCTGAACATCCTGGGTTTGGTTGGCTGCCAAAATGCATCATGATAAGAGTTTCATAAGCTAATAATGGAGGAGATTAAATTGGTGTCCATTACAACTTTGTGGAAAGCTATTTCTTTGCATTAAGACTTAACAGCTGAACTGAATAAAATAGTCACCCTTCAATTTTTGTGTTTCATTTAACTATAATTGTTGTTTTGGCCCATGGACCCAATTTTCTTCATAGTGTCTTGACACCATTGTTTCGTCAAAAAATGTGTAAATTCTATGTAGCAGACTCTATGTGAGATCCTTTCCTTGGCTATGGGAAGTATGTACTGGAAAAACGGGATACCAAATAAACTGTGTTTGAACTTATAAAGTATCTGTGGGTGGTGATTTTCACTGAAAATGAGATTTTGCTACTTCTTAACTACTCATTGATGAACCTCTTGTTGGCTGTGTCTCTACCTAGCTACTGGGTCTAAGTTCTGGGGCCAACGAAGTGCATAGGTGGTCTAGACACACACACATTTTTCCTGCTGTATACAGTTAATCTGATGAGTTTAGTTTCTCTTGGTACTTTACTATTTATCTTTTAAAATGTAGAGTATAATACATGCTTATCTAATTGCAGAAGTGTTAGAAATGTAGCAGCATTCTCAGAATTTCAAATAATACTCCAGAAAGCAGGGATTCCACACACGCTGATTGAACTAGCATTTTCTAGGAGCTATATAAAGAATCTGCCTGCAATGCAGGAGACCCAGTTTCGATCCTGGAGGAAGATTCCCTGGAATAGGAAATGGCAACCCAGTCCAGTATTCTTGCCTGGAGAATCCCCATGGACAGAGGAGCCTGGTGGGCTACAGTCCAGGGTGTCCCAAAGAGTCGGACACGACTGAGCGACTAACACATTCAGTTTCACTCTTCAGGAGACAGTGGTAAAGAATCCATCATTGGTAAAGAACTAGCTAGTGATAAAGAACCCATTTGCCAATGCAGGAGACATAAAGAGTTATGGGTTCGATCCCTGGGCCGGAAAGATCCCCTGGAGGAGGGCATGGCAGCCCACTCCAGTGTTCTTGCCTGGAGAATACCACGGACAGGTGGAGCCTGGCAGGCTATGGTCCAGAAGGTTGTTCAGAGTTGGCTATGATTGAAGAGACTTAGCACGCATGCACAGAAGTTATATACATCTATATCTGGGGTCTATTCCTTACAGACCTTATAGGCAACAATTTGAAGTAATCTTGGGTTAATCACTTTCATCTCCTGTTTTCAAAGTATAATGTATAATTTCTAAGATGCCTTCCTGAAAGTGTTGATTTGAGGTAATGTGTGGATAGTATTCAAATTTTTGCCACCTTAAATTTATTTTATTAGCTCTTCCCTGGAAACCACCAGTGCTATCCTCACTATCTTATATACTATATTATAAAGTAACACATAGTTTTACCCTGTGGAGGAATCAAAAGCCTATTTCACTATAATTCCAGTAAAAATGCAAAGAACCTTGATGTTTGAACTAGTCTGTGACATATTTCTAAGTAAAGGTATGCTTTCCATTTAATCTGATTAAATATTTTATTAACTCTGAAAGACTAACATTTAAATAACTAAATAGCTTACAGACACCCCTATCATTTCAGGGACTCCAGATTGGGGGTGGCTGAGCTAGATGGAAAAGTGTGAACATGTGTCAGTGAGTGCAGAGTTTCTTTAAATTCTCAATTCCTAACATAAGTGCATTTTGAGTTATCTCTAGTCTGGAGGTGAGAAGAAAATATTACTGGGATATAAGTTCGTCTCTGGGAGAAATCATTTACCTTTGAAACCAAGGGCCCCAAAGAGTAGCTGGTGTAGAGTGGGCCCTTTTGCAATGAGAATAAATGTTGCAGAATCAGAGGGGTAAGGTGTGGTGACAAGGTAGACAGGACATTTGGTGGGATAGTCAGAGTGAATCATCCACAACCAAACTTTCGAATCATCGATAGTTTCCACCACTCTCTGCTTTCCACTTGACATTTGTTGTCGTAAGAGCAGCACCCTGGGGCCAGCCACGAAATTATGAGGTCTTTCTGTCAAGAACATGGTGTCAGAGTCTTTTTTCAGCATTCTGATGTTCTTCCGGCATGGGATTAAATTCTGATGTCATCAGTTATTGGTTATGTGAATTTGATGAGGTTTATAAGCGCTCTCTTCCTCAGTTTTCCAGCTGATAAATGGGAATAGTTACTTCTCAGATTTAAAGTCAGATAATAAATGTTGAAAGTCTGTGACATTATAGCCATGTAACAAATATCAAGCCCTTTCCCCATTCTTACCAATAAATGACATGGAATAGACCAAGCTATTAGTCACAAATCTTTCTTTCTAGGCTCTAAGGTAAGACTGATAGCTTCAAAGGAGAGGATGGGTTTGTCATCTTACTTGGAGTGTCTGTAAATGACTAAGTCCCTAGAATAGCTAAAATAACTTCACTGAAAAACCAAGCAGATTTTTTTTAAAGCTCCTTGTACTACGATTCAATCCAAACTTTGGCAAGTGTTGAGATGTTTTAGACCTCAGAAGAGCCAATGCCAGTCACCACCTCCTGCACAAGAGCAGTAAGACACCACCCTGCACCAGCCCTGCATGTAGTCTCCTTCAGGTGGAGAGAGAAGGCGGCCACAAGCTGAGCTCAGCCAGGTCCAGAAGGATCCCCATCGAAGGACCAGGGAAAGAGGGAGGCGGCCCCTCTGACACAGGCCTCCCATTCACAAAGCGAAGAGAGGGACGTTTTACTACAATGCTGAGAAGATGCCAAAACCAAACAGAAACAAGAAATAAACACAAGGTTTCTTAGGCAAACAAGCCCTGTCTGGTTAGCACATGGCCCCACACAGAAAACAACCCTCCTCCCTTCCTGCCCCTTCTACTGAGCGAGTGTCTTCAGTGTCATCGCTCTGCAGAAGCCTCGCTGACTCAGAGAAGGGAAGAATGTGGCCAGCGAGGAACAGATTTTCTACAAGCTGAGCAAACAAGGCTTTGACGTCAGGGAAGGAGTCTGTGCACGGGTAACAAAGGAGACGTGTGCACATGGGGATTTTGTGGTACCTGGGCGGCTGTCCAGAGCACTAAATCCTGGAATTGAGAAATCCTTTGAAGACCCTTCACAACGCTGGGGAATTTCAAAGACTATCATCATAACTCAGAAAACCCTCCAAGTGTCATTTCACCTTGTTCTTCTGCCTGCCCCCCGTTGTGCTGGCTGTCCCCGGCGACAGAGGGCAGCCCAGCCGGCCGGCAGTGGGGAGGGGGCGCGCTGCTGCAGGTGTGTCTGTGGACCACCTGCTGCTGGTCCATCGGGTCCCTGCTTTCCTGTGGTTTTGGCTTCCTCATGACAGAAGAGGAGGGTGGCCTCCACTCCGAAGTAACTGAATCTTTCAGAAGGAGAGTTCTAACTGTTGAGCAAAATATTCTGTCCTGTTCCGGTGGACCAGTAAACTGCACCTACTCCTCTTTGGTGGGCGGAATCTTTCTCATCTCCTTGTATGCCACTTGGCTCTTGTAGTCCTTATAACGTATTTTTAAAATGAAGACTACATAGCAGGGGGCATTGGGAGAAATAAAGACATCTTTTGGGCTCTCTTGTTATACGAGTAACTTCGGCAAAAGGCAGCTTCGATTCTCACTCTAATGCTGCCTTCCCTCCGTGGGTTTTCAGCACAGCTCCTCTGAATTCAGAGGGAAATCCAATATCTACATGGTGACTTTCAACCCTGTCCTGCCTTATTCAGTTCCCTTGTTTTTAATCATTAAGTGGTGAGTATACAATGACACGGCACATCTGTTTCTGGTCTGGGAAGATCAGTGAGGATGGGGGTGATTGAGAGCTACATTAGGTGAGGCAATTACAAAGAAATGTTAAAAAGTGGAAGTGTACCATTTCCCCATTTTATCTAATACATCCAACATCTGGAAAAGGATGACGTGGAGCTCAGTGGATATAGTGGAGTGGGGATGGTGACTTTGGGTGATGCATTAAATTTGAGAAAACGGCACACTTGGCAATAACCTCGCAGCAAAGATCACCTGCCAAGAGACATGTCTATAAGTGATGGCAAAAGCCACTGTCAGCTGATAGTGGAGTTTGCCCCCATATGACTTGGAATATGTGATTGCTTCTCTATGTTTTGTCTTTTAAAACAATCTGGTACTTAATCACAATTTGGCATTCTCCTTTGATGACAGTCTTCTATATGGGATTCCAGCTATCTAAAAAGCTCTAGGTAATTTTTTTTAAAGCTCCAGACCTGTTTCTAACAAGTAGCTTAAGCGCTAGCAGAAACTGGCATATTAATATTAAACCCAATGGAAATGCAATTTTTAGTTTGAAGAATAAACATATGTTGGGAATTGCAAGAGTCAAAGTCCTCCAAGCAAGGTTAAGTTGCTCTTTAATACTTTGAGTGAACATATTTAGAAGTCTGGGGATTTACAATCGGCCAGAGGACTATAACTTTCTCTTTTTCTGATTTGGTGCGTGTAAATTTGTAGTGCAAGTGTTTCATTTCTCTAGACATTTGCATTTAATTTGCTGCTGATTGTAATGTGAAAAAAAGAAAAAAAATTTAAAAGGTAAGGAAATTGTGCTCCAGAATGAATGCATTATGTTTTGAGGACAACTCTAACATTTTCTGTTGCATGTTGTAACAATGCTGTAATCTCAGGGAAATGTGTGCAAAACTCCGCTCAGCACTTTTTTTTTTTCCTAAAATAAACAACTTTTTACTGAAGCATAGTTGATTTACAATGCTATGTTAGTTTCAGGTGTAGTGCACAGTGATTCAGTTTTACATACATATATATGTATATTCCTTTTCAGTTTCTTTTCCATGATAGGTTTTTACAACAAAGCATGTCTTCTAAATTAAAAGAAGTATTTCCAAAGAATCTGAGTAGTCAAAGAGCCCAATTATGCCTTATAAAATAATATTTGATCTTCATTTGTGTCTTATTTCATTACTTAAAAGGACAATTTATCACTTTCAACCTTGATTGTCACTATCCTGTTCTAGATCACTGCTGGCTTCCCCACGACAAGAGTGACAGGGTGCATGCTTTCCTTTTTAATCTCTCATTTGTATGTTTTCTGAATGTTTTCCTTTTTTTATATTAAAAAAAATTTCCACTTTCAAGGACTTAAAATCAAAAAGGGAAGGAAAGCAAATAATTAGAAGAAAGTCATTTAATGCTGCAGTGAGATTTAGATTTAGTTGGGCTTCCCAGGTGGCACTTGTAGTAAAGAACCTGCCTGCCAATGCGGGAGATATAATAGACGTGGGTTCCATCCCTGGGTCAGGGAAGATGCCCTGGAAGAGGGCAGGGCAACTCTCTCAAGTATTCTTGCCTGGGAAGTCCCATGGACATGGGAGCCTGGCAGGCTACAGTCCATGGGGTCGCAAAGAGTCAGATGCAACTATAGCAACTTAGCACACATGTATTTACAATTTGTCTGACTTTGGGAAAATGTCGGAATTCTTATACACTGGAGATCTGACTCCACAAGGAGGTTTTTTTCAGCTATTAGGACCAGTTGGAGCGGAATTTGGCAGCCAACCCACTAAGATGTGGTTGAACTTGAGGTGTCTCCTCTAGTTTAATGGAGCACACATGGTGGAAATAGGGAATTAAGTCTCTCAGGCACAGCCGAGCGCAGGGGGTCCTGACAGACCTGTTCTGGGCTCCACTGGTCCCAGCAGGCATCCCCCAGACATGCTGTCCACAGACAGTCTATCATGGGGTGAGGATAAAAATAGAGGGAAAGAGGATACATTTTTGTTGTTGCTGTTTACAGAATCCAATTCTTTGGTCTTCAAAGGTTTTAGCCTCATGGAGTTGTAGGTTGTTGTATTCCATTGATTTCCCCCTAAAGAATGTGAAGGAGGGGGATATCACAAACATCCCCTGTTCGGCATTGTTTGATTTTTTCAAAAATTAATAAAAACAGCTCCTAGCAGCTGGTTGAGACAATTCTGCTCTTCACAAAAGCCTTTGCAGATGACACTAAATGTTAAGAAAATAATTCTTTCAATTAGTGTGTGGCCAGTGCACCTGTGAACTGGAATCATCCAAGAAAACAGATCCATGAGTGTCGGGGAGAACAATTCAGGAATTCATCCGCTCTGCCTTTTTCTTTTACCACATTCGCACAGATGTTAATCCCAGGGTGCAAATGCTGGAAGGGCCACCTGCCTATAATCCCAGAAGCATGAGAAACAGGAGTTCAGATCGGGAAAATGATTCATTTCCACTGTCTGCTGTCAGTATCATTTCTCTTTGTTTTTAGATATATTTTTTTTAATATTCTCAAACTGTGATAGATCCTTCCTTGGTCCTGGTATAGAGTTGGTTGTCAGATAGAATGACAATTCACCAAGCCCTTATTCTTCAAAATCATGTATTGATCACTCTATGTGCATAGCATTGTGCTTGGTATTGGGGATATAAATATGAAGAAGACCTAACGCCTGCCTTGGAAAGACATAATTTTTGCTGTAATCTGTTTTCCTTCTCCACTTCAATAATAAACTGTATCATCTTCCTATGCTTTTCGGGGTTCCAGTTTTACCCATGGGAGTAAACAGTGGTTTTACCTTGTGTATCAGTTATTGAATTGCTGTGTAATGGAGCACCTCGAAATAGCAGTTTAAAACCATAACCATTTTTTGATGTTCACAAGTTCATGGGTCAGCTGGGTCCTTCTGCAGACTTGAGACAGTTCAGGTGATTCTGGCAGGGCTTACTCAGTCACCCGTGTTCAGTTGGTAGCTCAGTGGGGATTGGCTCAGTCTAGGGTGGTCTCACTTACTTATCCAGTGATTTGGTGGCTCTTGGCTGGAAAGATGAGGGTGACTGGGCCACTTTGTCTTTCATCATCCAGAAGGCTAGTCCCTGTTCATTCAGAGTGGTAAGAGGTTTCTGAGGAAGCCAGGGACAGTATGCAAGGGTTTTGAAAGCCTAGGCTTGCGATTCGTCAAGGTCCCCTCTGCTGTGTTTAATTGGCCAAAGCAAGTCATGAGGCCATTCCAGACTCAAAAGGCAGGGAAACAGACTCCAGCTTTTAAATATGAAGAACTGGAAAGTCACGCTGTAAAGAGTTCAGATGCAGGGCAGAGTGAAGAATGGGACCATTTTTGCAACCACATTCTTCTTATTCTTTAGAAATCATCCCAGAGTAACCTTGTACCTTATTGAATTTTATGAAACTTGCTCAAGACTCAGAATTTCTCTGAGAATCCCTGGATCTACCTTACTACGTATGTGTCATAATCTCTAAGTGATATTATGGATGGGAAGAAAAGAGGGGGTGTTGCATAAGAATCTCTCCAACTCTTTAATACATTAGTGTGCCTGTGAATGACTTTTGCATTTGCTAGTCTGGCGTACGTGCTCATTTGTGTCCAAAGTGTTGTGACCCCATAGACTGTAGCTCGTCAGACTCCTCTGTCCATGAAATCTTCCAGAAAAGAATACTGGAGTGGGTTGCCATTTCCTTCTCCTGAGGATCTTCCTGACCCAGGGATTGAACCCACATCTCCTTCATCTTTTGCATTAGCAGGCAGTGTTTGATATTTTTTCAAGGGATCACTTGTGTTTCAAGGACCAGTTTGTAGAAAATGAGTGCTTCAGGATGTATTTTCAGTCCTGAACATTTATTCATCTGTGAAAGACCAGCAGTGGCAAAAATCAACCTCTCTACCAAAGGGAAAGAATGATAAAAGTAAAAGAACAAAAGTAAGGGATGAGCCTTTGGGTGCTGGTGAGGGAGGTCCCCAGAGGATAATGCCTCTGTGAGTGTCACAGCGGCCTGAGAGCTGCCAGGGTCCTTGGAGAGGAGCTGACGAGAAGGTTCAGATGCTTCTCTCCCATGTGGCCCGCCCAGCGTCACCCTGCCGCTAAGCGTCACTACTCAGAGGGCACAGCTTCGGCTGATGCATAGGGTGATTGCAGAGGTAGATGGCATTCTTGCCCTCCTGAAGCTCACAATAGTGTCAGCGTCCACATTCATGTCAATCACTCACCCACACAACTTGCCCAAAGCCATTTAACAGGAGATAAAGAATTTGATGATAAAAACTATGCTTCTTCCACCAAGGTTTTGCAACTAGTCTAACACATATATTTGGGGCAGGTATATACTTATCTAGAGACTATGTATTCCGTTGCCTGGGTTTCTGTGGGCCTCTAATCATTTTGCTATTTACACTGATTTTGCTTCTATGCCAGTATTTCCATGTGCATCTGCTCCTAAAATATGCTGTATCTTGAGAGCAAGAGCCATGTCGATTGCTTCTCATCTTCCTTTCTTTGCCTGGTCCTAGTAGTTGTTCGGGGCACTTCGAATGACTGATGGCCCTTGCTGATCAATATGATCATTTATTTTATAGACTATTCATTACAAAATTACACATTTATAAATGAAAGACATAATTATTATTAAGGTGTTGTTTCTTTGATAACAAGAGGTCCTCCTATTAACCGTTTTGCAACTGGAGTTGTTCTTTTCATTCTTATGTTCAAAAGCAGATAATAAGCTAAAGTTTATTTCCAATAAACTTAGAAAGTTAGAATCAGCTTCAAATAATGCTGGCTCTTGATAGCAAATATTTGTTTGGGTTAAAAATAATAGACATAGAGATTTGGGGCAAATTAATGTTTTAAGGACATGCTGTATTTACTGACTGTATGATATTCTTGTCCCATTGTTTATTATTTATTGAGTTGGCCAGCAAGTTCATTGGTGTTTTTCCTTATGCTATCACATGGAAACTCAAATGAATTTTTGGTCAACTCAATATATTGACCAAAAATGTATGTTATGTATGTATGTATATATGTAGGTATGTATGTGGATATATAGGTATATATTCTGAAGACAGAAGCCCTCAGATTGTGCTGAAGAACCTCATGGGTCAGGAAGGTCTTTGGATAGGACTTTCCTTTCTGAGCCCCTTCTACAGTCAGAGATAAAATCTGCCCTTTCTGGTTGAGAACCAGCCCACAGGCTACAACCCGGAGGGCACTGGTGGTCTCCCTTTGGAAAAAGAGTGTTTCCCCTGTGTCTTTTCCATGTTAGAGGAACAGGGCATGCAGGGGTGTGCTTTTTCTGCCTGATACACTGAAGTTCATTCTTACACCTGTCTCTACTCACCTGAGTATCAGAGTTGGGGCGCATTCCAGGCGATTCCTCTGGCTTCACTATAATAGGGCTGACCAGGATGTTTGTAATCCGTGTGCTGAGACAACCACCAGGCCTGTCTCCGTGTGTGTATGTATCTGCATGTGTTTCTGTGCAGTGAAGATAAAGGACTGTATCATCGCCAGAGCATCCAGCCAAACACAAACGTCTCCACAGAAGACTGTATCCTCCTCTCTAAAGTTTTCCTCATCATTCAGACAGCCTACACAGGAGTTCACTAACTCTTCACATCTGAAGTTTGGGCAGTGGTCCTGGGGTCTTCCCGTTAGTACCCCATGCTGGAAATGTCATTATAACTGAAGACAGATGATACCGCCCAAACACAGCCTCTCATTTAGCCTCTTGCCATAGCATCTCAGTCTCAAATCGATGGCCCAGCTCCTTCTCAGAGCTGTCAGAAGTGCCAGACCTGGCCTGGTGGTGGTGGTGGTAGGGGGTGGTGGGGGGTTGGTGAGGGAAGGGTGGAGAGGGAGGAGCATCCTTGCCTCAGGAACAGGGCATAAAATGAATGACAAGTAGTTTTCAACAGGAATAAAAAAAAAGTCACCTCTCTCAGACTAAATCACCGAGCTCCAATCAAGGACCTTGATGACAAGTGAAATTAAATAAAACATGAGTGATGAAATACTGTAATATGTTTACGGTGAGCTAGTCCAGACAGCTGATAATTAACTGTTGCCCAAACAGTGACTTGGCAGAACATGACTGTAAGCAGGACGCAGAGCAGTACCTAGCTGAAAGTGCTACTCAAGGTCTTTGCGTCTTTGAAGAAGTACGTGAACTTCAACGGGGAAAGGACAGAGGGAAGCCACGGGCATTTCCAGGGCATCAGCTGCCTGTGGGTCTGGATTTTGACAAGCATCGGTTTTTCTCTTGCACATTCTTGTCCACCGTGGTAATGCTGCTTATGTGCTACAGTCCCCAAGCAAATGTCTCCGTCTGTTTTTTCCTGGGCTACCACCCACAGAACCGACAACGTCAGAAAACAAATAAATGCAGATGTGCACCATCTCGATGAGTTAAAAAACATGTTTTCATTATCTTCCCAGTTTCCACACTTAGAATAGTTTTAGCTTTTTGTTAAAAAAAAAAAAAGTTTACTTTATATTGGAGTATAGTCAATTAACAATGTTGTGATTGATTCCGGGGGACAGCAAAGGGACTCAGCCATACACATACATGTATCCACTCTCCCCTAAACTCCCCACCCATCCAGGCTGCCACATAGCATTGAGCAGAGTTCCCTGTGCTATGTGGTAGGTCCTTGCTGGTTATCTATTTTGAAAATAGCAATGTGTACATGGCCATCCCAGACTCCTTAACTGTCCCTTTCCCCTGGCCTTCCCCTCCTGGTAGCCATAGGTTCTTTCTCTAAGTCTGAATAAGATGGTTTGGTTTGAGTACTCTGCAGTCCCCTCTTCTTGTTGTTGTTTCTTTGCGGGTTATTTTCTTTTGTTTTTTGCCAAATTGGGAGCAACCTTGAAGAGAGGAAAGATAGCACTTAGAAAAGGAAACAATTAATCAAAAGAACTTAAATAAAATTCACACATAAAGAGAAACCAAGAAACTGAAAGCAGGCCTTGAAGATTCCCTGACTGCTTGTATTATCAGCTTCCTCATCTGTGAAGTAAGATCGGACTAGATGACCCAGCAGTCCCCTATGCTCTCCTGCTTCATAAACTCTTGCTGGAATCAAATTTACAAAATGTGTGGAAGCTAAGGCCAAACACTTGTGATTGAAATGTGATTCAGAGGTAAAGATTTCTCCCATGGTTCTTATGGCGTGTACATAGAGAGGATGGAGCCACACCCTTGAGGACCAGAATGTGGTTGACCAGACTCTTCAGCTGATGACACAGTAGTATTGGATTGTATATGCCCTTCTCTCTCTCTTTTTTTTTTAGATTATATTATTTTCTGTCCAATCCTCTCCAACCCATTCTTGCATATGTCCTTGCAATCCAAATTACATTTATTTCTGTTAAATGTGTTTCCTTGAGCAACATAGCAAGAATAGCAAAAAGAGATAAGAAAGCCTTTTTCAGTTATCAATGCAAAGAAAATAGAGAAAAGTGATAGAATGGGAAAGACTAGAGACCACTTCAAGAAAATTAGAGATACCAAGGGAACATTCCATGCAAAGATGGGCACAATAAAGGACAGAAATGGTATAGGCCTAACAGAAGCAGAAGATATTAAGAAGAGGTAGCAAGAATACACAGAAGAACTATACAAAAAAGATCTTCATGACCCAGATAACCATGATGATGTGATCACTCTCCTAGAGCCAGACATCCTGGAATGCAAAGTCAAGTGGGCCTTAGGAAGCATCACCTTGAACAAAGCTAGTGGAGGTGATGGAATTCCAGCTGAGCTATTTCACATCCTAAAAGATGATGCTGTGAAAGTGCTGCACTCAATATGTCAGCAAATTTGGAAAACTCAGCAGTGGCCATAGGACTGGAAAATGTCAATTTTCATTCCAATACCAAAGAAAGGCAATGTCAAAGAATGCTCAAACTACTGCACAATTGCATTCATCTCACACACTAGTAAAGTAAATCTCAAAATTCTCCAAGCCAGGCTTCAACAGTACGTGAACCATGAGCTTCCAGATGTTCAGGCTGGTTTTAGAAAAGGCAGAGGAACCAGAGATCAAATTGCTAATATCTGTTGGATCATCAAAAAAGTGAGAAAATTCCAGAAAAACATCTACTTCTGCTTTATGGACTATCCAAAGTCTTTGACTGTGTGGATCACAATAACCTGTGGAAAATTCTTAAAGAGATGGGAATACCAGACTACCTGACCTGCCTTCTGAGAAATCTATATGCAGATCAAGAAGCAACAGTTAGAACTGGACATGGAACAACAGATTAGTACCAAATCGGGAAAGGAGTACATCAAGGCTGTATATTGTCACCCTGCTTATTTAACTTATATGCAGAGTACATCATGTGAAATGCCAGGCTGAATGAAGCACAAGCTGGAATCAAGATTGCTGGGAGAAATATTAATAACCTCAGATATGCAGATGACACCACCCTTATGGCAGAAAGCAAAGAACTATAGAGCCTCTTGATGAAAGTGAAAGAGGAGAGTGAAAATGTTGGCTTAAAACTTAACATTCAGAAAACAAAGATCATGGCATCTGGTCCCATCACTTCATGGCAAATAGATGGGGAAACAATGGAAACAGTGACAGACTTTATTTTGGGTGGCTCCAAAATCACTGCAGATGGTGATTGCAGCAATGGAATTAAAAGACACTTGCTCCTTGGAAGAAAAGCTATGACCAACCTAGACAGCATACTAAAAAGCAGAGACATTGCTTTGCCAACAAAAGTCCAACTAGTCATAACTATGGCTTTTCCAGTAGTTGTGTATGGATGTGAGATTTGGACCATAAAAAAAAGCTGAGCACTGAAGAATTGATGCTTTTAAACTGTGGTGTTGGAGAAAACTCTTGAGAGTCCCCTGGATTGCAAGGAGACCGAACCAGCCCATCCTAAAGGAGATCAGTCCTGACTATTCATTGGAAGGACTGATGCTGAAGCTGAAACTCCAATACTTTGGCCACCTGATTCGAAGAACTGACTCACTGGAAAAGACTCTGATGCTGAGAAAGATTGAAGGCAGGAGCAGAAGGGGATGACAGAGGATGAGATAGTTGGATGGCATCACTGACTCAATGTACATGAGTTTGAATAAGCTCCAGGAATTGGTGATGGACAGGGAAGACTGGCATGCTGCAGTCCATGGGGTCGCAAAGAATCAGATACAACTGAGTGACCGAACTGAACAACGTAATATTTTTATATTTTAAAATTTTTACATAAAGAATATTTGCACAAATCTCATTCTGTTTTACCTCTGACTTATGTCTTTAAGGTCTGCTTGTTTCTATAAATATCTCAGAGATCTCTATACATCTTTGCATCACTCTGCAAAGCAACTCTTGGGCCATTTGAAGAGAGTTTAGCCACATGAAACACATCTCATCACCCTTTTCTGGATCTGAAACTGCTGTCTCTAAAAGCACCATCTCATTGTGCTTTGTATCAGTTACTGCCTGAGAAGTCTTGAATAGCTTATGTATAAAATTGGTTTTAAATTTTATATTATTTTGAAAGTTTGCGTCTTTGGGGTTGGGGTACACTGGTGACCCCTCTGACTGTGAGATCTCTTTACAGTCTGTGGGCTGGCAGTGTGCTGATCTTTTAAAGTTTCTTTCCCCACCCAATCCCCACTTTTTGGTGAGGTTTCAGTGAAGTTTGTTAGGTGTGCATCTTGTAGCTTAATTGGCTTAACATGTCCTCTCCTTTGGTGTGGTCTCTTGGGGCCGATTGGGAGAAAGCAAAACCAATAATGTAACTGTTTTGATGCTGAAAATTGATAAATGTCTTTTTGAAATAAAGAACCAGTCTCTCCAACACTCAAAAGCAGAAAAGAATTCTTCAGATGAAAGACCAACCCTTTGAGGTGGTGGCAGTGGGTAAACCAGGAGAAAAAACGGGTACCTACAGTCTGGGTTGTGACATTGAAAATGAGCATTTCCTCAACTTACTGTGTTTTACATGCATGTCTTGTCTCTTGTGATAATTGTTTTCTTCTTTGCCCCTGGAGGTGGTCCACTTCTGGGATTTTGCTGCTTTTGCAACATGGTGCTTCGTCTTTTTGTCTGTGGGTTATTTCTCCATATGAGAGTGAAGAAAAGCAATATGTTACTGGCTGTCATTATTTTTACATAGTGCAAAATAAAAAGAGTAAAAGGAAAAATTATATTTATCAGAGCTTCTGATCACTGCATAGTATTCTATTGATTGAATGCATGCTCTACTTTATTTATTCCTTATTGATGGAGCTTTTGGTTGCCATGATTTTCATCCATAACTCTGCAGAGAACATCTCTGTACAAGTCTCCATGGGCATCTGTGTGAACATTATTACAGGCATGTGCTCAAGAATAGAATGTAGAATGCTGGGTCCTAGAATACATGTATATTCAAGTGCATCTACCACTCTAAGACTCTCCACCAGAGTTAGTGCAGATATCCACCAACGATCTTTGATGGGTCCTATTTCCATTCACTTTCATATTATCTGACTCTAATTCTTGATAATCTGATGAGAGGAAATGGTTTCTCACTGCTGTTTGGATGTGCATCCTCTGATTACTCTTTACCAAGATCACACAGTGTCTACTATACAGTTCCTTTTCTAGACCCAAGGGAAAGCTGCACTTAACCGTTTCCATTGCAATTAGGTTGTATTCACATGACTGAGTCCTTGCCAACTGAATGTGGGTGGGAGTGCCATTAATATTAACAGGTATTATTTTCTGAGGGAGTCTCGAACTGGTTATTCTCACTCTACTCTTTCTTCTTTCCTCCTTACATGTCCAGGAGGGGTGGGTTTGGGGCAAACATCACCATCATCACCACACAAAGGTTGAGGAACTTGACTATATAACATCATGGGAGACCTTGCCTTATAAAGTTCCAGCCAAAACTTGATGCATGAAATATATGGGACAATGTCTTATTTATGAAGGTTTCTTCTAACTCAGGAAGTCTTCATGGAATCATGGAATGATTCAGAGCAAAACAAAAGCAATACACTTCTCCTTTCAGGAAAGGGCCATCCTATAACTATCTGAACTTGTCACTGTGTCATCAGAGAGGCGGTTTTTAGCCTTCCACAGAAGTCAACAAGGAGAAGGAGTCTGACTTGAACTTTAATAAAAGTACTATATATATATATAAAATATTTTATCTTAACTGTGTAGTCTTTGGAGAGAGTAGCATTATTCCATTACAAACCAAGATATTAGGAGTAGGAGGTGTGTGGTCACAGGTGAGAAATCATCCAGCATATTACTTGATTGGATATGTAGACCGGAAGATTTCTGTATGTTTCACTATATTAAGAAATACAATGTTTCTTAGTGCAGAGAAGAGAACATGACAGTCTTTTCCTTAAAATAGCATCTGATTTGTGTCCTTGGACTCTTCGTCATCATCAGGCCTGTTTACGGGCTTTCCAGATTCATGATGGATCACACAGTCCATGACTGCCTTTCTGTCTGCAGCTACCAATTACTGTTTTGTTCCTTTTGGAAGAGATTTCATTGTCTTCATTCTAAAGCTGGCATCAACAGAGCTACCGGAATGACTTAATAGTACATTTTAAAAGATTTAAATATATAGAAGGGCACAATTTTAGTTCCCCTCTCTCAACCCCGCTCTGCCTCATTTGTGTTAAATTGAGAGTAAAAAATAACGGGTCAAACTCTTCAACTTAAGGTTTTTCAACTTCTCAGATGTTTACATATTAGATTAATTCAGTGGTTTAGATGATAGTCTCCTAATTTGGATATATTAATAACACGCCAGTGGGTTAAACAAACAGGCCAGAGGGGTGCAGGAAGAAAGTTTCTTGGTCTAAAAAATGAGGAAAGTAATTAAGTACTGTTGGTGTTTAGTGCGCATATTGGCATTGCTTCCAGGTAGAGTCAGCCACGCTGCCATGAGCAGGGTTTCCTATGGGAAGTGGGTGTGCACTTTCACTATAAAGTCTGAACCAAACCAGTTCTCACAAAATGGGCAGGAGACTGAAACAGATGTTTGGAAAGAAATGATAAGATGAATGCAATCATCATGCAACATGCAAGGAGGACATGTAGAGCCACCCCTCACCCCATGCCTAGCACCCAGCCCCAGTTCTGCATCAGTCCTTTCAGGAAGAGAAATAAGGAAGACTAATTAGATCTGATAGGAAGGGGATAAAATTTAAAATTACCAAGAGGACCATCTTAAATGTTGGTTTATAGGCATTCACATTAATGATGATTCCTGCCATGAACATATATGTGGTCTTGAGATATTTGCTTATAGTATGAAGCCATCATGATTATCAAGATATCTTAATAGTTCATTATTTTCTTCATTATATATTAACTTCTATGTCCTCATCTCTTTCTCTCTCTCTCTCTCTCTCTCTCTCATGTGCATATACACACACATATATGATACATAAATAAATATTTATACATGAAGTATGTGCTCAAAAATTGTCTTACAATGCCTGATCAAGAATGTTACAGAGTGGCTGTAGGACAATGTGATAAACAAGCCTTGGTTATGCTTCTCTTTGTACCCAGGTTCACCTTCTCCCTCCAGCCTTTTTGTTTTCAGGACTCCCATCTATTGACGCAGAGCTTGTGTGACCCAGAGACTTCTTTTTGGCTCCTCTAGAACATGTTCCCAAGTGTTCCAGACTAGAGCAGGTATAGGAGTTAAAATTGCTTTTGTCTGTTTGTTTTCCTTGGTGCTCACTTTGTCCTCTGGCAAAAAGCAGCATCCTTTGGAGCTTGAATGGTGAAGCTCCAGCATTATCTGATCAGGCACCTGGAGTCAGGCTGCTCTTGTGTTCTTCGGTGGAGGCAGTTGAGAACTGGGACTGAGGGGTTTGTAACCCTGGTCACAAGTTAGCTTTGTGGATCATGAAGATGGACGACTAGACCAGATGCTTCAGGAAGAAAAACAATGGCCAAGGTCTGTCTTGCTCCAGTGAAAGCAAAAGGGGATCCTTGATTAAAATGCAGAGTGAGATATATTGGATTGAAGCCTAGATGTTCTACCAAATGTTGGCCGACTCACCCTAGGATCTAGTCTCCTCAGGGCATCCATGGTAGGTTGAGTAAAACTGGAAGAAAGAATTGAGAGTAGGGTAACCCAGAGGCTAGGGACCAAGAGTCTGGAGCCTACAAATAGAGCACTAAGATGGTAGCTATCTAGGACCTGATTGCTTTTTTCTAACACAAGTTCTTTTTATTTTTTACCATCTGAGTCCTCTGTTTTTCATTCTTCCTTATTCATAATTGCCTCCCAAGGAGGAGCAACGTCTTACTCAACCTCAGACCCGTGTAAGTCCTTGGTAGCCCACTTCTTGTTTGGACTCTGGCCAGTTGTCTTCCTCACCTGTTCATGGTCCACTTGCCTGGCCCAGCATAAGAGCTGTACTGTGTGGAACCTAGATGCTACTTGGGGACAATGTGACACATGAACTATAGGAGAGAATACAGCACATCTTCATTCTATAGCTTAGAGGAAATCAGCCAGGTTTTCTCCAGGGTTGTTGAGAATATCTCAGAGACTTTTGTTGTCATGCTCACTTGTGACTCTGAACTCTTGGCTTCCCAGAATAAATTTAGGTTGAGGTTTTCCTTCACTCCATAAGGTACTCTTGTGTCCCCTGGGGTCTCAGATGGTAAAGAATCTGCCTGCAATGCAGGAGACCCAGGTTTGATCCCTGGGTCAGGGAGATCCCCTGGAGAAGGGAATGGCTACCCACTCCAGCATTCTTGCCTGGAGAATCTCATGGACAGAGGAGTCTGGAGGGTTGCAGTCCATGGGGTCCCAAAGAGTCTGACAGGACTGAGCAGCTAGCATTCCCACTTTTAAAAGGGTACAAAGTTTCCTCAGTTATAGAAACCAGACCCTCTTGTGTTTTCTTTTCCATATCACACACATCCTGTTTATAAGATCTTTGAGTGCACAGCAGGTTGTACAAAGAATTTGGACAAATGGAGTGGTTCATGTCTTAGCAAAATAGACCAATTTAAATATTAAATAACTGGTATTCTTCTTCTGCAAATCCTTTCAGCCACCCCACCATGGGGACTTTCCCATTGACTATGCAACCTCACAGAAGACCTCCATCTCCTCTCTACCTTCCCCTTCTTTGATTCAAGCTCTAAAGGATACTGCTTTTTGCTGGAGGACAAAGTGAGCACCGAGGAAAATAGGAGAAATAACCAAATTTCTCCTATTTTTGAGTGACACCAGTTTGACACTCATTAGCATTTAAACTCCATCTCCAAACTTGCTCCTTTTAAATATCGAAACTGTGGAAGCTTTCAAGAACTGCTTGCAAGATCAGGTCAGAAATCTTTTATTTTCTGTCTTTTGGCTGCACAACATGGCATGTGGGATCTCAGTTCCCTGACCAGGGGTCAAGGCTGTATCCTCTGCAGTAGAAGTACAGAATCCTAAACACTGAAGTGCCAGGGAAGTCCTATATCAGAAATCTTAAGTCAAAGGACAAAGTCTTAAATCAAGTCTTCATCTTCAGACTGACACTTAAGTATAGAGTTGGGTTAAGATTTCTCAAGTTTCAAGGACACATCCAAATTCTGCATTTGGAATTGTGTGGAATAAAATACACTTACTGAGCCAAGGCCATTTCTAGGCAAGGGGGCTGAGTAAAGAGTGTCCATGAATCACTATTGCACTCCCCCAACTAGAAAAGCAACTCCAAGTTCATGATGGATGATAGCATCATCTTAAACATGAAGGTCTGGCACAAGATCTTATTCAAAGGGAAGCATATCCTTAGGGGAAAAATGGAGGAGAGTTATGCAAACACACCCACACTGTCTATGGTGGGAAGCTTTATTCATCCCCCAATGCTGTATTTCATTGATCCTAAGATGCAAAGTTTTCACCTTTTTAACTGTGATGCATCTTGCAATCACCATTAATCAGGTCATGATTGTGAGGTAATTGCTCAGCCTATGTGTTGTCATACTTTGTCACAGCTGTTCATGTGACTGTCATTTCCTGGACTTATGTACACAGGTGATGCTAAAAAATGGCGGTGAATTTAATTGCTTTTTTCAAATGTCTTCAAAAATATCACACCGTGAATTGGCATGGAAGTTTTATCCTACACATAGGAAGACAGAAAAGTATAATATATAATAAAATCTTTACTTAAAATGAGTCTCAGAGTAGTTTTCAACAATATATAAATGTTGAGTGATAAGAAAAAAGTGTGTCACTTTAATTAATGGCATTTTTTTCTCTTTAATGGAACATAAAATAATGATTTAACTTAAATTTAGTGGAATATAGCAGTAATCCTGCATATGTCCTTTCACTCAGCTCTTATGTGAAGGAAGTAGGCAACAAAAATCTATACCAATTTTTCATAGAAATTGTCTTGGAGTCCTTAAAAACTTCGAGGGAAAAAATAACCTCAACATCTTATTACTGTTTCTTTCAGATCAAAGCACTACCTGTTGTATATACCATAAAAATATCCTCTCTCATCAGGTAGCTCTAGGTCTCCTGTTCCCTTAGAACCCTCCTCATGGTGTGTCCAACAGTCTTGTGGATATAAGCAATATAATAAGAAAAGCATGTTTCAGGGGAAATTAGAGTTGACAACTGACGTGCCACCCTCTTCCCGCTAAATGATAGTGGTTATTTGCTAAAGCCCTAGGGATTAAGTCCTTTTATATCAGCTTTAATAAACACAGCCAACAAATCACAAACAGACCTCAAACAAATTATTATGATGCCCTCGAGTGTTGCAAATATTGATTCATCCAAAGTTCAAGTTCATCAAAAGGTGAGGAAAAGCTTGGTGCTGGTGACATGTTAAAACGTGCCCACCTCCAGACCACCATCCCTTTCCTTCTGGATTAAGACTGTGTCATTTTTAGGTGGGTGAGGATTAGACTATCCAACTTAGTGGGAGTGATTAATAAAAATCTGGGTACCCCTTGGTTGGAGGAATTAAAATGTTACTGCTTCTTTTTAGGATCAAGGCCAAGGCTGGACAACTTTGTGGATTAGCATCTACTAGACGTTCCCCCCTTGGACCTTATACTGTAGAGAAACACCCCAACTCTTACCGTATAGAGATTCCACCACGTGCTCTCACTGCACTTTAGTGTTATTTCTGTTTCTACCCGTAAGAGTGGGAAAAGCACCAATTTTGAGATCATGTCTGATCTTTCTCCCTCATCTTCCTACTTTTTCCTTCCTTGAGTTGTTAATGAAATGGCAGAACACTGTTACTTTGCTTGTTCAAACATGCTCCTTTTTTTCCCTAAAGAGTTTTCCCATAAGCCTGATCTCTTTCTAGCCAGTCCCAGAGAGGTGCTCTGTGTATGACAGATCAATCCTGTCCTCTGAATTTCTTAGGCTTTTATTGATAGTGCTCACCTAGTAAGATTATATGTTGACATCTCTGCAGGGCTAAAATATGTCTTTTCTCCTTGGCTAAAGGTGGAAGCAAACTAGCAGCAAGAACTCTATCACCAAATAGGTCAGAATCATTGATTCAGAGGCTAATTTAGCTCTTTTCTTCCCTATATTTTCCCTCCTCCAGCCCGTTGTCCAAAGAAAGTTTGGTTGCTCTTAGCAATTGTGCCTACTGTTTTGGGCTCTTCCCATCCTCTGTAAACACCTAAACTCCTAGAAGAAACTGAAGAAGGAAAGGGGGGCACTAGTAGTAAAGAACCCGCCTGCCATTGCAGGTGACATAAGAGACACAGGTTCGATCCTTAGGTCTGGAAGATCTCCTGGAGGATGGCACAGCAACCAACTCCAGTCTTCTAGACTGGAGAATTTCATGGACAGAGGAGCCAGGAGGGCTACAGCCCATAGTGTTGCAAAGAGTCGAACATGGCGGAGCAGCTGAACATGCACACAGAAGGGAAGGGAAGGATGTGCCCAAGGATAGGAAGACAGGAAAGAGGAAGAGTCTATTCCCTAGCTTGGGAAAGGTAGAAAGGCATGTAGATACTTCAACTAGTGTGGCCATTTAACGCTGGTCGCTCTCTGGGGAAGTGTCAGAGCCTCAGAAGGAAAGGCCAGGCACACCTAGGGAGGCTGTATTCCAGACATGGACCAACAGCCTTGGCAAATGTTCCTGAGCTTCACACATAAGTCAAGTCTCTCAGTCATGTCTGACTGTTTGTGACCCATGGACTGTAGCCTGCCAGGTTCCTCCATCCATGGGGTTTCCGGGCAAGAATACTGGGGTGGGTTGACATTTCCTTCTCAGGGGATTTTTCTGACCCAGGGATTGAACTCTGGCCTCCCATATCGTGGGCAGACTCTTTACCATCTGAGCCACCAGGAGATCAGCCACCAGCTACATGCTTTACATGTAGCCCATCAGCAAATTGCCCCTGGGTTGCAGGGGAGCGTACTGGCATGGGCAGCCGAGGACATCCATGATGTCAATGGACCAAAGACTAGGCACCCTTCCCTAGCTGCTGTTCCCCACTTAAGCCTCCAGAGTCTCATGAGACTATTAAGGAAGAGGAAGGAGCCATGACCAAGACTTAACTTCCCACTAACTTATATTCCCAAATATAACACCAAAATATATGACTGTGATAAACTGGAAAATGAGTGCCAACTCCCTGAAATTAATTGGATGTGAAAGAGAGTTAGCGTAGAAGAAAAGGGGAGCAAGAGATTGAAAGCAAGAATCTTTAGGAGTACAGATTTTAGGTAGAAAATGGGCCAAATGGGGGCCTTATATTAGTTATTTAAAAAAACACACTATTAGTTACACTTGAGTTGCTATAATAATAATCTCCCTGCTATATAGGGATTTTTGTAGGCATATGAATTCCTCAAGGCAGGCTTTGAGTCCTGAGCCCTGTGGATGCTCCGCTCAGTTGCTTCAGCCGTGTCCGAATCTTCCCGACCCCATGGACTGGAACCCACCAGGCTCCTCTGTCCATGGGATTTCCCAGGCAAGAATACTGGAGTGGGGTGCCATTTCCTCCTCCAGGTGTTCTTCTTCCCTGGCCCAGGGATCAAACCCACATCTCTTGCAGGAGGATTAAATACACCCATTGGGGAAGTATTTATTTTAGAGCCCCCAAGACTAATTTCCTAATCTCTCCAAGTAGAAAATTGCATGACATATCCAACAATTAGCCTGATTGATATTCCCTGAAGAAGAATTTTTGTCATTTACTTAGGTGGTGAAATTGTGCGTACACTGTTAAAGTGACAGATGAAAAAAATATATACATGTATAATAGGGAGGCCCCCGTGCCTCAGTGGTGATGAGTCCGTCTGCAACACAAGGAGACACAGGTTGGATTCCTGGGTTGGAAAGATCCTGTGGAGAAAGAAATGGCAACCCACTCCAGTATTCTTGCCTAGGAAACCCCATGGACGGAGGAGCCTGGCAGCCTACAGTCCATGGGGTCCCAAAAGAGTCAGACAGGACTTGAGCGACTAAACAGCACCAAGGAAAAATGTAGCACCAATATAATCCATATTGCAACTGTAATAAATTGAAAAAGGAGTACCAAGTCCCTGAAAGTAACTGGATGTGAAAGAGAGTTAGCATAGTAAACGGGGTTAAGAGATTTAAAGCAAGAATCTTTACGTGTACAGACTGTAAGTGGAAAATGGGCAACACTTGATTCAGTGCAATTAGGGCAGAAACCAATCTGTCACAACAAATTCACAATGAGTAACTGCTGTTATTGAAGCAGGTACAATATTATGAACAATTTGTCAGAGGATGGCCTGTCCCTGCCTTCTTGTATTTATTCAGAGAGAGATTACATAGAGGGTGATCCAGCACACAGTTTTGGTTTTTTTTCCATTTATATCTTTTTAATATTCCATCTTATAAACTCATTTTGATACCCAAAATACTATAATTACAAAGTGTAATGATAAACAGGTCCTCTCCATTATTTAATTAATACAGTGGACAGCTGCTTTGTCTCTTTTTCTAAGAGTCTGGTATTGGTCATACAAAAGTTGGTTCTGGTCTTATCCATATCAGAGTTTGAAACAACAAAACTAAGTGCTAAAAGCTTTTTGCATATATCAAAAGTCAGTTATTTTAAAAATTAAATAATATCTAAATTATACACTTTAAATACTAAAATTATAAATGTTTTAAATATCATAAATACTGAAATTATAAATAAAAATACTGAAATTATACACTTAAATTTGAAGGTGCACAATATCTACAGGGAAAAATAATATACTTAAAGAATTTGTATGTTACCTTACTCGGCAACTTTGTTATTTTGAAGTTTGAATCCTGGTTCAGGTATTTATTACTTATGTAACATTTGGCTGATTTCTTTCTTTCTTTCTTTCTTTTTTTTTGATGTGGACCAGTTTTAAAGTCTTCATTGAATTTGTTACAATATTCCTTCTGTTTTACGTTTTGGTTTTTTGGCCAGGAGGCATGTGGGACCTCAGATCCCCAACCAGGGATTGAACTTGTATTCCCTGCATTGGAAGGTGAAGTCTTAACACTGGACCACCAGGAAAGTCCCTTGGTTGATTTCTTAATCTCTCTACACTTCAGTTTCCTCATTTGTGAAATGAGAGTGAAAATAATATTTATGCCACTGAATTGTTGTAAAATTTACTGGAGTTAATATTGGTAAAGCACCCAGAATGAGTGCTCTACATCTCACCTTAAATTAAATAAGCACAGTCCACATGTATTTGTTACTACTAAGTTTAAACCACTTCTTTGTGCATCATAAGGATGTCAAAATGGTCCTTGTCCTCAAGGAGGTTTGAGAGCAGAGAAGAGAAGACAGAGAAGAAGCTGGAACTGTGTACAAGTCTGAAATCACTGTTTTAAAGGAGCTTAGAAAGTAACTCAGCACAGACACAAAAAGACCATCAGAGGGTAAGTGTACTATAGATCTTCTGGGGTTATAATGTAAGAGGACTTCTGGGTTAGTCTGGAACGTAGGAATATAGAAGTTTTCCTTCTAGCTGTTCTTCATTGCCTTAGAAGTTGGAAATAAAATAAAACCAAGTTAACTGATGTTATTTCAGGAGGATTTTCAGCTGATGAAGAAGAGTTTCCTGGCAGAGATAATCATCCCATGGAAGAATGTGTGACATTCATGGGGAGGTCTTAGTATGAAGAGGCTGCCTCTCAAAGTCCTGCTCAATCAGCAATGTGTGCATGCTCAGTCACTAAATCACGTCCAACTCTGCAATCCCATGGACTCTAGCCCACTAGGATGGGTTGCCGTTTCCTACTCCAGGGGAAGTTCCCAACCTAAGGATTGAACCCATGTCTTCTGCACCTCCTGCATTGGCAGGCAGATTCTTTACCACTTTATCACTGAGCCATCTGGGAATCCCCCAGTCAGCAGTAAAACAATGGAACCATGGTACACCCATTTTCATATAATACCTGTGAATTTATTATTATCAGTTCGTTGAGGAGTCTCAAATAATCCATTACAAAAATTGGAGCAGAGTATAAGTTTTGGTATTTTCAACTTCAGGTGTACTTTCTTAACTGTCAGATAGTATTTCAATGTCCTTTTTATACAATTATTTTTACTGTGAATATTTAAGTAACGTATGCTTGGGAAACATCACCTTCTCATTTTCTCTCTGGACGGACTGAATTAATCACGATGCAAGAAGAATTACAGCATCCTCCAGCTTAGATCAAATAATTTCCTTGCCATTTCTCACAGAGGGAAAGAGATTGACCTTTCACCTCTCTATAACCCACTTTTACTTTTTAAAATCAACAGTAAAAAGGAGATAGAATAAAATTTTTAGGCTGGGTTCATGCTGTTTGAGTTCATGCAGAGAAGCAGGGAGGAAATGAGTCTTGGAAGCAGCAAGAAGAGAACTTGAATGCAAACACAGCAGGAAAACACCTCCGCTGTAAATGCTTTTCACCCCAGGATTAAAGATGACAAAAAAGAAATAAGTAAATCAAAGCCTAACAAACAAACAAACAAATTGCAATAGGAAAAGTTTAAAAATAAAACACAAAATGACACATATATACGCTATCATGTGTAAAATACATAGCTAGTGGGCCGCTGCTCTACATTACAGGGAGCTCAGCTCAGGGCTCTGTGATGACCTAGAGGAAGGGGGGGGGGGGGTCGGGGGAGTGGGAGGAGGGTCCCAAAGGGACTCGAGATATATATACATATAATTGAGGTTATAATAACTTTGGAGCTGGGCTTCCCATGTGGTGCTAGAGGTAGAGAATCCATCTGCCAATGCAGGAGATGCAAGAGATGACGTGGGTTAGATCTCTGGGTTGGGAAGATACCCTGGAGTAGGAAATGGCAACCCACTCCAGTATTCTTGCCTGGAAAATTCCATGGACAGAGGAGCCTGATGGGTTACAGGGCATAGGGTCACAAAGAGTTGGACTGACTGAGCACACAGCATGCCTTGCTTATTAACTTCATTTTATAGCAGGAACTAGCAGAACATTTTAAAGCAATCATACTCCAATTTAAAAAATAAAATAAAATAGATTCCCAACAAGGACTTTCTATATAGCACAGGAAACTATACTCAAATATTTTGAAACAACTTAATTAGGAGAAGAAATTGAAAAAGAACAGATACATGTATGTGTGCATGCGTGCTCACTTGCTTCAGTCATGTCTGACTCTTCGTGACCCTATGGACTATGGCCCACCAGGCTCCCCTCTGTGCATGGAATTTTCTAGGTAAGAATACTGGAGTGGGTTGCCATGCCTTTCTCCAGGTGGTCTTCTGCATCCAGGGATTGAACCTGGGTCTCTTGGCATTGCCAGAGATTCTTTACTACTGTGCCACCAGGGAAGCCCAGATACAAGTATAGGTATAAGGGTGGTGTCATCTGCATATCTGAGGTTATTGATATTTCTCCCAGCAATCTTGATTCCAGCTTGTGCTTCCTCCAGCCCAGCGTTTCTCATGATGTACTCTGCATACAAGTTAAATAAGCAGGGTGACAATATACAGCCTTGAAGCCCTCCTTTTCCTATTTGGAACCAGTCTGTTGTTCCATGTCCAGGTCTAACTGTTGCTTCTGACCTGCATATAGGTTTCTCAAGAGGCAGGTCAGGTGGTCTGGTATTCCCATCTCTTTCAGAATTTTCCACAGTTTATTGTGATCCACATAGTTGAAGGCTTTGGCATAGTCAATAAAGCAGAAATAGATGTTTTTCTGGAACTCTTTTGCTTTTTCAATGATCCAGCAGATGTTGGCCATTTGATCTCTGGTTGCTCTGCCTTTTCTAAAACCAGTTTGAATATCTGGAAGTTCACAGTTCACGCATTGCTAAAGCCTGGCTTGGAGAATTTTGAGCATTACTTTACTAGCGTGTGAGATGAGTGCAATTGTGTGGTAGTTTGAGCATTCTTTAGCATTGCCTTTCTTTGGGATTGGAATGAAAACGGACCTTTTCCAGTCCTGTGGCCACTGCTGAGTTTTCCAAATTTGCTGGCATATTGAGTGCAGCACTTTCACAGCATCATCTTATAGAATTTGAAATAGCTCAACTGGAATTCCATCACCTCCACTAGATTTGTTCATAGTGATGCTTTTTAAGGCCCACTTGACTTCACGTTCCAGGATGTCTGGCTCTAGGTGAGTGATCACACCATCGTGGTTATCTGGGTCGTGAAGATCTTTTTTGTACAGTTCTTCTGTGTATTCTTGCCACCTATTCTTAATATCTTCTGCTTCAGTTAGATCCATTCTATCCCAGTCCTTTATTGTGCCCATCTTTGCATGGAATGATCCCTTGGTATCTCTAATTTTCTTGAAGAGATCTCTAGTCTTTCCTATTCTGTTGTTTTCCTCTATTTCTTTGCACTGATCACTGAGGAAGACTTTCTTATCTCTCCTTGCTATTCTTTGGAACTTTGCATTCAAATCTTTCCTTTTCTCCTTTGCTTTTTGCTTTTCTTTTCACAGCTATTTGTAAGACCTCCTCAGACAGCCATTTTGCCTTTTTGCATTTCTTTCTCTTGGGGATGGTCTTGATCCCTGTCTTCTATACAATGTCAGGAACCTCTGTCCATAACCAACTGTACTGCAATGTAAAATAAAAAGTTAAAAAAGAAGATATAGATTTATCCTGCTTAAAAAATTATAAAATGAAATAGAAAGTTGTAAAAGGAGAAAAATATTTGTGAGATGTGTTTTTAATGAAAATGAAAATTGCCAAAATAGCTCTCTTTTCTGAACTATCAATAATCATTGAGAGCTGACAGCAGGGGAGGGTAAACATGCAGGAATGTCTGGATCCTTCTTGGCTCAGGACTCCTTTCTCTAAAGCAAAAATGCCAGGACTATTTTCAAAAAGAATCTGAACACTGTGAATCTGTTTTCCCAGAAAGCCTGGTCCCCATTCCAGCAGCTGAGGAGTTCAACTTTCACCTGACTTACAGCAAATTACTCGGCTTGTGCACACTGGAATTTTATGACCAGGGCCACCTAGAACTAGATACATCCTTACGGGTTGCCTCTCCACTGTCTTCGTATCACGAGAGCAGAGTTCAGCCAGCACTGGGAGTGGGGTGTGGCAGGGGAGTCTGTGGGCAGCCCAGCCTCTGCTCAGCCTCATCCACCTATGTCCCTCAATGTCAAACATATCTCTAAATTCACATCCTGAAATCTGTTTGAAATCCAGAACAGTACACCCTGGAAAATTTTCAGAGTTGTTACTCTATTTTTAAAAACTGAAATTCCTTGGCTGTTGTGAAGGTAGGATTTGAGGGAGGGTGTTAGTGTGAACTGGCATGCTGAATTACTGGAAGTGAAGTTTGGGAGTTGAAATTTGGTGGTTGGGCCACCTGTCGCTGGGAGCCAGCTTCTTGGATCTCATTTTTGTAATGCCCAATCCACATACCCACCTTTCTAGAGCCTATTATGGGCTGAATGCTTACTGCCCTTCCAAGTGCTTAGTCATTCAGTCACGTCCCGCTGTTTGCGACCTCATGGTCTGGGGCCCACCAGGCTCCTCTGTCCATGGAATTCTCCAGGCAAGAATAATAGAGCAGGTGGCCACTTCCTTCTCCAGGAGATCTTCCCCACCCAGGAATTGAACCCACATCTACTGCTTGGCAGGCAGATTCTTTACCACTGGGCCACCAGGGAAGCCCTCCAAGTGCATACACGGGAGCTTTAGCCATAATGTGATTGCATTTGGAGACAGGGCTTTTAGGAAGTAATTGAAGTTAAATTCATAAATTGGTGTCCTAATCTGATAGGATTTCTAGCCTCATAAAAAGAGGAACATTAGGACACATTGAGGACACAGAGAGGAGGGGGTTGTCTGTAAGACAGGGAGAGAGCCCTCAACAGCGCTCTCCCAAGCTGACATTCTAATCTTACACTTCCAGGCTCCAGAACTGTGGGAAAATAAATTCCTGTGGTTTAAACTATGAAGCCTGTGGTATTTTGTTAGGGTGACCTGGTCTGACTAGTAAGTGATCAATAGTCAACAACTATTATTGTCATTTATTATCTGAAAATGTCACAAAAGCTTTATTTCCTCCTCCAAAAAGAACCAGAAACCAGAAATTAACTTTTTCTTTAATTTTAATAGAATCCTGATTTGTCTAACAATAAAATTAAATTCCTTAATTTTAAGAGAATTCTGTTTTGGCAAATAGCAAAAGCCTAGAAAAAGAAAAAAAGGCCTGGGACTTCCCTGGCTGTCCAGTGGTTAACACTCCATGCTTCCAATGTAGAGCAGGCTGGTTTGGGGAACTAAGATCCCATATACCATGCAGTGAAGCCAAAAGATTAACAACAACAGAAAAGCTTGATGTGTGTTAAAGACACTGCGTTTACTGGTTTTCTGACTTATTCACTCAGTAAGCATCTAATGAGCCTTGCTAGACACTTTGGGAGTTGGAAAGGATTATGGTTACCTCATAGCCTCTGACTTTTACCCATGAAGCTTCTGGAGTTATACAGAGCAATGGAAATTTAAATGCTGAGAGGAAAGGTACTGACAGAGATGGATGAAGAAACCCAGAGGAGGGGGAGTCAGGAGGCCTAGAGTTCTGGGAACTGCCTCCTGAGGGAGAGGGGACAAGCAGGATCTGCAGGTTTTAAGAGTGAGCAGGTGGAGTAGCCTGAGAGACAGAGGGAGCCACGGTGTGGAGGTGGGGAGCATCAGCCTACTTGGGCCTGGGGTGGGATGCTTAGCACAGGTGTGGTGTCCTTGAGATGCTTCCTGAACAAGTCTCTGGTTCTTGGTTTAAGATGTACTGGAGAAGATGAGGATATGAAAGAGAAGAAAAGCGCTATTGATCAGCAGCTGTGGAGGCACATTCTGCCCCTCTGCATGTGGGATAAGTAATTGACATTCAGATGAACCTGGAGGAATGGGAAGCAGGTGGCCAGGTAAGCATGAAGGAAAATGGGGGGCAGTGGGTTCTAGGACAGTCTTCAGGTTAAAATGCACTGGGCTTGAGGTTCAATTCAATGTCTGAAGTGAAGGAGAAGGGACCAAAGATAACTAACTGACTTCCATTTGCAATCCTGGGAAAGGTGGTTCTGCTGAAAAACAATGGAGAAAAGAAAAAAAAAAATGTTTTTTGGGGAAAAGCTGATGAATTTGGTTTGGTCTCAAAGGAACTGAGTTTCTGAAAGAAATAACAACAGATTCTTTGAGATAATAAATTATTGATGTATTGATATTCAAAGGCAATTTCTGACATTCTTTTCAGTCTTTTTTTCTGTCTTGACTTTTCCCCTCTTATATTTTCCTTACTTTTCATTACCATATTTTCATGATTTATAAATCTCCAAAAACAAGTGGACCTATTTTTCTTTCTTTTATAACACACTCAGTTCAGTATTCTCAGTCATGTCCAAATCTTTGCAACCCCATGGACTGCAGCACACCAGGCCTCCCTGTCCATCACCAACTCCTGGAGTTTACCCAAACTCATGTCCATTGAGTCCGTGATGCCATCCAACCATCTCATCCTCTATTGTCCCCATCTCCTCTCACCTTCAATCTTTCCCAGCATCAAGGTCTTTTCAGATGAATCAGTTCTTTGCATCAGGTGGCCAAAGTATTGGAGTTTCAGCTTTAGCATCAGTCCTTCCAATGAATATTCAGGATTGATTTCCTTTAGGATGGACTGTTTTGATCTCCTTGCAGTCCAAGGGACTCTCAAGAGTCTTCTCCAACACCACAGTTCAAAAGCATCAATTCTTCGGCACTCAGCTTTCTTTATAGTCCAACTCTCACATCCATATGTGACTACTGGAAAAACCATAGTATTGACTAGACAGATTTTGTCAGCAAAGTAATGTCTCTGGTTTTTAATATGTTGTCTAGGTTGGTCATAACTTATCTTCCAAGGAGCAAGCATCTTAATTTCATGACTGCAGTCACCACCTGCAGCAATTTTAGAGCCCCCCAAAACAAAGTCTCTCACTGTTTCCCCATCTACTTTCCATGAAGTGATGGGACCAGATGCCATGATCTTAGTTTTCAGAATGTTGAGTTTTAAACTAACTTTTTCACTCTCCTCTTTCACTTTCAACAAGAGGCTCTTTAGTTCTTCTTCACTTTCTGCCATAAGGGTGGTGTCATCTGCATATCTGAGGTTATTGCTATTTCTTCTGGCAATCTTGATTCCAGCTTGTGCTTCATCCAGTCCAGCATTTCTTATGATAGACTCTGCATACAGGTTAAATAAGCAGGGTGACAATATGCAACCTTAACATACTCTTCTCCCCATATTTAAGTTATTAGCAGCAAAAGCCATTGTGACTTTCTAAGACACAAAACCATTTCTCAGGAAAAATTGTGAATTCATTGTTAAACAAATACGGGAAGTTTTTTTTATGTAGCCACTATTCTCAAAAAATTCCCTTTTATAAATAGAGTTGGAGTTGTTTTTTAAACTTGCAAACATTGTGTATGTCAAGAATGCTATTCTCCAATCAATTTTTGAAAATGATCAAGGTCAACTTTTCTCCTTTGTTTTTTAAAAGGAGAACATAAAACTATCTTTATTTGAAGATGACATAATGGTCCATATAGAAAATTCTTAGGAAATCTATAAATCTTCTAGAATGAAGTGAGTTTATCAAAGCCACAGGATAACAGGTCAGTATACACCACTAGATCATTCAGGTATGATATAAATCAAATCCCTTATGATTATACAGTGGAAGTGAGAAATAGATTTAAGGGACTAGATCTGATAGACAGAGTGCCTGATGAATTATGGATGGAGGTTCGTGACATTAGACAGGAGACAGGAATCAAGACCATCCCCATGGAAAAGAAATGCAAAAAAGCAAAATGGCTGTCTGAGGAGGTCTTACAAATAGCTGTGAAAAGAAGAGAAGCAAAAAGCAAAGGAGAAAAGGAAAGATTTGAATGCAGAGTTCCAAAGAATAGCAAGGAGAGATAAGAAAGTCTTCCTCAGTGATCAGTGCAAAGAAATAGAGGAAAACAACAGAATGGGAAAGACTAGAGATCTCTTCAAGAAAATTAGAGATACCAAGGGAACATTTCATGCAAAGATGGATTCGATAAAGGATAGAAATGGAATGGATCTAACTGAAGCAGAAGTTATTAAGAATAGGTGGCAAGAATACACAGAAGAACTGTACAAAAAAGACCTTCACGACCCAGATAATCACGATGGTGTGATCACTCACCTAGAGCCAGACATCCTGGAACGTGAAGTCAAGTGGGCCTTAGAAAGCATCACTATGAACAAAGCTAGTGGAGGTGATGGAATTCCAGTTGAGCTATTTCAAATCCTGTAAGATGATGCCGTGAAAGTGCTGCACTCAGTATGCCAGCAAATTTGGAAAACTCAGCAGTGGCCACAGGACTGGAAAAGGTCCGTTTTCATTCCAATCCCAAAGAAAGGCAATGCTAAAGAATGCTCAAACTACCACACAATTGCACTCATCTCACACGCTAGTAAAGTAATTCTCAAAATTCTCCAAGCCAGGCTTCAGCAATACGTGAACCATGAACTTCCAGATGTTCAAGCTGGTTTTAGAAAAGGCAGAGCAACCAGAGATCAAATGGCCAACATCTGCTGGATCATTGAAAAAGCAAAAGAGTTCCAGAAAAACATCTATTTCTGCTTTATTGACTATGCCAAAGCCCTTGACTGTGTGGATCATGATAAACTGTGGAAAATTCTGAAAGAGATGGGAATACCAGACCACCTGACCTGCCTCTTGAGAAACCTATATGCAGGTCAGAAGCAACAGTTAGACCTGGACATGGAACAACAGACTGGTTCCAAATAGGAAAAGGAGGGCTTCAAGGCTGTATATTGTCACCCTGCTTATTTAACTTGTATGCAGAGTAGATCATGAGAAACGCTGGGCTGGAAGAAGCACAAGCTGGAACAATTTGTCAAAACTATGGTTTTTCCAGTGGTCGTGTATGGATGTGAGAGTTGGACCATAAAGAAAGCTGAGTGCCAAAGAATTGATGCTTTTGAACTGTTGTGTTGGAGAAGACTCTTGAGAGTCCCTTGGACTGCAAGGAGATCAAAACAGTCAATCCGACAGGAAATCAATTCTGAATAGTCATTGGAAGGACTGATTTTGAAGTTGAAGCTCCAGTACTTTGGCCACCTGATGGAAGTACTGACTCATTGGAAAAGATCCTGATGCTGGGAAAGATTGAAGGCAGGAGGAGAAGAGGACAACAGAGGATGAGATGGTTGGATGGCATCACTGACTCAATGGACGTGAGTTTGAGCAGAATCTGGGAGTTGGTGGTGGACAAGGAAGCCTGGTGTGCTGTAGTCCATGGGGTCATAAAGAGTTGGACATGAACTGAGCTGATATGCAATCAGTTGTATTTCTTTTTATTAGCAATAAACAGTGGGAAATTGCAATGTAAAAATACCAATTATGACAGCATCGAAAATATTAAGTACTTAGAGTTGTATTTAACAAAATTTGCCTAAACCTGCACTATACTGGTAGGTGAGGCGATTCACTGTTAAGCTATCACTTCTCCCAAAATTGGTCTACAGGTTCAACATACTTCCGATAGAAATCTCCAGCAGGAATTCTTGTAGAAACTGATAAACTATTTCTAAAATTTTCATTGAAAGCAAAAGACATAGGATATCCTAAATAATTTTGAAAAAGAGATAACTTAATGACTAAAACTACATGGTTTTATTTTTAAATAGAAAAATTCTGAATTACTAGCATTAACAGAATGAGTCACAACAGTAGTCCTAATAAATATTTTCATTTACCTAATAAATATTTATTACTGCTGATTTTTAATGTTATCTTTTCTTATATGTATTATTGTCCCTTGTATTAAAAACATTGTTAACCTGTTGCCATGTTAGGTTCTGTACTGTTAACACTTAGAGAGACATTCAGAACATGGTCAGAAATACTGAATCATTTTAGAAATTACATATACCTATTATAATTACATACAGTCAAAAGGTTAAGATAAGGCAGCAATTAAATGCATGGATTTATAATTTGTCATTAGAAGAAAGTGGGGAATTGAGAATCAAATTCATTCATTAAGAAAGAATAATTTGGGATTTCCCTCATGGCTCAGACAGTAAAGAATCCTCCAACAATGCAGGAGACCTTGGTTCGATCCCTGGGTCAGGAAGATCCCCTGCAGAAGGTAATGGCTACCCACTCCAGTATTCTTGCCTGGAGAATCCCATGGACAGAGAAGCCTGTTGGGCTACATTCCATGGTGTCATAAAGAGTCGGACACAACTGAACAATTAACACTTTCATTTTCAAACATGGAACAATATCCCCCTATTCTTTCTGCTGGAAGAAAAATCAGACTGTTTAGTTTTCCAAACTATAATTTAAAAATAGTGGCCACAGTTGCGTCTAAGGAGAGAAAGAATGGTTCCCTCACATGGTCATTCTATTTTTCATTTCAGGTCAGTTTTGTTCCTTTTACTTATGTGTCGTTTTGTTGATGATCCTTCCTCTTTGTCAGTTTCTGTGGCTTTCTCCACCACCATTCATATATTTTAGTCCTCTTCCCCAGGTGTATGTAATAGCGTCCCTTCTTGAAGCCACCCAATCCCACTGATTCATCAAGAGCTCAATGGGCTCCACAGTGTCCCTTCTCTTCAAAGTGTGAGTCAACCTCTCAAACTCCGGATTACTGTCTAATTTGATCTGGTCAGTCCTGAAGATATTAAGTAATACTAGACCCATCTCCGGCCCCGGTGAATTACATTTAATATCTTTCTCCTGTTTTCTGCCATGCCAAAAATCAATGTATAATAAAGATGAATAAATCATTTTTCCAACTGTAATAAGAGCATTGTATTTTAATTATTGTGCCAGAAGAATATTTCCTCAGAGCAGATGCTGAACCCAGGTCATCTGGGAGAACAGCAGGCAAACTCACCAATATAGGATGACCGAAAAGCAGTCTGTGAGAAAAGATCCTCTTACAGGATTTTAAGCAGAGATCTTTTAATTAACAGGTAATGATCCTATTGCTCATGCATTTATTTATTCATTAGTATTTAAGGATGCTTTATAATTTTCAGACTTAAACAATGAAGGAGAGTTATCGGAATTATTTCTGATCTAAGTTCTTTTTGTGTCACAACTGTCCTCAGTCATTGTTAAGATTTGATTCTTATATGTATGCAATTATACATGGGCTCGTTTCCAACTCTGAATTGCTCAGTCATGGAGTTGGGTAAGGAACTATGATTGTGGAACAAAAGGAAAATTTTCTGCCTAATGGTAGATATAGGGTAAATCTTTATAAATATTGAAGGCATCAATACGTAAGGTACACACAGAGTCATTTTTATTTTTGTACTCAGATTTATAATAAAACAAACTGTTTTTGTTAAAAAGCAGTACTCAAATAATGCACATTAACCAAATTCAAGGTCTAGAGCCCAGAAAAATTAATATTTTAAGTAGATGTATGTTTAAATATCTAGTTGGTTTTTTTTTTTTTTTTTTGTATAGAATGTAGCAAGTAACTTCACTCTGATGCTGCCGTGGTAATTTTATAGTTGTCTCAAATATAGTAGATAAACATTTTTGTGATGTTCAAAACATATTCTTAACAAGTGTTTATTATGCTTGAAACAAGTCCAAATGAAAGTCGGAAAGCAATCCCGTTCCTCCTTAACTATTTGTACAATGGGTCTGGAATAAGTTTTAGAATGTTTTAGGAAAATTGAAACATTTCACACATACAGTACTGATTCGGGATACTGTTATATAGGAAACATATGTACATAACTTGTATTTATTAAACGGGCATTAGAAAAGAAACTTTCTGATTAACATCCCCAGGGATGGGAATAAGCAAAGCATTTCTCCTTCTATGAACACATTCTTTGGTGTCTCCCCCAATCGTTTCTCTCCTTTCCTCCACCCCCACACCAAATAATTCTCAATGCATGTGTCCACACACACACACACACACACACACACACACACACTCCTTCATTGCTGTGGGTAGTGATACAAAGGGGTCATGTTGAAATAGGACAAAAAAAGAGGAGATAAAAAGTGAAGAAAGGGCTGAATATAGAAACAGCATCAAGAAGGAAGGAATACTGATAGAAACAAGATGAAAAGGAACATGGGGGAGAGGTAGAGATTATGGGAAGAGGAAAGTGATGGACATGAATGGATTGTAGAAGTTGATTAAAGAGAGATAGAAAACTGAGGGATCAAAGATCAAATGCAGGGGAAAAGCAGCAATTAAAAGGCTGAAAATACCAAGTGTGTTAGAAGATAGAGGAAAATGTTGAAGGAAAAAAGGTATCTAGGGAAAAGGTGATGTAAAAATACAAAATTCAGAAATATGTTTATCTTAAAAATTAAACATGTCATGTCTTATAATAAGAGTAAAAGAGACTTTTTGGTGTTGTTCAGAAAATAAAAATAGAAATTAGCAAATCATCGGGCCTTCAAGTTGTCGCCCTGATGTGAATAAGGACAGTGCGTGGTGGCTGGTTATCCTCATTCACAGCAGAAGAGAACGTTGGTTGGCCTCTTCACATCCTTTCCACACCAAAATTCCAGGAAAGAAAGCAGAACAAAACAACAAAGTAGAAAACAAATTTTTAAGACAAAGCTAATGTTTGGAGTTCATCAGTTTACTTTTTTCCTTACTGAGATTTGGTCCATGGAGTCTCAAAGAGTCAGACACGGCTGAGCAACTGAGCACACACACATACACATGTGTTCATCAGCTTGGCCGCAGATGTCAGGCGTTAGAGCCTAGAGCCTGGGGACCCCCGGCACAGGGGGCATGCTGAGGGGCTTACAAATAGGACTCAAGTTTTCTGGCACTGTTTCTCATGCTAATATGGACGTTCCAGTCTCTAGAGAGCCACTTTCTCTCACTGAATGTATGTAGAGGGTCAAGATATACTTTGGGTTATTTTTAAGTTCAGAGCTGAGGGTGGGGAGTGTGGCATACAGAAACACTCAGTTTCCTAGCTGGAGATAAAACCATCACAAATTGGGGGCAGATGAAGATTGATAAGGAGCCAGAAGGAATCAGGGAGAAAGCCAAGTTGAAGGAGTCACAGCCATTCTTAGGCGCATAGGTGTAAGTCTTCCAAGAACTTGACTAACTCTCAAAATAATGGACCTTTTTTCAATTAAAAAAATAGCTTTGTCTTTGTTCTTTATCATTATCAATGCCTTTTGAATAAACTGCCCCTAAAATCCAGTTTGGTGCTTCCCCGGTGGCTCAGTGGTAAAGAATCTGCTTGCAATGCAGGAGATGCAGGAAACCTGGGTTCGATCCCTGTGTCAGGAAGATCTCCTGGAGGAGGGCATGGTGATCCACTCTAGTATTCTTGTCTGTAGAATCCCATGGACAGAGGAGCCTGGCAGGCCACAGTCCATAGGTTGCAAAGAGTTGGACATGACTGATGTGACTTAGCATGCACGCAAAATATGGTTTGAGCTCGATTAGTCAGGAAAAGTCAGCGGTATTACCTAAGCATCATATCCCTGATTAGTAACATCTGAGGCCAGCTCACTTTGGATTTTTTTAGAAATAGAAGCTCGATATATTGTCATCATTGGGGGAAGACAGTTTAGTTTCAGACTCTGAGAGGGATCATCAGAGAGAACAGAAACTTTTAAGAAATGCAAAGGAGGAGGACTTTCCTGGTGGTCCAGTGCTTAAGACTTCAACTTCCAATGCTAGAGGTGTGAGTTTGGGAGCTAAGATCCCACAGGCCTTATGGCCAAAAAACCAAAGCATAAAACAGAGGCAATATTGCAACAAATTCAATTAACAACTTTAAAAATGGTCCACATCAAAAATAATTAATTTATTTTTTAAAAAAAGAAGTGCATGGGAGGGAGTTTCTCTCATAACCTTTATAGGGTTTCCTAGGAGCTGGGAAAGGAGCCTTTTTATACCACCTTGCTTGTCTAAAACTTCCTCTTCTTCCTTTACATTTTCTTTTAAGACACAAGCTTTATTGTGGTCCATGGAAGGAAATTCAGGCCCCTTTGTGTTCTAAGCCTTCATTCAGCATCCCAGTCCTTTGTGAGTGACAGGACCAGCATCAACCCCTGGACAGAGTCTCCTTGGCTGCCTTTCAAGTCAGTGATGACTTCAAGTCTTCTGGAGCAGATATACTGTGGGCTTTCTTGGTCTCTCCTTCCCCCCAAGTTTCTGACATGCACAGCAGAGCCCTGAAAACCTCCCTAGTTTTATTTCATAACCTGATTTTGGACCTGGGCAATGGAGGCTTTGAACAGCAGGCCCAGAGCACTGTTCTGCTTTGGAGGGTGGGAGGTGGGGTGGACAATTTCTTGACTATGGGAGGTGGTGAAGGGCTGCCAGCACCTACATGGATTGAAGTGGATTTGTTAGAGTTCTTACTCATTAGCCTTCATCTGGTACAAATGGTAGCTTTAATAGGAAATAAGAATCTAAGCCCAGATACTTAAGCTGAAAAAATATGTATTATGCTGACACTGAATTGGACCTCCTGGGAACCTTCTAAGACCTAAGCACGTGTGATGCTTTGGATCAATGACGGGCCTCCACTCTTCAACGTCAGAGGTGGGCATCCAGCCATTCAATCGTTTTGACCAAGATCTGACCTTCATAAAATGAATCCAAGTTAGCATTTTAAAATATGTGCTTATTTCAAAAGACTAGAAACAATATTGTTTACTGACTCTGAGGTCTTTGCCAACAGTCTGGAAAAATAAAAGCCTAGTGGTTCATAATTTAAATTTCCAGGTTTTAACCTGGACCCAAAAGGAAAAAGAACTTCCAAGAGTTTTTTGGGAAGGGGTGGGAGAAAGCAGCAGGAGGAAGGTTCAAAGAATTATAGTAGTTTTTGAAGAAACTCAACTTTTAATTTGTTAAGAAAAACTTTTTAATAGAAAAATCCCGAGATCTTTGAATCATTTTTCTTTCATTGTATTTCAGCTCATATGTTGAGCAGCTACCTGATTTGGTCCTGTCTCCAGCCCTACCTCCTGTGAATACTTGAACCCATAGAAGATACCATTGATGACCTTGGGGAACTTAAAATCCCATGTAAGAAAACAGCCAAGAAAGGATCAAGATATTTGGATATTTGTGGGGTGACTTCAGGATCATTTATCATTCTGTAGCACAATGAGGATCATATCAGTGCCTACTTCATGGGGCAGTGGCATGAGGGTTAAAATGAAATCATGCCTGATGGCACCGAGCTAGGCGCATCATGTGTACTTAAAAATATTATCAGCAGTTTCATTAACATTGATTATGATGCTTCACAGTAGGTCTTGTCTTGGCTTCATCAGCCTGAGGCAGATATAGTTGAAATGTTATAACAGAAATGAAGAAATCGTTCTCTCTCTGAAGAACTGGGGACCCTCCTAGACTTGGGCTTCCCTGGTGGTGCAGATGGTAAAGACTCTGCCTGCAATTTGAGTGACCCAGGTTCAATTCCTGGATTGGGTAGATTCCCCGGAGAAGGAAATGGCTACCCACTCCAGTGTTCCTGCCTGGAGAATTCCATGAACAGAGGAGCCTGGCAGGCTACAGTCCCTGGAGTTGAAACAAATCAGACATGACTTACATTAGACTTGGTAAGTCCCTTCTGTCCCATTCAAGTTGTCTTGCTTTCTCAAAGACTGACCTCCCCACCCCACTCTCCCCCAGTGGCCTTCACCATATCTAACCTCCTCTCCCTCTCCCCAAAGGGACTTTTCACTTTGCTCTTCTAGAGGGTGAATCAATCTGTCTAGGGCAAGAGTGTCCAGCCACTGGGGGTCCTCCAACTGGAACAGTTTTGTTTTATCCATAAAGTGCAAATTATGTTTGCCAATGGCAAGGACCATCATCATTCGCTTTTAGCTATATTTTGTCATTTTAGTACTAAATATTAAATTAGTTTCTTGCCTAATCTATGCAGACTTCCTGGGGAAAATAATCTCCTAAACATGTTTTGAATTTAATCTGACTCTTCCTGGCATAGTGGTAGTTGTAGTGTTCCTCTGTCCACGGGATTCCCCAGGCAAGAATACTGGCGTGGGCTGCCATTTCCTCCTTCAGGAGATATTCCTGATCAAACCCACGTCTCCTGCATCTCCTGCATTGGCAGGTAGATTCTTTACCACTGCGCCACCTAGGAAGCCCTTACTTCTGGCATAAAATTCTATAAAATAAAGGAAGCCAAAGAGATTCATGAAGAAACAAATGCAGAGGGTAGTATGAGGGCCCTGAGAGCCCACCCTGGAGAATCAAACTCAGGGGTATCTAATGGGGCTTAGAGCCTTCATGTGTGTGTTCATCAAGGATCCCAGTGAACTTTGAGACACATTGAGAAGGAGCTGTCAAGACAGAGGAGGAGACAGAGAATTGGTCCAAGACAAGAGCTGGGAATTTGAATTTGCTATGGTGGGCAATAGTGAAACATTTAATTATAACCAGAAGGATCATGAAATTCACTGACATACTTTAGGCTTTGTCAACTTACATGGCAGGCAGAAGGAGGCTGTTTTAAAATATTCTGTAGAAATACAAATGCAACAATAAGGTACAATCTGTTGCATGTAACATTTGCAAACTTTGAGAAGTTATAATACTCAATGCTGGCAAAGATGGCTTTCAACATTACATTTACAATATAAATTAGTACAACACTTTTGGAAAGCAATTTATTAATACACAGAGCTATTAAAATTTCTTGCTCTTTGACCCAGTAATTCCCCTTCCAACAATCTAATTCAAAATGTAAAACAAGCCATACAGTTGAAGATTCATCATAGTACTGTTTATAATAGTAAAGGGTTATGCAACCTTTAATATGTTAAATATGTTGACATAGAAAAACATAACATACAATACTAAGTAAAAAAAGCAGGGTCTAAACCTATATGTTTGCCACTATTGTATCTTTAGGAAACAAAAGGCCAGAAGAGAATACAAAAATTATAACCGAAAAAAAAATTATAACCACTGCATTTAAGGAGGAGATCTGAGTTTTTTTCCTGTTTTCTCCAAAGTTCACATTATAAAATTACCTTACTTCCTGATTAAAAATAAAATTATAAAGTCAGTTTGCCTTATAATTAGCTTATATCATAATTCATTTACTGACTATAAATTCAATTTATACTCTAAAACCTCCATGAACCAGTGCCATACTTTTCATTATTTCCTGGAAATGGAAATAAAACTAGAGAAATATGAAAGCTTTAGTAACTTTGTTATGGAGACAAATTAGTGGAGGGAAATCAACTCTATTTTAGTTCGATCTGGATCTAAATTTTCTCATAAAATAACTCAATATTAATAGTTGAAGACCTAGCACTTTGGGGAGAGAGACAATTCAGTTATATTCATAGAGCATACTTTTTTTCCTGGATCTGGAGCTTATGGCATTCCTGACACTTTGGTGTTTTGTTTTTTCTTTTCTTCCTTTAAAATTTTTTTACTAACATTTTATTAGGAAATTTTAAAAAATATAGAAAAGTTGAAGAATTATACAATGAATCTCATACACACACCACCAAGATCCAGACTAAGCTTTAATTTCTCACCAACTGATCAGTTCAGTAGAATAAAAAAAAATCATATATATTATATATAATTCTTTTTAAAACCTAAAATATAGTTCATGTTTTATCATTAATGTGGTAGAAATTGAATACTAGGCACTTGGAACTTCACTACTAAAACTAAAAATGCAGATATTTGTCAAGTGGAAGAAAAAGACATAGAAGATTTGTCTGAGCCACCATCTTGGAAGCAAACTTTCCCTCAGAAGTTTCTCCAACGAGGCAACATTCTTTCTTTCTTTACCTCAAGGGGCTCCTCTGTATTTATGGAATCCAGCGCTGTCTTCAGTATAGTATTTGCATTATGGAATTCTGTGGTTAATATTTTATTACAGAGGTTAATATTGTACCTTCAGTATATGATTTCTATGCAACCAAATACTATGTTTAAAGTGTATTTTCTTTCCATGGAGGACACATCTTTTAAATTATAACATAAACAAGAAGGGAAATAATTCAGTTTGCAAAATTGGATTTCTGTCAGTGTTTTCAAGAACACATATTGATTTTCATGAAAACAATTTTAAAGTAATATTTGCCAGAAAACCTAAACAGTTAGGCAGTCTTTAAAAGTGGAAACAATTCAGACTTTAGCACTCTGAAGATCTGAGTTCAAAGCCCCATTCTGACTTTTCCTAGCTGTGTGAGCCTGGAAAAGTTACCCCACTTCTCTGAACTTTCCTTAAACTGAGTTAATAAAACTTACATTGCAATCTTTTTTTTTTTTCCAAAATATATTTTTAGCACAATTTTTTGCACATAGTAAATGTTTTACAAAGACTATTTTTATTATTGTTAGATAATTACTTGACTTTCTGAGTCTCTTTCTCCTCTTCTATTTAATGAAAGCAGTCACATCTAATTAACAAGAGCATTGTGAGCATGAAATCAGGCATTATGTATAACTGTTCTCTGTAAATGTGTAAAGATCCACATCAACAATTTAAGATGATTATTTCTATTATGATGTGATGATCATCAATATATCAGCTGCGAGTGATTCTATCAAAGTTGCTGATGTCATTATTGCTAAAAAAGGTGACTTTGCAGTTGTGATCTTTGTGACCTCTTTGCTGTTGAGCCCTCTCGGCTTCTTGAAACATGGCTTCCTTTTGCTTCTAGGGCCCTGGACTCTCCTTATTTCTCTCTTGTCCCCTCTGAATGCTCCCTTTCAGTCTATCTGTGACTTCCTTTTCACTAAAGCACCTCAAACATTAGGCTCCCTTGGGATGTTGTCTTCTAATTCTACTTGTTCTGATTAGATGAGCTCACCTACATCTTTGGCTTCCACTCTCTCCTTGATGTTAATGACCCCCATGTCTTATCTTCAGCCTAAACCCATCCTCAGCTTCAAAGCCAAACAGCCAACACACCACCTGGACATCCCACAGACTCCTCAAGCCCAGTGTATTCAAACTGGTCCCATTGTCTTCCTTCAAGGCCCATTCCATTTGGGCTTTGAAAGGCATCACCATTCACAGATTTCCTCAAGCCAAAAAGCTCAGAACTTCCTTAAATTTTCCTTTTACCTCACTCTCCACATCCAATTAGTCATTAAAACTTGTCAATTCTTCCTCTGAAATAGCTCTCAAAATTCACATTTATATGTAAATTTATATTTTTAAACATAAATAAAAGTTACAAATGTAGGACTTTGTGCTATGTGAGAAGATTGTTTCTTTCTTTAAAGGGAAATGTTGGTAGTCTTAAAAGTACACAGCAAGCACTCATTAAGAAAAGATCCAGTGGTTTCGAGAGGTTGGGAGAGGGGACAGGGAGACTAGATCTTATGTTAATTGTCTTGTCATTAAATAATAATAATGATGAATAAAAATAGACAGGCATAAACTTTTAGAGATGACATGTATAGCATAGATTGTGGTGATCGTTTTATGGGTGTATGAAAGTGTTAGTTGCTCAGTCATGTCCAATTCTTTGCAACCCGTGGACTGCAGCCCACCAGGCTCCTCTGTCCGTTGAATTCTCCAGGCAAGATTACTGGAGTGGGTTGATATTCCCTTCTCCAGGGTATCTTCCTGACCCAGGGATCAATCCTGTGTCTTCTGCATTGCAGGCAGACTCTTTACTGTCTGAGCCGCCAGGGAAGCCCATGGTGTGCAGGCTAAGTTGCTTTAGTTGTATGCGACTCTGTGCAACCCCATGGACTGCAGCCCGTCAGGCTCCTCTGTCCATGGGATTCTCCAGGCAAGAACACTGGAGCCACTTGCCATTTCCTCCTCCAGGGGATCTTTCCAACCCAGGAATCAAACCCACGTCTCTATGTCTACCTGCATTGGCAAGTGGGTTTTTGTTTTTTTTTTAACCACATGAGTTTGAGTAAACTCTGGGAGTTGGTGATGGACAGGGAGGCCTGGAGTGCTGCAGTCCACGGGGTTGCAGAGTCCGACACGACTGAATGAATGAACTGAACTGAGTGCCACCTGGAAAGCCCCTGCCCCCTCGCCCGACCTGGGAAGCCCCCCATGGTGTGCACTTACGTCCAAACACATCTGTTTATATACATTAAATATGTGCAACTTTTAGTATGTCAACCATCCTTTAATAAAGTGGAAAGAAAAGAAATGATCTCGATGAGTTGGTAGATACCAAATAATAATAAAAGTAAAATGATCAAATCCTATCATTTGTATATATAAGGATCAGAAAATCTATGGGCAGCAAGCTATAATGTGTGAATTGAACATGGTAGTGACATATAAATAAAATAGCAGAGATCTAGCCTGGCAAAAATAGGTGTGAATCAAACAGGTTGTAGTATTCAAATGGGAAAAGCAGCAAGTGCCTTTTACTGTCATTTTAGAGCAGCAGTGGATTAGCACACGCTTCTCTTATTCCACTTGGCCATGGCCTGCCAAATGAGAATAGCATACTTTTTACATCAGGAGAGAAGTGCCAAAATATTGAGCATGTCTTTTATGACATCAGCCCTCAGCTCATGGTCTCCATCATTCAGCTTTTATTGTTCCTTGCAAAGAGATTTTATCCAGAGTACACCTCTATAAATGCAAGGGTCGTGAAGCTTCAGTATGGAAAAGTTATGGACCAAGTGTCCTAATTGACTTGGATCCTTGAGGCTGTCCACATTAGTGGCTAATTAACTTTTTTTTAAAAAGAAATAAAACTACTTTTGACTAAAAAAAAAAAAACCAAAAACGAGTTTACACATTATTTTCAGTCTAGAATCAAGAACGCACTTTTAACCTTTCACCTTCTGACTCCACTGTGTAAGGGCCAGGTCAGCCTGCAAACAGGAACTCTTCCAAGTGACTGGTATTTTTTTATTGGTTTTCAGTATACGACGTTGCAGCACTTTATTGTCCAAAAGTAATTATATTTACTTAAGACTGTTACTGGAGGAGGGAAAATAAATATCCAATGGGCCTTTATAAAGTTTTAATATAACTTTCTGTAAAATATTAAAAAGCATACTTATTTCCACTTGTCATAGTCTTTTTTGATTATTGGTCACATAAAAAAATATTTATCCTCTCTATTTATGTGCACAAAAAATCCTCATCGTGCTAAGACGACACCACTACCACAGTTGTTTTACTTTAAATGACAGTACTTTCAAAAGTTAAAAAAAAACTCTCTTCCTTTCATCACCAGTTTCCTCTTTCCTGCTTTCCTCTGAGTATATCAGTCCTGGATTGAGCTAGATTAGACTTTTTTAAAATAACTGCTTTAAGAAAACAAAAAATGATTTAATAAAAAATAAAAAAATATATTCTATTTTCTTACAGCCTGTGCAGTATTATCATCTTACATAGCAATACCTCTGTGCCTCAGATTCCCCATCTACAAAATAGGAATAATATAGTGCCTATGTTCCAGGATTGCTGGGAAGATTGGATGTGCTAATGTATAAAAACCTAGAAAGCTGTCTGGCACAAGGAAAACACTCTGTGTATAGGCTACCATTCTTATTGCTATTCATCCAAAAGGAACCAATTACATTGCATTCTGTGGTATAGCAATACTGAATTCATGGATCCCCATGGGTACCACACTGCTTGATGGCTCCATTTACACTGTTCCCTCTGCCTGAAATGACCTTCCTTACTTAGCATGTCTATTTTCAAGTCTGATTCATCAGGAGAAACCTCTTCAGCTTTACCATCACCTCTTCTTTGAAGGCTTCCTTGATATTCTTCTCCCACCCATGTGAAGATTCTGGGTCTCTTTCCCCTGGGCTTTCTCTTTACTCTGATTATGCTTCCATTGTTGCTTTCATGATACTGAATTACATTTTATTTGCTTCCATTTCTGTGTTCTTAAAGTCAGGGACTACGTAGGATTCCTAGGAGGTTTTCAGTTCACACTCCTGGGATTGAAGGATTGCTCCAGTGGCATGATGTTTCTAGGAAGTAAAAAGAAGCAAATTCGATGTCACATATTTTACAGAATTAGTATTTCAGAATGCTTATAGTTACTAGTTAGGACAAGAAAAGCCAGCAGTATGCAAACCATCTCACTCATCTCTAAAGTCAATTGGTTTCTTCAACACTATTTATTAACCATTTTTTCTGTGCCTCATTCTGCTCTTGATCTTTGGAGTACAGAAATAAGGGGGAAGAACCCCAAAACAAAAACAATCCCTACTATCATGGAGTTAATGTTCCAGAAGGAGAGAGTCAGATATCAAACAATACATGCAAATAAAAAGTAAATTATATAATGAATTAGAAGATGATAAATGCTATAAAAAAAAAAAGAGAAGATGGGGAAAAGGGTTAGGAGGATTGGGGTGCTGGTTTTGGGAGGCTGTGAGGCAAGAGGAGGGGACATTTGCAAGGTGAAGTAAGGTGGTCAACGTGGGTTCTATTGAGAACGTGGAATCTGAGCAAACAATTGAAGATGTGAGTCAGTTGTCTTCAGGGAGAGTCCCGGAGCAAAGCCCCTGAGGTGGGGCTGGCTCAGAGTGTTCCAGGAGGCCGGTGTGGGTGGAGAGGAGAGCAGACAAGACCAGAGAGGTGGCAAGGATCATAGTGGAAGGCCAAATGCCTTTTAACTTTCTAGAAAACCAGGTTTCAGGAGGCCCAGAATGTTGTTGTGAAGAATAAAATGCTCTCTGCAAACATTGTATTATATTAGAAAATCTACCTAGAGCAGACAGGATTCCCAGAGAAACAGAGAGAGAAACCCAGGGAGCAAGGCTAAAAGAAAAAGGCTGGGAAAAGGGAAACTGAATACCCTCTGCTTCTATTATCTTTTTATTAGACCTGCAGGAGACCTTTGTTCATAGGGAACTTAGAGTAGTCATCTGCTGATGCAGTTTTTGTCCTTGAGGTCTAATGACTTAAAAAACAGAGGAAAAAGACCCACATAAACTGAAGGCTTTCAGAGTCAGTCTTCAAAATGATCCGGGCCAGGGAAAAGGTCTAAGAGCCTGGAAACAGCTCTGAATTTCATTTCAGGCCTCTCAGTCCTTTCTACCACGCAGGAGCATTTGGAGTAGAGTGATGGGAAATGATTCCTTTTTAACTTTGGAATATATTTATATTGTGGAGGCTTTAGCAGCTCTAATAATATCTTACAGTGAGTTATTTCATTCACTCATTCCACAATATTTATTAAGTGCTTACTATGTGTCAGGCACTGTTCTAGACCCTAGGGAGATAGCAGTGAATAAAACAGCCCCCAATCCTCCTCTTTATGGAGTCAGTTAAAGAATATACAAAATATATATGTCAGATGGTGGCGAGGGCTCTGGAGAAAAATAAAGCAGGGTTAGGACAAGTGCCAAAGGCAGTGGAGTTGGGAAGATCACTGTTTTACACAAAGCAGCCAGAGAAGGGCTCTCTGATGAAGTGTCAGCTGGCAGACACTTGAAGAAAGTCAGGGTACAAAAATTAGGACATAGGATTTCAGACAGAGAAACAGCTAGGCAAAGGACCTGAGGCAGGAGCATATAGGAATGAATAGTGCTTCATGGTATATTTATTTATTTTTTAAAAAATATTTTTCAAGCTTCCTTTAAGTGTCCCTCCCACCCCCCAATTTATCTTTTTATTTGGCTACACCAGGTCTTAGTTGCAGCACAGTGGATCTTCATTGCAGCATGCATAATCTTAGTTGCAGCCTGAGGGGATCTAGTTCCCTGATCAGGGATCAAACCGGGGTCCCCTGTGTTGTAAGCAGGGAGTCTCAACCACTGGATCACTAGGGAAGTCCCACTTCATGCTCTGTTGATCACTTTCACATTTTTCCTTTTATGTCATCTTCACCAGATTCTTGGAAAATAGAAAAGAGCCTCTTGAAAGTGAAAGAGGAAAGTGAAAAAGCTGGCCTAAAACTCAACATTCAAAAGAATAAGATCATGGGATCCCATCCCATCACTTCAATGGCAAATAGCTAGGGAAACAATGGAAACAGTTACAGCCTTTATTTTCTTGGGCTCCAAAATCACTGCAGATGGTGTCTGCAGCCATGAAATTAAAAGATGCTTGCTCCTTGACAGTAAACCTATGACAAACCTAGACAATGTATTGAAAAGCAGAGACATTACTCTACTGACAAAGGTCCATCTAGTCAAAGCTATGGTTTTTCCAGTAGTCATGTATGGATGTGAGAGTTGGACTATAAAGAAAGCTGAGCAACAAACAATTGATGTTTTTGAACTGTGATATTGGAGAAGACTCTTGAGAGTCCCTTGGATTGCAAGGAGATCAAACCAGTCAATCCTAAAGGAAATCAATCCTGAATATTCATTGGGAGGCCTGATGCTGAAGCTGAAACTCCAATACTTTGGCCACCTGATACAAAGAAGTGACTCATTAGAAAAGCCCCTGATGCTGGGAAAGATTGAAGGCAGGAGGAGAAGGGGACAACAGTGGATGAGATGGGTGGATGGCATCACTGACTCAATGGACATGAGTTTGAGCAAGCTCTGGGAGTTGGTGATGGACAGGGAAGCCTGGCATGCTGCAGTCCATGGGGTCACAGAGTTGGTCACAACTGAACTGATCTGAGCTGTTTTCTCCCTTTTGTGAGAGTGTACTCAGTCCCTAAGTCATGTCTGTCTCTTGCGACCGCATAAACTGTAGCCGGCCAGGATCCTCTGTTCATGGGATGTTCTAGGCAAGAATACTGCAATGAGTTGCCATTTCCTTCTCCAGGGGATCTTCCCCACCCAGGACTTGAACCCGCGTTTCCTGCATTGGCACCGGTTACTTGATCACTGAGCCACCAGGGACGATCTTTCTCCCTTTTACCAATGAATAAATTGAGGGGACAGCAATGGTTTGGTGAAGAAATGCAAAAAAGTCATGTCTGGAGAAATGAACCCAAGTCATTCCCAAGTTAGTGCTTTGTCCACTAACTTCCCCCCTACTATCTTGAGGAAGTCAGACCTGCTACGGAGCCTCTAACAGACCTTCAGGAATAAGTGAAGCTGCAGTGACTGAGGTGCTCACCGTGTGGGCTGTGTGGGCAGGAGCCCTAAAACACAGCATCTCTTAGCATCACGAACGTTCATTCCTGCTTTTGATCCAGCGTGAATGACCCTGACAGACAAAGGTGACCCATCTCTGTCTGCAAGAAACACCTTCTTTAAGACTCTTTTTGAGTCCTTCTTTCCTGACCCAGGATCAGACTCTTCCCACGACGCCTGGGAGCGCAAACGCCCCTCCCTTGGTGGAGGGGGGAATCTGACCTCTCACCCACAAGAGTGCATCTCAGTTCTGACCCCACCCCCCCACCAGGGTGATCATTGCAGAGCAAAATATCCCAGCAGCAGTATGGTTCCCAGCCCTGGGGGATTCCGCCTTAAATAATACCACATGTCAGACATTACCGGACAGCCCTGCTTCCAGCTTTGCCCGGCCTGCTCCAGTCTTTTTTTTAATGGTGGTTTTCCTGCTTGAAGTAAAGGTTATGCGTGCACAGCCCTCCTGCAGCTTTATCAGTCTCAGTTCCCCAGCTCCTGTCAGCAGCTGCTCAAACAGGAACACACACGCACACACACCTCTGAAAGATACAGTGGTAGTATGCAGGCTCCATCACAACTTCACAGAGCTCTGTTAATTTCAGGTAACATACATATGAACTATCATAGTTTCTCTCTCGAATATACAAGTATACGTACATGCACATATATACATACGTACTGAATACACATATACAAGTGCCTAAACATGCGAATACACGCATACTCAAAATGGCTGAACAAATCATTAGTTTTAATTGTTTAATATTTATCATGTTCTCAGGATTGGCATGGCAAGTTACTGATTTGTCTGAAGGACTGTTTTAGATTACCAAAACAGTCTTAGTAAAAGAATTCCTGGACAACTTGCAGTTAACCAGGGAATAAGGATATCAAAACTAGCAGAAACTCCCCACAATGGACACTGGCGGCCTGGCTTCCCATCCTCCTCTTGCCCTGGGGTTGTTTGACTTCTTAAAAGATTGATTTATAAATCAGTTTTGCAACAGTGATTCCCATAATCCCCTTGGTGAGATTTTTGGCTGCTCTTCTTCATGTCTTTTAGATTTATATATAAATGAAAGTTGTATATATAAATTAAAGTCTTTGGTTATGGAGGCATAAGTCTTACAACCTGATCACCACAACCTCAAAATGTTCTAAGACCTTCTTTTCTAACCACTGGTCAGAATATTTTTCTTTGTTTTCTTCTAGCCCTTTGCTTCTGTTTTGCTGAGACATGACTGAGCAACTAACAATCACTTTCAATTTACTGATATAGGGTTTATTTGACCCAAGTAATTTTATAGAGCACAAAAAAAAGCTGTAATTGTGGGACTACCCAGTTAGTTGTTGTTGTTTAGTCTCTAAGTCGGGTCCAACTCTTTTGCAACCCCATGGACTGTAGCCTGCCCGGCTCCTCTGTTCATGGAATTCTCCAGGCAAGAATACTGGAGTGGGTAGCCATTCCCTTCTCCAGGGGATCTTCCTGACCCAGGGATCAAACCCGGGTCTCCTGCACTGCAGGCAGATTCTTTACTGCTGAGCCACCAGGGAAGCCCATCCAGCTAGTTAGACGAATATAAATGGGCCAGGTGACCCAGTATGACCCAGTATGACCACCCTTAACATTAATCCTCATCTCCAATTTTCCTCCTCAGATTATCTGTTTGGATTCTTACCAAATGCCCAATCTAGACTCTAGACACAGTTGTAAAACTAAATTGCAGACAGAGTCGTCTACTGTCAGAGCAAACCAGGGCTTTAACATCCTATAACGATGTGAGATTGAAAGAGTTTATAATTTTCCTAAGTTTATTATTTGACCATTATTAACGAAGTGTACTGATCATGCAACTTTTGCTTTTTGTGCTTCCTTAAATATTTAGAAAAGTATTTATTTTTATAGAGAGCATCAAAAAATGCAACGATTCTAATTCCCTCTCTAAGTCATGGTACCTTCTCCTAAGATCTTAGACTCCTTCCTCCTGAGAGTTATGAAGCGATTTTCCCTGGACATTTAGGAGATGTTATAGTAGAGATGTTTATTTCCAGGCATTACTGCATTTGCTACTCTGTTTGACCTCCACGTCCTTGATCTGTGGATGGTGAATGAAGAAATTGCAGTTTCACCAGATGACACTTAAATGTGTTAGAAGACGGTTTGAGGGTTGGTTAACTGGAAGATGGAACATGGGCACTGATGGCTTCCTAAGGGCAATGTTTATTGGACAACTGTCTGCCAGCTGGTAAAGAGAGGCACTTGTTCAGTCCTGGTACTTTATTCTAGCCAAGGGGGAAAGGAAAGTCTAAAAGATCAAGGATACAAATGAAAAACAAACATGGAAAGCTGCAAAGTTAAGAACACCGAGAGGGGGAGGCCACAAGGGAAACGGATTATATTTCAGAGTTAAAAAAAAAAAAAAGCACAAAAATCCTATAATCTGTCTTGTAAATTAATTCCACACTTAATTTTTGAAATTCCTTCCTATTTTTCCAGACTTGAGCCAAAACGAGGGAAATGAAATGTTATAGGGAAGTGGCAGCCAGGCATATAGTGGTAAACTAGTTTACTTTTACAATTTCCTTTCATATGTAGATTCAACCCTGCCTTTTCCTTCGTCATTGCTCACAAAGATCTAAGCTTCCTTCCTAAGACATCATCTTTTATTAATCAGCTTATTCACAACAGAGTCCAAGAGACTGGATCTGGGTTCAGACAGATGTTGATAAATGTCTTAAGTTTCTTATAAATGAAATCAAGGCCAGCCATGTTTTATTAATCAGTTACCCTTCATACATACTATGTCCTCCGTATATTGTATCACATTTATACGCCATCCTGTTTACACTGCTTGTCCTGATTCAATTCAAGACAGTTTGCCACTATTTGGAAAGACAGGTAGTCCTGTATGGGCTTTTATATATAGTTCGGGTCTAGTATAAACAGTCATTTATAGATGTATATTTAGCAAAATAACATTAGGTGTTAGTGAGGAAAATGAACATCAGGCATTTATGAATTACTGTATGTTTACTTTATCTATTGACAAAGATAATAATATAAAAATGGTCAAAAACCTGCTAATGGGAAACACTTAGGAACTTAACTTTCAGAAAGTCAAAAACACATTGAACAAACATATTTCTATTAACAGAGCCTCATACAGTCTGGTTTTGTCCTGTATTCTCATTTAAGGAATACGGACTTGGGGCTCCAAAGTAGTAAAGGCAAATTACTCTTAAAATAGTTCATCTTCCTGACTGTCACTATAGCGGTTATATTAGTTCAAGGACTATTATAAGGATAAGAAAATAATTAAACAAGAGAAGGAAGTTCCAGTTACAGAATAAATCATGTATAATAATAAATAATCTGCAGGTATAAACTATGGTGTTAGTCTGGTGTTAATAACCAATTCTTCCAATACAACCTATGGTAAAATTCTTGGAAGCAAATGCCCTGCTGGCCCTAATTTATACCTTTGTATTCTTTGTTTGTCCCACCTGTGGGTCTTCTGTATATGCCGTTCATCTGTGTATTCCACTCTGGTCCATTCTGTGCTCCATCTGGTGGCACAATTGTTTCTGAGGATACAAAAAGTCTCTTGGGTTGCAATTGCTTCATGTTCAGTGTTTAAAGAATAGGTCTTCTACCACAAATACACAGGGCTCTGCTCTGCATAGCTTTGTTATTTTTATTCTGGTGCCAGCTGCTATCACTGAGTCCATGCAATGAATCCACTGCGGCGTTATGTGCACGTCTATCACCCTCTTCCTGTGCGCTGTGGTCTGTGAAATGACCTTTCATCTGCACTGCGCTAGTTTCCTACACCTCTTTGATTCTGGATGGAATCAGAACACATTCTGAATTAAGAAGTGCCTGAAAAACTGTTCCATTACCTCGATGCCTATTTCTCTTTAGTTGTTATAGTATTTCTTTCTTGTTACAAAAATACCTGTAACGTGAACTGCTCTGGTGGTCTAGTGGTTAAGAATCCGCCTGCCAATGCAGAGGGCATGGGTTCAACTCCTGGTCGGGGAAGATTCCACATGCCATGAAGCCCCCATTCTGCAACAGGAGAAGCCAGCACAAGAAGAAGCCTGCACACTGCAATTAGTGTAGCCTCTGCAAACAAAACAAAACAAAACAAAAACCTGTAATAGAGAAACTCTCTGCCCTGGAATGACACTGGATCTATCAGGGAAGGACCAGTATTTTGCTTATGGGCATGCTCTGGATTTGCAAATTGATAAGAGATGCCTTAAAAGTAAAAACAGATGATTCTCACAGTATAAAAAAATCTTCTGAGTAAGCAAGCTGACATAAATGCTAGATACTAAAAAATAAACCTTTTCCTAATTTTTTGGGTATTTATATCAGTGAACAGTCAACAGTTATATGCTCCTGGATTTGGAGATAAGATTTGGATATAGGAAAAAAATATTAGCAAATAACTTCTTAGAATTTTAGAAAATAGGCATTTAAGTGATATATATATTTAGGCTGCTTTGATCCTGTACTGTATGTTAAATGTTTTTAAGATAAAAATATATAAAATATTTTAAGATTGATGGTTATTTTGAGTATATATATATTTTTAAATTGAAGTATAGTTGATTTACAAGGCTGTTAACTTCAACTGTACAGTATAGTGATTTGGCTTTTTTTTTTGTATATTATATTCCATTGCAGGTTATTATAAGATATTAAGTATAACTTCCTGTTATACTTAAGGAAGTATAATAAGGAAGTATAACTTCCTTATTACTTATCTATTTTACATATAATAGTTTGTATCTGTTAATCTCATTCTCCTACTTGTCCTTCCCTCTTTCCCTTTCTCCTTTGGTAACCATACATTTGTTTTCTATGTCTATGAGACATTTTTTAGATAGATTCACTTGTATAAATATAAGTGATATTATATAGTATTTGTCTTTGACATTTCACCAAGCAAAATATTCTCTGGGTCCATCCAATGTCGCTGCAAATGGCAATATTTCATTCTTTTTCTGACTGAGAAATATTCCACTATATATATATTTACCACATCTTTTCTACCCATTCATCTATTGATGAGCAATTACGTTGATTCTGTCTTGGCTATTGTAAATAGTGCTGCTATGAACATTGGGGTGCATGCATCTTTTCAAATTCAATATTTTTCATTTTTTTCCAGATATATGTCCTAAAGTTGAATCGCTAGATTACATGATAGCTCTATTTTAGTTTTAAAATAAATCTACTTTCTGTTTCCCATAGCAGGGGCACCAATGTACATTCCTACCAGCAGTGTACAGGGGTTCCCTTTTCTCCACACCCTCTCCAGCATTTATATTTTGTCGACTTTCTGATGATAGCCATTCTGACAGGTATGAGGTTATGATGTGCACTTCTTAGTAATTGGTGATGCCGAGCATCTTTTCATATGCCTGTTGGCCATCTGTATGGCTTCCTTGGAGAAATGTCTACTTAGGCTTTTTTGCCCATTCTTTGATTGGGTTGTTTGGTTTTTTTGACATTGAGTTGTATGAGCTGTTTGTGTATTTTGAATATTAACTCCTTGTCATTTCCATTTTTTGAAAATATATTCTTCCATTCCATAGAATGTGTTTTTGCTTTATTGATGGTTTTCTTTGCTGTACAAAAGTTTTTAGGTCTTAATAAGTCTCATTTGTTTATTTTTGCTTTTATTTCTTTTGTCATGGAAGATTGATTTAAGAAAATATTGCTATGATTTATGATCAAGAATGTTTTGCCTATTTTGTCATCTAGGAGTTTCATGGTATCCTGTTACATTTAGGTTTTTAGTTCATTCTAAGTTTATTTTTGTACACGGTATGAGGAAATGTTCTAATTTCACTGATCTATATGTTGCCGTCTAGCTTTCCCAACACCATTTGTTGAAGAGACTGTGTTTTTCCATTGGATATTCTTTTTTTTCCCCCATTGGATATTCTTACCTCCCTTGTTATAGGTTCATTGGCCATAGGTCCATGTTTTCATTTTTGAACTCTCTATTGTGTTCCCTTGATCTATATGCCTGTTTTTGTGCCGGTACCACACTCTTTTGATCACTGTAGCTTTGCGTATAGTCTGAAGTCTGGGAGGGTTATTCCTTCAGCTTTCTTCTTTATTTTCCCCTCAGGATTGCTTTGACAATTCAGGGTCTTTCGTGATTACAAATAACTTTTAGGATTATTTATTCTAGCTCTGTGGAAAATGACAGGAGAATTCTGATTGTGATTGCATTAGATCTGTAGATTGCTATGGGTATTATGGACATTTTAACAATATTAATTCTTCCAATCTAAGAACATGGGGTATTTTTCCATTTCTTTAACTCTTCAATTTTATCAATATTTTATAATTTTCAGCATATAGTTCTTTCACTTGCTTGGCTAGGTTTATTCCTAGGTATTTTATTCTTTATTGTATGATTTTAAATAGAACCATTTTCTTAATTTCACTTTCTGATTGTTCATTATTAAAGAAAAGCAACAGATTTCTGTACATTGATCTTGTATCCTGTAACTTTACTGAATTCACTTATTAGTTCTAACAGTTTTTGTGTGGAGACTTTAGGGCTCCCTTTATAGAGTATCCTGCCATCTGCAAATACTGAGAGTTTTACCTCTTCTCTTCCTATCTAGATACCCTTTCTTTTTCTTGTCTGATTGGTGTGGCTAAGACTTCCAATACAGTGAGAGTGGGCATCCTTGTCTTATTCCTGAATTTAGCAGGAAGCTTTTGACTGTTGAGTATTATGTTTTATGTTGAGTATTTATGCCTGAGTGTCATAAATGGCCTTTACTATGTTGAGATGTATTTCCTCTATACCCACTCTGGTGGGAGTTTTTATTATGAATGGATGTTGAATTTTGTCAAATGCTACTTCTATTGAGATGATAATGTTGTGGTTTTTGTCTTCCTTTTGTTAACGTGATGTCACATTGTTTAATTTGCATATGGTAAACCATCATTGTGACCCTGGAATAAATCCAACTTGATCACAGTGCATGATCCTTTCTATGTATTGTTGGATTCAGTTTGCTAATATTTTGTTGAGGGCTTTTACATCTATATTCATCAAAGATATTGGCTTGTAATTTTCTTTTTTTTGTAATGTCTTTGGTTTTGGTATTAGGGTGACAACGACTTCACAGACTGAATTTTGGAGTGCTATCTCTTCAAATTCTTAGAGTAGTTTGAGTAGGATAGGTATAAATTCCTCTTTAATGTTCAATAAAACTCCCCAGGAAAGCCATCTTGTCCAGACTTGTTTGAAGGGAATTTTTAAAATTACATATTCTATTTCATTTGTATTTATCAGCCTGTTCAAACTATCTCTTTCTTCTTGATTCAGTCTTGGCAGGCTATATGTTTCTAGAAACTTGTCCATTTCTTCTAGGTTGTCCAATCTGTTGGCATATAACTATTCATAATATTTTTTTACAATCTTTTTGTGTTTTTATAGTATTGGTTGTTATCTCTCCTCTTTAATTTCTTAGTTTGTTTATTTGGGTCCCCTCTCTTTTCCCCTTGGTGAACCTGGCTAGAGGTTTGCTGATTTTATTTACCTTAAAAAACCCAATTCTTGATTTTTTAATTTTTCTATTATTTTTATTTGTATTTAATTATTACCTTTCTCATCTTTATTATTGTTTTCCTTCTGTTGATTTGGGGTTTTGTTTGTTCTTTTATTCCCTAATTCTTTTAGGTGGTAGGAAAGGTTGTTTATTTCAGATTTTTCTTCTTTCTTGAGGAAGGTCTCTATCACTATGACTTTCCCTCTTAGAACTGCTTTCCATAGATATTCATTCCCTTCTGTCTGACTTTTTTCATTAAACAATGTTTGTGAGCTTCATCCATGTTGCCTTGATCTAGGTCTGATTTTAAGTCATAACTTGAGTCATATTTTTAAAAAGAAGCAAGAACATTATGTAAGTTTCTCAGATTATGAGAAATGATTCTTCATAGTTTTAATGTGTGGAGAGGACTCTAATGAAGAAGGAAGAAAATTTCCTGAAACAAATATTGATATTTTGCTAAAGTTTCAGTTTTGTTTCTGATTTGGAGCAGTCCTAAATCAGACATTACTGCAGTCCTAAAAGAGGGATGATGTTTCAAATTGCTGTCCTTCTGTAAAGAATTTGCAAGTCCAAATAATTTATTCAATAATAGATTTCTGTATTTCTAAGGAAGCCCATATAAAAATTCATTAATTTTACATATTTTCTATCTCCTTTGTTATTATACAAAGTTGAAGAAATTCCCTTCAAGCCTGATGAATGTCAGAGTCAACCCTTGCATGCTTGTGTGTGTGTGTGCTCAATCACTGAGTCACATCCATTCTTTACAACCCCATGGACTAAAGGATGGCAGACTCTTCTGTCCATGGGATTTTCCAGGCAAGCATACTGGAATGGATTGCCATTTCCTCCTCCAGGGGAATCTTCCTGACCCAGGGATCGAACCCACGACTCCTGCATTAGCAGGCAGATTCTTTACCACTGCACCACCTGGGAAGCCCTTAATATTTCAATCAGATACTCTATGTTTTATTTCCTCGAATAGGACCAGAATCAGGATTATTAACAGTACCAGTAGGTCACACTCAGATTTGTCGTTTCCTCCATGTAAGTTAAGTCCTAAAAAAGAAATTCTATAAAATTTTTTTTCTTGTTTCCCATTATTTATGATTGTATTTCCATGTGACTAATCTCATAGTAAACAAGAAAAATGCAAGTGATAATAGCAGGGTTAAATTAATCACTGAAATGTGTCAGCCAAAGCACTTACTTTAAACTGATTTAATAAATTTAATAAACATCTGAAAGACAAAGACTTTTAAAAATAATGTCACATTTTATTATATATATATCAGGATGCTGTGCTGTTGTATCCAACTCTTTGTGACCCCATGGACTGTAGCCTGCCAGGCTCCACAGTCCATGGGGATTCTCCAAGCAAGAATACTGGAGTGGGTTGCCATGCCCAGGGATCGAACCCAGGTCTTGAACCCAGGTCTCCTGCATTGCAGGTGAATTCTTTACCATTTGAGACACCAGGAAAGCCCAAGAATACTGGATTGGGTAGCCTCTTCCTTCTCCAGGGGATCTTACTGACCCAGGAATTGAACCAGGGTCTCCTGCATTGCAGGCAGATTCTTTACCAGCAGAGCTGCCAGGGAAGCCCATATATACCAGGATATAGGGCATCAAATTGAGACAATTATACACATCATATGTTTCTTGAGAACAAGGACGTCTTCATTTCCTCTTCATTTTCCCCCTCTCTCTCCATATGGTTCTTTTGGAGCTCTTATACATTCAAGTTTGGTACGCAAATGTAACTTACACATCTGTCTGTTTTCTGAGTAGGATTTCTTACCTAAGTATACAGTGTTGATGATGACAGACTTGGGAAGAAGCTTGGCTTCTGCTCTCTCTCTCTCCTCTTAACCAAGTCAATTACATGTTGACTGCTATACCTATTGCTTCTTTCCCAGCTCCACCACCTCTGTTTTATTCCAGACTCTCACTGGATTTGTATTATATAATTTTTTCCTAAACTGGTCTTCACAACTTGACTCATAACAATACACTCTCTTCACAGCCCCCAGAAGGGCTTTTTATAACTCAGACCTGACCATGTAACCTTCTGGTTTGAACCATGAGATGTTCCCCCATGAACTCAGGTGAAAAACTAAAATTTTGCCTTAGCCTACAAAATCTCACCCTTTTCCATCTCTCCACCAGAATTTTCTCTTTGCTCACTGCGTTCTCACTGCTCAACTCAGGAAAGCTCATGTGCACGAGAGTCCAGGCTCTGAATGAACGTACGCCTGAGTTTTCGCTTCTGTTGTTTGCTTTCATTCTGAAAGCCCATCACCCTGTCTGCATCTCAGTGATCACTATTCCATCATTCTGGTCTTCCAGGACCTACCCTCCAGCCCTCATCTTCTGTCAGTTCAGGCCCACACGGTAACCTGGGCTTCTCTATCTCACCATTACTAATAATAATATCTGCAACTCCACAAATGACATTAACACCTGATTATTCTCAGTCTTCTGCTGCCCCTAGCCAAACTGTCCTTTTATCACAATGACTCTGTGTGGTTCACCAATTCAATAACTTAGCTTCAAAAATCACTGACCTCTTCCACTCCATTTTAGCAGCTCATTTCCAAGGTGCTTTTCTTTATCCAATCATTGCCAGGACCTCACCTGACTCTGAAATCCTAAACTTTATTACAACAATCTCCAATCAAAACCTTCAATGCTTTTGCCCCTTTAACTCCCTTATTCTCCTAACATCTGCTCTCTTACCTCATGACTTCGGCTGCAACTTTTCTGACACTCTACCCATTACCATGACTTTGCATGGTCCTCTACCAAAGAATATTTTATACTCATTCAGTCTGCTCCAACATGACCTATAATTTATTCATCAATTTGCAGTTAAGATTAGGCCCCCAATGCTTTACTAAAATCATGAAGCAAAGATTACCAATCCCCTCCTGAGTAACAAATCCCAAAGGCTCACATCAATCCTGTTATTTCTTCATCTTTCAGTGGCATTAGCCTCTATAGGCTCCTTTATGGCTTCTTTGTCACTACTGTCCCCCAATATACCTGGTTTGTCCTCCTAGTCCCCTTCATACATTTTCCCCCCCAGGAACTGTCTTCAGCCCTCTTTTCTCCCAGGCCATTTTCACACTCCTGTGGCTTCATTAATTCATACACTAGGTGACTACACAGGTGGATATAATTATCCAAATGTCTTCAAACTGGAAACATTACCTACATTTTATTGCATGTAAATTATGCCTAATTCTATAATATAAATGCCCAGAGATTCAACTCAGGGTGAGAGATGCACACAGACTGAAAGGAGGGAGATGGAAAAAGGTATTTCATGCAAATAGAAATGACAAGAAAATTGGGGTAGCAATATACATATTTGACAACAAGATAGAATTTAAAACAGAGGCCAAAAAGAGAAACAAAGAAGGGCATTATACAGATGTAAAGGCCGAAGCTGAAGGAGCCACGTCCATTCGGGGCAGGACAGTCATTGTGACAGAGGCAAAAGAGAGATGGCAAACAGTATGCTGACTCTGAAAACTTCTGCTCAGAAGTGATAGAATAATAACAGTTATTATCATCTCTGACTTGATCTTCGACAAATAGGAATAGAGTGGGATTCCTTGTACTTGGTAATCAGACTTCAGCAGCCTCAGTTATAGGTATCTACCTGTGAACCTAAAAATAATTTTTAAAACAGTACAAAGAAGCTTTGGAGTACCAAGGAAAAGCATTATTATTGAGCACATGCCTTTTATTTACCGATAGAGTGTAACACCTTACATAAAACCTTAGCTGAGGTCCACTAGCTGAAAAGAGTGTCTAAAATATTTAATGTAGAGACAAATATTGCAGGCTCAGAGCTACTGCAGACTTGGTTCCAGACTGATGCAATGAAGAGAACATCGCAATAAAGTGAGTCACACAAATATTTTAGCTTCCCAGTGTGCATAAAAGTTACGTTTATGCTATCCTGTAGTCTATCAAGTATGCAACAATAGCATTACGTCTAAAAAATGTACATATCTTAATTAAAACATATTTTATTGCTAAAAAGAACCAAAATGGTAACAAAGATCACTGATCACAGAGCATGATAACAAATATAATAATGAAAAAGTTTGAAATATTGCAGGAATTATAAAAATGTAACAGAGACATGAAATGCACATAAGCTGTTGGAAAAATGAAATGACTTGCTTAAAGCAGGGTCGCCACAAACTTTCATTTTGTGGAAAACACAGTATCTGTGAAGCACAATAAAGTGAGGTCTGCCTGTATAGTGCAATTAAGTAGCAGATGTTCAGAATCAGAGAATTTAGATGAAGGCGCTTTAAAGATCATCTTCTCCTGTGCTTTTGTTTACAAATATATAAGGACTAGAGTGGTAAAAGACCTCCAGATCACCTTTCTGTGAACCAGGACTGGATCTCTGCTTGTCCTGACCCCGTGTTCCAGAGGCCTTTCCCTCCACACTTCTGGCATCTCATATCCTAATTCTGGATTGGAATGTTTAAGAAGCCAAGGATCTGAGTCATGCAATTTAAATAAATCTCCATTGGAGAGGTTAAAATTAAAGAAAAATCTGTTCCTGTTGTGAGACTTCCAGTATCTGGGGAACTGACTTCTCCGGAACAATGTGTTCCCTGATGCTGATGAATAAATGAGGCCTCATTGTTCAATAGTTTATTTACAAATGAATCTATAGAAGCATAAAATTTAGAACTGTTCTCAATTAGTTATTCTTTCATGTTTAACTCACTCAAGTATTAAATCTTCCTCAATCACAAATTTCCTTTGGGAACAAATCTTCTGGTTTTGATAGTTCCCACTATTGAAAAGTTTTTATTGATATTTGACCTATTTTTTCCCCTTACTTTTATCCCACTTATCCTACTTATCCTGTTTAGATCAGGCCACATCATCTTCCCCAAGTGCTTATGCTTTTCATAACGTTATGACTCATCCAGGTCGTCATTTAGTCGGGCTCTCTGCGTGCACTGCTTTAGCGTTTTTATGGACCTTATTCTCTTCCTAGCATACATCTCTTGTAGTGAGATACAAAGCCCCAGGAATATCACCATGCTTGTAGAGACAGGGGCTTACTGTCCTTGTGTCTTTGCTAGTAAGTGTTATATGGGGCACCTACACTAAAAAAAGTTTTTCCTTTCACATCACATAGTACACTTCTGTCAATGTTTAGACCACTAATTTCTATGTGTTTTTTTCCATGTTTATTGGATTCCAACTAATAATAGGTTTTGTCTTTCAGATCACATTTAACCAAACAAATAATTCAATGTATCTGTCAGTATTCCTATTTAATAGCTACCAATATTCTTAATTTCTTCATCTGTTAATTGGAGATAAGAGCCTAGTGTGATACTTTGCACAGACACTCAAGACTTAGCAACTAAACAACAACAACAGCAGATGCTCAATTATTAGTTTTTTTCCCCTCTTATCATCCCCATTTTTACTTCCCACCAGAGCTTTTTCTTCCTGAAATATCCCACATACTACCTAGGCTCTGCCCTCATCCCTAAGGCTCCTATTGATTGATGCGGCAGCTTTCATTAGCACCTTCCCTGGATTATGTTATTATTTCCTTTAGTTTATAGACTTTCAGCCCTATTTTCCAGCTAAGTAAAGTTTCTCTGATCCTAACAGAAAATAAATTCTTTTTGTCAGTAAATCTCAGGAGACCAGATCATGTCCTTTACTAAAATTCCAATATAACATCTGCTGAATCTTACAGTTCAAGCCAAAAAGAAGTTATTACGCTTGTAGAGTTTGATTTGTTTTTTGTAAAGGCTGGTTATATACTACTATATCACTTGTGTTCTAACAGGTGTTCAATTTTTCATCACATAGTCTATTCCTTCTAGAACATGGATGCAAGTCTATCTTAAAATAATATGACTTTTTTATAATTATAAAAGCTTATTGTATAAACTTTGAAAAATCAAGTGAAGTACAAAGAAAAAAGAAAGAGAAGGCTAGAGGTTATTGATATATTGGGGAGATAATTCTCTTAACATTTTGATGTATGTTGCCCACATATATTTCATCTGAGTTGAATGTTCGAAGCTAGGTACCTTATTCCTTTTCTTTTAAAACAATACAGTAAACTTTAATGAGTATTATATTGTTTTCATTTTTTTATCTTTCCTCAAGTTTCCACAATTAAATTTTTACCATATAAGTCAACAAACATTAACCTCCTAAATACAGCATGAATTTAAATCATAACTCAACAGCCAATGTAAGCACATACTGTAACTCAATGGACTTCAAAAGAAGTCATTATAGATTTAAAAAATATGATTTGGGTTTTTTTATTTTCTAAAATTTCTGTTTTTCATTAGGGGCTGACTTTGAAACTCATCATTACATTCTAATGATTCTCAATTTCTCCACTGCCTTGCTCTTGTTATGAATCACCAAATGTTAATAAATAATAGAAAATCCAAAATTAGCTGACATAAGGGACAATTTTGTTTTCACTGTCTTTCCATGGACAAACTTGCACTCATTTTCTTTACCTCTAATACAAAGATCCTGTTAATTTTGCAACAATCCGTCCATATTTTGGTTTTGCTTTAATCTTCACCTCGCTTCCTTATTCCCACCACCCCCTGCCAATTCCGTTGTAATGAGTTTTTATTATGTTGAGCATGATTGTTCATCATTGATAGAAAGTTCTGGTATTTTCATACTTTCAGTGAATTCCAATGAGGTTGACTGAATACAGATGCTGCTTCTTTTTTATGACTCACCAAATTGGCCTATGAATAAATCTGAAACATTCTTGAGAGGTTATATTTTAGCTTTGAAATGATTAGCAAGCTCATAGACAGATGGGTGGCTCTAATCTGCTAGGAGTGCCTACATTGTTGCAAGATTTAGTATGTCTAATTGTAGGGGAAGAAGTCTGTTCCACTTTTCCTTGGCTTTTTGAGACAGATACCCATTTAGACACTTTGTTGTTGGACATTTGAGGAGTTCATTGATAGGAGTTCAGTTCCTATCATACAGGGCTGCACCTACACTCCTTAATTCTCTCATTCTAGCTGGGAGGATCCTACCATACTTTGAGACTCATGAGCACAGTGACTGGACTCGGTTCTTTTCTGAATTCTCAGTGTGTGATCCAATGCTTGGCATATAATTGACACTTGATTTGAAACTGATCAATCAGATATGGTAAAACTCCTTCCATCCCAATCTCCTTTATTCTGTATAAATCATTTCAAATGACAAACCTAGCCCCTTGGACCGCAAGGAGATCCGACCAGTCCATCCTAAATGAGATCAGTCCTGGGTGCTCATTGGTAGGACTGATGCTGAAGCTGAAACTCCAATACTTTAGCCACCTCATGTGAAGAGTTGACTCATTGGAAAAGACCCTGATGCTGGGAGGGATTGTGGGCAGGAGGAGAAGGGGACGACAGAGGATGAGATGGTTGGATGCCATCACTGACTCGATGGACATGAGTTTGAGTAAACTCTGGGAGTTGGTGTTGGACAGGGAGGCCTGGCGTGCTGCGATTCATGGGGTCCCAAAGAGTCGGACATGACTGAGTGACTGAACTGAACTGAACACCATTACATCATTACACCAAAGTCAACAATAGCTGTTGTAATTTAAACTAATGGGCTTGGGAAGTAGTCTTCTAGATTAGATTTCCAGCTTTACCACTGACCTGCTCTGTGAACTTGAACAAGTGACTAAATTGCCTCAAATTTTCTGTCTACAAAATGGGAATGATCCTAGTACCTAAGTGACAGGATTGCATTTAGTGGCACATTTTTCAGGATAGTGCTGTATAAATGTAAATCCATATAGTCTAAAGGTAATGGAAATGAAAATAAGAACACAAGCATCTCTAAATACATCTGGTCATATAAATTTTGATCTGAAGAAATGCACAAGGAGTTCCTGTCTGGATAAGAAAGCACAGAGAGATCGCACACAATAAAACAATGTCATCAACACTTGTTTGATTAAATTCCGTCTCTGAAACCCTCTTTCATTGGATCTCAAGCCTAAGCCCAGTCCCCCCAACAAGACTGTAAGTTCCTCGAGTGTCAAGTCTGGGTCATAAATTTCTGGGTGACTCACAGAGCAGGTTGGGTTGATAAATAAGAAACAAATGGACTTGTATTACTTTTACAACTTTGTTAGATTGTTTCCATACATCAGTGCTATTCACCTGAAAAATAAAAAGTGGATTGCAAGGTTAACTTTATTATTAACATAGCCCCAGTATTTCCTTCCAACCTTGGATGAATTCATTGGCCATCCACTTCCTCCAAGAATGCACCAATCCCTTATTGTAGACATTTCTGCCCCTTTGGTTTCAGTTCCCACTTTCCTTACCTGGAAGGCAAAGACATCAACAGCTACTGTTAAATTTTTCAAATCTTCAAAAGCAGGAGAGAATGCCAGATCCTTGAGAACAGCAGAGGTGGTCTACTCTTTGAGCACCTGATGTACAACCTTAGGTGACCCCAAGATTTGTGATATCTGAGACCAGTGAGTGGCTTCCTTGAATAAGTGTTCTTGGCTTAATATATCATTGTGGAAGAAATAAACTATTTTCTTAGTTTAAGGAGGACATTGTTTCCTGAAATGCTATTGCTCTTATAAAACTGGGAGCTAAGACAATATTTTTTAGACTAAGGTCTGATTTGGTGGTTCTGGCTGGGATGTGTTGTCACTAGAGTTCTGGTGACCAGCAGTCCTGTCTTCATAAACAGTGGCACGGTAAGAGGTAACAGAGGAGGTGGGTTTGGATCAGTTCAGTTCAGTCGCTCAGCCGCGTCTGACTCTTTGCAACCCCGTGGACTGCAGTACACCAGGACTCTCTGCCCCTCACCAACTCCCAGAGTTTACTCAAACTCATGTCCATTGAGTCAGGGATGCCAGCCAACCATCTCAATCTCTGTCGTCCCCTTCTCCTCCCACCTTCAATATGTCCCAGCATCAGGATCTTGTCAAATGAGTCAGTTCTTTGCATCAGGTGGCCAAAGTATTGGAGTTGCAGCTTCAGCATCAGTCCTTCCAATGAGTACTCAGGAATGATTTCCTTTAGGATGGACTGGTGGGATCTCCTTGCTGTCCAAGGGACTCTCAACAGTCTTCTCCAACACCACAGTTCAAAAGCATCAATTCTTCGGGGCTCAGCTTTCTTTATAGTCCAACTTTCACATCCATAAATGACTACTGGAAAAACCATAGCTTTGACTAGATGGACCTTTGTTGGCAAAGTAATGTCTCTGGTTTTTAACATGCTGTCTAGGTTGGTCATAACTTTTCTTCGAAGGAACAAGCGTCTTTTAATTTCATGGCTGCAATCACCATCTGCAGTGATTTGGGAGCCCCCCCAAATAAAGTCTGTCACTGTTTCCATTGTTTCCCCATCTATTTGCCATGATGTGATGGGACCAGATGCCATGATCTTAGTTTTCTGAATGTTGAGTTTTAAGCTAACTTTTTCACTCTCTTTCACTTTCAACAAGAGGCTCTTTAGTTCTTCTTCACTTTCTGCCATAAGGTTGGTATCATCTACATATCTGAGGTTATTGATGTATCTCCTGGCAATCTTGATTCCAGCTTATGCTTCATCCAGCCCAGCATTTCTCAAGATGTACTCTGCATATAAGTTAAGTAAGCAGGGTGACAATATACAACCTTGATGTACTCCTTTCTCGATTTGGAACCAGTCTGTTGTTCCATGTCCAGTTCTAACTGTTGCTTCCTGACCTGCATGCTGATTTCTCAGGAGGCAGGTCAGGTGGTCTGGTATTCCCATCTCTTTCAGAATTTTCCACAGTTTATTGTGATCCACACAATCGAAGGCTTTGGCATAGTCCATAAAGCAAAAGTAGATGTTTTTCTTGAACTCTCTTGCTTTTTTGATGATCCAACAGATATTAGCAATTTGATCTCTGGTTCCTCTGCCTTTTCTAAAACCAGCCTGAACATCTGGAAGCTCATGGTTCATGTATTGCTGAAGCCTGGCTTGGAGAATTTTGAGCATAACTTTACTAACGTGTGAGATGAGTGCAATTGTGTGGTAGTTTGAGCATTTTTTTTGCATTGCTTTTCTTTGTGATTGGAATGAAAACGGACCTTTTCCAGTCCTGTAGCCACTGCTGAGTTTTCCACATTTGCTGGCATATTGAGTGCAGCACTTTCACAGCATCATCTTTTAGGATTTGAAATAGCTCAACTGGAATTCCATCACTTCCACTAGCTTTGCTCATAGTGATGCTTCCTAAGGCCCACTTGACTTCACATTCTGGGATGTCTGGCTCTAGGTGAGTGATCAAACCATCATGATTATCTGGGTCGTGAAGATCTTTTTTGTATAGTTTTTCTGTGTATTCTTGCCAGGTCTTCTTAATATCTTCTGCTTCTGTTAGGTCCATACCATTTCTGTCCTTTATTGAGCCCATCTTTGCATGAAATGTTCCCTTGGTACCTCTAATTCTCTTGAAGAGACCTCTAGTCATTCCCATTCTATCATTTTCCTCTATTTCTTTGCATTGATCACTAAGAAAGGCTTTCTTATCTCTCCTTGCTATTCTTTGGAACTCTGCATTCAAAGGGGTATATCTTTCCTTTTCTCCTTTGCCTTTCGCTTCTCTTCTTTTCACAGCTATTTGCAAGGCTGCCTCAGACAACCATTTTGCCTTTTTGCATTTCATTTTCTTGGGGATGGTCTTGATCCCTGCCTGCTGTACACTGTTACAAACCTCCATCGATAGTTCTTCAGACTCTGTCTATAAGATCTAATCCTTTGAATCTATTTGTCATTTCCACTGTATAATCTCAAGGGATTTGATTTAGGTCATGCCTGAATGGTCTAGTGGTTTTCCCTACTTTCTTCAATTTAAGTCAGAATTTGGCAATAAGGAGTTCATGATCTGAGCCACAGTCATTTCCAGGTCTTGTTTTTGCTGACTGTATAGAGCTTCTCCATCTTTGTCTGCAAAGAATATAATCAATCTGATTTCAGTATTGATCATCTGGTGACGTCCATGTGTAGAGTCTTCTCTTGTGTTGTTGGAAGAGGGTGTTTGCTATGACCAGTTTTTCTCTTGGCAAAACTCTATTAGCCTTTGCCCTGCTTCATTCCATACTCCAAGGCCAAATTTGCCTCTTATTCCAGGTATTTATTGACTTCCTACTTTTGCATTCCAGTCCCCTGTAATGAAAAAGACATCTTTTGGGAGTGTTAATTCTAGAAGGTCTTGTAGGTCTTCATAGAACCGTTCAGCTTCTTCAGCAACACTGCTTGGAGCATAGACTTGGATTACTGTGATATTCAATGGTTTGCCTTGGAAATAAACAGAGATCATTCTGTCATTTTTGAGATTGTATCCCAGTACAGCATTTTGGACTCTTTTGTTGACCATGATGACTACTCCATTTCTTCTAAGGGATTCTTACCCACAGTAGTAGATATAATGGTCATCTGAGTTAAATTCACCCATTCCAGTCCATTTTAGTTTGCTGATTCCTAAAATGTCAATGTTCACTCTTGCCATCTCTTATTTGACCACTTCCAAATTGCCTTGATTCATAGACCTAACATTCCAGATTTCTATGCAGTATTGCTCTTTATAGTATGGGACTTTACTTCCATTACCAGTCACATTCACAACTGGGTGTTGTTTTTGCTTTGGCTCCATCCCTTCATTCTTTCTGGAGTTATTTCTCCACTGATCTCCAATTGCATATTGGGCACCTACCGACCTGGGGAGTTCATCTTTCAGTTTCCTGTTTGTTTGCCTTTTCATATTGTTCATGGAGTTCTCATGATGTTGGACTATCATGGGGTTTGGATATAACAAGCTAAATTTCAACTGGCAGGTTTAAAGCAGATTTCTAAGGTGGCCAGGATAACCTCTTCTCTGAAGAGTTTTAGTGGGCTCAGTCAGAGGCTTTCAAAATGGTCTTCCTTTGATTAAACAAAGATGTTTATCTGTTTTGGACAATAATTTGGTACCAGTCCCCCTTTCCCCTTTAATTTGCCTATTGTTAAATGACGTCATCTTTTCTGAGAGCTGGCATTCAGGAGGCATTGACCTCTTGTGAGTTAAACTCCTCTGTGGCCACTGCCCCCACTCCCTGAGCTAAAGCCAGCCTGAAGTCCCCTCTGATGTATAAATCTCCTTTGCTAATCTGAAATGTATTTGGCCCCTTTCTGCTCACCATGGAATTTCCCTAACTTGTGAATCCAGCTCTCCTTAGTAGTCATTCATCAAAAGGATCCATTTTTTTTCTCCTCAAGGAGATCAGATTAGTACTTTTCTGTTATAAAAAAAAAAAAAAGGTCATTCAGATGAAAAGGCCACTGATCATTAAACACTAGAGCAGCTGTCAAAGGAAGGTACAGCTTTTGCTCCAGAGAGACTCAGGTTCCAGAGCCATACCTGGGATAACTTACAGAGGCCCGTCACAGGGGAGGGCCAGGACAGGGCCTTCGTGAATAGCAGTGTCCAAGCTTCAGGGCCTCAGAATTCACTTGGGAGATGAATAACTCCAGGGCCAGAAAGGTGTAGAATTCACTTAGAATTCTACAAAGCTCTGCACTAGCAAGCCTAGGAATATTGGGTAAATTATCTTCCAACTGAGTCAAACAAATGGACTTCCCTGGATAAAGGTGCTAGAATATGGTGCTCTCCTCTACTACTTTGTCCCTGACTTTTCCCTATGGCTCCCCAGTGTGGACTGCTGGCTTTTCACTTAGTACACATTTCCCTAAATTTGAACCCTGATCTTTATACATTCTGCCTATATATATGCACATGTGTTTGTCTCTGACTTTTTCTAGATGTAACATTTGCAGAATGTTGAAGAAGCAAAATAGTGTGATCCATTCACTTCTATGTCTCAATTTTCAGAAAGTCTGCGCTTCTTCCCTTTCAGTTTGGACTATGTGAACAGGTCACTCCCAGAGTAAAGCTTTCAGGCAGCTGTTTCCTCCAGGAGCAGACAGCGTAGGAGGTAATCTCTCTGATTCTCTTCTCTCTCTCTTTCTCTCTTGCTCTCTTCTGCTTCTTTTATATCTTTTCCTGTTTCTATCACTTTTTTTTCACAGCATATGGGAAATGAAGATTCAATAGTCACTCTTTAATGCAGACAATATAAAACCTAAACATGACAACCCACAGCCTACAGAGGAGACAAAAGTGAGTTCAATAAAACATGAGGAAAAGGAAAATGCAAACCTCAATTCTCCAGAAACTGGTCTTCTTTAGTTATGTGTGATAAGTCTTGCTTCCTGGAGATGACCACTGTAAAATGGAGAAAAACATACCCATGGAAGAGAGATAATCAAATTATCTTTTGACTCTAATCCTATTATTTTAATATATTTTTTAAAAGGCTATTCATTATTGTTAATTAGAAAACATTCTAGTGTCATTTATGTTTTATCTCACTTTCTCTTTCTAAAAGGTCAAAGAGCAATAATTAAGGACTTACAAGTGCCAAGTAGGGCAGCTAAAGACTAAGGAATCCATTCTGCAGAACTGGAAAACTTGTATTTGATTTATATACAGATCCTTTCTTTTTTCTTCATTTTGGTTAAATGTAACAGTTGCAGAAAGCATTCCCCATAATATTGGTTTTGCTTCTCTAAAAGAAAAGTAGAATTATGTACTCTTATTGTTATAATAATCAGTGATAATAATAAATATTGGTGATAAATATTATTTAAATTATAACAGATATTACTACTAAGTATAGTAATAATTATTATATGAAGGTTTGGTTCTTAGGAAACAAGATTTGATTATCAAGACTCTTTTCCAAAAACCTTGATTTCGATGAGTGAATAAGGAAGATGGCTGAACATCCTATCTTCCTGTCTTTCATATAGACGGCTCCACTGTAGCTGTGGGTTTCCCAGGTGGCTCAGTGGAAGAGAATCCGCCTGCCAGTGCAGGAGCCACAGGAGACACATGTTCAATCCCTGAAGGAGGAAATGGCAACCCACTCCAGTATTCTGGCCAGAAAAACCCCAGGAACAGAAAAGCATTGTGGGCTACAGGGTTGCGGAGTCAGACACGACGGAGAGGCTGAGCACACATAACATGCAACTGTCGCTGTACCATGAAGAAAAGATGCGCCCTTCTCACTGTTTTCCTGAAAATAATTCAATTGTGCTATACGTCTTAAAAAATAGTAGAATCTCTCAGTATGTGTTTCTTCTGTGTTTGCTTGCATGTGTGAAAAATGTCTCTATAAACATTTAAGAGATTAACTTTGACTCCCCCATTTGGTTTTAAGCTCTCTGAAATTAAAAATGAGCCATTTATTTTGATGGAATAGGACATAAAATTGGTAAGCCTTCTCCTTTTATCACTCAGAACTGTCTCTTAATTCTCTCTTAAATTTATGAGGTCTTTATATCTACTCTGTTTTCTTTTCATTTTCCTTATAATTCCTCTTCCAACAGCATTTGCTTTTTAGCAGTCCCTGAAGAACTCCTGTTGTCATCATTTAACATTTGAATGGCAATAATATTTTACAAAATGCTTTACAATTGCCTTTTACAAGATATTCTCATGCCTTCAATAACTCCTAGGTTATTATTCAGAGTCCAGAGTTCTGCCATTATTTGTAAGCATACAGGCATTCCGTCTCACTCAGACTTTTCCAGTAGGTTTGGAAACCTTTCACTGGAAATCATGTTCAGTTTTAAGCTACACAGGTTTTGAATACATTAGTTGTAGGAGTCAGAACTTTCTTGTGGTTTCTTTGTTCTTAAATAGGAAATGCCATTTTAGATCAAAAGGAAACGATTTTATTTTGTCTCTTCAGATTCTCTGAAACATACAAGAATATGGGGTAATTTGATGCACACAATATTGAACCTGGAAAATCCTCAAATAGTAGATGAGATAAAAAATACAGTAGTCCTAAGAAATACGAGTAATAGGAATACATACTTAAAACTTCAGACCTACCCCTGAATGGGATTTTAAAATAGCATATATTTTAAAAAGATTCTTTGTGTCTCCACTGTTAACAGAAATTCTGATCTGTATCACCATACAGTTAAAGAATTTAGTATGAATGCTGATTTATTGATGTACGTTATTTTAAGAGTATATTTATACTTCTCCCCTTCCTGTTCCCAAATAGTCCCCAGAATAGTGAAGCTTTGAAGTGATTTTCCCAAATACCAAACTCTCTCAAGTTCTGTAAGATTTAGCCATTGACTACAACTTGGGACAATTTCTATATGTGGTCTTTATAAGAAACCACAACTAAAGCTCTTACAGGTTTCCACCATGAGCACATTGGAGATTCGTTAGAGAAATCTGGTGGAGGATAGGTGCTCTGCTTTATGGAGTGTCTTTACACTCGGATGTCTGAATAGACAACATGCTTCTTTAAATCTCGTAACTAAAACAGCTTGAGCTAAAGTCAACACATTTTTCTCCTTGGTAACATTTTTGACTTTGCTTATTTTTCATTGCTCTACTGTACTTTGCCTAACAATCAGTTAAATCCATTCTCCTAGAGCAGTTATTCCAAAACTTTTTCATATCAAGTCACATATAAAATGATTATACTTGTTCAACACACCAGGGGAGGATTTTGAAGGTTTCTATGTGGCACTTGGTGAAAAAAATATATATTGTATTTTCTTTAGCTTATATAGATATGCTAAGAAAAGCAAACCACAACTGCTAGGTAGAATGTTACATGCTGAATTTGTATAATGATTTCCAAATAAAATCTTTTCACATTTTAAATGAGAAATTGGAGCTTGCTTTAGCATAATAGCATTTGATGATATAGTTTTATCATGTGCTGGCTACACATACATCCTAGTCAAGATTTCTTTCATGGTGATTCTTGACAGAAATCATCTGTGAGAAACCTGTTCACAGGAGTAGCAGGTAGCAAATGGCAAAAGCATATTTATTACCTGTTTTCCTTTTGACCAGACTCCTTCATATCACTGAGCAGAATTCAAATAATTCAAACTCTTTAAATTAAACATAAATGGTATATCAATCTTTTAAACATAACAATTTTCCCTTTCTTCTATTGATAAATATATTTGAATTTCTTATTATACAAGTGTCAAATCCAACTGATAATTTTTAAAAATCAAGTATTTCAAACACTGATGAAAATTTTCCTCAACACATCTTACTGTGGTGTTCAGATATTTTTGTAAATACCTGAATTATTGTATTGAGCACACATCTCTTGCAAATTATTTTAATCTTGAATTATTTTAAAGTTGAAATTTTTGCTTTGTCATTAAATATTAATTTTTACCCATAACCTTTGTAAATATCCACTCAATAAGTCATTTTTCAGCCAAAATCTATACTTTAACAAATCTTTAAAGTGAAAAATATCCAATCTTTCAGTTTCTCTTTTAGCTTATAAACTTCACAAAACTCCTCCTTTGCATAGCCAGTGCAATTAAATATGAAACAGAAGAAAGTGGCATTCTGATGGTATTTTTTGCAAAAATCTGAAAATAGATAAGACTGTGGATGCTTGGATTTTATTAGATTATCATTTTGATAATATATGCAATTCAGATCTACAGACTGACATTTATATCTGAGAGCACTCATGTGAATAAAACAACATATCATTAAGTCTCTAGAGTTCAGAAGGAATTCTTGATGTAAAACCTTCTTGCTACCATAATATTTATTTCTAATGACTGTTGCAACTCTAGTAATTTGTTAGGAAATCTTCTGGCAGAGTAAATATGATTCTCCCCAGTACTTTTCCTTCAGGTACAGATTCATATGCTTTCTGACAAGCTATTATTACTATTAGTATTACTCAGTAATGAGAATTAATTTTAATTTATAATTGGGTCAATATTGTCTCTATCACCTGACATGTTATCAATGAATCTACAAATATTGTTATTTAAAAATAGGCCCTTTTGGATTGCTTTGTTCAGTTAGTTCTGCTTAATGCACAAATGTATCTCTGACAGTGTGGTGAAAAGAATAATTCTGTGATAATGTGAGAAAGTTTTACTTTAGATTAAGCCACCACAGGAGTAGGTTTTTTGAGTTCAACATGTTGCCATTTTTAGAACTAATCTCTTCGTAAAAATCATATTTCTTACTTTGCTCCTTAAAATGTTCAAATTGTTCTCTGTGCACAGTGACTCTACTGCCAGATGTCAGTGTTTTGTTTTATTGGTGTCATTATTTCATTTGCTAATTTTTCTACGTAAATAAGATAATTAGGCCAAGAGAAAATTTATGAAAGCATATGAATCTGTATCTAAAATAACCATTTATTGTTGATTTTAGAACTTAAACTACACATTTGAGCTACCGGGTTTGTGTTGTATGTATATGAAGATATATTCATTTTGTTGTACATTTGGTATGAAAATAAATAGCTATAAAAAGTAACCCTATCTAAATATAAAGTTCTTCACTGTAGGCCTTTATGATTCACGTTCAGTTTATTTCAAAATACATATTTTCCAACTACATTTGTCTATATTTTTAGAAAATTTTTAAAATATCACATGAAAACATCAAATAGTGAAACATTAATTTCCATTTAATTCAATAATTAAAATTCTAAAAAATAAAAAGTAAAAGTATCACTTACTCTGACAAAATATTTTTAGTTTGATTTTCTTAAGCTGTAAATTTTAGGGTCTCCTTAAAAATTGATTTGATAGAATTACTTTTAACAATTTTTTTTAAACATTTTAAAAAATTTCTAACAGGATAAAATAATTCACTGTGAAATCCATTTAAAAATCAGGTCTCAGCCAATTGCTAACACCAAAAGCTAATGACAATACTTTTTAAAAGATAATTAACAAATTACTTCATCCCTTCCTTGACCTTCTTCCACTTAGTTGCCCCTGAGCTACAGAGAATTTTGTTGGTTCTATTTTTCATAAGTAGAAAATTCTAAAATCCCTTTTGGAAACCATCATAGTATTAAATAATTGAGAAATATTTCTCATATAATTGAGATTACCAGTTTTCTCCTTATTTGTCTCTTTAACCACTCCACTTCCTTCACTTTTCACTGCCCTCACCCGGGGTCAAATACTTAGACTTTCACATAGTTTCTGAACCCTAAGGACACTCCCTCAGCCAAGACAACCTATGAATGGCTGGCCATCCGGTGTGACAGCCCCCAAGGTTCAATTCAACAGCGTCTCGTTGTCCACAGAGCCAGCTCCACTCTCTCCCCGGCATGCAGGACCCTCCGGAGTGCGGGCCCAGTCTGCCTTCCTAATCCGGCTTTTTATTGCTCCTCCCTGTCTGCACTCTACACAGTTCAGCTCAGTGGCCTTTGTTAGCATCCTTGTAGTAAAGAATGCGCCTGCAGGACAGGAGACCTATGTTCGATCCCTTGGTCGGGAAGACCCCCTGGAGAAGGGAATGGCTACCCACTCCAGTATTCTTGCCTGGAGAGTCCCATGGACAGAGGAGCCTGGCAGGCTATAGTCCATGGGGTTGCAAAGAGTCAGACATGCCTGAGTGACTAGTACTTCAATACTTCAGGAAGAGTGTGACCAGGAAACAGTAAGTGCTATGAGGAGCTAGTTCCAAGTAGAAGTAGTGACATCAGGAGAACTCGGGCCAATTTCAGTGTTTCTAACTTGTCCTAACCTAGCTAGTCTCAAGCCACTTGGAATGCTTTGTTCCCACAGAAATGTCTGAAGGGACATACTAACAGTTAAGTTCAAATAACTTGTCCCAGGGAGTCTCATCTGATCAATTATCCTGGCAACATACTTTTTATTTGAGTCATAGAACACTGTATTTTGGCATTTACTGAACTCTGCTATAGCTGTTTTTGTTTCTTCAGTTTATCTCCAACTACATATTTTTGATATACCAAGACAGAATCCTTAATGTATTGCTTTTTTGTATATCATATGGTCCTTGAGATAATCTTTTTCATAATAGGAGCTTTACCAAATACTTGCTGAATCAAAACAAATGTGTTTGTAAAACCTACTCAAATATTGACATATTGTATTAAGATAACTTAACACATTTGAGGTAGTTAATCTGTCAAGAAAATGGTATTTAAAGCAACTGGGGTTTCTCAGAAACTCTAAGGTAAAGTCACCTCCTTTTCTGGAGAAAGTTATCTGGTATTTCATAAGTTTGATAATAATAATAACATTTAGGAGGAAAGCAGCAACTCCTTTATTTTCAAAATAAAAATGTGAATATATTTTATGACAGTGCACGCTCTATCACAAAATTCCGAAAGAGATCAGAGTTTGCACATAAACCAGTTTTATAGTCATCAAGTACAGGAAAACATTTGTGAAGTTGTTGGTAACCAAAGGTCCATTCCAAATCACAATCAAAATGCTCAACAATCTTCTATGAAGTGCCCTTTGGATTTGATTAGAAATTAATCATTGCTTTATTCCTACCATTTAATACTGATTTTGAATATGTATTTGATTAGCTACTTATTCTAAGGAGTAGGAAAGTCAAGCAGACAGAGCAAATCTGTATTGTTTTGTAGTAATGAGACTATATTTATGGTTTCCATTTCTATTTGACTTTGTTGTTTATAAATTAGTTCACCACTTAATACTTTATTCTATAATATGAGCCTTCTGAAAAATAAAATGAAATAAGGAGAAGATAAAATATAATAAAATAAACATACACTTACCTTTTGGAGAAACTTAGTTTCCTTTCCTGAAGAAGGCAGTCAAAAGTACTAGCATATAGGTTTCCTAAACCAACCTCCAGGAATATTTGTATGATCCAATCTGTTGACAAGTTTTGTGGCAAACCAGGCTGTAATCCTTTGATATCACTGAAAAAAAGATTTTGCTTCCTGAAGAAAGAAAATAACGATCATTTTTAAGCATAACCAGTGAACAGATTTAAGATTCACAGACCCTGAAAACTGGAAAAGACACAGCTCTGCATAACCTCTCACTTCTCTCAGAGAAAGAAATGAGGCACAAAGAGGTTTCATCAAATGGTCATTTAAAGACAAGCCTCGTGGATGAGAGAGGGACTTAGAATTGTAGGTGTCCTGAGTCCTGGTACAGTGTTCTCCCCACCGTTCTCACTTTCCTTTTGCTAATGACATTCTAGTTTTATCTGTAAGGCTCAGGTGCATGAGTATGCCACACTGTCTTTTACAAAACTAAGAAAATTTCAGCTGGATGAGCACCACTCCATAGTTAGCAGCTCTTAAATATTTAGTGAGAAGGGGAAAGCAGCTGGGGAAGAAGCGCTTCCGTGCTTAGTTGTTCAGTCGTGTCCACTCTCTGCGACCCCATGGACTGTAGCCCGCCAGGCTTCTCTGTCCATGGGATTCTCTAGGAAAAAATACTGGAGTGGGTTGCCATTTTCTCCTCCAAGGGATCTTCCTGACCCAGGGATCAAACTCGTGTCTCCTGCATTGCCAGTGGATTCTTTACCCGCTGAGCCATCGGGCCAAGACGAATGTGGGAGAATGATCTGAGAAGGAACCTGTGGGAGGTTTTCAAACAATTGTAGTTGTAAGTCAAGTTACAGAGTGAAATTCTCCTTATGTCCAGCTTGGGCTTCCCAGATGACTGAGTGATAAAGAACCTGCCTGCCGATCCCTGGGTTGGGAAGATCCCCTGGAGGAGGGCATGGCAACCCACTCCAATATTCTTGCCTGGGAAGTCCCATGGACAGATGAGCCTGGTGGGCTACAGTCCATAGGGTCACAAAAGAGTTGGACACGACTCAGCAACTAAACAAGGTCCAGCTCTTATATCTGACCATGAAAGTACTTTGCTCCACATGGTCACCAGGCAGAGTTTTGCTTACCTAATGAGTTAGAATTAGAGGGTTAAGTTGGTGACAAGATCAGATGGGGATTTTGAATCACTTGATGTAGAGTCCAGTTTACAAACAATCCTGTTTCTATCGCCACTGGGCTTCATTTACTTGCAGAAGCACAATTCAGGTTATCTTCCTCAGTCCTTTCATCAAAGCCTTGGACAGTATCCATGTTATTTTTTAAAATATGAGAACAAACAAAATCATTCTATTCATGGAAGAAATATCCCTCTAACTTATAAATTAAACCTGAAGAAAACTTCTCCCTTTCTCAGGAATGCTTATAAAGAAAAAAAAAAATCATTTTTCATGACTGAGAAAAGCTTTCCTGTTGACTGGTTGATTAAGGGCTTTGGCCCAAAGGTCTGATTTGACCTAAAGAAAAATTGTCACACTGGAACAATCTGGGAAAACGTTTCCATTTTCAGAGTATGGGTGAGAATAAACTTGTGCTTTTCCACAAGAAATAATTTCTGCAAGTTAATCACATCCTTATGTTTCAAGACAGAATTGGGAGCCAAACTGGCAAAGAGACATGGCACAACTAACTTTCTGAATCCATAATCTATCTCGTTTCTCCTTGCAATTATTTAAAATTTAAACCAGCTTCACTCAGATTCAACATATTTCTATGTGCCCCCGAACTCATCCTTTGTTCAATAATTAGCAGCAATTTTATTTGGTATAATATTTGTTGAAAAATTACACCATTTGTTGCAAAGACAATCACTGAAAACTTTCAATTATTTATTGAGTGTGATCATCTCCACCACGTCTTCTGTTAATTAAGATAGTCAAGAATGAGTTGTGTTTAAAGCCATAAAGTCGAGCCTGGTTAGAGCTTAGAGATTTTGATTTGTGTTACCCCTTAAATTCTCCTGAGCTAAGTCATACAGGAAGACCATGAAGTAAATTTCTTCCTGATCCCATTTCTCCAGACACAGGAACATTTTTTGAAAAAAAGGTCTCAAATCTGCCGATAAACACTGATGAAATCTGTACAGCCATATGCATTTTAAAGGCTCCACTTTCACGCCTTTTACTCGTAATTTAAAAAATTAAGCTGCTGCTGTCACTTTGATGAAACAAGTTTAAAAAAAAATAAATTGCAAAATATGGTTTAAAAAGTAAATTCACCGAACTCTATAATATTATTAAATATTCCATTTTGCTGAAGCTACAATGAAAAGAAAAAGACATTATCATAAATCCCCATTAGAAATGCATATTTTTAGAAAATTCAGAAGAATTTCTAAGCAATACATAGCAATCATTGGTACTGCAGGCTAAGAAAACCACCTTAAATATGTACTAATAACTTTAGCCTCAAACTCTTTTTGACAGCCTGTTTTGTGTATAGGTTTCTTCAAATAAAAAAAATAGTATATATTTATATTTTAAAATTAAAAAACACTAAAATAACGTAACCTACCACCCAGAAAATTAATATTATACTAGTTACATGTTAATGTATCTCTTTCAAATTTATTTTCTGTATACTCTTACTAAAATGTGAAATATATTCCATACAATGTTTGTAATCCACTCAGTATCTTAGTGTGTAGGACATATTTCCATATCACCAATATTATTTAATAAGCTAACTTCAATTTTAAACATTAACTAATCTTCTGTTATTGGATCTTTGCATCATTTCCAAGTTTTTGTTGTCTTAAACAATACTGTATTCCTTCTTATCTTTCAGTCTTTGAACATTTCCATAATTATTCCCTTAAGAAAATATCCTAGAAATGGAATTTCTGGGTCAAAGATTAGTATATATTTTAAGACTTGTAATATATATTGCCAAAGTGCCTTCCAAAATTGTTATAATTTATCCTTCCAGCCTCTGTGGACAAATGAAAAAAAAAAAAAAAACACTTCTCTTAATCTTTAGTAACCTTAAGTGTTATAATTTTAAATTATTCTTTGGCAATTAGGTTAGTGAAAATTGCATTCCTTTATGGATTTAACTTGCATGGCTTCAACTGAAACTTTTTTCCCAAAGGAACCCCAAATAAGTTAGAGATGGTTAATAAGGTGATGTCAAATAATGCAGCTCAGAGTTTCCTAATTCACAAGCTCAATGGTGCAAATTTCTCCCATGCACCCCCATTTACAGGTACCATCTCTTGTCTTAAAGAATGCCTTTTATCCCAAAACTAAAATGATAATCTATTAAAATTGTATCATAATATATATATTTAAAATATCTCCTAGAAATATTTTTACATATATCCTCACATAGCTTCTCTATTTTAGTATCATTCTAGCAAAGACAGGCCTTTCCCAGTGGCTCAGCGGTAAAGGATCCGCCTGCAAGGGAGTAGCTGCAGGAGACGTGGGTTAGATGCCTGGGCTGGGGAAGATCTCCTGCAGGAGGGCCTGGCAACCCACTCCAGTATTCCTGCCTGGAGAATCCCATGGACAGAGGAGCCTGGCGGGCTACAGCCTATAGGGTCGCAAAGAGTCTGCCATGACTGAATCGACTTAGCATGCGTAGGCACGCAGCGAAGACCACCAGCTATACCACCAGTGTTGTTTCTCTATCCTGGTATTATTCTAGGAGCCCCTGTCAATTCACTGGGAAGGCTGTGGAAGAATCCCAGGGAAATTCAACTTTCTATGTGTTATAGTGTGTTCTTCCCTATTCAGAACAAGCGAGGTCACCCAAAGGCTCAAATTAACTGTTTTGACTGGATTTACCCATCACTTAAGGAAATCACTTACTCTGAACACAGGTTTGAATAGTAATTTGTCAGAACAGAAATCACTTCATTTAAACTGGCTCAGTGATTTTCACACATAAACTTACCCTCCATAAAACATTCGAGAAAGGAAAAATGGAGTGATCTGGCAGTGGAGTGAAAGGGAGGAAACATCTGTAATCAATGAGTGCATAATTGTTCAAGGCTTATTACCTGCTGAGCATGGTGCTAGAACTACAGGAGATTAGAAATCTAGACAAGTGTTTCTGTCCTTAAATTGCTTACAATCTGAATTATTCAAGGATCAATGCAAGACAGTAAGTTGATCTATGCCAAATGATGCAGTAATATGTATTTTATGGGAATGGGCTCAATTCAGGGTTTTGGAAGGATAGGACTGTGATGGGAAGAGAGCAACCAGCCTCACTCGTGGCCACCTGTGTTTGTTTCTCTTTTCTCCCTCAGCTTGAATTGTCTTCTTCTCTGAACAGATGACTAACTTTGATTTTATTATTTATTTTAAAATTTTGTTTAGGGAAAATATAAATAAAATTAAAGGAAAATTATAAAACTGGGAAAAAGATTGGCACATCTTTGACAAAGGGCTAATAATTTAAGGGCAATTATCATTTCAGTAAGGTCTGATGAACACACCAATTGGAAAAAAAAAAATTGAGCAAAAGACCTAAACAGGCAACTATCAAAAGTGGTACAACTCTGCAATTAAAATATGACAAAATATTTAACTTCATTGGCAATTAAAGAGAACTGAACTATCCATACTATCTGGTAAAATTTGTGTGTGTGTATTAAAACACATACACAATAATTCATGCTTTACCACATAAGATTCTTGAAGGAGTTGTCACTTTAAGGAAAATAAGCAGCCATCACTTTTAAAATGTGACAGATGTGCCCTTAAAGGGTGAGTATTACTTTGCAAATATGCTATCTACTGGGTGTATTTGCAAATTCATACAAAACAGGACCTATTTTCTGGCACATCTTTGGTGACTGCTTAAAAGGTAAATATATATTTACTTTAAAATGAAGAAATAGCTAACATTTAACTGGAGAGAAGACCAAACTTTCTTAATCCGGAATTTGAAACTGACTTAGTGTATGGGTTAGAGTGTGAGCAGTAGTAGGTCTTTGAAGCTTAAAGTTTAATCCTTTTTAGATCATCAAGAACTTGAGTGTGTTCGTGTCTGTTTCTCATAAGTGCACATTATAAACACTATCTGTCATCATCCCATGAAGTGTGGTACAGTTGATAGTTTTAGTGAGCAAGAAATCACTTTAGGGTAAAAAGTCAGTTTTTAAGACTAGGGATGGGATCTGCTAAACAGAGGTGCAATGGAGACATTTGCACCATAAGGCTTGTGAATTACGCAAACACTGGGCTGAATTCTTTGACGCCACCTACTACAACTTATTATTTGGAATTCCTTTTTTTTTTTTCCTTAAAAAAAAAAGGTAGTTCCTACTACCACCCAGTAAAAAATGTACTCAGAAATCTTTTCTTGTTTTGCATATGATTGGTAGCATACCTTTTAACTGCTGTAAGTAATAAAAATATATATGTGCAAGTTGGCTATAAGAAATGCCAAAGTTTCACCTAATAAAATTTTGGTATGCCTCAGTTTTCAAAGTAAATTTGATTTATTTGAGCCACCAGCCGTCCGATGACAGCCCTGTGTTTTTTATATGAGTCATGTCCCAAGGGGTCTAGAATATGCCAATGGTGTACCTTGGAATGGATCCAGTGTCCGCAAACAGGTTTTCATTAGACTTTGATGCCAGTCGCTTTTGGGAGCAGAGAGGCTGCTGAAAACCAGCTTTACTTTGGGATCACTTCTTTCTTTTAGAAAAAACAACAAAAGATCTTTTTTAGCTAAGCTTTGCGCCTCCACATTGTAGGTGTATGGTAATATTTTAGAGAGCAGTAATCTGTTATTGCAGGTGGTCGGGCTTCAAGCACTTCCGTATTTTGAGAATAGATCAGACGAAGTGCAACAACTTTTATTGAAAAATTGCCGAATTTGAAAATTAGAAACACATTTTCTGTGGCTAAGATTAAGTTAGCATGTATTACAGTCACTTGGACTTTTCTGTAGCACTAAGGGGAATATAATTACATAGGTTATTCCACATGTCATGAGATTGGAACCTTAATCATAGTTAGAAATCTTTATCATGCTGACGTAGACCCTTACACTTTAATCTCTAGTAATTGAGGGGCTTTCCTATTTTTTTTATTAAGAATATAGAGTATGCAAGTGAATGAGAATTAAAACAAACCCACCTTTTATTTTCATGCAGTAGAAGCAAGTTTTATTCCTGATTTTTTAAAAATAGTGTATTCTTTCCTGGTCTGAGAGGTTATATATGAGGATAGAGTCCAAGATTGTCCTTTAAAATCTATTTTAACACACACATATATATCCATGAAAATATATGTATGTGTGTATATATACATATGCACACACACAAACATTTTTACGGAACTTAGTTTAAAAATGAGATTGAGAGTCTTATTGAATCTAAAAAAAGTAGACGAATATTGTTTACCTTGTGGCCATAAAGCCTAAGGGTTTTATCAAATGAAAATTTGTTACTTGAAGCAGGGTTACTACAAAGCTGGTGCTCTGGGACAACCCAGAGGGATAGGGTGGTGAGGGAGGTGGGAGGGGTGGTTCTGGATGTGGGAACACATGTATGTGGCTGATTCATGTAGATGTATGGCAAAAGCCATCACAATACTGTAAAGTAATTATTCTCCAATTAAAATAAATTAACCAATTCTTTTTTAAAAGAAAATTTGTTACTACCAGAATAACCAGATGAAAACAAAAAAGGAAAGGGGGAGAAAAAAAAAGAAAGTCCAAGAGAATCCCAGGGGACTTAAGTCAACAGAAATATTGCCAAACAGAAATATTGCCAAAGATTCAGAGCATAACCATGACATTTCTTGTCATCTGAGAAAATGGCAACCCACTCTAGTGCTCTTGCTTGAAAAATCCCACGGAGGGGCATGATAGTCCACGGGGTCACAGAGAGTAGGACATGACTGAGTGACTTCACTTTCACTTTCTTTCACTTTCACTAAGAATACAATGACATTGTCTTCTGACTCAGAAAATGTGTCCTGTGTCACTCTAAATGAGGAAGAAACATGTTGTTGCTCTTCCCGTGATACAAACTGTGGTACTGCATCTTTTTTGTTGTTCAGAAAAAAGCCAGTTTGAACCTTCCGTTTGGATCCAAGTCAGTAACACAATAAACTGCTTCAGTCAACCAACCAAACAAGGGCAGCATTGACCAGATTTTATAAAACAAAATAGAATAAAAATATTCCATGTTTAAGAGTACAAGGTCCAGATGCTTAGGTACTATCATTGAAATCCAGATTCCACCACTTGCCAAGTGTATAACAACCTTGGGAATGTGACTCAACTTCTCTTTGGTACTATTTCTTTCTCCTATTTAAAATAAGGATAATAACATACCTACATCATAGGGTTATTGTGAAAATTAAATGAGTTAACACATATGAAAAATTTCAGAACAGTCTCTGAAACAAATGGCTATACGAGCACTTGCTATTATAACAGTTGTTTAAAAAATTCTGACAAACAGGACTAGAAGCATTCAAGAGAAAGCAGCTGGGCTTTCAAAATTCTTGTGCATAAAATAAAACAGCCACCTGATTAAAAAAAGAGAAAACTTTAGAGAGTGGACTATTATATCATTAATGGTCAATTATATGATGTAGGCTCTTGGTTTTCAATCATTTTTGCTTGGGTAACTCTTCCTTTTTTTTTTTTATTAGCTATGAGCCCCCTTCTCATATTCATAGGTTGATATCTGAAGTTGCATATTATAGTTTTTTTTTTCCTTTTTATTTTTTTGTCATACATTGATATGAATCAGCCATAGATTTACACGTATTCCCCATCCCGATCCCCCCTCCCACCTCCCTCTCCACCCGATTCCTCTGGGTCTTCCCAGTGCACCAGGCCCGAGCACTTGTCTCATGCATCCCACCTGGGCTGGTGATCTGTTTCACCATAAATAGTATACATGCTGTTCTTTTGAAATATCCCACCCTCACATTCTCCCACAGAGTTCAAAAGTCTGTTCTGTATTTCTGTGTCTCTTTTTCCGTTTTGCATATAGGGTTATCGTTACCATCTTTCTAAATTCCATATATATGTGTTAGTATGCTGTAATGTTCTTTATCTTTCTGGCTTACTTCACTCTGTATAAGGGGCTCCAGTTTCATCCATCTCATTAGGACTGATTCAAATGAATTCTTTTTAACGGCTGAGTAATATTCCATGGTGTATATGTACCACAGCTTCCTTATCCATTCATCTGCTGATGGGCATCTAGGTTGCTTCCATGTCCTGGCTATTATAAACAGTGCTGCGATGAACATTGGGGTGCACGTGTCTCTTTCAGATCTGGTTTCCTCAGTGTGTATGCCCAGAGCATATTATAGTTTTATATAGATATATCAGATATAATCACCAATGCATTGAAAATACCAACCTTTTCACTTTTAAATGGAGTCAGTGAAATCTAGCGTAGCTATTTGATACCCATTGTTTCCTATTTTTAAATATGCAGACTGACTGCCAGTGGGCTCTAAAGAATTTCTGGGATGATAGGGACAGGAATGTTGCACAACTGCCCTGCTGTTCTGTTGCTAAGTCGTGTCCGACTCTTTGTGACCCTATGGAATACATTCACTAAAAATCAGTGCATTGCACTGTTACAATGGGTGCATTTATGACATAAAATTATACCTCAAGAAAGCAGTAAAACATTCACAAACAAGCTGGAAATTTTACATTGTTTTTTTCCCTCTTTTGATCTATATTTCCATCCTACTTCTCCTGTTGAATCCCATCCTACTGGAGTATATATACTGGAGTATATACTGGTTGTATATTTCCAGGATTAAAAGTCTTATCCGAGGATCCAAAAGTTCTTTGTGACAAAAGTATGTATATAAATTTTAATTTAAATATTTTTATTGTATTACATAAGGCTCTAAATATTAAACCATTTATTCTATATTGGATTATTATAATTAGCACACAGCTGATCAAAAGCAACATTAACACACTAAATTTTGTATACATGTAAAAATGAACATAGATACACATAATTTAATGAAACAAGTGGAACTTTTTTCATTTTGTTGGTCCTTTTCAGCTTGTCATTACCAAATTGAATAAAATCCAATATCAATTTTATTTCAAGGTTTTGGTTTTATAGATTTAAGCACCAAGAAACACTTTTTTTTTTAACATAAATCATAAGACAGAGAAGGAAGGAGCTTATATAAACAATATGTTGTTGTTGTTAAGTGGTAAGTCATGTCTGACTCTTTTTTGACCCCATAGACTGTAGCTTGCAAGGCTCCTCTGACCATGGGGTTTCCAGGCAAGAATACTGGAGTGGGTTCCCATTTCCTTCTCCAGGGGATCTTCCCAACCCAGGGACTGAACCTATATCCTCTGGCTTAGCAGGCAGATTCTTTACCAGTGAGCCGCATGGGAATCCCATAAACAATGTGACTCAGGGTGTTTTTTCTTTCAGTGTTATACACCTAGAGAGATCTATTATTAAAATCCTTTAATGATACAAGCTCCATTAGGTCCTCTCTCAATTTTACTGAAAGGAAAAAACTGAAAACCACCAGACTTACAAGTCAATCATTATAATCAACTACTTTCTTAGCACTGACATTATATTTTTGAAGTTTTCCTTTGCTTGGTACTGTGAAGGTTTTTACAGTTTTATAAGATTTTAGCTGAACAGGTGTGCCTTTCCTTGCAAACTGGGAGAGGGCTGATTGCTAAAGGGAACACCTTAATTACTAAAGGGAACAACTTAACACCTACGTGAGTTTTCATGCAGATCAGTGCTACAAAGGAGCAGACATGAAAGTTGAGGATCTGGAAATTGGTTCCCTTAAAGTCATCCTCAACTCCGTATCAATTGGGAAGTTTGCATCCATTTTAAACAGTGATACTCCAGCGTGAAGACTGATCTGGCCATCACGAAGTCATAAGCGGGAGAAAGTACATTTGGATGCCACTAGTGGGAAGGGAAGCTGATGCGCCAAGGCAGTCAGAACTGAGCCCGCCCTGCAGGAATGGGCAGGCTTTAGATAGGAAGAGGCAGGGAGGATCTTCTAGTCATGGAGATGGAATTGACATGTTATCTGCAGGAGAATAGAAAGAGGCTTCCTAGAACATGAGTGCTGGGAGGGCCAAACAAAAATCCACTTCTAAGCACAAGGCGATTGGCCCTATGTGGTAAGAAGGGCATCCAAGAATACTCTTTTTACTTCTGAACTCTATCAATTCAAAATGGCAATGGCCATACATGGTTAAGAAGACCCTTCTTAGATTAAATACCACTTACATTTAAATGTCCATAAAAGAGCTTTAGTGAAATCACTTTACCTTCTATGTAAAGAAGTAGCTGGGTGACTGGAATTCATTTATTCCTTCAAAACATGTATTAATTTCCAGCTAAACTATGGCTTCCCTGGTGGATCTGTGGTTTAAAAAAAATTTACCTGACAATGCAGAAGACACAGGTTCACTGCTTTGGAAGGGAATATTCCCCTGGAGAAGGAAATGGCAACTCACTCCAGTATTCCTGCCTGGGAAATCCCATGGTCAGAGGAGCCTGGTGGGCTACAGTCCAAGGGACTGCAAAAAAGCTGGACTCAACTTAGCAACTAAACAATGAAAATGCTACATGCTATGTCTGGGGTGACTTTATGAAGTTCTTTTCAGTTCACACTCCAAAATCTCAACTACTCACATACCAGACTATCCAGAACTCTTCTGTTGAAGTGATGTTAGATATTGGATACTGGAACTTCTCTAGTGGTCCAGTGGTTAAGAATCAAGAATCTGTGCTTTGACTGAAGGAGGTGGACTTCTGGGGTGGCGCTAGTGGTAAAGAATCCGCCTGCCAAGACAGGAGACTAAAGAGATGCAGGTTCAGTCCCTGGGCTTGGAAGATCCCCTGGAGGAGGGCATGGCAACCCACTCCAGTATTCTTGCCTGGAGAATCCCAAGGACAGAGGAGCCTGGCAGGCTATAGTCCATGGGGTCACAAAGAGTTGGACACAACTGAAGTGACTTGGTGCATATGCATGCACTGCAGGAGGCACCAGTTTGATCCCTTGTTGAGGAGATGTTGCCTGCTGAGAAGTGTGGCAAAAGACAAACAAAAAACTGGATGTAGAATACTAAAAATGTGTGCTGCTGTAAGGGGCATCCACAAATTCCCTTGGTGCTGTATCCCGCTTTGGGGCCTGGTGACCCCCCAGTCTGTAGTTCCTACGCACCTATCCACACGTTACCCTAGTAACCGAGATGGAATAAAAGACTGCTGACTGCTGACTGTAGTTGATGTAGCAGTGTAAATTGTTTTCTAAGCATAAACAGATACAGACGCATTCTGTATTTGAGTGTATTCACCTTCAGTTGGTAAAATAAGCCACCTCCAAAATACAAATTTTCCAGAAGAATTTCCTTCCAAATGCATTTCTGTCAGAAATAGTCCCTGAGTTGTTTATGGCTACTGACCTTATATTTAAAATGAACCATACTGAAGTCAATCCAAAGGCTTTTCATTCCTTTTAGAACAGCAACTAAAATGAAATGGAAAGCTTATACCTGGAAGGATTTTTGAGTCCAAATTTCCACTTTAGTGTGTTCAACTGCCACCCTGCAAGCCTGAGTCACCCCTTCTCCAACTTTCCCTCTATGACTTGTCATCCTTGAACACAGTCTCCCTGCATGTAGGACCACCACGTGGCTGCTCTCTCCAGAACCCCACTCCAGGACCCAGCTCTAAACCACCCCATTTTCCTGATTTTCCCGCCCCCTGCCAGCCAGGCTGCACTCTGTTCCTCCCTGTGCCCTAAACTCCCCTGAATGTACTGAAACATCTATGAAAGGATCTGTTTTTTCACATCACATCACTGTGTCTGCCTTACGTTGTTACTTATCTTTGAATCCCTGGCATTTAGGAGAGTTCTTGACACGTGACGATCACTCGGTGCATGCTTGCTGAATGAACAGAGATACTTCTAAGGCCCTAGTGCCCACTATGGAAATAAAGAAAAACAGCCCAACAACCACCATGGGTTTCAATTTTATTACTTAGGATTCATGAGTCAGCGGGGGCCTGTGACATTTAAAGTGAAGGATTTTGGCTTTTGTTTGTTTGCATTTGTTTTGCCTTGCAGCAGCAAATGTCTGTGTGTGTGTGTGTGTGAGAGAGAGAGAGAGAGAGAGAGTGTGTGTGTGTGAGTGTGTGTGTGTGTAAGTAAATATGTGTTTGTAGGAATAGGCATGTGATGTGCCAGACAACTGGCAAGATAGACTTCCCCGTCACCTGTGAATCCTACAGCTGTCTTACTTTTCTACCGTCAGTTTCTCTATTCTACCATCACAGCTTTTCATTCTCTTGCCATAATCTGCTTGCTGCCACACACCCCAGACACACACACACACAGTCCCTCAGGTCAAGTGGTAAGAACAGGAGATAAAAATACAGAAATATGGAAACACCAGGATCCCCACCCCCCACTGCCACCCTATTCGGTGACTCCTCTAGCCAACTCAAAGTGAGATTTGCCATTTTAATTGCCTCACCAATAAGTCTCTCTTGGTTTCCTTCATCTTTGGGGGTAGTTTGTGGGTTTGGGGTGTTGGACATTAAAAGTAGCGATGTTGGAGGTAGGGACTAAGCTGGATAAACATGAAGGACCCTCGGGGTCCTCCAGCATGTGGAGACCCTCTGGTGGAAAATGAACTGGCATGTCTAAGATTCCTGCTGGTGTGGGGGAGGGGCCAAGTAATGACCTAGCTTGTGAAATCAGCCCTCTGGGGCTGGCATACAGTCATAAACCGGGCCAATTAAATTCTTAGAGGAAAATATAATTGTGTCAACTTCAAATGTTGAGCTGAACTATTCAAGAATGAGCTGTTCTTTTAATTGCCCAGCGTCTGAGCCTACCTCTTCCTAGGTTATGCTGGCAGCTAAGGGCAGCTCCAAGATTTTGGTGCCTGGGAACTGGGAATAACAAAACCTTTTGCCCAGAATTTTAGTCTCCCAGAGGGCAAAACTGAACTGATAGTGATTAGACATATGAGTTTGGGGTCTTAAGAGTTGATATTTGGATGGGTTAAGATTTTGGGGCTGTTGCCATGGGGTGAATGTATCTGCATGTGAGAACTACATGATCTGCGGTGATCAAGAGGATGGAGTGTTACAGACTGAACTGTATCCCCCCCAATTTCATGTGTGGTAGTCCCAGCCCTGAGGACTTCAGAATGTGACTGTATTTAGAGACAATGCCTTTCAGAGATCATTATGGTAAAACGAGGTCATTTGGTGGTCTCTCATCTGATGGGGCTAGAGTGCTTGTAAGAGGAGATTAAGACACAGACTTGTGCACACACAGAAGAAAGACCACATGAGGACATGTAACAAATTTTAAAATGGCAAAAGGCTGACAAACTCAAAGACACATGATCATCTGATCACGTGGCAGGACTTTCCTGAGAATGTGCAGGATGGGGGGCCCTGAGGCTGAAGCTAGGTTAGCTGTGTGGTGAACTGCCTGTTTGAAATGATGGGAAGAAAATGGATACCTCAAGGATTAGGTTTTCTGTCTTCTCATCCTCCATTAGCTCCACTATACATATTTGTAGAGAGGCTTTCTCTCTCATGAGCCTTCACTAGCCTCTTATATTTGTGTTCTTAGTCCAACCAAGGAATCTTTTTGTACAAATGTGCCTTCTGGAAGAATCCTTACAAATATCCTGTCCCGTGTTGTAATTAGTCATGGTCAGTCACTCTTTTCAGCAGCATTTGATGTAGATTTCCAGACCTGGGCTTTCTGAGCCCTGCCGGCTGCAGGCGATAGAGCAAAGAGGTGGGGGGTTCCTTGGATGCACAGGAAAGCTCTTCTGCAATTGCACTGAACATTTGAGGATTTGGGTGAAATTTTTCAGTTTCAGAATTCACTGGATCTCAAATCAGGTTGCCAGTGCTGAGGTCATTTACATGACACTTTTTCCATTTTCACAGGCAAAGGTCCTCTCTTGCTCAAGACAAAAACTCATAAAACTGTGCCAGAGAAATATGATTTTTTTTTTCACACTTCACAAAGCTGTCAAAAAGCCTGGGTTTGCCAGTTTTGCTTTTAACATGCAAAACCTTTCACACGGCTCCAGGCACAACGCAGGATCTATTGGCCAACCCGCTGAATTTCCTTCCAAGGGAAACAGTAGAAGTGCTGGTGGAGAAGAGGATGGCATTGACTCCATCTGGAGCTGGCAGGGATGTTGCCCATATTCAAAAGTGCGGAAGCACTGGCATCTACAGGGGCAACCTCTATTTTAGAAGCAATTTAAGAGCACACAGGCATATTGTGTGTGTGTATTTGTGTGTGGATATTTAGGCTCTAGCTGGAAACTCTGGTCAGTTGTTCTACTTATTCATGGGAGGGCAGATCCAGATGACCCAGAAGGGTATTTTGGGAACAACTGGGGCCTTGAGTCAACCCACTCTAGATCTGAGTCCTGGCTCTGCTGGACCACACACTGTGACCACGGGTAAATCACTCAACCTCTCTGAACTTCAGTTTCAACATTAGTTAAAACAGAGACTATAATTCACGTGCTCCTTGCTGAGGATATATTGGGATTATGTGTTTAGAAGTTGTAGTACAGTGCTTGCTAGAAAGGTGATACATGTTATTAACATTCTTGTTACTGTCTTTACCTACCTAATAGGTATTGGGAGAAGGAGAGATAATGAAGCTACAACTCCAGACACATCACGAGCCCTCAAGAAATGGTGTGTGGAAAACAGAAAGAAATGGTGTGTGTGCATGCAAAGTCGCTTCAGTCACGTCTGACTCTTTGCAACCCTTTGGACTGTAGCCTGCCAGTCTCCTCTGTCCATGGGATTCTTTAGACAAGAACACTGGAGCGGGTTGCCAGGCCCTCCTCCAGGAATTGAACCTGAATCTCTTATGTCTTCTGCATTGGCAGGTGGGTTCTTTACAACTAGCACCACCTGAGAAGCCCCAAGAAATGGTAATTACTTTTAATTTCTATTAGTAAATGCAATTATGGGGGACTTCCCTGGTGGTCCAGTGGTTAAGACTCTGCCTTCTAATACAAGGGACACAGGTTGGATCCTGCATGGGAAACTAAGATTTCAAGGCGTAACTAAGCCCATGCCCTGCAGTGAGGATCCCACTTGCCACAACTAAGACCCAATGCAGCCAAAAATAAATAAATAAATATTTTAAAAATAAATGCAATTATGTTCAAGAGTCCTAACTGTGATTTCCTCTCCCCATAAGTCAGTTGGGCAGAGGTTGGCAGAGCCAGAAGCTGGGGGAAAGCATACTGTAACAACTGGGGTCCCTGCATTTGACCATACCAAAGGCAGGTCAGGGAGTACTGAGACATGCATGGGTTTCATCACTTGAATGTTAATCTTTTCAACATTTGAAACATTGAATTTTGGAGACAAGAGTTGGTGAATGGTCACAGGATATGGAAAATAAAAGACATTTCATGGATACCAGAGGGATTTTACATAATTTGCTAAAAGATATATAACCAAAAAACAAAAACAAATCAATGAGATTCAAACTGAATTTGTCACCTCTGCTCTAATCACATTAAAGATGTGTTGCCTGCACTTGGCCAGTGGTGGACTCTTGTCCATGGAACCCAGTCACAGACTGTCCAAGGGGATCCCAGGAATCCACCCCATCTGCACCTTGGGCTCCAGGTGCAGACTGTTGCCTAGAGACTGTGTTCATGTGCTTTTTTACTTTTGACAAAAGTTTACTGAAAATCAAATCCAAGTTGCCTAAATAGAATGCAACAGTAGCTTTGAGGTACAAATCTTTTTTTTAAAGTATTTATTTATTGATTTATTCGGCTGCCTTGGGTCTTAGCTGAGGCACATGGGAGCTTCGTTGCCATCATGCGGGATCTTTTGCTGGGGCAAGTGAACTCTCTAGTTGTGGCTCATGGGGTTAACTGCCCTGTGGCATTTGGGACCTTAGTTCCCCAACCAGGGATCAAAACTGCATCCCCTGCATTGTGAGGCAGATTCCCATCTACTGGACCACCAGGGAAGTCTCTGGGGTACAAATCTTTCTAAAAAGAGAACTTATTTATTACAGAACTAATTTGTTTCCCAGTCAATTTATTTTTCCTTAGGAAAAAAATACATTTTACAAGACTAGAGTATTTTGAATTTAAAAAAAAATTAGGAAAGGATGGAACATATAAAGTATCCTATAATCTCTAGAGAGGTGAGAGGCAGGAAATATCAACTTGAAGCTTACAAAAATGGTAATGACACACCTCCTAAGAAAGTAACCTTGTAACATTTTATGGTCATCAGTTCATTTTGCACATGAGTAAACAGGGATAAAATGAGGTGATGCGTAAGCAAGTTTGTAACCAGCTGTGCCTTTTATAACTATATAGATGCCCTAACACTTGATAGAACAGAAATTAATTTTCATAGTTGAGGACAACACTTACTACATTTATTCATGTAATTCTCTTGCAAGGGAATAACGCTGCATTAATTAGAAAGTTGACATATGTATTATTTATATTTTTATTTTTTATATGTTATGATGTTTTGACATCTGAGAAACTTGGCTGGAGAGAGACTCCACTCCTAAGGCTCACCCCAGTTCTTAGATAAGAGCCCGGCTGGGAGCAAGCATTTCCCATACAAACTAACCAATCCAGAGCCACGCACAGTCCTTTATGTGGCCTGTGCACCCCCTGGAAGCAGTATTTCTCTGCCTTAATCACCCAGAACTAACTGCCAGGCAACCAGGGACCACGCCCATAACTTAGAGCCTGCCAACATTATTCCAACTAGCCAGCCCTAAACTGATTACCCTGCCCGGCCTTGCTCTTCTCACAGAAACCCCAGTAAAGGCCATGGCTCCCCACTCTTCTCTGTTCCGTCCCGCTCCTGACTATACTAGTGCTTCCAAACCTGGTGATGTCTGGCATGTCTCCTGTCTCTTGGACCTGTGAGTATAGCACACTTTGCTTTCCTGATCTGCTCCTGTGTCTCCTTTTGTGGCCACACCTGAATGATCATCATTCAGAAGAACACAGAACTACATATGACAAATGGTTGGCAACAGGTTCTTGCTGCTAGGTGCCATACCACCCTTTTCAGAAGGGCAGAAGCACAATTGTAGCACCAGGTCATTGAAATTCAGAACACACCTGAACAGAGCGGAACACAGTTTTGTCCTGAGTTCGCCTACATGGTCCCCAGCTTCCTCTCTTTGCCAATCCTTTAAGCTTAATGGTTCTCATATTAATGTATTTCTTGCTCAGATCTGGCTACTGACCTGCTGACTCCTGAGTCTCAGTCTTGGAGCCTTCTTCCTCTACCTGACCTCAAGGGTAATACTTCCCAGTTCCTCTCCAACCACCCACATCCCTCTCCACTTACAACTCACCCTAGTCCATGCCACGTTACATCTTCCTTGCAGTACCCCCTCAACACAGACACAATGACACACTCAGTAAGATGTGACATTTGCCATCAGTTCAGTTCAGTCGCTCAGTCACGTCCGACTCTTTGCGACCCCATGAATTGCAGCACACCAGGCCTCCCTGTCCACCACCAACTCCCGGAGTTTACTCAAACTCATGTCCATCGAGTCGGTGATGCCATCCAGCCATCTCATCCTCTGTTGTCCCCTTCTCCTCCTGCCCCCAATCCCTCCCAGCATCAGGGTCTTTTCCAGTGAGTCAACTCTTCACATGAGGTGGTCAAAGTATTAGAGTTTCAGCTTTAGCATCAGTCCTTCCAATGAACACCCAGGACTGATCTCCTTTAGGATGGACTGGTTGGATCTCCTTGCAGTCCAAGGGACTCTCAAGAGTCTTCTCCAACACCACAGTTCAAAAGCATCAATTCTTCAGTGCTCAGCTTTCTTCACAGTGCAACTCTCACATCCATACATGACCACTGGAAAAATCACAGCCTTGACCAGACTGACCTTTGTTGGCAAAGTAATGTCTCTGCTTTTAAATATGCTATCTAGGTTGGTCATAACTTTCCTTCCAATGAGTAAGCGTCTTTTAATTTCATGGCTGCAATCACCATCTGCTGTGATTTTTGGAGCCCACAAAAATAAAGTCTGACACTGTTTCTAATGTTTCCCCATTTATTTCCCATGAAGTGATGGGACCAGATGCCATGATCTTAGTTTTCTGAATGTTGAGCTTTAAGCCAAATTTTTCACTCTCCTCCTTCACTTTCAACAAGAGGCTTTTTAGTTCCTCTTCACTTTCTGCTATTAGGGTGGTGTCATCTGCATATCAGAGGTTATTGATATTTCTCCTGGCAATCTTGATTCCAGCTTGTGCTTCTTTCAGCCCAGCGTTTCTCATGATGTACTCTGCATACAAGTTAAATAAGCAGGGTGACAATATACAGCCTTGACCTACTCCTTTTCCTATTTGGAACCAGTCTGTGTTCCATGTCCAGCTCTAACTGTTGCTTCTTGACCTGCATACAGGTTTCTCAAGAGGCAGGTCAGGTGGTCTGGTATTCCCATCTCTTTCAGAATTTCCCACAGTTTATTGTGATCCACACAGTCAAAGACTTTGGCATAGTCAATAAAGCAGAAATAGATGTTTTTCTGGAACTCTCAATTTTTCGATGATCCAGCGGATGTTTGCAATTTGATCTCTGGTTCCTCTGCCTTTTCTAAAACCAGCTTGAACATCTGGAAGTTCACAGTTCATGTATTGCTGAAGCCTGGCTTGGAGAATTTTGAGCATTACTTTACTAGCGTGTGAGATGAGTGCAATTGTGCTGTAGTTTGAGCATTCTTTGGGATTGCCCATTTGCCATAGCTACCTAAAATAGGCAGCTGTTTAATTCAAAACACTAGATAAATAGAAGTTTAATTAGCAAATGTGTTAATACTTTCTCCTATTTTAGGATATCTAGGAGTTATCCAAATTCAATATCAAATTATGTATGCACGTGACTATATACCACCTTTTATACTGTAGGGATATAATCACCATCTCACTAATTACAAATAAAAGAAAGCAGTTTTCTATGACTGAAAAAAGTATTAAAGAATTTCTGTCTGTTGACTAATGATTATTTACTATTGTCTATTTTAATGGATCAAAATTTCATTTATCTGTTTCCTTATGACCGCTGTACTAAAATGTACAGCCAATCATAGGATTTAGTTCCCAAGCTAAACATGCCCCTTGGGATTCTTTTTTAGACTGTTAAATATTAATAGTTTGCTAAATATTTATTTAGAAATTCTATAAAGACCAACTTAAACCTGGATGAAATAAGCACAAACAAAATTAATAAGCAAGTTTTGTGATATTGTTTGCTAAATCTTGTACATGGCACAAAGATAAACTTGGACCCAAAGAAACCACAAATAGAATTAATAAGCAAAAGTTGTAATATATATTTTCATAATAAACGTGCAGTTTTTTTAAAACTACCTTGGGTGACATTCACCATTACCCACACTTACCCTTCAAAGGAAACAACTTCTCTTGCCCTCCTGTGAGTAGTAGTAAATGGTGATGGCTGATAGCTATGAAAACCTCACTGTGTTTCAGGTAGACATGGTTCTGGGTGTGAAAAACATGTGTTACTTAATCCTTTTAACACACAAACTGTGGAAAATTCTTAAAGAGATGGGGATACCAGACCATCTGACCTGCCTCCTGAGAAATCTGTAGGCAGGTCGAGAAGCAACATTTCTAACTGGGCATGGAACAACAGACTGGTTCCAAATCGGGAAAGGAGTACATCAAGGCTGTATATTGTCACCCTGCTTATTTAACTTATGTGCAGAGTACATCAAAAGAAACTCTGGGCTGGAAGAAGCACAAGCTAGAATCAAGATTGCTGGGAGAAATATCAATAACCTCAGATATGCAGATGATACCACCCTTAGGGCAGAAAGTGAAGAACTAAAGAGCTTCTTGATGAAAGTGAAAGAGGAGAGTGAAAAAGTTGGCTTAAAGCTCAACATTCAGAAAACAAAGATCATGGCATCTGGTCCCATCACTTCATGGTAAATAGATGGGGAAACAATGGAAACAGTGACAGACTATTTTTTGGGGCTCCAAAATCACTGCAGTTGGTGACTGCGGCTGTGAAATTAAAAGACACTTGCTCCTTGGAAGAAAAGTTATGACCAACCTAGATATCATATTAACAAGCAGAGACATTACTTTGCCAACAAAAGTCCATCTAGTCAAAGCTATGGTTTTTCCAGTAGTCATGTATGGATGTGAGAGTTGGACTATAAAGAAAGCTGAGCGCCAAAGAATTGATGCTTTTGAACTGTGGTGTTGGAGAAGACTCTTGAGAGTCCCTTGGACAGCAAGGAGATCCAACCAGTCCATCCTAAAGGAGATCAGTCCTGGGTGTCCATTGGAAGGACTGATGCTGAAGCTGAAACTCCAATACTTTGGCTACCTGATGCGAAGAACTGATTCATTTGAAAAGACCCTGATGCTGGTAAAGAGTGAAGGTGGGAGGAGAAGGGGGCAACAGAGGGTGAGATGGTTGGATGGCATCATTGGCTCAATGGACATGAGCTTGAGTAAGCTCCGGAAGTTGGTGGCAGATCACGAAGCCTGGCGAGCTGCAGTCCATGGGGTCACAAAGAGTCAGACACAACTGAGTGACTGAACTGAACTGAACAGGCAGTAGACAAGAAAAGTCACTCACCCCAAATCCCCACTAAGTGGTCAGTGAGGAAAACAACCCATTCACTCTCTAGGGCCACGGGAGTCACAGCGCCCCGCTTCACCACCTCTCTCCAGAGAGCTGGACCCGGATTTGAGACAGGCCGCAGAAAACATTGTGAGACCACCATCTAACTTCATTCTCTCCCTCATCCCAAACAAAAACAACAGTAAAGGGATTTCTTTTAAAGACAGAGTCAGACAGATGAGAAAACAGGAGATGAGATGGCAGCCACAAGATTTAGGAAGCTGGAAAGCTGAAGGTTGAGTAGGGACTAAGCCCATCCAAAACTGAGTCACAAGCTCCCAGCGGGGAACCTCATTATAACTAATTAACACCCCTCCCAGCTTCCCAGCCAACGGACCAAAGTCCAAGTCTCAGGCTTTGGTGGCGCCAGGAACCTCTGGCCTGAGAGTGAGGGAGAGTGGGATGGATGAAGTCCCTGAGAAACACGTTCTTAGATCTCACCTCACCCCAGGAAGTGCTCTCCCACCCTCTAAATGTTTAAGAGTTCCTTCTACGTTTGGCAGTTTACCAGTGAAACTGAATTCAGAGCTTTAAAGACTTTAATTACAATTTCAATTCCTTTAATAAATGCCATTACATACTCGTGAGAATGGTTAAGACATACAAGACTGGCAAATGGAATGTTGGGGAGGATACTGAATAACCAGAGGTTTCATCTGCAGCTGGTGGAGGTATAAGGTATATAGTATGACCACTTTGAAGAATAATTGGAAGGTAAAATTTACATTTTTCCTGTCACCTACCAACTTCACCCCTAGGTATCTATCCAATATATCATATCTCTTTCCATACCTGTTGCTAGTTTTACTGGGCATAGGCATATGAAACCATTTCTCAATCATGGTTTCAAAAGATTGTTTCTGTTAGCACTTTATTTCTGGCACAGTTAGGATATATGCTAGATAATTTTTCAGTCTCATGCACTTGTCTTAAAGATATTTGAAGGATGAAATTATCCTTGCTTTCCTTTTCTTCAAAACCAATTTGTTTAATATGAATAACAAAAGTAAACTGTACTTATTAAGCATTTGTCACACTGATCGATGTTGTGAGTATTTTACATATTTCAACTTACTTAATCCTCACAAAAAAAATTTGAAGGGACAATTCTTAGAAATATTTAACAAAATCAAGGTCCTATTTTTAAATATTTCACAAAAATTGAAACAGAGTGAAAGAAACACTGGAGGTGTAGAAGCCAGGATTTGCAATCAGGTGTCTTATCCCAAAGCTTCCCTTACACTACTTACATGTCATCCTCTTAATGGCCCTCTAAGCAGCTTGGAATCAAACTGATCAGTAAAACCTGGGAATATGTCACAGGTGCACCTGCAGGTCTGTGTGAGAGAGAGAGAGAGAGAAAAAAAAAAAAAAAGAAATGAGCATAGATGCTAAGAAGTTTTGTTTTCGGGGAAAGCAGATTGTAAATAAGGGGAAACTTTTTCCTAAATGTCACTTGCTAAAATGCAAAATGAAAATGTCATTTTTGAACATCTAGCTCATGGTCTGAGGCTGATAGAAATTTTAAATGGATAAACAAGCATAGGCTGAGTTTTAAGAACTTGAAAGAAAGTTGAATAAAGCTAACATTTGATACAGTAAATTTCTAGGTTGAAAATTTCTTCCCTCATTTAAGAAACTTAGAAACCCATTAGACACAGGAAATGAGACTTTATGTAGAAAGAATGTTGCAAAGAAAATTATTTCTTGTCTGAAAATATTAATAACAAATCCTTAAATGAAGAGGAATTATCACGAGTTAGGTATGAGCAACTTAGTGTATCTAATATAATATGAACAATTTTTTTTGTAATTCAGTTTCTGATAGATATAAGGTTGTTGCACATCTAAGTGGTAACTAAGATGTACAAGCACAGTATTATATATAATAACTTTACATGTCATAAATTTTACTAATTTATTACATTAAATAATAATGATGATGATATGAAATGGCATAATTAGAAAACCTGACTTTATATTTTATCTTATTTTCTAAAATGGAGGTAAACAGTAGATTAATTGAACCAGATAGAATGAGCACTTCAAATTGAAACAATGTTATAGAAATAATCTTCCTCAGCTTTTCATTTCTCTTTGAGTTGTTTTGGTCTACTGCATGCTGCTATTTCTGGATGAGGATTTTTGAAGCCATGAGTATGTGGAATTAGTCCTGGACAACAGCAAATACAGTCAAGGAAGTGAGAGGTAGAACTGGAAGAAGAGGGAATGGTAGTTGGCTGGCCAAGGTCAATACTGGAAAGTCATGAGGACATAGTGAAAACTAAGCTAGAAAAGTGGGGCATGCAAAAGTAGTTTCCAGATGGATCAAAGTATCTTTATAATGGTTGGGAATAACACACATCTGCTTTTGCCACATAGTATCTTAAATATTCTATCTTACTTGACTCATTATAGCATTGTTGAGACATTTAACTTTCTGAAATGCATCAGTATCATTTATATTGAAAAAGTATGTTTTGCACACATTCCTACTTAAGACAACTAGGAATGGGCTAGAAATATCAACATGAGAAAAATTAAGTGTATTAAACCAACAGCCATACTTCATGGTGAAGTAGTAATGTGCCCCCAAAATCATGTTCTGAGAACCTCCAAACAAGATCTTGCTCATTCTTCAGTTCAGTTCAGTCGCTCAGTTGTGTCCGACTCTTTGTGACCCCGTGAATCGCAGCACACCAGGCCTCCCTGTCTATCACCAACTCATGGAGTTTACTCAAACTCTTGTCCATCGAGTAGGTGATGCCATCCAACCATCTCATCCTCTGTTGTCCCCTTCTCCTCCTGCCCCCAATCCCTCCCAGCATCAGGGTCTTTTCAAATGAGTCAGCTCTTTGCATCAGGTGGCCAAAGTACTGGAGTTTCAGCCTCAGCATCAGTCCTTCCAATGAACACCCAGGACTGATCTCCTTTAGGATGGACTGGTTGGATCTCCTTGCAGTCCAAGGGACTCTCAAGAGTCTTCTCCAACACCACAGTTCAAAAGCATCAATTCTTCGGTGCTCAGCTTTCTTTATAGTCCAACTCTCACATCCATACATGACTACTGGAGAAACTTGCTCACTATTACTACTGGTAAACTGGTTTAAAGGTTTTGGTTAAAACGTGAGACAATACTGAGAAACAAAGCGCATGCCTGAAGATAAGAGAAAAATTATTATGTGGATGTGAAATTCATTCAGAACTAAAGAGACACGACTAAAAATTCTTAAAATAAGGAAGAGAAGTCAGCAGAGTGGTGAAATTCAAGATAAATATCCAAAATAACTTTTCTTTATATGAGCAATAAATGGTTAGGAAATTCCATTCACAGGAGTAACTTAAAACATAAAATGTCTAGAAAAAAACTAACAAAATGCTGTACGACTTTTTTTGAAGTAAAACACAAAAGTAGCTTTTCTGAAGTAAACCATAACAGTAATTCAAAAGATATAAAAGAAGAGAAAGACATTTCTTATTTCTGAATGAGACTAAACATTAAATATAAATTACTCATTTACTAATCAAAATTTATTTTTAAATCTTAGCTCATTAAAATGATTCTAACATTGAATTAGCTCATAAAATGTAGATATGAGAATGGCTTATAAAATCTTGAACAAAGGAAATATTGAAATCAGACTCACACTACCATACAATAAAATGTAATATAGAACTCTGGTGATTAAAACCATATGATATCAGCAGAGAATTTACAGATCAATGAAACAAAATGGATAACTTTAAAGGAGACTCTAGTAAGAAGAACTTATTATGTAATAAAGGAAATGTCACAAACCAATGAGGAAGGCTTTTTCATCCAACGAATAAGATTGAGAACACTAATAAACTTCAGAGAAAAGCAAGATCCTCAGAGAAGAAGAAATACAAACAGTGAATGAGCATATAAAAAATGCTCAATCTTGCTAGTAACCCAGCAGGTGCAAAGTAAGACCACAGTGATTTATGTTTTATAACCTCTAGATTGGCAAAAATTAGTAAACATACTGAAACTGGAGAAAATGTGGATCAAGGAAAAATCTTACATCTTGCTGATAAGAATATAAATTGGTACAGTCACACTGAAATTTGCATATTTCTATAAACTTAAGGCTTGCATCCCCCTCAACCTAGCAATTTTAATCTTACACATACATTTCACAGAAATTCTTGCATGTGTGTGCCAGTAGATTTGTACAAAATGTTCTTGGAAGCGTTATTCGCAAAAGAAAAAAATATTATCCAAAAAAACAGTTAAAAAAACAACAAAATATTACTTGACAATGAACAAAAATTACATTGAGGCTCATTCACACAATGAAATAATATACACCAGTGAAAATAAATGGACATAATTATAAATGACTCCTAAAAACAAACTATTGAGAAAAAAAGGAAGTCACAGAATACTACATGATACTATTTTTCTAGAATTCTAAAACCAACAAAAGTAAATTACATAGTATTTAGAAGATCATATGTATGAAAAAACTGCTATTGTTATAAGCATAGTCATGGTAAGTCAAACACACAGAATGGAACAGAGTTTCTCAGTCTTGACACTATTGTCAGCAAGTAACTCTTGGTGGTGAGAGACTGTCCTATCCATTATTGGATATTTAGCAACATCCCTGATTTGCAAAGTGTCGGACACGACTGAGCAACTGAGCTGAACTGAACTGAACTGGTCTCTATCCATTAGACGTTAGCTGCAACCTCTAACCCAGTTGTGACCTCCAAATATGTGTTTAGACACTGTGGAATGTTCCAAAGGAGATAAAGTGCCCCCTTTAGATAGAAGTTACCCCTACCTAGTCTGGGACTAGAGAGCAAAGCATGAAGATGGCAGGGGAGGAACCCAAGGGAAGGGTGCAAGTTGATAATGCTCTAGCTCCCAGGTTGAGTAGTCAGTCAGGGATGTCATTTTATGACTACGCCTTGTGGATTTTTGTATGTGTCAGAGTGTGTATGCATATTCAGTTGCTTCAGTCATTTCTGACTCTGTGCGACCCTATGGACTGTAGCCCACCAGGCTCCTCTGTCCATTGGATTCTCCAGGCAAGAATACTGGAGCGGGTTGCCATTTCTTTCTCCAGGTTGACCCAGGGGTCGAACCTGTGTCTCCTATGTCCCCTGCATTTGCAGGCAAATTCTTTACCATTATTGCAACCTGGGAAGCCCTGTGTCAGATAGTACATGATTTTAAAATTAGCTTTATTTTATAATACACAGTAAAAATACTAGAATAAAATGTCTTTAAGTTAGCAGTATGTAAGGCAAGGAGAAAAGGAATGATATATCCATTTGAATGCAGAGTTCCAAAAAATCCCAGTGACGGCAAAGCCTGATAGGCTACAGTCCATGGGGTCGCAAAGAGTTGGACACGATTGAGTGACTTCACTCACTTTCACTTTCCAAAGAATAGCAGGGAGAGATAAAAAAAGCTTTCCTCAGTGATCAATGCAAAGATATAGAGGAAAACAATAGAATGGGAAAGACTAGAGGTCTTTTCAAGAAAGTTAGAGATACCAAGGGAACATATCATGCAAAGATGGGCACAATGAAGGACAGAGAGTATGGACCTAACAGAAGCAAAAGATATTAAGAAGAGGTGGCAAGAATACATGGAAGAACTATACAAAAAAATATCTTCACAACCCAGATAATCACAATGGTGTGATCACTCACCTAGAGCCAGACATCCTGGGTGTGAAGTCAAGTGGCCTTTAGGAAGCATCACTACAAACAAAGCTAGTGGAGGTGATAGAATTCCAGTTGAGCTATTTCAAATCCTAAAAGATGATGCTGTGAAAGTGCTGCATTCAAAATGTCAGCAAATTTGGAAAACTCAGCAGTGGCCACAGGACTGGAAAAGGTCAGTTTTCATTCCAATTCCAATGAAAGGCATTGCCAAAGAATGCTCAAACTACTGCACAATTGCACTCATCTCACACGCTAGCAAAGTAATGCTCAAAATTCTCCAAGCAAGGCTACCACAGTATGTGAACCATGAACTTTCAGATGTTCAGGCTGGATTTAGAAAAGGCAGAGGAACCAGAGATCAAATTGTCAACATCTGTTGGATCATTGAAAAAGCAACAGTTCCAGAAAAACATCTACTTCTGCTCTATGGACTATGCCAAAGTCTTTGACTCATGTGTAGATCACAACAAACTGTGGAAAATTCTGAAAGAGATGGGAATACCAGACCACCTGACCTGCCTCCTGAGAAATCTGTATATAGACCAAGAAGCAAGAGATAGAAATGGACAAGAGTTAGAAACAATCTGGAACAACAGACTGGTTCCATTTCGGGAAAGGAGTACATCAAGGCTGTATATTGTCACCCTGCTTATTTAACTTATACATCATGAGATGTATCATGAGTACATCATGAGAAATACCAGGCTGGATGAAGCACAAGCTGGAATTAAGCTTGCCATAGGAGAAATATCAATGACCTCAGATATGCAGATGACACCACCCTTATGGCAGAAAGCAAAGAAGAACTAAAGAGCCTTTTGATGAAAGTGAAAGAGGAGAGTGAAAAAGTTGGCTTAAAACTCAACATTCAGAAAACTAAGATCATGGCATCTGGTCCCATCACTTCATGGTAAATAGATGGGGAAACAATGGAAACAGTGACAGAGTTTATTTTCTTGGGCTCCAAAATCACTGCAGATGGTGGCTGCAGCCATGAAATTAAGACACTTGCTCCTTGGAAGAAACATTATGACCAACCTAGACAGCATATTTAAAAGAAGAGATATTACTTTGTCAACAAAGGTCCGTCTAGTCAAGGCTATGGATTTTCCAGTAGTCATGTATGAATGTGAGAGGTGGACTATAAAGAAAGCTGAGTGCTGAAGAATTGATGCTTTTGAACTGTGTTGGAGAACTCTTGAGAGTCCCTTGGACTGAAAAAAGATCCAACCAGTCCATCCTAAAGGAAATCAGTCGCGAGTGTTCATTTAAAGGACTGATGCTGAAACGGAAACTCCAATACTTTGGTCACCTGATTCGACTAACTGACTCATTTGAAAAGACCCTGATGCTGGGGATGATTGAAGGCAGGAGGAGAAGGGGACGACAGAGGATGAGATGGCTGGATGGCATCACTAACTCAATGGACACCAGCTTGAGTAAGCTCTGGGAGTTGGTGATGGACAGGAAAACCTGGCATGCTGCATTCCATGGGGTCACAAAGAGTCGGACACTATTAAGCGACTGAACTGAACTGAATGTATTATAGGTGAAGGTTATTGATGGTTTCTAGTTTCTTATTTGTATTGTGTTTTCAAAAGAAAAAAAAAAGGACATGCATGAGTAGTATAAAAATTGTTTCAAAAACCTCTACAAATGAGATGGCATACCACTGCTTGATTATCATGGAAGAGTATGACACAAGCAGAATCATTTCAGAACTCATGAGGAAGTTCATTTCTTATTTGTTGTTTATATTTACTGAACATTTAATTTTGAGAAATAACAATTGATCTTGCTTGTTCTAGGTTCTTCCCTTGATCATTCTGTGTGTCAGAGAATGCTTATGAATCCAGTGTGTATCCAGCTTTATTTTTGTAAAGGATAATAGAAAAAGGATTTGAAATTATTTAGGGGTCTGCTGTGTTTGAAACTGCTGGCTTGGGTAGTCCCAGGACTGTGATAAACCCTGGCGTTTGTTTAATCTGTTCTCTACTAGCAGCTGACACACAGCATGCTCTGCTCTTTATATTTCCAATTTTTCTGAACCCTTTGATCAAACTCTGATGATGTAAAAAACAAAACAATAGGATCAGTGGCAGTGGCAGCTAAATGAGTTCAAGAAGTTGGTTAAAGCATTGTCACAGTGGAGAAAATCATTCCTTTCCTTCGAACTAGATCCAAATTCTGGATGGTATAGGAGAGAGAATTTAAGATTATTTTATTTATTCCTGGTACAAACTGGCTGCTGTAGCCCCACTGATAAATATCCAATATGAACTCCATGTAGCCCACAACCCAGGAGTCATCTTAGCCAACATGTACTGGAATTTCTCCCTGTATCATGGGGGAAAAAAGTGAAAAGTGTTAGCTGTTCAGTCGTGTTGAACTCTGCGATGCCATGGACTGTTGCTCACCAGGCTCCTCTATCCATGGAATTCTCCAGGCAAGAATACTGGAGTGGGGTGCCATTCTCTTCTCCAGAGGATCTTCCCAACCCAGGGATTGAACCCAGGTCTCCTGCGTTGCAGGCAGGTTATTTACCACCATCTGAGCCACCAGAGAAGACTATATTATAGAGAAGAAGATCATCTTTCTTTGTTTATGGGATTTGACTAGATGTTTTTATGGTATAAGTATATGCCACCTGTCCCTATTTAACCTTTGTTTTTGTAAGAATGCAGAGCAATAGAAACCCTGGATTTGATGCAAACTGGGGCTTCCCTGGTGGCTCAGAAGTAAAGAACTCACTCACCAATGCAGGAGACACAGGAGGCTCAGGTTCGATCCCTGGGTCGGGAAGATCTCCTGGAGAAAGGAATAGCAACCCACTGCATTATCCTTGCCTGGGAAATCCTATGGACAGAGGAGCCTGCTGGGCTACAGCCCATGGGTTTGCGAAGAGTCAGACACAACTGAGCGACTAAAAACAAAAACAAAACCTGTAGCTCTATAGAGATGTAGTGTGTAATAATTAAATTCATGGGTTTATCATGACCTACATGTTTAAACTCTGGGGCCAACTATTCATTTTCATGGGGGTCACAAAGGGTAAGTGAAACAGTTTGTGGGTTGTGTGTTTGCTTGTTTTGTAAGTGGCCCCATCCTATGTAGCTCACAGCCTCTGTCTCTTTTCCCAACAGTCAAGCATTCTGACCACCATTCCCATGGCTCAGAACACTGTTGCTTAAGCTAAAGGCCAGTGCCTAGCCACTCATCTAAGAAGACTCCAGACACAGATTTGTCTAACTCAGAAGTTCTCAGTGAGGGCCAGGTTTGCTCCCTCTCTCCCGGGGGCCAATGACAAAGTCTGGAGATACTTTTGGTTGCCACAACTAGGGTGGGGGCACTGTCATCGAGTGGGTAAAGGTCAGGGATGCTGCCAAACACCCTGTGATACACAGGACAGTTCTTCTCCCCCAACAACAAAGAATTATCTGGCCCTGGATGCCAATAGCGCCTAGATGAGAAACTTGCATCTAGGTCAATATTGAGCACTTGAGAAATGGTCCAATTGCTCTGAAGCTTATCCTCCATCCCACTTGTGCATGTGTGTGCTAAGTCGCTTCAGTTGTGTCCGACTCTTTGTGATGCTATGGACTGTAGCCTGCCAGGCTCCTCTGTCCGTGGGGACTCTCCAGGCAAGAATGCTGGAGTGGATTGCTGTGCCCTCCTCCAGGGGATCTTCCCCAGCCAGGGATGGAACCTGAGTCTCTTATGTCTCCTGCATTGGCCGACAGGTTCTTCTACCACTAGTGCCACCTGAGGAGTAGATAATTGTTTTGAAAGGACTTTGAATGGTCCTTCTTGCTTTGGCTCACTTACACCATTGTATCAGAGGTTTGACTAGGCATGCATCTGTCTCTCTATTTGCAGTCTATGAGACAGTCTCTGGGGGATGGAGTCAACTGAACATCCTGATATTGGTTTCAACTGCAGTCAGGTAGAATTCTTCGTCTAATCAATATCTCTGATTTTCTCTACATTGGGTCTCTGCAATTGGTTCCTCCCTTTGAAAGCAATTTTGGGTCATTTGCTCTGGGTTTAGGTAGAGAAGTTCCTACTTAGCACTGACCAACTCTACTCTATCTTAAAGACATTCAACAGATAGGCCCTCCATTATACTGGAAGGAATTCTAATCAGCCAGAGGTCAGGAAACAAAGCAGAGAGTGAGGGATGTTGGATGGTTTTCCAGGCAAGTGAAGAGGCAGCTACTACGCTGGATTGGCAAGAGCAAACGGTCAGGAGGCTGGGGACACCTGTGTCAGTTTAACACTGTAGACAAGAATGCTGGAGGATTACCACTTTCCAGTATTTTGGATGAAAATGTCTTCCTGCAATCATCAACACAAAATATAGAATGATAAAACCATTAAATGGTCAAAGTTATACAGCCAGTAAGACACTATCCAAAGTACCCTTCAATGTATTCTTATTTACCATTACATAGTAATATTTTTATTAGTTTGGTAATAGAGTACTATAAAGGCTTCCCTAGTGGCTCAGATGGTAAAGAATCTGCCTGCAGTATAGGAGACCCAGGTTTGATCCTGGGTCCAGAAGATCCCCTGGAGAAGGAAATGAAATAGACCTGTTAGAGATACTGTTATATATTTTTAATAGCTCTCTCAGATTCCACTGGAATTTAGGAAACAATTTTGAAGAGGTGCATCCAAAGAGAAATCATTACTGATTCTCATATGAAGATAACATTTTTTTCCTTTTACTTTTGCATCTCCTTGACATTGACAATGTGACTAATGTATCTGGTGGTATGAGAAATCCGCAAGGCAATGACATCACAATATGTAATTTTTCCCTTGTGTACTCAGGAAAAGTCAAAGTTCCCCTGTACACTTAAAGAATCAAAAGGCCTAATTTGAAATTGGAATGGTATCCAAAATAAACAAGTTGTAATGTTCTCTTTCCCCCTAAACCCAACCTTTTCCCCTGTAGTTTTAAAGTTTGGAATTATGCTGTCATAATAGTCTGACTTTCATTTTTAATTAGTCAATGATTTAAAAAAGAAAGAATGAAAGAAGAACTTTGCTGTGCATTAAAATCATTGATGTGTGGTTTTCTTTGGGTTCTGGTGTTTGAAGTGCCTTGTACTGACTTTTTTGTTGCCAGCAACTGAAATACCTACTAATGCTTTCTGGCTCTAAAAGAATTGCAAAGCATTGGCTACATATGTTTACCATTATCCACAGAACCGTCAGACCCTTTATTCTAGTGGAGGCATGCATGGAAATAGGCCAGAACGCGAGGGAACACAGTTCCGGTAGTGAAATTAGCAACTGGACAACATTCCCAGGGAAGTGGCTGAGTTCAGTTCTGGCAGAAATCCCACTGCTGCTGGTACCAAAAAAAAAAAAAAGAAGAAGTAAAAGAAAGGAAATACAAAGGGTAAAATTTATCTGGGGGAACCAAAGGAGGTAAAAGCATATGACTTGTACAACATATCAAAAAATAATCCTAATGATTCTTTCCAGTTATTCTAAAATTTTGGTTATTGGGTGACTTCTGATTTTGAAATGGCAAAATGTTTTTATGAACCTGGATTATGCACGAAGGTTTAACACTTAAGACTGGCAACCTTTCGACCTTTGAAGAGAATTTCAAGAGTTCATTCCACTATTGTGGTCACAGGATTTGAAACCATCATTATGGTTGAATTCAATTATAGCTATTATTTTTACTTCCCCCAAATTGTATCAATTCACCAAACTAAACATGGTTAAATGGGAAAAAAATCAATTTTTTCAATGTAATCTGTAAAATTTTGGTAGGAGTAACTTAAAACATGAATAATCATTAGATGATATGTTACCAACTTATGGTATTTACTTAATGTTCAATATAGGTTGCTAGGTAACATGAGTGCCTTTGTAAAATATTGCTGAAAATTTGAAATATCAAGGAGGGCATTTTTAATATCACAAAGCTTTCTGGGAACTAGGCAAAATCTAAAGTGACTTAAATTTATATAATCATAAAAGAAAATTTACCTTGACCTTTCAGATTCTATTAATAAAACTATATGTTAATCATTGTATTTATTATTTGACTTATGCTTAAAAACAATTGCTGAAATCAGCTTTATAATCCCTTAAAAGGTAAGGAAATTGAAGCATGGAGGGTCACTTAAGAATTCTTTATAGAGCTAGAATTTGAACCCAGATTTACCTGACTCTAAGCACACATTGTGGGCTCACTAAACTCATTTCTTCTTTCTGGACTTCTTGTAGTACCTTGTACTTAGATGTAGTCATGTGGCTAAGTTCCACATCAGTTCAGTCGCTCAGTTGTGTCCGACTTTTTGTGACCCCAGCCAGGCTTCCCTGTCCATCACCAACTCCCAGAGCTTGCTCAAACCCATGTCCATTGGGTCGGTGACGCCATCCAGCCGTCTCATCCTCTGTCGTCCCCTTCTCCTTCCTCCTTCAACCTTTCCCAGCATCAGGGTCTTTTCCAGTGAGTCAGCTCTTCACATCAGGTGGCCAAAGTTCAACATACTACATGTGAATGGAAGTGACATGTATCATTGCAAGACTGGCCCATAAAGTCCTTTGTGCAAAACCGTCTTTTATGCTATTTCTCCTTCCATTGGTTGGGTGTGGTGAATGTGACAGAAGCTCAGGAAGGAAGGGACTGGGTCTCCGTTTTGCCGCTTGACCAAAGTGTCCTCTGCTAATCAGACAAATCTATTCTGGAATTTCTGTGGATGAGAAATAAACTTCTATTGTATTTGAACTGATACGTTAATACATTTGAGGCTTTGTTACAGCAGCAAAAGTTGCTTTGTCTGTGTATTACATATATTATAATACAGGTCTTTCTTCATACTGAAAAGACCTGGAGAAGCCCATACAGAAGGGTAAGATAGCTATTATACACAGGAAAACCTTTATTATTAAAAGTTACTTAAATAACTTTTTAAATAGGAATCCAGAAAGATCTGAACAAATAAGGAGACTATTTTAAGAGACATCAATTTAAATAAAAATTATCACTTAGAAAGAGCTCTCATTTTTCTAAGTTATCAATATCTCAAGAACTTGGTTTAGAATCATAAAGATATAAAATTTAACTGTTAATGGATATTTGAAAAGCAGATATACTGTAGACCAATACTATGTACACAGAGATGTTCAGTAGTTTGTTTTATTTGATAGTTTTATTTGGAAAACTCAGAAGGCAGGAGGAAAGAAAAGCAAGAAGACTCAGTGTACCTAAATGAGTAATTCCATTCAGAGCAAACAAGAGTCGTTCACAATTCTATAAAATTTTCAAACTCTTAGGGACATTAAGGTTTGCTTCTGTAACTTCTAGTGATCAGGAATGAAATTGGACTCCTTTAAGAGTCGACAATGTGCTGAGGCTTTAGTGTAGTTACATTTGTATGAAAAAACATCTGAAATGCCTACATTTTTGTTCATGTCTTTTCTCATGAGGAAAAAAAAAACACTTAAAGAGGCCTTTGTGATGATGCTATAAGCTTTATAGGGTTGTCATTAAAATATTTTATAATTTAAAACTAACTCAATATCTGCAAGGAGAATACGGCTGTTTTGGGTGGAGCTGGAACACTGGTGCAAAGTCAGCTTCTTCTATGAGTGTCCAAATCCATGTCTGGTTTGGCCTGGCACTGATATCTGAGTCTCCTGTGTTGCACCCCTGGAAGGGGAGTTCTTTAAGGATGGTGGATAAATAGTGTCAAAGTTCCAGAGAGGAGGGGTTGGAAGGTCATAAATTCTGGAACCAGAGACATCTGCCGCTTCTACATTTTAGTTGTTTAGCTTTGATTAAGGCATTGCACGTGAGTGTGTGCGTGTGTTCAATTGCTCAGTTGTGTCCAACTCTTTGCAACCCCGTGACCTGTAGGCCACAAATCCAGGGATCAAACCTGCATCTCTTGTATCTCCTGCCTTGACCGGTGGATTCTTCACCACTGTGCTACCTGGGAAGATTGATTAAGGCATGAGGTATCTCGAATTTTGAGTTGTGGTTTATCTGCCAAAGGGGACAATGCTATCTACCTTGAATGGTCTTTGTGAGAATGATCAGTAATATAAAATGAGCTCCTGGCACACAGATATAGTTGAGTAGAAGTGGTGGTGATTGTTGAAGTACAGTCTGGTCAGAGAGCAGGGTTCAGTCTCTACGGAGGTAAGTTAATAAGACTTGGTTGGAAGGTTCCAATCTATGATCTAAGGGTCAGACTAGGGTTCTAGCTCGAGTGGGGGAAAATACTGGGACACAAGCACATGGAAAACAGATGCTTAGTCATAAGGATGGAGTGAAGATTTCAAGGAGCATAGAGCGTCACTCCAGGATCACTAGGCTTATGACAGCATAACTGCCTCTAGAGCTTAGCCATTGGGAGGATGGGTCCTGATATAGGAACAGACACGGTAGGATTGTTTCAAGAACTGTGCAAAGCTGAGCCTTCAGGCTATTCAATATATAATGCATGTGTCTGTTTGGTTTTGAGGCAGGCAGAGACAGAAAATTGTTATGGAAAGTGAGCTATATTCCTCATTTTTGCTTTTATATCACATTCAACAATCAGCCCTTCCCAAACTTGCTTGTGATTGTGAGAAGGAATGTATAAACTTCAAATGTATAAACTTATATCATGAAATTTAAACCTCTGTGGCTTCTAAATTCTAAATAATTTATGATTCCCATTGTATTTCTCTTTGAATGAACTGGACCTGCCCTTCAGGACTGAAATGGGGAAGATGATAGCAGAAAGGTAAAGGGTAGGTTCACAGGAACAACAAAAAATATCTACACATTTATGTTTTTAAAACTCTTTTATAGATACTGAATGTGAAGTGACTGGATTGAGTATTATGCTTTATCAGTTTATGAAGACAAACATAAAACAATCCCCCTCCACTAAATGGCAATCCAACATTGCCTTCTCATTAAACTTTGTGTAAATCCCATATGCCCACTCTGTTTCCTTCCTTCTCCCCTTCCTTCCTTCCCTCCTTCTTCTTTCCTCCAACTGAAGCTCAGTCCCTTAGGACTCAGAGATGTAAGGTGATGCTATTCAGTATGAAGAGAGCTACAAGAGGAGGCACAGAAATGTGCACAAAGGACTATGAGAACAGAGGAGAGCGGTTCTAACTCTTCCACAGGGAATCAAAGTTTGAGGCAGGAGCTGTTCTTGAAAAATATTTCAGGTCTGGCCAAATGAGGAGCAGGAGGACTGCTCAGATGCTGATCAACCATGAAGAATTTCCTGCTGCCTCCCTAGACCCACACTCAGTCATGGGCTTAGACAGCAGGGCACAGGGACGGCCCCTAGAGACAACCACTTCCAAGGCCCCCTTGCTCCAGTGAAAGGGAGGGAAGACCCAGGGATGGGCGTCTGTAACTGGAGGAACCCTGACTCCCGAAGTTGGCTTTCACTGCAGGCCTCCTAAGGTTGGATATGGATATGATTAGGGTCTGCAATAAGTGACATCTGTTTGCTCTGACCTTTGGGTAATGTGGCGTTTCTTTCTCTGGGGCAGATGCTAGAAAGGTGTTTATTGTGAGTTGACAGGGGTCTTGGTGGGTGGTGAGGTGTGAGTCAAAATTCTACTATGCATTTTGGCATTTTGTCTACAGATGTTTCTCAGATGTTTGTGGGCGGGCATGTCCTTAAAGAAATACTAAATGTATGTTTTTGTGTGTGTGGAGGAGAGGAAAAAAATTGTACTTAAAACCTTGGCCCTTTTATGCCTGCCATGACACTCCTGTTTCATGGCCAGATTGGAACTAGTCATTGCATGTACTTTCTGAAGAGAAAATTTGCTCATTTAAAGAAAAATCTTCTGTCAGTTTGATAGTAACGTGCTGATGAACAAGCTAAATGTGGCACTGGGGGAAGAATGGAAGATTTCAGGAAGTACCAGGTACTAGTTTTATGTTGTCCAGCCTTGCTTCATCACCCCAGTGTACCACCCCACTACACAGGACAGAGGACACAGGAAGCCTGTGGTAAGGCTCATTCCTAACTCCAAATTTCCACTGCAGTGAGAGTTGGTGTCTTCAAAATTCACAATCTATACCCATTTATGGTACCATGGAAGTCACACCTTCTCTTCCAGATGCCAAGATGCTGACTTGATAATACTGGAGAAAGAGAGAGAGAAAGAAAGGTGAACTTGAAGGATATTCAACTTTTAATACCTTTAGAATTACCATAAAATATATTTTTAAAAAGGTTTGCAAAGAAATGAGGAAAATCAAACCACATTTTTGAAATTGTCTTCTTTTTTCCTACTTAGTAAAGAAAACTAAGCCCCCAAAAAAATCCCATTTTGGTTTTGATTTCCAGAAATCTTCTGAAGTTCTAAAGAAATCTAGCTTTAGCTTAGTTTGAGAAAATCTACTTGAAAAACTTCACAAATGGATGAAAGAAACTCCTTACAGAGTTAATTAATCTGATTAGCAAATAAATGGAAAAATAGTGATGACGGGCTATGCCTGGAAACCAAGAGCTTAAACATTACATAGAGTTTTCCTGCTTTGTATCGAAACTTCTTGAAATAGTGTTTTTGACAGATGCTCACTTTGACCTCCACTTGTTAGCAGTTATGTGGAATTTACCCTCTCCCCTCACACACAAAAAAAGGTTATTTTCAAAATAAGTTTGTTGTATACGGTTAAATAGACCAACTTTTTCAGCTTAATTTCACCTAAAATTCTAAACCTTAATGACTATCTTGATGAGCAGGAAATATATTATCAAATGTTGCTTTAAAAAAAAAGAGCTAATGAATGATTATCAGGATAGTTCTTTGCTAATAAAATAATAAGACTTGTTACATTTGTTAGTGACTTTGTTCTGAATATAAATCTTGCTTTTTTTAACTCAGCCACCATCTAGATCTATGCTCTAGGTCATCTACAGAAATGAAACAGGGAAATAGGAAATGTGGAAACCCCATACAATTTCTTACAGTCTTGATTTCCTTCTCCCAAATTAGGATAGTGTGTTTCAGCAAATCTGGAGACTAGAATTACCTTTAAGTATTTAAGTACACGATTTCTTCAGGCTCACAGATTTAGAGAATGGAACTATGGTTGCTGGGGAGACGGAAGAATGGGGGGAAAGGGTAGATAGGGATTTTGGGATGACGTGTACACACCGCTATATTTACAATGGATGACCAGCAAGGACTTACTATAAGCACAGGAAACTGCTCAATGTTTTGTGGCAGCCTGGAGGGGAGGGAAATCTGGGGGAGAGTGGATACATGTGTATGTATATGTATGGCTGAGTCCCTTTGCTGTCCAACTGAAACTATCACAACATTGTCAATCGGCTATACTCTAATACAAGAAAAAGTTTAAAAGAAAACAACTGCACTATTTCTTCACTTCAACTCATTGGTACGCTAATGACTGAGAGTGGTTATCAACGTTTTATGGAAAGTGGGCCTGTCTCCGCTGACATCTGGGTTCCTCACAGAGCCTGGGTGTAGCCACTCAGTAATTATTGCTCAGTCAGAAAATCACATGCTATTTCCTGTATTCCTTATCTTCTCAGTCTCACCCTACTTCCTCCAACCTTTTCCCTACTCCTCAATTACATGGAGGGGGAAATGATGGCAACTACAGCTCTATTTTTAATCTTACGAAAAAAATGTTCAGCCAAAGGTCCCAGAACTCTAATATTTGGCCACCCAATGTGAAGAACTGCCTCATTGGAAAACACCCTGATGCTGGGAAAGATTGAAGGCAGGAGAAGGGGATTACAGAGGATGAGATGGTTGGATGGCATCACTGACACGATGGACATGAGTTTGAGCAAGCTCCAGGAGTTGGTGATAGACAGGGAGGCCTGGCGTGCTGCAGTCCATGGGGTTGCAGAGTTGGACATGACTGAGCAACTGAACTCACTGAACTGAAAGGTCCTGTGAACAGATCACCTGGCTTTCCTCAGTACTGCAGCAGGACAACTGTAAGTGTTTATGAAGCTGAGTACCAAAGCTATTCCAGTATGTTCGAGGCAAATGTTTCAGTCAGGATAGGCCAGATTATTTTGTGCAGAGGCTGAAAGCAAAAATAGATGCATATCTTGCTCACACTATACTCCCAAATCAGATGCATGGAAGGCTCTGTTCCCTAGACCCTACCCCTAGGCCCCCGTGGCAAAACTCCCTTCTTGTCCAGAGCGTCAGGGTGTGCTGCACAGGGAGACAGAATGGGGGACTGGAGTCACGGTCCTGGGAGAGCCAGGCGTCAATTCCCTCCATTCCACTGGTCAGGATAAGGCACATACTCATGCTCACCTTCAAGAGGATACAGATTGGAATTTTCTGTATTTCCATGTGAAAGTGAAGGTTTAGTCACTCAGTTGTGTCTGACTCTTTGGGCACCCAAGGACTGTAGCCTGCCTGGCTCTGTTAATGGGATTCTCCAGCAAGAACAGTGGGGTGGGTTGCCATTTCCTTCTCCAGGGGATCTTCCTGGCCCAGAGATCAAACCCAAGTCTCCTGCATTGGAGGCAGAATCTTTACCATATGAGTCACCAGGAAAGCCCTATATTTCCATTAGGAGAAATACTAGTGTTACCACAAAAACTCTGCAGATTTTTTTAAAAAACGAACCCTCTTAGAACAGACACAGAATAAAATGTCTCTGAAATAAAAAACTACTGTCTTGCATGTAATGAGCACTCAGTAAATATTTATGAGTGACAGTTTATTAGTTGTCTATTGCTGCAGAGCAAATTATCACAAATTTGGCAAATGTAACCAACACCCATTTATTATGTCACAGTTCTATAGTTTTAAATTTCAGAATGGTGTGACAGGGTTCTCTGTTCATAGTATCTCAAGGCTAAAGTCATCGTTAGCCAGGCTGATTTCTTATCTAGAGGTTTAGGAGAAGAATTTGCTTCCAAGCTCATTTAGGCTCTGGGATCAATTCTGTTCCTTGCAGTTCTAAGGCCAAAGTTCCCATTTTCTTGCTGGCTGTCAGCACGGTCTACTCCCAGCTCCTAGAGGCTACAGGAAGTCCTTGCCATGGAGGCCTCCCAATCTTCAAAGCCAGTAATCAAGAATCGTCCTCACTTTGAGTCCTTCATAAGCTTTGAATCTCTCTGACTTCCTCCACCTCTGATCTTTAGATCCATATTTAATGGCTCCTGTGATTAAGTCAGGGCTTCCCTGGTGGCTCAGTGGTAAAGAATCTGCCTGCCAAGAAGGAGATGCGGGTTTGATCTCTGGGTTGGGAAGATCCCCTGGAAAGGAAATGGCAACTCACTCCAGTATTCTTTCCTGGGAAATCCCATGAACAGAGGAACCTTGCAGGCCACAGTCCGCACAGTCGCAAAAAGCAAAAGAGTCAGACACAAATTAGGGACTAAACAACAACATGATTAGGTCAGCCGCACCTAGGTAATCTCATTATCTTAAGGTCCACTGAGCTGGGGGCTTAATTACAATTGCAAAATTCCTTTTGTACATAAAGTAAGGTGATTGCAGAGTGACATTTCATCGTTTTAACAGGCTTTGAGAACACTTTGGAAGAGGAAATTATTTAGGTCATTTGGCATTATGTTAGAGTTTTATCTCCCACAAGCAGCCTGCACAGAGTGAAAAAGCATTACTGAATTGAGCCAGCCGACCTGGGTAATGACTAGGTAATAGCTGGATAATCACCTGGGTAATAACTAGGGAATTAACTGGATAATCTGAAACAAGCCATGAAGTTTTTCTTCACTCAGTCTCAGTTCCCACAGCTGTGAAATGGGAATATTATTCCCTGCCCTGCTGGCCCCATAGAGTGGTTGTGAGACTCAAATGAGATTATATAAAAACATTTTGTGAACTTAAAAGATCAACACAAATGCAAGTTACTGAGTTTGAGTTTTATTTTACTGCTGAGGACCTGTGAGACCAGAGCTTTTAAAAACAATGCTGGAAGAAGAGACAGACATGGGGCAGAGGAAGGGTCTTCAGAGACACAGGGTTTTTGCCTTTCTGTCCCCATAGATCACAAATTTGATGAGCTAATCATAAAGTAAGTGAAAGCATATGCTACACATTTCTTTTTTAATGCATGAAATGGGTGTAAAATTTTAGAGAATCACTTTGGCAAGAGGCTTTTGGCCTCTGCTCTATATAATGACAATAGTGTATTGCCATATATTTATGTGATGTTTTCTGAGGGAAGTAAAACACTTTACAGACAGTATTGTTCCTCTTCTGAATATGCCAGAGAGGTAGTAGCAGACGTGAAACATTTATCCATGTATAATGTAAGCACATAGATAAGGCCACTCCAGAACCACACTCCAGGACCCCAGTGCCACACAAAAGTATTTTTTCTCATTGGCTTGTATTATTTCCCATATTAAAGAAAGTTTGGTACCTTTATGTACCCCAAGCCCACCCTATTGGCACATGCTTATTCCATATTGCTTCTCTACTAAGGGTTGAGTATGAGAACAATTGCATGTTTTCAGTTAGATATTATCATTTTGCTATTGGTATTCAATACATAAAAATTCATATTAATCGAATGGATTCTGTGAAGGCATTCACTCAAGGCACAGGCTTTGAAGTTGCTGGCTCACGCACAAGTACCCACAGTGATGGTCACATACCCGGTTGTATCTTAAGATACAGGACTAGAGGATTCAGATCAAGATTGCTGGACAATCCCTTTGAACACATAGAAAATATTCCTGCATGTGGAAATCCTCATTGAAAAGTAAGTAGAGACTGGCAGAACTCTTGTGCAACTGGTTGTAAGAAAGATCCGCATATAATTAAGTAGGAAGGGAAAGGACATGATCATGTCAGGACTTTTGCCACTGGGAAGTGACACAGAAGAAGGAGATTGCATGTGATTGGAGAGCCACTCTAGGGAGTGAGCAGTCTGAGGCACATATTGGGAACTCCAGCCCTGGAGTCTGACACCAGGAGGTAAGTCTCCTCAGCTGGTTAGAAAGCCAGTAGAACTAACAGGAGAGCTGTAAGTAGCCTAGATTCTGCTCATGAAGAACACGCGCACACACTTACCTAAGACAAGGTAGAGAAAGCAGACTGAAATTGCACAGGACTCAGGCACATTTCCTGTGGCCACCCTGGTGTGTGCCCCAGCCTGAAACGAGTGCCCATTCCAGGCCCTGCTGCTCTGTGACACAGCCCCACGTTAGGGCGAGGGCTGCTGCAGCTGAAAGGAGCCCTGGGCTGTGAGGGAAGGAGGCTGCTGAGACCGGGGACAGAGTCTGAAGGGGTCAGAGGCAGCACTGGCACTTGGTGAGGCATCACAAGAGGCCCAGAGCTCGGACTGGGGCTGGGACCACCACAGTCCAAGCCCAAGTCCACACCAAGAACCTGCCCCCACCCGTCTTGTTCCAACACTGCTCCCCTCTGGGGTGCTGGAAGGCAGGAAAGCACACACTTAGAGGGAACAGAACCAGCTCAACTCAAACCTCAGGGCTTCTGCTCCACTAGCTTGGGACTCACTCCCACCCCTAAGAGGGTGGTGCTGGCCACCGAGCAGAGAAGAAGCCTCATCTCACACCGGCTCTGGCTTGAGCCGCTTCATCTCCAGCAGTTCCAGCTCCTGCCGAAGTGACAGCTGTCAGCACCCACTGGGGCAAGACATGACTCCTGCTTAACGTCAGATCCAGCTCTCCCACCAAAGCCACAGGGTACTCACAGACTGTATAGGGATGCTCCCACAAAGGGACACCCCTTCAAGACGGGGATACATAACTGTTTCACCTAATTTCATAGAGACAAAGAAAGTTAAGCAAAATGAGAAGACAGAGGAATTTGTTTCAATTAAAAGAACAAGAGAGAAAATGCCTAAAAAAACTGGTGAAGTAGAAATAATTTATCAAATTAAAAGTTCAAAGCATTAGTAATGAGAAGGCTAACTGAATTAGAGGAAAGAATAGATGAACCCAGAGAGAATTTTAACAAGGAACTAGAAAATATAGAAAAGAACTGGTCAGAACTGAGGAATACAATAACGGAAATAAAAAACACACTAAAAGGAGTTACCAACAGACTAGGTGATTTAGAAGAAAGAATAATGGAAATCACCCAAACATAACAAAAAAAGAAAAACAAATTTTTTAAAATGAGAACAATTTAAGGAATCTCTAGGGCAACATCAAGCATACCAACATTTACATCATAGGGGCCCTACAAGAGAGTAACAAAGGTGTAAAAAATATATTTGATGATATTGTGGCAGAAAACTTCTCAAACGTGAAAAAGACATCCGGTACAGGGAGCACAGAGGGTTTCAAACAAGATGAACTCAAACACACCCACATGAAAACATATCATAATTGAAACAGCAAAACTTAAAGACAGGATTATAAAGGCGGCAAGAGAAAAACAAAGAGTCATATGCAAGGGAACCCCCATAAAGGTATCAGCTGATTTCTCTGAAGAACTTTTCAGGCCAGAAAGGGGTGGCATAATATATTTAAAGTGCTAAAAGGAAAACATCTGCAACCTAGGATATGCTGCCCAGCAGTGTTATCATTTAGAACTGAAAGAGAGATGAAGAACTTTGCAGAAAAGCAACAATGAAGAGATAATCAATAATAAAACTACCCTATAAGTAAAGTTAAAAGGTCTTCTCTAAGTGGAAAAGAAAAGGTTACAAGAAGAAGAATCTATAGGAAAGGAAAAATCCCATTAAGAATGGCAAATATATAGTAAAGGCTGTGGGTCAACTTAAATAGCTACAATGAAGATTAAAAGACCAAAAAAAATTGCAAAATCAACTACAACTACAATAAATAGTAACAGGATAAATATAACAATGTAAAATAAGACATCAATAATGTAAATTATGGCTAAGGGGAGTAAAAAATGTAGATCTGTTAGAATGTGCTACAATTTAAAGGACTACCTGTTTAGAACAAGTAGTTTAGCCATGGGTACTAGGTTTGAGATTTCTAGTAAAGTTCCTTCAGCCAGTGGATTTATTTTTTCCCTTAACTCTAATATCTCTGACGCTCTAACACCAGGAAACCAGGTTTTCACTAGATTCTGCAGGATTCTCAGAGGGAGGAAACTGGCGGCACAGAAGGATAACTTGCCTATTCTTGCTTGTCATTTAGGTCCACATTCACTGCAACCAAAAACATATGTCATCTGTAATTCAATAAGTGAAAAAACTATAAATTTTGACAACATATGTCCTTTAAAACAGAAATAGTAAAAAATATCTTTATTATTAACAACAACAAAAAAATCAGCAGTTAGAACTGCCCAAAATATTACATCATTTAATCTCTGAAGTTGTGACAAATTTCATGGAATTTGTCTTATGCCTCACCATCATCTAAAATTTCATTTAGATGTTTGACAGTAAGACAGAGGATCAAGCTTGAGCTGTCTAATAGCAAATATCTAACCATATGAAATGGTTTTAAAGTGACAGGGGAACCTCTAAGTTTTATATATGGGTAGAGTTTGACTGGGCTTTCCAGGGGGCACTAGTGGTAAAGAACCCATCTGCCAATGCAGGAGACATAGGAGACACAGGTCTGATCCCTGGGTTGGGAAGACAAACTAGAGGAGGGCATGGCAACCCACTCCAGTATTCTTGCCTAGAGAATCCAATGGACAGAGGAGCCTGCTGGGTTACAGTCCATGGGGTTGCAAAGAGTTGGACATGATTGAAATGACTTAGCACATATGCAGTGTTTGACTACTAAGGAATCTTAATAATCAAAGAGCAGATTGGTTTTTGTTTTCTTTTTCTATGCTAAGGCTAGATACACAGCAAGATTTTTAAAAGTGAATATATAGCCAATTAACTTTGGAAAAGAAAATACAATAAAAAGACCACCCAGTTGATAGCAGCCCTTAAATAACCTTCTAAAAAGTACTTATATACCAAAGTGATACCATATACATTTCTGATTTTTTCTAAGTTTGCTTATTTACTTCTTGGTTAACATAAAATCAACAGATAAACAGAAATTTGGGGAATTGTTCATAGAGCTGTATGATATCCAGTGACCTAAAGATATTATATATAGGGCACAGATCAAGTTCTCCAGATTTTCAATTTTAAGATAACATAAGATAGTATAATAGCTCAGAAAATATGGAGTACTGATTATTTAATAGGACATAAAGCAATAAAACATTAATCTACTCATAAACCTTACTTTGTCTTAAATGAAGCACACTGCCAGCCCCATACACATGCATACAAAGCACAGACACACACACACACACACACACACACACACACACACACACACACACACTCCTTCCTGAAACCCAAGGACTCAGCTTCCCAACACATGAAGGTATAGAGGAAGAAACTAAGAAGTTGGCATAGTCCAGAAAATCTGAAGTATCCAGCTTTGAAATCCTCCTCTGCCCTCTGGACATCACCTGTAAGGTTCTTCTCACATAAAAAGATGAATGATGAGTCTAGTTTGACCATTTGGTGGCTTCTGAGCTACACTGTACATCTCAGTGTACAGTGACTCAACGGGCAACTTTGGTTGTGTGTATCTTGCTGAATATCAACAATAAATCAGTTTTACTCTAAGCATTAACACACTTGTGAAGAAGTCCTAGATGGGTTGGAGGATCTGGTCTGAGACATAACAAGAGACCACAATCCCACAGTTTGGGGGAAAAAAACATGAAGCTGTCAATCCTCTGAGGTCCAGGCAGGAACACCAAATGGAATTTAGGGCAAGACATCAGATCCTAAGGTGGGTGGTGGTATGATCCTAGAAAAGCCTAGGAATAAACACAGGAATCAGAAAGGGACTTGCTAGGAAAAGTCAAGGAGGATGCCAGTGATAGGAGGAGGACATTAAGACAACGACTCTGAACAGGCATCCAGGCATAGGGGCGTTGGTACCAGGAAGAGGAAACCCTGAGGATACGTGAGCTCTGACGCAAAGCCACACAGAGAAGGCTGTCATGAGATGAGAAAGGCCACTGTCAGCCTCAGCCGGGAGTCCTAGAGCCCCACACTGGGCCCTGACCCCTGCTGCACAGGGGAGCATGCACCTGGCCCCACACTTGGCTGCTGCGAGTGGTTCTGGGAGGGAGAGGGGACCGGGCAGTGCAGCCTCTGGCTTATACAGGATGGCCTGGAGAACTTTGATACGTATTGCATTCAAGCCACGGCATTAAGACCTGATGGTGAGGAGCCAGGGAAGGCAGGTAAGATTAAGTGAGGCCACAGGATGCTCAAAGAAGGTAATGAAGCTCTCTGGCTTATCATTTCCAAATTCATCATGTCCAGTCCAAGCCATCATCAGCACCAAAGGATCCAATAAAGATTATACAATGGATTCTTTAATTATTCTAGTTGAAGCCTTTTATTTCCTACTTGGATTAGAGCCCCCTAATCAGTTTTTCATAACTGTAGCTGGCAGAGTTGAAGGAGGCTTCCATGCTCCCCTACCTCCTGGTACCCACACCTTTGTATAATCTCCTTCCCTGAATGATCTGGGGCTGTGACTTGCTTGTAACCAATGCATTTGGGTGAAGTACTAGGATGTTACTCCATGATTCTGTCCAGTTATATAAGACTCTGTACTGCTAACAGAGCCTGGATCTCTCACTTTGTCTCTCTCTCTCTCAATCTGTCCCTCTCTCTTTTGCCTCTCTCCCTCTTTTTTCTCATTATGCTGGTTTTGAGGAAGACAACTACATGAATCCTGCAGCTGCAAAAAATGAACAGTCAACAACCCGAGGGAGCTTAAAAGTGGACGTTTCCACAGTTGAGCCTCCAGATGAGAACTCAGCCTGGCTGGTATCATGACTCCTGCCTGCAGAGGACTCAGTTAAGCTGTGCCCACACTCCTGACTCACAGACACTGTGAGATTATAAATATGTGTTATTTTAAGTTGCTAACTTTGTGGTAATATGTTACACAGCATAGAAAACAAATACACTAATATTACCAGCAATTTCCAATAATGTCTATTCTCAACACAGCAGGCAGAGAATCCTGTTGATATGGAGGTACTTTCTCTATTTAAAACTCTGTAGTGGCTTATTCAGTATGGAGTGGAAGCCAGAGTTTACACGATGGCTCACAAGGCCATGTGTACCCATTGCCTCTCTCACCTGTTACTCTCTCACTGCTCTCTGTGTCCATGACAACTCTCCAACATGCCCAGCACCCTCTTTGGGCCTTGGTGTTTGTCCCTCAATCTAGAATACAATTCCTTACAATATTCACATGGCCACTCCTCCCACTTTTGTATGTCTTTCTCAAATGTCACTCTCTCCGTGAGGCCTTCCCCGATCACTCTGTTAAAAATTCCAATATCCTTCCCACGCCATCACTCCTCACCACCCTGTCTTTTTTTCTTTTCTCCACAGTATTTACACCATTTGTTTTACTTATTTGTTTACTGTCTGTCTTCCTGCAGCAGAACATAATCTCCATGAGCACACGGATTTTTATCAGCTTTGTTCACGGCTTTACCTCCAGCAGCTGGAACAGTCCCGACACATAGTTCATGCTCAATAAATATCTATTGAAACAAATTTCAAGATGCATCACAAAATCTACATTTAGGTTGTATTTCTAAAATTAAAATCTTCCATTTAAGCATAACATAACTTCCATTTAAGCATGACATGACATAAGCATGGCATGGCTCTTTGTGACTCTGTGGACTATACCCTCTGTCCATGGAATTCTCTAGGCAAGAATACTGGTTTGGGATGCCATTCCCTTCTCCAGGGATCCCCCAATCCAGGGATCAAACATGGATCTCCTGCATTGCAAGAAGATTCTATACCCATCTGGGCCACCAGGGAAGCCTCAACCATGACATATGCATGATCAACAATTCTTAAGCATGTTTTCAGATTATCTGCTCTATGACCAAAGATGTGCACCATTTCTGGAAACTCATTTTGTGCCTGGAAGAAGGCCAAGATCAACCCGACTCAGTGAAACCCTCCACTTATCCAAATTTTCCTTGGTTTTACAGATATGGAGCCCAACTCTACTACCATAGGAGCAGACCACCCAGCAGGGAACTGACAGAAAATTAAAGCACACAAATCCAGACGCCTTCCACGTGACACAGGTGTTCTCAGACCGAAAGTCCACCAACCAGCTTTCTTGTCGGTCACAAAATGAGAAAGCTTGTTTCTTTAAGCAACTTTAAGAATAAATTTTGCCAAAAGCCATTTATCAGTAACTGGCAGAACTAGATATGTAAAGGCCTTGGATATGGAAATTTTATTAATTTGCTAAGCAGCAAGCATCCAGGCTTGGTCCTGTGACCAGGTCCCCATGCTGAATAGGTCTGTAGGGTAGGGAGGTGGCAGGATGCTTCCATAGCTGCTGTGTAGAAAGCAGAGGTGCAATCATTCCACAAATGTTGGAGAATATCTGCCTTGGTATAAAGACAGTGTATCTTGGAGCCAGAAAAACCTGCTTAGTTTAAATCCCACTCTGACCTTTCAGTTCAGTTCAGTTCAGTCATTCAGTCTTGTCTGACTCTTCACGACCCCAAGGACCACAGGCTACCAGGCCTCCCTGTCCATCACCAACTCATAGAGTTGACAAAAACTCATGACCATTGAGTTGGTGATGCCATTCAACCATCTCATTCTGTGTCGTCCCCTTTTCCTCCTGCCTTCAATTTTTCCCAGCATCAGGATCTTTTCCAATGAGTCAGCTCTTCGCATCAGGCAGCCAATGTATTGGAGTTTCAGCTTCAACATCAGTCCTTTCAATGGATACCCAGGACTGATCTCCTTTAGGATGGACTGGTTGGATCTCCTTGCAGTCCAAGGGACTCTCAAGAGTCTTCTCCAACACCACAGTTCAAAAGCATCAATGTTTTGGCACTCAGCTTTCTTTATAGTCTAACTCTCACATCCATACATGACTACTAGAAAAACCATAGCTCTGACTAGATGGACCTTTGTTGGCAAAGTAATGTCTCTGCTTTTTTTTTTTTCCCTTTATTTATTTATTTATTTTTTCAGTGGGTTTTGTCATACATTGATATGAATCAGCCATGGAGTTACACGTATTCCCATCCCGATCCCCCCTCCCACCTCCCTCTCCACTCGATTCCTCTGGGTCTTCCCAGTGCACTTGTCTCATGCATCCCACCTGGGCTGGTGATCTGTTTCACCATAGATAATATACACGCTGTTCTTTCGAAACATCCCACCCTCACCTTCTCCCACAGAGTTCAAAAGTCTGTTCTGTATTTCTGTGTCTCTTTTTCTGTTTTGCATATAGGGTTGTCGTTACCATCTTTCTAAATTCCATATATATGTGTTAGTATGCTGTAATGTTCTTTATCTTTCTGGCTTACTTCACTCTGTATAATGGGCTCCAATTTCATCCATCTCATTAGAACTGGTTCAAATGAATTCTTTTTAACGGCTGAGTAATATTCCATGGTGTATATGTACCACAGCTTCCTTATCCATTCGTCTGCTGATGGGCATCCAGTTGCTTCCATGTCCTGGCTATTATAAACAGTGCTGCGATGAACATTGGGGTGCACGTGTCTCTTTCAGATCTGGTTTCCTCAGTGTGTATGCCCAGAAGTGGGATTGCTGGGTCTCTGCTTTTTAATATGCTATCTAGGATGGTCATAACTTTTCTCAAAGAAGCAAGCATCTTTTAATTTCTTGGCTGCAGTCACCATCTGCAGTGATTTTGGAGCCCCCCAAAATAAAGTCAGTCACTGTTTCCACTGTTTCCCCATCTATTTGCCATGAGGTGATGGGACCAGATGCCATGATCTTAGTTTTCTGAATGTTGAGCTTTAAGCCAACTTTTTCACTCTATTTCACTTTCATCAAGAGGCTCTTTAGTTCTTCTTCACTTTTTGCCATAAGTGTGGTGTCATCTGCATATCTGAGGTTATTGATATTTCTCCTGAAAATCTTGATTCCAGCTTTAGCTTCATCCAGTCCAGCATTTTTCATGATGTACTCTGCATATAAGTTAAATAAGCAGGGTGACAATATACAGCCTTGATGTACTCCTTTTCCTATTTGGAAACAGTCCGTTGTTCCATGTCCAGTTCTAACTGTTGCTTCCTGACCTGCATATAGGTTTCTCAAGAGGCAGGTCAGGTGGTCTGGTATGCTCATCTCTTTCAGAATTTTTCACAGTTTATTGTGACCCACATAGTCAAAGACTTTGGCATAGTCAATAAAGCAGAAATAGATGTTTTTCTGGAACTCTCTTGCTTTTTTGATGACTTTTGGGTAGTTGCAAATTATCAATTTTTCAATTCTTTATCTATAAAATGGGAATATAATTCTTGCATAATAGAGTTGCTATAATAAATAAATGTGATAATACATGTAAATCCCCTGGAATAGTGGCTGCTATATAGCAGAAGCTTGGTCAATGGTAGTTACTATTAACAATAACGTCACTTCCCAGGTTGCTTAGTGGTAAAGAACCTGCCTGCAAATGCAGGAGACCCAGCAAATGAATGTTCAATACCTGGGTCAGGGAGATCCCTGGAGGAAGAAATGGTAGCTCACTCCAGTATTCTTTCCTGGAGAATCCTATGGACAGAGAAGCATGGTGGGCTACAGTCTATTATAGGGTTCCAGAGTCAGACATAACTGAGGGACAGCACACATGCATGCACATGAATGAGAGCATTAATAAAGACACATTAAGAAACAACTTTGAGTAATACATTATTGCTATGAAGTAAAAGTTAACACTAAAGAACAGCCTTGAGAAGTGCATCACTGAAATGGCTAGGAAAGCATCACGGCTAGATTTGAATAAAGAGAGGTAGATCCCTAGAAACGAGCACAGAAATAGAAACCAAAGAACTGTCTTCACATATATACCTTATGGGCATTTGCTTCTGTATATTCAACCTTTGGGTAATGACGAAGGAATAGAAAGATTTTCTAACATCTTACATACACACACACACATACATATACTACACACACTGGTTTGACGATTCACGTTTCTGTGTAGAGAACCAATATTCTGCCTGGTTTTCATTCCATTGATTTGTAGTTTAGTGTACTTCTGGCACTGGCAGGATGGAGTAGGTAGCTTCCAAATTCCCCTCAAGCCCTGACTCTAAGAAAAGCTTCACCTAGAATACCTTTACTCTCTTAGGGTAAACTTCTGGAGTATGCACAGACCAACTGAGACAACTGAACCTTTCCTATTCACACCATCATGCCTGTCAAGAATGCACTGCCCCCATGTTAGGTGAGGGGTATAAGAGCAGGAGAGACCCTGCTTCTCAGATCCTGTGTTCTATTGCTACTATGAGAGAGAGAGAGAGAGAGAGAGAGAGATTGAGAGCGCGCACAGAGGAGTCCCATGGGGACCTTAAAAGTCGATCCAAACAATAACCAGACTTTCCAGCTGGGGCGAGGGCTCTCAGCTGGGTGTGGTTTTTGCAGACAGCTTCCTGGATTGTGGCCGTATTTTCTCAGATGTGCTGCTTCCAGAAGGTTTGCTTTCTTACGGTGAGGGTGGTGTTCTTTGCGATGGGGGTGGTGGTAGCACCAACCAAATAATGTCCCACTGTGATATCATGAGAGCCCTAAGGGCTCTTCTCGGCCCTTTTGTGCTTGTGTTCAATGACTTTGTGGGCAGCTCTGTGGTCATACTGGAGTCTCACCTGCCTTTGCAGTCCTTCACTGTGCTGACCCTTCAGGAAATGCAGTGGTTCAGATGCGGCTTCTGAAGCCCACCCACACCAGCTGCTTCCACACAAGGGCGTTCATGAAACACAGAAGCAGATATGGGGAACAAACAGGAGAGTCTAGTGGTTCCCAGATGTTGGGATTTCAAGACAAAGTTTTCCAAACTAAAAGCATTGACAGAAAGTAACTGCAATCTACATCAGAAAACAAAGTTTAGGACAGACCTGGAAGAAGTATATCTAGCTTCTCCCATGGCTCAGACGGTAAGGAATCTGCCTGCAGTGCAGGAGATCCAGGTTTGATCCCTGGGTTGGGAAGATCCCGTGGAGAAGGAAATGGCAACCCACTTCAGCATTCTTGCCTTGAGAATCCTATGGACTGAGGTGTTGCAAAGAGTTGAACACGATTGATTGACTAACACACACACACACAGGGAATAAGCCAAGGATGTGAAGGCTTACAGAGACTAGCAAGAGTGGCAAGTCTGAAAGTGTAAGGGAAGTAATATTGCTGTCTGCGTTCACTGACAAAGAGCCAGAGTCATGGGGCAGGAGCTCTCTGGTAGAGGGCCACGGCTCAGGAGATACGCAGCTGCTGACAGAGAGGCAGTGCTGAAATAAGTAGGGAGAGAAGAATACCTCAAGCCTGCTTTCTCTTCCTGTTCTGTGCTCTCAGGCCAATGTTCCTATTGGGTGAACTTAACTGGCAACCAGTCAGCAAGAGGGATTGAGTGATGCCATCCAGAGGGGCCAATCTTGCAGGTAGGTACCAGGCAGAGCAGAGTGGAGAAGAGACATTGAGGCAAACAGAGAATAACTAGAATGAGCACTTATGCCAGGCTCTTGACTGGGGGTCTTTACATGGACTATTTTATCTAATTGTCAAAAAGCTTCTATTATCCTTGCTTTACAAGCATGAAAACAGAAGCTTACAGAGGCTAAGTAGCATGCTCAGAGGAGCACACTGCCTGCAAATAGTAAAGCCAGATGGTCTGACTTCACTAAATAGTCATGAAAAAAATGAGGAAATAAAAATTGAGATGTTATACTAATCAGGGTGTCAGCAAACCAGACCCTTGGGTCAAATCCAGCTTACCACATGTTTTTGTAAATAAACCTTTATTGGAACATAGTAAGGTCCATTTGATTACATTTTGCTGCATTTACACTAAGGCAGAACTGAGTAGTTGAATCAATGGCCAAATGTCCACAAAGCCTAAAATGTTTACTATCTGCCTTTTTACACAAAAGCTTGGTGACCCTTCCCCTAGATAAAAGAGATTTTTCCTTGGAGCCACTTCCTGACTTCTCTGCTTCTTAAAAGGCCACCTCACCTGATACTCTGCAAAACATCCAGAATGAACTCCCTCTAATCTAGACTCAGCCCAGGCCTGTCTGATGCAATCCAGCCAGGGGAAGACATGGATGTCAGCATGGCATTAGACTCCAGATAAAGGCACTGATTAAAAATAAATTATTAATTTCAAGTATATTTTCTTGGGCTCCAAAGTCATTGCAGATGGTAACTGTAGCCATGAAATTAAAAGACACTTGCTCCTTGGAAAGCTATGACAAACCTAGACAGCATATTGAAAACTAAAGACATCCCTTTGGTGACAAAGGTCCATATAGTCAAATCTATGGTTTTTCCAGTAGTCATGCATGGATGTGAGAGTTGGACCATAAAGAAGGCTGAGCACCAAAGAACTGAAGTCTTCAAATTGTGGTGCTGGAGAAGACTCTTGAGAGTCCCTTAGCCTATAAACAGATCAAACCAGTCAATCCCAAAGGAAATCACTCCTGAATATTCAGTGGAAGGACTGATACTGAAGCTGAAGCTCCAATACTTTGGTCACCTGATGAGAAGAGCTGACTCAAAGAGTTGGACATGACTCAGCAACTGAACAAAAAAACAATTATAATTATTAACATTCATTGCACAGAGTCTAGAAAATATGAAAAGCATGAGGAAGAAGATGAAGACTATGCCACTCAACAATATTTTAATTGTACTCAGAGATATGTAATTTTTACTTTTCACAAAGATGAACTTATATCATGTATACTGCTATGTAACCTACCCATTGAACTATCTTCTTATATAAATATTTATGACATTATATATTTTTACACAAGGATATTTTAATGGCTATTGAAATAACAATTCAAATTTAATTACTTATTTGAATCAAGTAAGTCTTAACCAAATTTATTGAACATCTTTTATATGCCAGATACTCCACTAGGTTTGGGGGGTAAATCAATCAATAAGAGGCACTTTATATGCCTTCAGGGAACTTATATTCTGGAAAGAAGTCATAGGTTAACAGGAAAATAAATAAAAGAACTGCAAATTGTGATCAGTATTATAACAGAAAGAAAGTGAAAGTGAAAGTTGCTCAGTCGTGTCCGACTCTTTGCGACTCCACAGACTATACAGTCCATGAAATTCCCCAGGCCAGAATACTGGAATGGGCAGCCTTTCCCTTCTCCAGGGGATCTTCCCAACCCAGGGATCGAACACAGGTCTCCAGTATTGCAGGTGGATTCTTTACCAGCTGAGCCACAAAGGAAGCCCAGAAAGAAAAGAGTAACAAAGAACTTACATGGAAGTGCTAACCTATGCAGAGAAGGTATTTCAGGGTGGGGGAAGGTGTTATTTTAGCTGGGACCTAAAATGATAAGAAACCAGTCATGCAAAGAATGAAGGAAGAGCATTCTATGCAGAGGGAACACCAGATGCAAAAATCCTGAAGATAAACAAAAGCATGTCCAAGGAACCAAATATCAATATGGCTGGAGTTTAGTCAATACAGAGAAGAATATCATAAAATGTAGGTAAAGGTAGGCTGGAGATTAAAACCTGGGGTATACAACAGACTACCACTGAGCAATAAAGAGGAATTCTGACACAGGCAACAACATAGATGATCTCAAAAATCACTGTATGGTGTAAAAGAAGCCAGATACAAAAGAGGTGAGACCATATGCTTCCGTTTATGTGAAATCCTAGAACAAGCAAAACTCATTTTTCATGATAGAAAGCATAATGATAGTCCCTAAATTAGGGAGTAGGACAGGGATTAACTGAGAGGAGTATTTTTCTGGAGTAATGGAAATGTTTTATATTATGATATGGATGTGTGTTACATGGATAAATACATTTGTCAAAACTCATCACATCATACACTTGTATCTGTGTCATTCACTCTGTGTAAATTATACTTCAGTACAAAACAAAAACCAAACAACAAAGGACGCATACAACACAAGCAAGAGTATTTGGGGCCATTTCAGGCAGGGACTTTGAAGTCGATGTACAAGTTTAGATTTTATTTCAAGCACAAGGGAAAGTCCTCAGATGAGTTTCCTCAGTGGAATGACATGATTTTATTTATAGTTTAAGATCAGTGTTGCTGCTATTGAAGAATGTATCAGAGGAGGACATGTGGAGGTCTCAAGACTAGCTAGGGTCTATTGCAATAGTTCAGCTAAAGGATGATGGGGACATAAGATGGGGAGCACCTTGGGACTAATGTGGAGGGAGTGGGCTTGTATTTAGCATGTAAAAGTACCAGAATAGGCCAAATCAGGCTCTAGATAAGTGATACTTGTTCTGTTCCATTTTTGTATTATTTCCATTAGAACCCATGCTACATCATGGATAGATGTACATCAATGTTTGAGCACATCTATGGTTATATTCTTGTTCTAAATAAATTCTTAGAAGCAGAATTGTTAAAATAAAGGGAATAAACATTTTCATTTAGATACAGGTCATCAACAATCAGCAAGTTCAACTAACCATGTCCCTGACTCTCCATTCAAATTGGCCATCCCTCCTCTTCCTTCTTATCATCACCATCCTTATCCTATTAAGCTAAAGAATAACATCCTGTTTTTATTACTACAAAATTTGACTTTTTATACTGTTTAGGTATTTGAATTAGTTTTCAAGTTATCCATCTGTTATCTTTGGAAGATGGTTGTTCTTTAATAACTCTCCATGGTATTGATATTAAGTTTTAAGTTAAAGTAAGTCACGATTTCTGAGCTTTGCATTGGATTTCATGAGTTTCTCTCAGCAAAAAAAGAGACAGAATTGCATATTATAAATGTGTCAGATAGCCAAGCTCCATTGCTCCATGGGAGACTTGAGTTAACATACTACCTTGGGTCAGCTATTTGAGCTTCCATTGAACCAGTCCTCCACTTGGGTCAGCATCATTCTAGTAGTATCTGTGTGGCTCTTTTCTTTCTCTCTTCCTATCATCGTTGTTGAGATTACCAGAGAAACCAGATGGCAACTTTACAAGAAATTTCAGAAGGCCTTTATCTGTTTTCTTGTTTTCTATGCCTTATGAGCAACTGGTAGAATGAAGTTTGTTTTAACGGTTGAACCTGAGTACACTTCTCTAGAAATACTTGTTTCTCAGCATTTGATTCTCCACAGTTGATGTCATTAGAATCTGTGAGTTAAACTGGAATCCAGTTTTCTCTTGTGTTTCCCAACGTCCCTCTCTCCAAATTTCTTTCAATATCTATGCATTTTCATTGATCAAACCCATCTGTCAATATAGATTTAACATCTACTCCTCTTGTGCAGACTTACAGTTAAGATTAATTGTGGCAAGACTATCAACTGCATTTACTATCTGACTCTAATTCAAATATTTAAAAATTCATGGATATTTAACAACTACTTCAAGACAAGGATTTCCATTCTCATTTGAAGGCTTCTAGTATAATGCTCACCCTAGCTCTCTATTCTTATTCTACGCATCCCACATTCTACCTATGGATGCTGGGTATACATCTTGGGTATCACCACTTATACTAGAGAAACTAAATTTGTATAGAGTAATCATTCCGTTTGGAAGCTTGTTGGAACTTTCTCTTCAAAGGTTCTTTGCTTTTCCAAAGAGGTTTCAAAGTCCTCCCAGTCTTTCCCACAGCCATTTGACGTTACTACGCTGGGTATCTGGTTCCTGGCACACAAAGCACGGCAATGGCGGCACCACCAACCGGCGATTGTTAGCACAGTGATTCGTGACTTTGCAGACTTACAAGCGCCTTAAGGATCAGGACCATGTCCTGCAGATCTTTAGATGCCTTTGACCAATTTTCTTTTTGCCAAGTGCCAAACAACAAGGCTGACACTTGACATATGTTTATGGACAACCTAATGAAAGAAAGAATGAATGATGGGTGAATTAAGAAAACAAATTCAGTCTGTTGCTGTGGAACAGTCTATGGAGGACTGCTGTGTATTTTCTCTTCTTAGTACCATGTTATGGCCACTCACATTCCCAGAACACTGAAAAGCTTAAATTAGAATATACCTAATTCAAATCCTTAGCAAGCACCTTAATATAAAATAGGCTTATTTGCTTACAGAATTTACTATAAATCTGAAATCCTGGATATTTTTCTCCTATGCCTAGTCTGACATTGTGCAAGGAATGTGAACATGTGGAGCCCTGTGCTACCTGCCTATAAAACACTTGAGAAATTCATAGTTAAGATTTATGAAAAAATATTGGGAGGTGCTTAAAACTTACTGGATTTATATAACAGTATCATAAAAGTACACACCAATAATCAAATCATCATTAAAAATAAGTGAATGTTTCAGGTTTCCTTAAAAATATATTTAGTGTGAAAAGCATGAAAAAGATATGATTCAATTCAGTCAACAAACTATATATAGAAATTAAGTTTTTTTAAATGGAAGATTTATATGCCAATAAATCCCTAGCCCTTGGAAAATTTCTATAACCTTAAGTTCAATAAACATGACTGAGCAGGAATAAGAGAAAATATCAGAAGTGGTGAGAAACTTCATTACTGTTTCCTAGAAGTAAAACCTGACTTCTGGGTAAAAGTCTTTTAACTCTGTAAATTTCAGGTATGATTCCAGATATGGATGACATGTAACCAACCTTAAAATGATGAAGGCTACCTTTTTGTGGTACTGCAGTAATAGTGATGATAAGGAAATGCCTCTAGTTACTAGTTGCCATAATTTGCCTTATTTAATACAAGGACACTTTTGTGCAATGTCCTTGGCCTTAGAGGATATACATTCTCTTTCAGAAGAGAAAGTGAAATAAAAACAAATGCCTAATCTAGTTAAAACAGTGTGAACAATGCTTATCAAACTGTAGGCCACAATCTATCATGGTTATGACATAAAAAATGAAAATATTTTTTGAGGGCATCACATAGAATAAGGCTAAGTGTCATTTCATGAAAATTTTGTACAAGTTATATGTTAGTTTTTAGGTATGTATCCAATGCATTTCTGTATTTTTGCTTTTTTTCTGTGGGTTGTGTCTCCAAATGTTTGAAAGCCACTGAATTAGCAGGCCTGTGCAGATTTTCTATGAAAACTAATTAAAATGAAGAGCTGTGGCCCAGCCTGGGTGCCAGGCCACTTCTGCAAAGCAGGTGAGCTGACTTAGCTTCCATTGGCTGCCAGGAGAAGTACAACTGCATTCGGATGTGGGAAGTGTATAGCATGCAGCCTTGTTTGTCTTCATGACAACAGCAGCAGATGGCCCTGCTGGGAACTCTCACTGGCCGTTCAGGTTGGACAGCTGAACCCCTGAATTCACACAAAGAGAGCAAATGACAGAGCTTAGGAGCAGAGTGTCATAAGCTTTCATAGCCTTTGGAGACCATGAAGCCCACTCTCTCGTATTATTTCCTAGCCAGGAAGGCTGGGCCAAAACCGCTTGGTGTCCAGGGATGGCTCCAGAACCCCTCTCCCTTTCCTTTACTTCCACTCCTCTACCAGCTAATACTGCCTGACACGAGGGATCTGATAGGATAGAAGTATGTTGGCATCCTCAAAATTGGGGCCACTCCACTTTACATAAAGCTAATCAACACGAAGTCATTCCTGAGTTGAAACTTGCCCATGATTACCAAATGATGTACAGTTGTTTGTGATATAGATAACATTCCAATAGGGACCTCACTAAATATCCTCTTAAAAACTCCTATTATACAAGACCTCTGGCTGAACTTCAATCCTCTGTTAAGGAGTGAAAAAGAGTGGTGCTGTATCTGTTAACGCCCCCTTCCCCAGCTCTACTCTGAATGCTGGAATTGTAGGCAAATTATCCTATTTACCTTGTAAAGATTTGGACAAAGCGAGGCATCAACCTCCAGAAGAGTGTAATTAATTAAAGATAACTGGTTTGATTGAGCCAACTATTCAACTCTGGAGTGCCTATAAAAAGGAAAAGATGACCATCTAATATTAAGTTCTTAGTAGCTTTTGGCTTTCTTTATTACAGATATTTTCCTGTGTTGGTCAGTAGTATCCTATGGGTTATAAAATAAAGAAGGAAGTCTGAAAAATTGATTGGCAAATCTCCCAAACTTAGGTCAGTCTCAAGTATATGAGAAATGGTTCTACACTGAGGGCAAATACCAAAAAAAAAAAAAAAAAAAATTCAATTTGATTCTGCAAAATCTATTTTAGTTTGGCTGGATGCTGCCTGAACTCCCACTGCAGAGAATGGCAAGCAGACAGTGCATGGTTCCAGAAATCAATATCAAAAATATGTTTGTATGATAGACTACACAGTTTCTTTAGATTTGCTATGTAGGTTGCTGTGAATCTAAGAGAGCTGTTCTGTTTGTCATTTCCCTTAGAGTTCACTGTAATATGAATATACTCTAACTTAAAATTTATGTTTAAAAATGAGAAGACTAAAAATCCATCCTGATCAACACTGACCAAATATTAGGTGTGACTGAAAAATTATTTAGACTTTCTAAAACACAGCCATGCTAAACTTATACATCTCAATACAGCCATTTGAAAGGTTGCAAATATCACCTAACTCTATACTTTCCTTGTTCAAAACATAATTAGAACTCATTCTTTGGCTATTTAGAATTGAATTATCTAGGACAAGCACTTTAAACTCTCAGAGCCTCCAAATCCTCATCAATAAAATGAGGATGCTTTTAGACATATATCAGCAGACATAAATGCAGCATAACTGCAAAAGTATTTTTGAGGATTACGTAAAATAACATGCAAAGTTTCAAACAGCAAACAGCTCAGAGCAGACCCTTAATACATGGAAGTTGCCATAACCATTTAATTATATAAATTTTTCCATAAGACATAAATCTCATTCTTTCTTCTGAAACAATATACTCAGAAACAAAAAAATAAATAAATGACAGTACAAAGGTCATCATTCTGCCCAACCATCATTGTTTCTGCCCGTTCTCCGCATTACAGACAGCTTTGTTTGGGGCGGGGGGGGGGGGGGAGCCACTTAATAGCTCTACGTAAGGCCCTTTTCAACATCTTGCACACTTAGGCTTCTTAACCATCTGGCCTCTGTCTACCTTTCTTCATAACCTCCACACTGGAATCCCATCACTAGTGCATCATACCATGCCTTTTGTGGTCTGAAAGCAATTCCTCACTGCTTGCGGTGTCTGTCCCTCATTCTTCATCCAGTAACCCCAATACAATCACATCCTTTTCCCACTTCTGCAGCACAAGTTATTCTCTCCCTCTGCCGTGCTCTAGAATCACACTGCACATTCTTTGTTGTTGTTTGCTTGGTTTCGGTTTTTTGGCTGCACTGGGCCAATGCAGGATCTGAGTTCCCAACCAGGGATCTAACCCATGCACCCTGCAGTGAAAGCATGGAGTCTTAACCTCTGGACTGCCAGAGATCTCCCACACTGTACATTCTTAATACATTCAAATTACTTGCTTGATTTGAACAATCTAGATGAACATAGAATAATTTGAACATAGATGCAAAAATCCTCAACAAAGTATTAGCAAACTGAATTCAATAATACATAAAATGAATCATATACCACGATCAAGTGGGATTTATTCCAAGATGCAGGGATGGTTCAACATCCACAAATCAGTCAATGTGATACACCACATTAACAGAATGAAAGATAAAAATCATATGATCATATCAAAAGATGCAGAAAAGGCACTTGACCAAATTCAACAGCCACTTATGAAAAAATCTCAACAGAACAGGTATAGAGGGAACATACTTCAACATAATAAAGGCCATATATGATAAGTACATAGCTTACATTATACTCAAGGTGAAAAGCTGAAAGCTTTTCCTGTAATATCAGGAACAAGACAAAGATGTTCACTCTTACCACTTTTATTCAAGGTTTTATTGGAAATCTTAGCAAGAGCAACAGGGAAGAAAAAGAAATTAAAAATATCCAAATTGGAAGGAAGAAGTAAAACTGTTACTATTTGCAGATTATATGAAATTATATACAGAAAATCCTAAAGACTCTACCAAAAATATGTCATAACTAATAAATGAATTCAGTAGATTTGCAATATACAGAATCAATACACAAAAATATTTTGTGCTTCTATATACATATAATGAACTACCAAAAAGGGAAATTTAAAAATAATCTGGTTTAAAATTGCATGAAACAGAATAAAATATCTAGGAATAAATTTAACTGAGGAGGTAAAACACCTGCATATTGAAAACTGTAAGACATTAATGAAAAAAACTGAGGAAGATGCAAGAATATGCAGCAAGAAAGGACGATCTCTTCAGTAAATGGTAGTGGGAGATGGTATAGCCACCCGCGAAAGGATGAAACTTGACCACTGTCTTACACTCTACATAAAAACTGACTCAAAATGGATTAAAACTTAAACGTAAGGCCTGGAACCATGAAGCTCCTAGAAGAAAACACAGGCATATATACACACATGATGGACACTACTCACACATAAAAAAAAAAAATGAAATTTGGCCATTTGCAACAACATTGATGGGTTTGAAGGGCATGATGCTAAATGAAGTAGTTTATACAGAGAAAGACAAATACTATATACCACTTATATGTGGAAACTAAAAAATAAAGCAAATTAGTGAATATAGCAAGAAACAGACACAAATATACAGAACAAACTAGAACAAATTATAGTCCCATGGTGGGCTGGGTAACAGGTAATAATATAGGGGTAGGGAATTAACAGGTACAAACTATTATGTGTAAAATAAGCTACAAAGTTATACAGTACAACATAGGGAATATGGCCAATATTTTACAATAAGTATAAATGGAACATAATATTTAAACATTCTGAATCACTAAACTGTACACTCGTAACATATAATATTGTATATAGACTATACTTCAATAAAAAAGAAGCACAAAAAAAGAAATTTTAGTTTAGTTATACAGTGGAATATTATTCAACCATAAAAAGAATGAAATCTTACTATCCACAACAAGGTGGATAAAACTTGAGGATATCATGCTAAATGAAAAAAGTAGACAGAGAAAGACAATTACCATATGATCATATGATCCTTCTTATATGTGGAATCTAAAAACAAAATAAAAAGATCATAGATATGATGGAGAACAGATTTGTGGCTGCAAGAGGCAAAGTGTAGGGTGTGGAAGAAATAGGTGATCCAGTTAGTTTTTCAGTTTAAATAAACTGAATAAAAGTGCTAATAACAAAACAAGAAAGCAAAAAACCCAAATTATGTGCTAGCATGTCTGTCCCCTCAAATAGAATTTATGATAGTATTCTAGAGTAGAGACAATAGAAGACATCATGTGGAGGTTAAGAGTGCACACTCTAGATAAGAACCAACATGGGCTCTGCCCTTCACCAGCTTGGGTGGGTGACTCAACCACTCTGAACCTCAGGTTGCTCATGTGAAAAACAAAGATCCTATTAGTATTTGCTTTGTAGGGTGTTTGTGGGAATTAAATGAAATACTTCACACTACTTCATGACATCTAATAACTGTTAACTGCTTTGGTTTATGTGGTCCTGGGATCAGACTGGCTAGTTTTCTGTGATTATGGTTTCAGTGTGTCTGCCCTCTGATGCCCTCTCAGAACACCTACCCTCTTACTTGAATTTCTCTTACTTTGGAAGTGGGGTATCTCTTCACGGCTGCTCCAGCAAAGCGCAGCCACTGCTCCTTACCTTGGATGAGGGGTATCTGCTCATGACTGCCCCTCCTGACCTTCAATGTGGAGTAGCTCCTCTAGGCCCTCCTGCAACTGTGCAGCCAATGCTCCCTGGACAGGGGGTTGCTCCTCTCGGCCACCGCCCCTGACCTCAGGCGTGGGGTAGCTCCTCTCCACCAGGAGGAGAAGGGGACGACAGAGGATGAGATGGCTGGATGGCATCACCAACTCGATAGACATGAATTTGAGTAAACTCCGGGAGTTGGTGATGGACAGGGAGGCCTGGCGTGCTGTGATTCACGGGGTCGCAAAGAGTCAGACACGACTGAGCGACTGAACTGAACTTGGTTTACGTATTTGTTTGGTTTTTTTTGTTGTTGTTGTTTATGTATTCCTTGAGGCTTTACCATAGCTAAGACTAGAACACAGTAAGTTTTTGATTAAAGTTGAATGAATGATGACTTTAAAATATTTCAGAAATCTATCTCCTTACACATAATAATTTAAGAAAGGAAATTCTATGACTCATCTGAATAATATATTGAATGATATACTGAATAATGAGCTTACAGTTCATATAGAAAGAGATGTGACAGAAGAGATGTGATAAAAGAAAGATGATGCTCCTAAACACATATTCTTATTGGAATTTTTATGTTATCATGATTTAGGTGTAACTCAACAAAAGTGCTACCATTCTGAAAATCTGCTCCTATGTGAATTATGAAATAGATGAATTATTCACATTGATTTCACAAAGAGAGGCCTTCCATGGAAAAATATTATTGCAATAGTACAGTAGTAAGGGCCACGATCTTCATCTTTGAGCTTGGAGCAATAAGAACCATCATTAGACTAATTCGTCTTTTTGTTGCCACAGTGTTCCCTGGTGTTTTAAAAGCTCTCGGTACTGTTGGGTGCTTTAATGTAAAGCGAAATACCTGACTAACAAGTTCTTGACCTGGGATGGTACCTGAGAACCCGGTCCAAGGGGTTTCCATTGGCGGTTTCCATAATGCCACAGGAGTGATAGGAAGACAGGAAGGGAGGGACATTCCTTATTTTTCTATTGCCTTTAATTTTGCCAGGAGTTCTGCTAAAGATAACAATTATGGATCCACTTCTATTTCCTGATTTCCTTGTTGCTGTTGTTCAGTTGTTAAGTCATGTCTGACTCTTTGTGACCCCATGGACTACAGCAACCGGGCTCCTTTTATCCTAAGCTATCTTCTGGGGGTTGCTCAAATTCATGTCCATTGAGTCAGTGATGTTATCTAACCATCTCATCTTCTGCTGTCCCCTTCTCCATTTGCCTTCAATCTTTCCTAGCATCAGGGTCTTTTCCAATGAGTTAGCTCGTCACATCAAGTGGCCAAAGTATTGGAGCTGCAGCTCCAGCATCAGTCCTTCCAATGAATATTCAGGGTTGATTTCCTTTAGGATAGATTGGTTTGATCTCCTTACAGTCCAAGGGAGTCCCAAGACTCTTCTCCAGCACCACAGTTCAAAAGCATCAATTCTTTGGTGCTCAGCCTTCTTTATGGTTTAGTCTCACATCCATACATGACCACTGGAAAAACTACAGCTTTGACTATGCCCTTTGTCAACAAAGTGATATCTTTGCTTTTCAATATGCTGTCAAGGTTTGTCATAGCCTTCCCTCCAGGGAGCAAGCATCTTTTAATTTCATGACTGCAGTCATTGTCCCCAGTGATTTTGGAACCCAAGAAAAGAAAATCTGTCATTTAGCTTCTACTTTTTTCCCCTTCTATTTGCCATGAACGACTCAATGGGCATGAGTTTGGGTAAATTCCAAGAGTTGGTGATGGACAGGGAGGCCTGGCGTGCTGTGGTTCATGGGGTTGCAAAGAGTTGCACGTGACTGAGTGACTGAACTGGACTGATGTTACAAACCTCCATCCATATTTCTTCAGTCACTTTGTCTACCAGATCTAATCCCTCGAGTCTATTCATCACCTCTACTGTACAATCATCAGGAATTTGATTTATGTCATATCTGAATGGCCTAGTGGTTTTCCCTACTTTCTTCAATTTAAGTCTGAATTTTGTAATAAGGAGCTCATGATCTGAGCCACAGTCAGCTCCAGGTCTTGTTTTTTGCTGACCGTATACTGCTTCTTCATCTTTGGCTGTGAAGAACATAATCAGTCTGATTTCAGTATTGACCATCTGGTGATGTCCATATGTAGAGCTGTCCCCTGGGTTGCCTGAAAATGCTGTTCGCTATGACCAGTGCATTCTCTTGACAAAACTCTGTTAGCCTTTGCCCTGCTTCATTTTCTACTTCAAGGGCAAATTTGCTTGTTTTTCTAGGAATCTCTTGACTTCCTACTTTTGCATCCCAATCCCCCATGATGAAAAGGACATCTTTTTTTTGCTGTTAGTTCTAGAAGGTCTTGTAGGTCTTCATAGAATGGATCACCTTCAGCTTCTTTGGCACAATGATTGGGGCACAGACTTGGATTACTGTGATGTTGAAAGATTTGCCTTGGAAATGAACTGAGATCATTCTGTGGTTTTTGAAGTCGCACCCAAGTACTGCATTTTGGTTGACTATGAGGGCTACTCCATTTCTTCTAAGGGATTCCTGCCCACAGTCATAGATATAATCATCCTCTGAATTAAATTCATCCATTTCCATCCATTTAGTTCACTGATTCCTAAGATGTCCATGTTTATTCTTGTCATCACCTCTGCTTGACCACATCCAATTTACCTTAATTCATGGGCCTAACATTCCAGGTTCCTATGCAATATTGTTCTTTACAGCATCAGACTTTACTTTCACCACCAGACATATCCACAACTGAGTGCTGTTTCCTCTTTGGCTCAGCCTCTTCATTCTTTCTGGAGCTATTAGTAATTGCCACACGTCCCCAGGTACATATTGAACACCTTCCACCTCGGGGGTTTATATTCTGGTGTCACATTTTTGCCTTTTCATACTGTTCATGGGGTTCTCCTGGCAAGATTACAAGAATCCTCTTCCAGTGGACCACATTTTGTCAGAACTCTTTACCATGACCTGTCCATTTTGGATAACTCTGAATGGCATGGCTTAATAGTTTCATTGAATTACCCAAGCCTCTTTGCCATGAGAAGGCTGTAATCCATGAAGATGATGCTTTGCTATAAAATGCTTTAAATGGGGTTTATCTATATTATTATTGCTACTATTATTATTATTCATACCTTTTAAACAAAACTTCACTCTATAAATTTAAATGCATTATGTATTTGACTTCCTATAAAAAATTTAAGGAGTTTTTAAAGAGAAATTTTACATTTACAGGAAAATTAAGAGGAAGGTACAGTGATTTCCCATCTACCCCCTTACCCCTACATGTGCACAACCTCCCCCATTATAAAACTCACCACCAGGATGGCACACTGGTTCACATGATGAATCTACACTGACACATCATAATCACCCAAAGTCCATAGTTTACATCAGGGTTCACTCTTGATGTCATGCATTATATGGATTTGGACAAATGTATAATGACATGTATCCATTACTGTTGTTGTTGTTCAGTCGCTCAGTCGTGTCCAACTCTTTGCGACCCATGGACTGCAGCACGCCAGGCTTCCCTGTCCTTCACTATCTCCCGGAGTTTGCTCAAACTCCTGTCCTTTGAGTCAATGATGCCATCCAGCCATCTTATCCTCTGTTGTCCCCTTCTCCTCCTGCCCTCAATCTTTCCCAGCATCAGCACCTTTTCCAAAAAGTTGGTTCTTCACATCAGGTGGCCAAAGTATTGGAGCTTCAGTTTAAGCATCAGTCCTTCTAATGAATATTCAGTGTTGATTTCCTATAGGATTGACTGGTTTGATCTCCATCACTGTAGTATCAGAGAGAATATTTTCACTGCCCTAAAAATACTTTATGTTTTGCCTATTCAGCCCTCCCCTTGCCAAACCCTCTTTAAAATTTTACTCTATCCCTGTAGCTCCTCTTATTCTACTTTCTCTTAAGTGTGTATAAAGTACTTGTTTCTTCACTGGTGGATAGCAGATGGTGTTACCTTTGTTTTGTATATGCAGGAGGTGAAATTTTCATTATGTTAAAGATTTGTGCTCTGTACCTTTCCCCAGTAATATATTTCAGGAAGAAATCTGTATTCTTTATGAGTCTGGCCCTAAACTCCATAGATTTCAATTATCTTGCAAGTCTAGTTATGCATCAAAAGATCTCTTTCCCCCACTAAATATGATGCCTAAAATGAAAAGCTGCTATGTTGTTCATACGCTGTGCTTTGAGGAACAGCTTTTCACAGATGGAAAGGCATAAAAATGATGGGCTGTTATCTTGTAGCTGAGACTCCACGCTCTGAACATATGAAATATTGATATTAAATCAAGCTGTACCTGGTTTCTCCCATATGAATCCTTCCAAGTTCTTGACCTCTCTTCTGTTGCTGTTTCATTTTAGGCAGAATTCCAGAGGCAGGGTGGGGATGGAGGGGATCTGTGGCCTCAGTGAAAGACAAATGAAATTGGACTAGCCTGTTCATGCATTAGTAAACTCAGGGAAGGAAGAAAACAGTAAAAATAAGGGAATCGACAATACGGTCACAAAGCTAAACATTTATTCAACAGGAACTGCTTCACTCATGTGCAATGACACCATTAAATGCTGACAACAGCACTTCTAATATTTATAACTAACAAATTGTGAAATAAAATACATTCTAATTACACAGATTATTGGTTAAGGTAATGCTCGCTGCTATAAAAACAAAACCAAAGCTTATAATGGGTAAGACATACATCTCACTCATGTGCGGCCAAAATGAGTGTTACTGATTTACTGGGGGTCACCTCCAGGCACTGATTCAGGGTCCTGTGCTTATCCCAGTTGTGGCTCTGTCAGCTTTAACAAAAAGTTCCCGAGGTTGCCACACCTCTGCATCAATTCACATGAGGGAAAAGAGCATAGAGAGTCAATCAGGGGAAGTTTTTATATACCAGACTCAGAAATGCTATATATCACTTCTACTCATTCCATTGGCTAGAACTCACCCATCTGGCTACATTTAAGTGTAGAACAGTCTTGTAAAATGCTATCTGGCTGTATGGCTTAGAAGAGGAAGAAAAACTTTCATTGATCATAGCTGACATATTTTCAATAAGAGCATTTTCAAAAATTTTCTTCAGAGATAATTTGACAAGACAATGAAACAAATGTGTTATTGGGATAAAGACTGTTTTCACACACAAAAGAGAAAGAAAATGAAAAAAGATATCTCAATATCTCATACTTTTAATACATCCTGAAAAATGTATTAAAATCTGTCTTTTCAGTCCCTACAATTGTTTTGCCATTCTGTCTGAAAGTGACTTAGTTGGGGTTTTTCAAATTCACTAAGATATGAAGGCAGAGATAGCAGTTAAAGTCAAACCTTTCAGTTGTCAAAGCCCAAACCATCAAACTCTAGAAGATTCTGTCTTTCACTGGCTACACTGAGTCTCACTGAATCTAGTCCAAACCTTGGTTTTCAGTATCTGGTAGAACAGCTATAGAGTCATGAGGACATAGAATGAAATCAAGAGGAAAATTTGCTGGAGTGTTAGTCGTAAAACTCACAATGTCAGTAAGAGGTAAGTACTGTTTTTTCCAGTGACTCTGGTATGTGTGGTGTGAAAGTTGCTCAGTCATGTCCAACTCTTTGCAATCCCATGGACTATATAGTCCATGGAATTCTCCAGGCCAAAATACTGGAGTGGGTAGTCTATCCCTTCTCCAGCCAGTCTTCTCAATCCAGGAATCAAACTGGGGTCTCTTGCATTTCAGGCAGATTCTTTACCAACTGAGACATCATAGGTAACAATTATTTCAAGTTATTTTTAATGACTCCCATCTAATCACACAATACTTATATCCATTCTGGGGATAAACTGTACATTTTCTGGAGGTTAACTGTTTCGAGACCTGACATTTAATTTAGATTAAGAATTCACTAATTGGTTCCCAGGGGGCCCAGCCAGCTACCAACAGGAAAACTACCTTTAGTTTCTAAGATCATCTTTTCAACCAAATTCTGTTCATATGAATTTTATTTCTAGCTTTAAAAATTTGTATTTCAAAATCAATTCTGTAAATATTCTTAGAGATATATTAGCAAAACAGAAGAGTGAGATTGTTATGCTGAAATTCACTAAAAGTTTACTATCCAAACCCCTGATGCTAGCTTTTACCTGGAAGCTTTTCCCATTTCTGTGCTCTGCTGTGTTAGTTTATTAGTCTTAAAAATCACTTGGAAAATCAGAAAATTTTTCCAATGTTATTTACACATAACCAATGATTTTTTTCTAAACATATGACTTCTGTGACTCATGAATTAAGAATATGGTTTTTAGAGAAAAAATGCCATGGATTAAATACATATATTCAGCTTCCACATTTTTTAACATCTACTTGATGAAGACATCATAACATATTGAACATAAAAAGAAAAAATAGACATGTTTTCCCTCTATAAGACAAAGGTATAAAGGTAATATATTTACCAAATATTAACCAAGAATATTTACTGAACAATAAATAATAAATCCTCTCATAAGGAGCAATAAATCACATGCCCTTGAAATGCTGCTAAACATAACAGTTAAGAAAGCTAATCTAAATTAATCTAATAATCTGGTTTAATATTTAGGATTCATAAAAATGAGTAAAGAAATATGAAAATATAGAATTAACTCTGTAAATACAGAGGTTATAAAAGAAGAAATATCATTAATTATTGCCTGAGTATAGATCCTTAAAAAAATTTTTTTAATACCTTTTATTTATTTAGCACAGTGGGTAAAAAACTCCTGGTAACTTCAGTTTCTTATGTTCATTATTGTTCTTGCATGAGAAAAGAAGAGCTAATTCCTGATCCCATTGCCTTTTTACAAAACTTCAGAGATACGGTGTTTTTAAGATATTATCCACAAAGGAAGATCAGTGGAAGTATACCCTGATCCCAGAAAAGCACAACCTTAAGGAAATTACTTTAGCAGGAAACTTCACACGGTGATATTATAGCATAGTTTGGTATCATTAGCCAATAAATGATACGCATTCCATTTTAAACCAAAGTGGGAAATACAGATTACACTTCAGGTAAAAAAAATTGTTTCACCAAATTAATAAGAGAAACATAGGCCTAAAGCTACATAGCAATAAGGATATGCTAAAAAAAAAGAAAGCAGTGAACAAAGTAAAGTTGGAAAGCAAATGTATTCTTGGTCTAAAATCCTTTTTGAAATGTAATTGTACCAAGTGACAGTTTGTTTTGATTCCAGTGGTCTTGATTGTGCAATTAATAATTTGCACTGTGAATTTAAAATGATGGGACACAATAAGGTGAAGATGACACATATCTGGACCCAGAGTCCACATGCACCGGCTAAAGATCCCCAGCCTTGTGACCCTGGGCAAGTCCCTTCAACCCTCTGTCTTGCCTCTGATCCCATGTGTCCTGGAGTGTCCTCCATCCTGCCTCCTGCCTCCTGTGGTCCACCACTCTGCTCTCAGGTTCTGACTGGAGAACAGCCCCAAGCTGCTGGCTGACTGTGGTAGGGTGAGTATGAAAGATGGGTGGTCACACCAGAGAGCTCTGGAGGGAAAACCATGCTAGATGAGGGCTTTGAAAGTCTTTAAAAAAGACAGCTCATGCATTTCCAGGGTCATAAATTGTCACATGAAGCCAATGATCTCATTTTAATGATATTTGTTATTGAAAGAAATATGGATAACAACTTGTCTTAAAATCATTTCATGATGTTGTGGTAAATAATATCAAATCAGCCCAGAGCCCTGGCATTTTACACTGCCTTTAAAAATTAACAAACCAGCAAAATAGAAACTTCTTGATCCTCCTTCAACCAAAAGAGATGGAAAGTGCAAAGACATTATATCTATTTGAAAATACAGGGTACACCCCCATGTTTATCATGAAGTACAGTGCTGTGTTTGCAAGGTTATTTTTACTTTGTATGTACCCTGTAGTGCTCAACATTTTAATTGCCACTTCCTCAATAAAGTTATTGGAAATCTTCCATCTTGCCATTAGCACTTGCAAAATAACTGTTAACAATATGTTATCCAGACACAGAAACTTTATAATTAATGTTGGAATAGTCTTCAAAGTCTAGTGACTAAAATATATCCTATAAAAATTACTGGACTTCATTCAATGCTATTCTGCTGTTTTAAAGTTCAATAAATGTGTTGAGGGGGAGATATTTGGCAGCCTAAGTTGGCCAGTCTGGCAGGGAGACCTGAGATGCTGGAGGGTTTGATTTCTGTTGTGTGGTAAGTACACCAAAGGCCTCCACAGTTTCAGTGCAATCCCTGAAAGGCTGAAGGAGATCTGACCAAATGCAGCTCCCAGTGGGAATCTGAACAGTCATCCGGGGCTATATTCCCACCTTGTCAGTTGATGAGGCACTGGGACAGGTTCCATTTAAGCAATAAAACACAACAGGCCATGTATGTATCTGGGTGATTACAGCATAACTCAGATTGTGTTATAAGTCATGAGGCTGAAGGCCAAGTGTCTTAACTCCATGAGAAGTGCAACACTGGCCCCAAAACACACTGCCTGAAGTGTCTTATTGCTGTCAAGAAATGGAATTTCTACAGTACATTAAGAAAAGGAAAACACTTAGCACAGTGGATTTAAAATAACCATGGCTATGACATCACTGACAGCTAATCAAAACTCTAATTGCAACCAGAGTTCTGAGGCTATTGTATGAAAGGTCTTAACAGACCCAGCCACGGATACCATGAAGAACAATGCCGAGGCCATGAGCAAAACTTCAGTAGCACAGGACGTGAAGCGAGAGCGGAGTGGGCTGGCAGATTTCAGACAATCTCATTAGCATGAGTTGGTAACTTTGTAGTGAACTCACCTTGGGCCAGTTAGCCAAAAAAAAAGTAGTGCAAATACCCCTTGAATATTTTCTCCTTCACTTGCAACCTTCATTTTCATACAGTTAAATATTTCTTTAAATGATTAAAGATAAGGCAGCGTAAATGAAAATAGTACCCAGTTCACTTGCTCTAGAGGAGATGAAAGGTTATAATGAGCTGAGAGGAGTTTTGGGGGTCACGTCTTCCTCATAATCTGTGCAAGGAATTTTCAGTGATATTAAGTTGAAGTTGTCCAAAAGGACTGAAATCAGGATGTAGTCGTAAGGACTCAATTCACATTTTACATCTGACTCTGTGTAGCACCACAAAGTGGAATGTGTGTTTCATGGTCCAGGTAAAAGCCTCAAAAAATTCAGCTATGCCAAAGCACACACTGAGAGGTTCGTTCAGAAGACGTGTAACAGGGAAGCACATAACATTATAAACGAGAGAGAAAAGAAAGGTTGTCTCAGGAGCCCAAGCATTTGAGCCTAACGATTTTCTGGGTCACCATGGATAAGTACATAATTTTTGTGGGTTTTAGTTTACCTCCAGTGAGTGCTCCTGGACTCTGGTTACAGGTGTTGCTTCCTCAGCCTGAAAATGGAGTAACTCTGACATTTCCTGAAAGTTTACTGACAGGGCTTCCCTGGTGGCTCAGATGGTAAAAAGTCTGCCTACAATCCAGGAAACCCAGGTTCAATTCCTGGGTCAGGAAGATCTCCTGGAGAAAGGAAATAGTAACCTACTCCAGTATTCTTGCCTGGAGAATCTCATGGACAGAGGAGCATGGTGGGCTACAGTCCATTGGAGTTACAAAGAACAGGATACATTACAAAGAATAGGACACAACTTAGACTGAACAAGAACAATGAATGATCTGTTATGGTACTCAAGTGAAAAATTCATATTCTTGTGGGAAAAAAGCAAGGAAGAGTTTATTCCATTAGAATCCATTCAGGTTCTGGAATGAAGGTAGCACAAAAACATGTTTTTCTCTTTCTTCTCAACTTGCTTAAAAGTTTTACTATATCATACCTGTCACCCATGATTATACTCATTTACAGATAATAATTGTATCCTACCTGTGACAAAATATTTTTAATAGTTTTACTTTATGTATTTTTCTAATAATCTTTATTTATATCAGCTTGGGTTCTTTTGGAATTACAAAAATGTTAAATGAGTAACTGAATGACTAAAATTAGATATATGTAAAATTATTATTCCTTAAAAATATTAAACATTTATTCATTAGAAACAGATCAATTAATTATTTTATCTTGTCAAAACTTCATATATATGGATTTAAAAATTCTGTTGTTTTAACAATCCATTAAATATAGTTAACAGCCCTGCTGGTTTTAATGGTTTTATAAATAATATATACTTTGGTTTAATTTGAAATAAGCTACATTTCCAAATTCTGTTTTAACTAATGATCTTGCAAAGGACCTTTGATAAGCTAAACCCTTCATAATTTTAATAACCTTTCTCTTTGATAAGGCAAAGAACCAGAGTCCAATACATATTCAGTTAATAACTTAGGATCTAGAATATTGCCACAACCTCAAAGCTAGTCACTGAATAGCTTAATAAAAAATATTTCAATAACACCAGTATCAAGAGTGTTGTGTCCAGTAAAACTTAAGTATTACATAGAGATGTAAACATTAGGATCTAATGACCAGCTAGTAACACATTAGTCAGAGCCACTATGAAATTATATTCTCTTTTGTTGTACAATGATGCCATGAATAAGTATAAAGCCACTTTCAAAGTACATGCTTCATCAGTTCAGTTCAGTTGCTCAGTCATGTCCAACTCTTTATGACCTCATGGACTGCAAACAAACCAGTACTCCCTGTCCATCACCAACTCCCGGAGCTTACTCAAACTAATGTCCATCAAGTCGGTGATGCCACCCAACCATCTCATCCTCTGTCGTCCCATTCTCCTCCCACCTTCAATCATTCCCAGCATCAGGGTCTTTTCAAATGAGTCAGTTCGTCGAATCAGGTGGCCAAAGTATTGGAGTTTCAGCTTCAGCATCAGTCCTTCCAATGAATATTCAGGATTGTTTAACTTTAGGATGGACTGGTTGAATCTCCTTGCAGTCCAAGGGACTCTCAAGAGTCTTCTCCAACACCACAGTTCAAAAACATCAATTCTTCAGCACTCAGCTTTCCTTATGGTCCAACTCTCACAACCATAAAAGACTACTGGAAAAACCATAGCTTTAACTAGATGGACCTTGTTTGGCAAAGTAATGTCTCTGATTTTCAAAATGCTGTCTAGACTGGTCATAACTTTTTTCCAAGTGGCAAGCGTCTTTTAATTTCATGAATGCAGTCACCATCTGCACTGATTTTGGAGCCCAAGAAAATAAAGTCTGTCACTGTTTCCATTGTTTCCCCATCTATTTGCCATGAAGTGATAGGACCAGAGCCATGATCTTAGTTTTCTGAATGTTGAGTTTTAAGCCAATTTTTCACTCTCCTCTTTCACTTTCATTGAGACGCTCTTTAGTTCTTTGCTTTGTGCCATAAGGGTGGTGTCATCTGCATATCTGAGGTTATTGACATTTCTCCTGGCAATCTTGATTTCACCTTGTGCTTCATCCAGCCTAGTATTTCTCATGATGTACTCTACATATAAGTTAAATAAGCAGGGTGACAATATACAGCCTTGATGTACTCCTTTACCGAATGGAACCAGTCTGTTGTTCCATGTCCAGTTCTAACTCTTGCTTCTTGACCTGCATACAGATTTCTCAGGAGGCAGGTCAGGTGGTCTGGTATTCCCATCTCTTTCAGAATTTTCCACAGTTTGTTGTGATCCACACAGTCAAAGGCTTTGGCATAGTCCATAAAGCAGATGTTTTTTCTGGAACTCTCTTGCTTTTTTGATGATCCAACAGATGGTGGTCATTTGATCTCTGGTTCCTCTGCCTTTTCTAAATTCAGCTTGAACATCTGGAAGTTCATGATTTGCATACTGTTGAAGCCTGGCTTGGAGAATTCTGAGCATTACTTTGCTAGTGTGTGAGATGAGTGCAGTTGTGTGGCAGTTTGAACATTCTTTGGCATTGCCTTTCTTTGGGATCAGGATGAAAACTGACCTTTTCCAGTCCTGTGGCCATTGCAGAGTTTTCCAAATTTGCTGGCATATTTAGTGCAGCACTTTCACAGCATCATCTTTCAGGATTTGAAATAGCTCAACTGGAATTCCATCACCTCCACTAGCTTTGTTCATAGTGATGCTTCCTAAGGTCCACTTGTCTTTTCATTCCAGGATGTGTGGCTCTAGATGAGTGATCACACCATCATGGTTATCTGGGCATGAAGATCTTTTTTGTATAGTTCTTCTGTGTATTCTTGCCACCTCTTCTTAATATCTTGTGCTTCGGTTAGGTTCATACCATTTCTGTCCTTTATTGTGCCCATCTTTGCATGAAATGTTCCCTTGGTATCTCTAATTTTCTTGAAGAGATCTCTAGTCTCTCCCATTCTATTGTTTTCCTCTATTTCTTTGCACTGATCACTGAGGAAGGCTTTCTTAACTCTCCTTGCTATTCTTTGGAATTCTGCATTCAAGTGGGTATATCTTTCCATTTCTCCATTGCCTTTTGTGTCTTTTCTTTTCTCAGCTCTTTGTAAGGCCTCCTCTCCCATCAAGAAACTTCCATAAGCCTCTTATCCTTCTCCATCAGAGGGCAGACAGAATGAAAACCACAATCACAGAAAACTAACCAATCCGATCAGATGGACCACAGCCTTGTCTAACTCAATGAAACTATGAGCCATGCCACCTAGGGCCACCCAAGACAGACAGGACATGGTGAAGAGTTCTGACAAAATGTGGTCCACTGGAGAAGAGAATGGCAAACCACTTCAGTATTCTTACCTTGAGAACCCCATGAACAGTGTGAACATGCTTCATACTTCTTACAACAATGTAACATAGCTTCATCTATGAAATGGGCTATCTACAACATACCATGGGCTGCCACAGTGGGACCAATTCCCAATTACTTGAACTAATCAATGGCCTGAATAAGTTAAACCAGCCAATAAAACCAGTTCTCTTATTGCAGACACTGCTTGTGACATACTTGTTAGAAGTGTCGCTGGGATGTTGACATATTTGGCTAAGGGATCCAAAATATACATGTTCTGCTCTGACAACCACCCCTACTCAAATATCCTGCTATGCCCTTCCCCTAATCCCCCAACACATAAAGGGAAGCAAAGTGCGAAGTGCTGGGGTTGTTTCTTTGATTTTACTGGCTTAGTCCTGCCCAATTACCGCCAGTGCACAATGAAGGTAAAAAACTAGGGTGGGCTGTGTGTGCCCATACTCTGAACTACAAAGTGGAGTCACCTCTTACCCCTACTCCTAACCTACATTAGACTCTTACCATTTCTGGCCAGTCATGGGCCAGAAACCAAAGCAATGACCAACAAGTGCAGGCATACTTTGTGGGGATAAACAAGGCAAATTCGGGTTCCCACCACACCAGCAGCATGATGGAGGGTTGCAGCAGAAAGCCCATGAGTGCATGAGCATGAACACAGTAACCCTGATCATCAGACTGCCCATCAGTATTTCAAGACTCTGAACAACCGGTTTAGCAACTCTTCCTACTTGAGGAAGGGTGAGGAGGCGCCTGAGCAGAGAGGACTTGGGAAGGCAGAAGGGTCTCTGTTTCTATACTTCCTTTCTGCTCAAATAATCCACCAGTTCTACAGGTTTAGTTACTGTGAACTCACATTTGCTGGGAAATGGAAGAGAACTGTGGGATTCTTTTAAGTGGTATATTAAGAGGGGCCAAAAGGAAATCTTTTTACCAGGAGTGTCCCTGGTTGGAGGCAGGTAGCTTCAGGAAAAAGAACACAGGGAAGGAAGAATTTGTGGAGTGGGCAACAGAGACTGGGAGTTACCTGGCAGAACATCTTATTAGGGTCTATGAACTATAAAACAGCATATAGAGAAGCCCGTTGATGTCTTGTTATTCACCAAAATCTTCCCTCATCAACCCATAATCTTTCATGTAGCAAAGGGATAGTGAAAATATGAGTATATATCCTACGGAGGGGAGTAAAGAGGGGTAAGACAAACCACTTACCCCACAGTCTGTCTGCTTTGTAATCACCAAAATGATGTAACTCATATCTTTCTCCCCTTGATGATCTAATCAACTATTTTTAAAAAGAAAGAAAAATGGCTAAAAAGATGTGAAGCAAATATCTAAGAAGAAAAAAAATACAGAAGAACACAAAAGAGCCACAAAGAGATGAACTAAATCCTTGAGTAGTTACAATAGATTGAATAATGTCCCTCCAAAACTCATATCCCCCTGAAAACCTGTGAATGTGACCTTATTTGGAAATAGGGTCTTTGCAGATATAATCATGCGAAGTGAGGTCATACTGGGTTAGAGTGGGCCCTACATCCAATATGACTGGTATTCTTACAAAAAGAATGAAATCTGGACACAGGAACAGAGAGATGGCCACGTCAAGATGGAGAGAGAGATTGGAGTTAACGCTCACACAAGCCAAGGAAAGCCCAAGATTGTCAGCAACTGTCTAAAACTAGGAAGAGGCAAGGAAAGATCCTCCCCTAGAGCCTTCAGGGAGAGCATAGCCCTGCTGGTTTGGATTTCTAGCCTCCAAAACTGTGAGAGAATAAATTTCCATTTCAAGCCAATCAGTTTGTGGTAATTACTTATGGCAGCTCAAGGAAACTAACACAGACACTAATGGTGCATTACTAATACTTGTATATCAGCTCTTTCCTTACATGGCAATTTATTCTATTCACATGCCAAAAATTAGTCTGTTGCACAGAAAAATAATATCATTTACTCAATACCAGAAAAACTTCCCTGGTGGCTCAGACGGTAAAGCGTCTGACTACAATGCAGAAGACCCGGGTTCAATCCCTGGGTTGGGACGATCTCCTGGAGAAGGAAATGGCAATGCACTCCAGTATTCTTGCCTGGAAAATCCCATGTATGAAAGAGCCTGGTAGACTACAATCCATGGGGTCGCAAAGAGCTGGACAGGACTGAGCGACTTCACTTTCACTTTCACTTTTCACCAGAAAAACACAGATTTGGAGTTTTCTTCCACTTGTGAAAATTAAATAGGTACCAAACCCTCCCCCACTGCCTCTCCATCCTTCTTGTGATCACGACCATACAGTTACAAATTGGGATATCAGACTATAAGGACTACATGGAGATAAATCTACAACCCAAACTCGTTAGGACTATTATCTCCTCTATGACAAAATACGCTAACTGATCCAAGCTATAATGAGGCCATTAGAATGATTACACAGATAACATGGATAAATTACAGCATTTCTTTTAGGTATTGTTTTCTTTTCATTGTAATATATATTCAGGAATTATAAAGCATTTAGGATGAGATAAGCCTTGCTTTTCTAAGTTGTAGTAATGCCTAGAGGTGCTTAGAGGTTTTTTCCTCTACCTCATGCTACTGATTAAGAATTCCTTCTCTAAATTAGTTTAATTTGCATCAAGGGAAATGTAAATTGTAATGGCACTAATATTTGGCCTTTAAATGCACTCAGAAATAATGATGATCAGAACTATCCTGCTGCGAGTTGTATGCTGGCAAATTGGATTTATCATGCAATGGTCTAAAGGGACCCAATCTTTGGTTGCACTTACATGTTGCCAAGTATCCTGACTTGAGTGCAGGTTTTGGATGAAAGCCCAGTTCTCAGAATTCTTATCTCAGTCCCAATGTCCAGGACCCGAATACAAATTATAGTCAATGATAACAGTACCAAGAGTGACAGCTAACATTCATTGAACATTTACTATGCTGTAGGCACCATGCTAAGAATTTTATCTACATTACCTCATTTAACCATCACTAAGACTCTATGACATAAATGCTCTAATTATCTCTGTTTTATAAGTGAGGGAAAAGATTTAGAAATGAAAAACAATTATACCTGTTGAGATCCACCCTAGCAGGGAACAGACACCACCTCAAAAAGAGGTAAATAAAGAGGGTTTAATGAAGTGACTATTTACAAAGTTGTTGGTAAGATTAGGGGGAACCAACAAGCAATGGTGAAAGGCTAATCCCATCAGAAAGTTCTTACTATCTCAGACTGGAACACTGGAAGAACAGCCAACAGCTTTTGATAGAAGGACACAGCCACTGCCAAGCTGTGACCTGATGGGTAGGTGGCTGGGATAATCAATACCCTGACCTGTCTTACCTCTTTTTGATCTCCTGAACTATATCACATTGGCGGCCTCAACTAGAAACCACAGGATAAGGGAACTTAGTGATGCAGTCTCTAAAGGCTGGCCTCATAAATACAGAGCCGGGTGGAGAAGACTGGAGAACAGATTTGGAGAGGCAAATGACATTTAGGCAGCACAGTAACATACCCAGGACATTCAACTACTCAATGTTGAGTGAAGGCAGAATGTAAGCATGGGTCGTGTTCCTGCACTTAACCACTATACTATGTACTGAGAAGGAAGAAAATTCTCATAAAGAAACCAGTGGGGGTCGAAAGAGAATTCTTTTCTCCCCTACTCTTGAAGTCTGACTCTTTTTGACCCCATGGACTGTAACCCACCAGGATCCTCTGTCCATGGAATTCTCCAAGCAAGAATACTGGAGTGGGCTGCCATTCCCTTCTCCAGGGGTTCTGACTCAGGGAGCAAACCTGGGTTTCCTGCATTGCAGACATTTTTTTTTTTTTTTTGCCATCTGAGCCATTAGGGACAAAGACTCATAGAGCCAATGCTATGGTTTTTCCAGTAGTCATGTAGGGATGTGAAAGTTGGACCAGAAAGAAGGCTGAGTGCCAAAGAATTGATGCTTCCTAATTAGAGTGATGGAGAAGACTCTTCAGAGTCCCTTGGACAGCAAGGAGATCAAACCAGTCAATCCTAAAGGAAATCAACCTGAATACTCATTGGAAGGACTGATGCAAAAACTGAAGCTCCAATACTTTAGCCACCGATTCGAAGAGCCAACTCATTGGAAAGGACTCTGATGCTGGAAAAGACTGAGGAAAGGAGAAGAAGGGGGTGACAGAGGATGAGATGGTTGGATGGCATCATTGACTCAATGGAGAGGAGTTTGAGCAAGCTTTGGGGGATAATGGAGGATAGGGAAGCTTGGTATGCTTCAGTTCATGGGGTCTGAAATAGTCAGGACATGACTTGGCAACTGAAAGACAGTAACCCTTCTTGAAACCCATCTACAGCCCCCCTTCCCCAGCTGAGCTCTTAGTTTTCTGGGAGAGCTCCTTTAATGCAGACAGAGAGGATTTCAGTAGAAACATGGGAACACACAGCCTGCTCCCACTGGAATGTAAGCTCATTAGCACAGAGATTTTAATCAGCTTGTTCACTGCTATGTCCCTATAAATTAAGTTACTGGGTTTGAAGAACTCTTTTGAACCAAAAGATACTGAACAGTCCATCTTCAGGAAAAAACCTGCTAGCAACAGAATATGATCAATGAATTATTCTATCCACTCTGCTTATCCTTATCACTTCCCTGTTTCTTTAACTTTTGTGATTCTGGTCTTTGATTAGCTGTTGAATATTTTTTGCAGTGGAAATCTAATGAGTGCGATGTGTCTTGTTTGGTGCGAAGAGCTTTATGTAGATTTTCTTACTTGATCCTCATCATCACATTCCTCTGAGATCAACACTATTATTTTACTGGTAAGGACACTGCAATGCAGATTCGGGTACATGTTATTCCAACCAGTGAACTTTAAACTACTTCTCCCATTCTGCCTTTCTGATTCTGTTTCCCTGTCAGTGTTTAAAAGTAACAACTCCACTGGTGACACCGAGACTTTGATGGTACGAGGCCCTCACAGCACCTTTGATGGCTCATGAACTACAACTCAAACCTGATGCAGCTCATGGCCTGCCCCCAACTCTGCTGGGGTAAGCCAGGATACCACCAGTCCTCGACCCTGCCAAGCCTCAGCCCCTTCTCTATTATGTCTTCTACATACATGACTTCAAAAAGCTGCTGTCTCCTCAAGCTCTGTTTCCTGACCCATCAACTACCTCCTTGATGAGCGCTACAGTTTGCTTTGCAGTGCAGACTCCCCAAGGAAGCAATGAACATGACTGTTCAACTTTACTGCTATCAGGAGAATAATTGATTAGTGCCTCTCCTTCCCCTGCAGCCTCTCTGGACCATTTTCACATTGAGGCCACTCCCAGGCAATGCCTGAGCATGGCAGAGGCTCTCAGGCAGGCCCAATCTGGCAAGATGTGGGGATTCTCCAATATGTGGTGCTGTCTGAGGACTCCTCATTAGCCTGGATACACCTTTTTTGAAATTGCATATCCATCCAAAACTTGACTGCTCTTGGTCATCCACTTTCTCTCTCACGTTTCACAGATGTCAGACCTACATGTGGCTTGAAGCCTCTCCCCACCTTCTCCAGTTCCTTCTCCCAATAAATCTCTTATATGTCTAATTCCATCTTGGTATCTGCTTGTTAGTAAGCATGAACTGATGCAAGTGCACAGGAGATGGTCTGAGAAACAGTGGAAAGATAAGAATAGGGCATCATCACAGAAAGGCAAGAGCGATGCCCTCCTAAATGGTAAGTGGAGCACAGATAGTTTCTGATACAAGTTGGCATCTCAGTTGCTGGAGATTTCACAGGTGGTTACCTGGGAAAATGTCTGAGTGGAAGGAGATATCTTTGCAGATTAAACAATCCAGACACTTTTTTTAATTGGAGGAGAACTGCTTTACCACGCTGTGGTAGTCTCTGCCATACATCAAGGTGAATCCATTTGAAAGATGTGAAGTAAAAATAGCCATCAATACAGGGATAGTGGACATGACTACTTATTTCTACATTGTTTTGATGCCCTACACAGAAGATGAGAAACTTTTAACCATTAACAGGCAGATAAAAGCTGAATGTGAAACAGACTTAGAGAAAGAACTTATGGTTGCCAGGGAGAAGCATGGGGGTGGGGTGGGATAGTTAGGGAGTGTGGGACGGACATGTACACACTGTTATATTTAAAACTGGTAAACAACAAGGACCTACTGTATAGCACAGGGAACTCTGCTCAATGTTATGTGGCAGCTTGGATGGGAGGGCAGTTTGAGAGAGAATGGATACATGTATATGTATGACTGAGTCCCTTCATTGTTCACCTGAAACTATCACAGCACTGTTAATTGGCTAAACCCCAATACAAAATAAAAAGTTAAAAAAAAAAAAGAAAGCTGAGTGTGAGAGCTAGAGCATATCTTTGGGAGCTCACTGAGAGTTCCTTGTAATCAGATACAGCAGAGCAACATCCTAGAGATTTGATAGGTATGTGTCAGCGCTCCACAGATGGCCAAATGCTCACTTAAGGCAAGTTTGTTATGCTAAGGACCATGACTGGGAAAAACTTAAGCCCCTGAAATATGGCATGACATCATCTGGATGGGTGTCTCTCAAGATGCTGGTTCTACAGAGCCCCATCAGACTGTTGAAATGGTGTATCTTCTTAGATGGGGGAGGGGGAGAATGTCTTCACATGTGAGGAAGAGAGCTCTGTCTTGTTAGGAAGAAATAGGGAGTGGTACTGCTGTTGCATGGGAGTTCTAATGGGTGTACAAGAGTGTACATGGAGCTAACAGCTTCCATTGGTGACCCCACAGCCCTTGCCTGGACCTGATGACCATCTCTCTGGAGTCTTCCTATTGTTAATTCTAGTGAACTCTGGAACTTGCACTGGAAATGGCACCCCAGCTCTTTTTCATGCCTACCTATCAGCTTCAGCTTACCTATACTCCAAAGAGTTATGTTCTGCTGCCTGACAACAGCAGACCAAATCTGACCCAAAAAACCCAGCAAACATCTCAACCATCAACTGCAACCACACCTACCCCAGTAAGGTCTGAAGCCTTGCAGTGGGGAGTCTCCCTTCCAAGCTGTTCCTTCCATGGATATGCTTCCTCAACCCAAGGGATACTTTAGAGTTCTTTCTACACCCTTAGAGTTACTCCCCTATAGTATGGTTTAACCATTATTTATGCTAAAAATCTCATTCATATTACAATATAGTTCTGTTTCCTGACTAGACTCTGATTGATATGAGTATCTAGAATGTATATCAAAAAATCCAGAATATAAGATTAAATGAGCAAACATTTACTGTCCAAGCCAGTATATTTAATATCTTGGTAAGGACCTCAATTGATGCAACAAACTCACTGCTAGTGTGGCTCTTAGATGCTTCAAAAAAAGCTTATGGCCAATGCTGAGAAAAATGGAAGTGCATGGGTTGCCTTGGCTGATGGTAGAGGAAGAAATAAAGAGGCTAACAGAAGTAGGCATGCTGGAATGAACGTATTAACAGGCCAGATTATGTTCTACAATGAAGCCCAGAGAACAGAGTGCATCATTCACCAAGGCCATGAAAATGGCAATGGTAGGAGGGGCATGAGCATCAGTAGATATTCATGTGGACCCTCTCTGTAGGCTTGGTTGACTGTAGGGGAGGCAGTCACAGAACTGAGCTCAGTAACACTCAGCTCCAAAGTATTAGAGCCTAGATGGGGGTACTTTCCTACCAGACACCAGTTATCATAATTACATGCAAGAGCAGAGGGTAGCCAAGAGGTCTTGAAGAACAGGGAACTGTGGAGATGGTTAACATAATAACATGGTACCTGTAGGGGCCAGACAGAGCACTGTGCAATAAGCATTCTCCTTTACTTCTACAATCAGAAAAAAAAAGGGTACCAATTCCTTGCTCAGTTTTCAGATCCAGGGTCATCTGACTTAAAAGGCTCTCTAAAAAGAACACAGCAACTCTGCTATAAGGACATACTGTAGTGACTTCCCTTGTTCTTCCCCAGTGGGATGTATAGTCATATACTCAGCTGACTAGACACGCTAAGGAAGGGGAACTCCCCAGACAGATCAAGGCTAGTTTATTCAGTGTCTGAACTGACAGATCCCAGGGGTTCAAAGGCCCTGGAGGAGGGCAAGGCAACCCACTCCAGTATTCCTGTCTGGAGAATCCCCATGGACAGAGGAGCCTGGTGGGCTGCAGTCCCTGGGGTCGCACAGAGTCGGAGCTGACTGAGTAACTGAGCACAGCACGCACAGGAGCCTAAATCATCATCACGGTCCCCATGTCAGAGCAGGGCTTACAGACGACAGGTGATAGATCCAGTTATGGTTAAAGTCTGGCCTACAAAGACACTCCCAGGGGTTATTTCCTCAGTTCCCCACCTTATAATTGGTATTGACATGTTAAACAGTTAAAGTAACACCCACATTGGGTCCTCAACTTATGGACTAAGACCTATTTTAGTGGGGAAGACCAAATAGAAACCTTTGAAATGGCTCTGGTCTCAAAGAACCAAGAAAGTAAATCAAAAACAATATCATCTCAGGAGGGATGGTGAAGATTAGTGCCACTGTTAAAACCTAAGAGATGCAAGGATGGTGTTCCCAGTTAAATTTCTGTTGAGTTTGGTAGTCTGGTACTTGCAGAAACCAAATGTATCCCACTAAGCCTTAGGCATCTTTATGTAGAAAGAGAGCACATATTGTTATTTTGTTGTAATGATGACTGACACTCAAATTTCATCATTTGAACTCTGATTTATCACTCAAGTTATTGATAACTATAGATCATACCAAATTAGAACAATTTGACAGAGCAATATGGCTCTGATTTTGGACAAAGAAGATGACCTTCTGATATATTATAATCATACTAAATGTGTTCCATCAACAATATACTTCATGACATTCTCCAAAAAGGCACATGGCTGCATGGTACTTTACTGCTCCAAGCTCCTCTTCATGGACTATTATTCACCCTGTATTTTGTCAAATATACTGTAGCATCTATTTTAAAACTCAACACAAGAGCTACCTTTTCCAAGAAGTCTCCCTTAAACCCCTATCCACACACCAGGCTAATTGAGAGGTCCTTTCTTACTGCTCCAGTAATATCCCCTGCAGTTTTTTTATTTGCAATAATCTCTCACCTTACTTTATACTTGTCCATTAATATATCTGTCTCCCCACTGGGCTGTGAGATCCCTGAAGGCAGGGATTGCATCTCATTCATCTTCGAGCCTCAGTGGTTTAGACTAGTGACTGGCTCACAGTTGGCAGCCCATATACATTTGTTGAATGAAAGAATAAGTGACTTAATAAATTTAAATATTCTGTGTTGATGTTTGGATTGTGTACCAGTTCCTCAGAAAGCAGTTCTCTCTGAGTGATTTCTTCCAGAACACATTAGACTATTTCACGAATGTGTATGCAGGCACATTTCCAATTTATCCTTTTGAACTGGAACAATACCCTGCTCCGGACCACCCAGTAAGAACCAGTCTCTGTGGTCAGTGCTCTGTGACCAGATTTAATCATTAGTTTTCAGTCTATTCTGGATGAAATTGATGGCACAATTATCTCCATGGAAGGTCAGGTGAGATATCAACAGCAGAATTACTGACTATGGGTATGGCTGAATCCCCGCACCTGGGTCACCTGCCACAGAGGTGATGAGTCTGCCAAAAGTCCCTTTAGATAATGTGGTTCTTCACTCTCAGCTTAAAGCATCACTTTACCAGGTTCCACAGAATTACATCTGCATGTGCCAGAGAGAATTCAACAGATGTGCTAACATCCATTGGATCACAGAAAAAGCAAGAGTCCAGAAAAACATCTACTTCTTCTTTACTGACTAGGCCAAAGCCTTTGACTGTGGATCACAACAAACTGTGAAAAATTCTTAGAGAGATGGGAATACCAGACCACCTGACCTGTCTCCTGAGAAATCTGTATGCAGGTCAGGAAGCAACCGTTAGAATCTGACATGGAACAACAGACTGGTTCCAAATTGGGAAAGGAGTACGTCAAGGTTGTATACTGTCACCCTTCTTATTTAACTTATATGCAGAGTACATCATGCGAAATGCCAGGCTGGATGAAGCACAAGCTGGAATCAAGATTGCCAGGAGAAACATCAATAACCTCAGATATGCAGATCTGAGATACGCAATCTTTATGGCAGAAAGCAAAGAAGAACTAAAGAGTCTCTTGATGAAAGTTAAAGAGGAGAGTGAAAAAGCTGGCTTGAAACTCAACATTCAAAAAAACTAAGATCAGGGCATCTGGTCCCATCACTTCATGGCAAGTAGATGGGGCAACAATGGGAACAGTTACAGACTTTATTTTCTTGGGCTCCAAAATCACTGCAGTTGGTGACTGCAGTCGTGAAATTAAAAGATGCTTGCTCCTTGGAAGAAAAGCTATGACCAGCCTAGACAACATATTAAAAAGCAGAGACATTACTTTGCCGACAAAGGTCCATTTACTCAAAGCTATGGTTTTTCCAGTAGTCTTGTATGGATGTGAGAGTTGGACTATAAAGAAAGCTGAGCCCCAAAGAATTGATGTTTTTGAACTGTGGTGTTGGAGAAGACTCTTGAGAGTCTCTTGCACTGCCTGGAGATCCAACCAGTCAATCATAAAGGAAATCAGTTCTAAATATTCACTGGAGCTGAAGCTCCAACACTTTGACCACCTGATGTGAAGAAACAGACCCTGATGCTGGGAATGACTGAAGGCAGGAGGAGAAGAGGATGACAGAGGATTAGATGGTTGGATGGCATCACTGACACAACAGACAAGAGTTTGACCAAGCTCCAGGATTTTGTGATGGACAGGGAAGCCTAGTGTGCTTGCAGTCCATGGGGTTACAAAGAGTCGGACATGACTGAGCGCTTAACTTACCAGGTTCCACAGTCTGCCATGTGCCAGAGAGAAGACATCTCAAACATGGCAGTAGGGTCAGACGTAGCTCAGCCTGACCAGAAGGTAACTCAGGTCAGATCTTGTACTACTTTTCAAGCCACACAACCCTGATCTCGCCATCTGCTGCTGTAGTCAAAGCTACAACCAGGATGCAAGGGTCCCACGTACAGAAATCCATGCATTACAGCACAATTAACATAAGTGATTGAACCTTCAACCATCTCTACAGAGCAAATAATATGGTGGTAACTCTCTTGTGCCTGCGTCGACTGTCTGATTTAGTCTTCCCAGGTTTGAAGTGTAACAATATGAGACATTAGTAAATGTGAGACATTAGTAAATCCAGATGTATGTCTTGACCAGTGCAGAAAGGATCCAACTGCACATTAGGACCAAATAACATCCCCATCATGGGTCCGTTCTTCACAACATTGTTTGGCGAGAGAGGCGGAGGAAAAGAAGTGGGGGTACAGCTTTTGAATTAAATTAACTTGTATTCTCATCTAGTCTCTCCCACTTTACAGCAGTGTGACCGCAGACAAGTCATCTTATTATTCCTCAGTTTCACTGCCCGTAAAGTGGGACAATCTGCTTAACTGCAAAGCTTGAGTCCCTTTGATCATCTCATTCTTCTTCTCATTATAAGACATGATTTTTGCCCTTGGATAGCTAAAAGGGGAAAAGACTGAAAAATAATTAAAGGACAACCTAAACACCTCCCAGTTACTCATGGAAGGTTTGACCTGGGTTTTCAGGAAAATATCATGGGTATAGAAATTAGGAAAGACATAAACCAATGTCTACCCCAGTCTCTGATATTTTACTCCATGGAACAGATGCTACAGAATAACAATATCATGACCACTTAAGTTTAGCTGGATCAAAGCTGCCCACTTAGTCACCCTTCTGGGAGTCCCTACAGATACCAAAATCTGCAGATGCTCAAGTCCCTTCTATAAAATGATCATAGTACAATGAATATGGTTGGCCCTCCAGACATCTCAGCATAGTTGATACCAAAATAAATCTTGACTATTTACTAGCTACTTGACTGTAGAGTCTCATCTACACAATTGAGTTTATAATATATATATCACCAGATCAGAGTGAGAATAAAATATGATAGCATATCCATTCAAAAACATTCCACAAATAATTATTAAGTTCTTCTTTGCTTCCTCACCACTAAGGTGGCAGTGATTAATAAGAAACATTCTTGTTCATTTGTAATCATTCTTATGGAATCTGAAGTGAATGCTCATAGCAGAGGCCTGCCACAATATGTTGTTCTATAAATAGCAGTTCATAGAAATAGAATTCTGACAGCCAGAAGGATGTCAACTGTATAAAACCACATGGGAGACACATTCTGAACCCCATGTCTGCAACAAAATGCTGTGCGTATGGTCCCACTATGATCTTTATTACACAATTTTGTGGCCATGGGCACTCTCATAAAGATTATTGCAAAGCATTTTAGTTCTAGAGGACTCCAAGGATAATTTATACCAACCCATAATAAAAAGCTCCCACTGATACATACTTTTAATGCATCCTATATATATATATACATATCATTTCTCTAAACTTAATAAAAAATAGCATTTAGTTCCAAAACATATTCCCCCAAGTTGGATGATACTACTTATTACCTATGCACGGCTTTAGGTGTATCAATCTAAACTGCATTTTATAGAATTTCTTCTGGCTGAGCATCTGTTTTTCTCATTCCACACTGAGTAAGTTATCAGATCTAATTTTGAAATATGAAAGCTATTATCCAAAATGCACCAATATTTCCAGGTGTGCTTTATGGAAGTGTAGAACTACTTCTCAGAAGCATAAAACAGTTGTTGAAAAATGCTCTGAAGTGCCAACAAGTTAGAAGTCTTATGAGTTGAGCAGGGTCAGGCTCAGAGAAGTTGAACCCCAAGGTCCATTTGCCCCAGTCCCACAGTCGTGATGGGCCTTCTGTTCAGACCTCTGACAGTCTACAATCAAAAGGGAATATAATACCTTCCATTTTGAGGATTAAAAGCTCTATTTTACTTCATGTAAACATTTAAAATATACCACACAATTTTAGCTCCATTTTGCACTTCTTTACTGCATGCCTCGAAAATAGCCCAGGCTCTCTCAAACTTAGAGAAGACGAAATATCTTCAGGTAGCCTTTATATTCTTTTTTTTTTGGATCATTTTAAAAGTCTTTATTTAACTTGTTATAATATTGTTTTCTGGCTGTGAGGCATATGGGATCTTAGTTCCCTGACTAGGGCCTAAACCTGCAACCCTTACACTGGAAGGCAAAGTCTTAGCCACTGAACCATCAGGGAAATCCCCTATATTCTAATGTATTTGATCTGTAGAGCTTCAAGCGGCAATATCAGTGACCTTCTCTACTGATTAGACTTGTAGAAAACTCACATAACTAAAAGTCATGAGACTGATTAATGGCCAAAATTCCAATTTAATGATTTCCTATTAGAAATATCATACACAGCTTACACACAGATAATCTGTGCATTTATATGAAGGACAGAAAAGATGTTAGAAAAGCTACACAAGAAACCTGTCATGAGAAGAATGCAGTTTGTTGATTTTGTATCTTTTACTTCTTTAACCAGCATTTATTGAATACTTAAAATGTTCTGGGTTACATGCAAAGTGCTGTTCAGAAAAAATAAGACAACTGCTTTGATTTATGGAGCATTTACACTGTGTCAAAAAGTTTGCAAAAATGATCTCATTGTCTCATATAATTACTACAAAAATGCGAAATGTTACAAAGCCCACTTGAACAAATGAGAAAATTGAGGCTCAGAGAAATAAACTTGCACAATTACAGAGTAGTAAGTAGTAGGTTCTTGTTTTAGTCACTAACTTGTGTCCGACTCTTCTGTGACTTCATACACTGTAACTCGTCAGGCTCCTCTGTCCATGGGATTTTCCAGGTAAGAATATTGGAGTGGGTTGCCATTTTCTTCTCCAGGGGATCTTCCTGACTCTGGGATCGAACCTGCATCTCCTGGACTGGCAAGCAGATTCTTTACCACTGAGCCTCCAGGGAAGCCCGGTAAGAATTAACAGTAGGACTGGAAATCAAATCCAGATCTACTTTCCTACAAAACTCAAGCTCTTTCTATCACATCATGGTACTTTTAATTTAATACAGGTGTGAGCAAACTAAAGCCTGTGTTCAAAACCCAGCCTACAGCTTGTTTCTGTAAATAAAGTTTTATTGGAATACAGCCATGCTCCTTCACTTATGTTTTACTGTGATTGCTTTCTCTCTACAGGAGCAGAGTTGAGCAGTTGCAACAGAGACCATATGGACTACAAAGCCAAAAATATTTAACATCTAGCTCTTTCACAAAATGTTTCTTGAATCTTGATTTAAGATATATTTGCTCAAGGAAATGGAAGAGAAATAAAAAATGGAAGAAAAACAGGAAAACAATTAAGATACAACTTAAAAGCCTTCCTATTACATATGGCTACCCTTGCTTGGTTCCCAGGAAGACAAAGTCTGAGACAGGTTATGTGCTAATATTCTATTACCTAGTGCCATGCCAGGGAAGAACTGGGAAATAAGGTAGGGAAAAAGAGGAAGCCCACACTAAATTGTGCATTACCCAGATTGGCCAGTTTCTGAAGAAAGCAAAGCTGGTTGTCAGTCATGTGGGATTTTTCTAAAGAGGCTGTTTGGAACAATCTCAGAACAGTCCTCACCCTTCAGGGGAAGCTGAGACCATCAGTGGTATTAGAATATAAAGTGAACTGCAGAATCTGTGGGAGCTATCACTGTGGCTACTCAGGCTGGGAAGCCAGGTGACACCTGAGATCCAGGGGATAGAAAATGTTGAGGAAATAGGGACCAACACAAAATTGATCTAGTATAATTCACCCCATGCACCTCTCACATCTGTTCTCATTCTTCACTATAACCAAATCTCATACACAAACAGGATGCCCTCACCTCCTCCCTGAGAGAAAAGTTGTTACATCTCATTCTTGAAACTAACACCCAGTTATAATCTCCTAGGTAGACTTCAACAGGATTATCAACCTAAACTATAATAATTGATGCTGCAGCAGTTGCTCTTGGAGCTAGAGTTAATACTGATCATCTCCCTTCTCTTCCTCATTCCAGACTTCCCTCTCCCTTGGCCAGCATTATTCTTGCTTGCTCAGTCACCCAAGTCATGTCCGACCCTGCCACCCGAAGGACTGTAGCCCTCCAGACTCCTCTACCCATGAGATTTTTGAGGCAAGAATCCTGAAGTGAGTTGCTACTTTCTTCTCCAGGGGATCGTCCTGACCCAGGGATTGAACCCACATCTTCTGAGTCTCCTGCGTTGGCAGCTGGATTCTTTACCCCTGAACTACCTGGGAAGCATTGTACTAACTCAGTGGAATTACGCTGATAATCATTCCCAAGGAGTCTACACCCTAAGTTGTCTTGCCAGGATAGATGGAATTGCCCATTCACACTTATCCCTGGCCATAGAAATACCAATAGATAATCCAGTGATTTCCTTGGGTATCAGATATAATTTTTCTAGACCCTCAATTTTGTAGTCTCCATACACGCTTATAACGGTAATTAGGGTTAATCATCTCAGACTTTGTTGGTTTAGTTTGTTCAGTTCAGTTCAGTTCAGTCACTCAGTCGTGTCCGACTCTTTGAGACCCCATGAATCACAGCATGCCAGGCCTCCCTGTCCATCACCAACTCCTGGAGTCTACCCAAACTCATGTCCATCAAATCGGTGATGCCATCCAACCATCTCATCCTCATCATCCCCTCCTCTTCCTGCCCCCCATCCCTCCCAGGATCAGGGTCTTTTCTAGTGAGTCAACTCTTCGCATGAGGTGGCCAAAGTATTGGAGTTTCAGCTTCAACATCAGTCCTTCCAATGAACACCCAAGACTGATCTTTAGAATGGACTGGTTTGATCTTCTTGCAGTCCAAGGGACTCTCAAGAGTCTTCTCCAACACCACAGTTCAAAAGCATCAATTCTTCGGTGCTCAGCTTTCTTCACTGTCCAACTCTCACATCCACACATGACTACTGGAAAAACCATAGCCTTGACTAGACGGACCTTTGTTGGCAAAGTAATGTCTCTGCTTTTAAATATGCTATCTAGGTTGGTCATAACTTTCCTTCCAAGGAGTAAGCGTCTTTTAATTTCATGGCTGCAGTCACCATCTGCAGTGATTTTGGAGCCCAAAAAATAAAGTCTGACACTGTTTCCCCATCTATTTCCCATGAATTGATGGGACCAGATGCCATGATCTTAGTTTTCTGAATGTTGAGCTTTAAGCCAACTTTTTCACTCTCCTCCTTCACTTTCATCAAGAGGCTTTTTAGTTCCTCTTCACTTTCTGCCATAAGGGTGGGGTCGTTGGTTGATGCTTAATACAAAATGGCCAACTGGTAATCACAACTTCCAGTTCAGCGGATCTTACTTTGTCTCCTGGAAGAAGTACCCCACCATTAAATGACTGAGGAATACAATTTGACAGAGCCTAACATTGCAGGAAGCAGAAAGCATCTGAAATTCCATAAATGGATAACTGCGAATGATGGCAATAAGATAAACCTTACTTCCACCTTATGTTAGTTTGGATTATCCAAGAAATATCTCCCTCCAAAATGGACTTGTTTGTATACATTACTCATTGGGGAAAATTTCTGTGACTGACAAAGGGGAAGGAACAGGAACAGGCAATGACAGGGTACCATGCAGTCTGATATCTGTGAAAGGAGACAGGGGAGGCATGATGCTATCCCTGTCATATGAATGAAAACACTCTTTTCATCCTTTTTGTGGCCAAAGATAAGGAAAGAATTCCCCTAAATTAATAGTTGCACACAAGGCATCAGAGTCTTATTGATGCCATGGCAGCTGAGGGTGAAGCTACCAATGGCCCCCTACCACTGCCACTAAGTTTACTGCAGTCCTTATTCATCAGCTGTGATCCATCTGGGTTTTCTGGAAGTCTAGTAGGTAAATTAATGGGAACCTGATGAAGACCATTTTGCATCTTTTAATTGTGTGACAGTGGTGCTAATTTTTTCAATACCTCTTACATCACTTGTTATATCAGATGTTATATCACTTCTACTATGCTTCTCCTGGCCAGGAAGAGTTGGGGGTTAATTTCAGGAGCTTTCAACTGATCCTTCTATGAAAGAATTCTATCAGCTGTTATGTATATATCTGAAGTATAACCAGAGGGTGGATCTATTAAGCTACTGGACTCATGGTGAGAAAAACTTGGGCTAAAAGTCCACGGAGTATATGATCTCCATAAACTCCCGCTCTACCCAGAGGACCAGCATGGTATTTCAGGTCTCCTCTCAGTATCAGGGCTTCCCTGGTGGCTTAGATGGTACAGAATTCACCCCAATGCAGATGACCTGGGTTCAATCCCTGGGTCAGGAACTGTAGCCCTCCAGGCTCCTCTGTCCATGGGATTTCCCAGGCAAGAATACTGGAGTGGGTTGTCATTTCCTTCTCCAGGTGATCTTCCTGACTTAGGAAGTCAACCCATGTCTCCTGCACTGGCAGGTGGGTTTTTTACCGCTAAGCCACCAGGGAAGCCCTCCACTTCTATAGGCCATGGCTACATTCAAGCTTCAAGGACTCTTCTCAGCAAATTATTAAGATCAGAAACAGACATACTTCCAGAACACTGAATCCTGAGTCATGTGTGAGATCCCCATGACGATGGACTATCTCTTACCCACTCATATATTACACCTTCCCCTAGTCAGCCCCCTCAATACCCCAATGTATTCCTATGTTTCTACTGATATATGTGTATATGCGTATGCTGGTACTACTATTTTGTATGTAAATGCCTTTTCCTGAAGCAGCCTTGTACTTCCCTGCTCAAGGCTGTGCTAAAATCTGACCCCAGTTATTATCTGGACACAATAAAATAAGGGGTGGAGCAGACCCTGAGGAAAACCAGCATCATGTTCTGAGGCACCTAATTAAAGTGAAGTGACTGAGTACTTTCTAGCTAAGTGGAAGCTCCTGCAAGTGGCCTCTGCAAGAAGCAAGGACTTGCTTCTCATGGACAGAGAATTCAAGATAAATTGGGGGTAATCGTTCTCAAACTCATGCACACAAATATCCTCCTCCTAATTTTCGGGATCCCCACTCTTTCCCTAGCAGACTCATGAATTAGATGTAGAACTGCTGAGGCTGCACGTTTAGTTTTCTTTGCAGACTTACCACCCTTAGATGAAAGGCTTGAATTTTAGCCTAGTCATTCTCACAGGAGATGAAAGTTTTACTAAGATGCCATAAGGTCCTTGGACTCTTACAGCATGACACAGGTTAACAATTGTCTACAGCCTATAATTTTTTTTTGCAAGGCTTCTGATGATGTCAAAAGCAGCCACCCAACAACATAATCCTTATAATTATCATCATCCCCATAATGTTCAAGCACAGAAGACACAATGTTCTTATACTATGTCATTCACCTGTACTTCAACTCAATTAACAAGAGCAAAAGCTTTAATAATTGCAATGCCATGGCATACCAGGGGGTATTAACACAACCCTTCTCATACCAGTTACTTTATTCTATATATTCTACAGCTTTGTGACTCAAAATGTGATCCATGGACCAGCAGCACTGGCATCACTTGGGAGCTGGTTAAAAATGCAGAATCTGAGGCCCAACCCAAGAGTATTGAATCAGAATCTGCATTTTATTGAATTCCCCAGGTAACTCTTACAAACATCAATATGAAAGGCACTTTCTCTACACTGAAACAGATCCTGAAGCAAAGTGAATACGCTACTGGCTTTTTGGAAGGTATAATCCCAATGAAACAAGAGAAAGGGAAGAAGGAAACAGGCACAGAAAAAGGAAAGCAAATCCAATTCATAACAACCTCTAAAAAAAACCACAGGTTGGAAATTGGTCACATAGTATTTCTCCAGAGAGTTCACATGGAACCCTAACAACTTGCAACAATCTGTTGTTGGGAGCTTGGCAGGAGAAAAGTGAGCAATTTATTTGCTGGTTCATTTCTATTTTTTTGCTGTCTGTTGGTCAAATACTGCCCCAAAATATGTTAACTTCCTAGCACTTCCTGATATATTACCAGGCCCCTCCTTTCCGCTATCTGGGAAGCCAGACCTTCTATGGGTTCTAGTGGACCATATCTGTGTGGAACATTCAAGAATTTTAAAGATGTGGCTCTTTTGTCTTGTTTTTTATAGTTTCTCATCATAAATCTATTATTCTTATATTTGTTCCTCATTTGTTTTTGATTTCTCTGGCTGCCTACAAGATTTTCTTTTTGTCCTTGGTTTCCTGTCATTTGAATATAAACTGTTTATATCTGGGTGTTTTGTATGTTTGTTTGTCCCATTTATTTTTATTAGTTGGAGGCTAATTACTTTACAATATTGTAGTGATTTTTGTCATACACTGACATGAATCAGCCATGGATTTACATGTATTCCCCATCCCGATCCCCCCTCCCACCTCATTCTCTACCCGATCCCTCTGGGTCTTCCCAGTGCACCAGGCCCGAGCACTTGTCTCATGCATCCAACCTGGGCTGGTGATCTGTTTCACCATAGATAATATACATGTTTTGATGCTGTTCTCTCAAGACATCCCACCCTCGCCTTCTCCCACAGAGTCCAAAAGTCAGTTCTGTACATCTGTCTCTCTTTTTCTGTTTTGCATATAGGGTTATCCTTACCATCTTTCTAAATTCCATATATATGTGTTAGTATACTATATTGGTCTTTATCTTTCTGGCTTACTTCACTCTGTATAATGGGCTTCAGTTTCATCCATCTCATTAGAACTGATTCAAATGAACTCTTTTTAATGGCTGAGTAATATTCCATGGTGTATATGTACCACAGCTTCCTTATCCATTCGTCTGCTGATGGGCATCTAGGTTGCTTCCATGTCCTGGCTATTATAAACAGTGCTGCGATGAACAATGGGGTGCATGTGTCTCTTTCAGATCTGGTTTCCTCGGTGTATATGCCCAGAAGTGGGATTGCTGGGTCATATGGCAGTTCTATTTCCAGTTTTAAAAGAAATCTCCACACTGTTCTCCATAGTGGCTGTACTAGCTTGCATTTCCACCAACAGTGTAAGAGGGTTCCCTTTTCTCCACACCCTCTCCAGCATTTATTGCTTGTAGATTTTTGGATAGCAGCCATCCTGACTAGCGTGTAATGGTATCTCATTGTGGTTTTGATTTGCATTTCTCTGATAATGAGTGATGTTGAGCATCTTTTCATGTGTTTGTTAGCCATCTGTATGTCTTCTTTGGAGAAACGTCTGTTTAGTTCTTTGGCCCATTTTTTGATTGGGTCATTTATTTTTCTGGAATTGAGCTGCAGGAGCTGCTTGTATATTTTTGAGATTAATCCTTTGTCTGTTGCTTCGTTTGCTATTATTTTCTCCCAATCTGAGGGCTGTCTTTTCACCTTGCTAATACTTGGGAGTATATCTACCTAAAGAAACAAAATACCTATACATTGAAAACTGTAAAACACTGATGAAAGAAATCAAAGAGGACACAAACAAATGGAGAAATATACCATGTCCATGGATTGGAAGAATCAATATTGTCAAAATGACTATACTACCCAAAGCAATCTATACATTCAATGCAATCCCTATCAAGCTACCAACGGTATTTTTCACAGAACTAGAACAAATAATTTCACAATTTGTATGGAAATACAAAAAACCTCGAATAGCCAAAGCAATCTTGAGAAAGAAGAATGGAACTGGAGGAATCAACCTGCCTGACTTCAGGCTCTACTACAAAGCCACAGTCATCAAGACACTATGACACTGGCACAAAGACAGAAATATAGATCAATGGAACAAAACAGAAAACCCAGAGATAAATCCACATACCTATGGACACCTTATCTTCGACAAAGGAGGCAAGGATATACAATGGAAAAAAGACAACCTCTTTAACAAGTGGTGCTGGGAAAACTGGTCAACCACTTGGAAAAGAATGAAACTAGAACACTTTCTAACACCATACACAAAAATAAACTCAAAATGGATTAAAGATCTAAATGTAAGACCAGAAACTATAAAACTCCTAGAGGAGAACATAGGCAAAACACTCTCCAACATAAATCACAGCAGGATCCTCTATGACCCACCCCCCAGAATACTGGAAATAAAAGCAAAAATAAACAAATGGGACCTACTTAAACTTAAAAGCTTTTGCACAACAAAGGAAACTGTATGTTTGTTTTTATCCTACTGATATATGCGAGCTTCTTCGACCTGTTGATTGAAAAATGGTGATTTTCGAAAATTCTTGGCCATTATTTCTATAAATATTTCTTCTGCCTCATTGTCTTCCTCTTCTTCCTGTATCCCAATTACACGTTAGATTTTTTATACTGTTCCACAGATCTTGAATTTCTGTTCTGCTCCCCCTTCCTCTCTTCTTTCTCCTATTTTTTCAATTTGGGTAATTTTTATCAACTTATCGTTATTCCTCCCTTGGATATACTGATTCTACTGATGACTCAATAGGCATGGTAGGCATTTTTCATCTCTTTAAAGTGACTTTTCCTTGCATTTGATTCTTTCCTACAGTTTCTATGTCTCGTCTGGTTTTACTCATCTAATTGTGCATATTGTCTACCTTTTCCATGAGATCCTTTGACATATTAATAATAGATATTTCAAATTTCTTGTCTGAAAGTTCCAATACTTGTGCTATATGTGAGTCTAATCTATTAGTTGCTTTGTCTCTTGAAGTTGTGTTATATCTTTTCTTGCTTCCTTGTAAGCCTCATAATTTTTTGTTGAAAGTCGAGTATCTTGTACAGTAGAGACTGAGGTAAATAGATTTTATGTATGGAATTATTCATACCATTTCTTCTGCTAGGTCTCTAGTATGGGGGAAGGGAGTTTGAGTCAATCTAGTCAGAAATTTAAATGGGTCTGTGGAATGCTGATGCTAAGGTTATTTTCAGTGCATCATATTTTCAAATTCCCATAGAATTACTTTGATTTTATTGTGGTGGTTGGTATGTCAGAGGGTTTTCCTCAGTATCTCCTGCACCCTCTCCTTTAGGTCTTCCTTTGTTCTTGTGCATCAGATAGGTCTCTCAGCACATTCCAGGCCATCTCCCAATAGTTGACTGCTAATAGCTATTGCTTAAAGATTCTTAGTCTCTGTCCTGGGAAGAAGAGGGAGAATGCTTTTCTGCTGCTCTTATTAAGCTTTAGTTTTAGGCAGGAATTGTTTCCCTAGGTTGTACTGGTGGGGTCCTCTTGTGATCCTGCCCTATCCTCAGCTATAGGAGACCTCTAATGATCTAGGATCAGGAGTGTTCTTGTTCTTCCCTCAGAGGTAAACAATATTTCTCAGGTCCTTCTCCACCAACTGCCACATCTTCACCAAAATCCTAAGTGCCCACAGGGGTCACTGGCCTTTCCCCAGCAGCTTAGGAATTTCATTCCTTATGGGAAAAAATAGGAGAGAAGGACTTGGGCTGGTTTTCATGACCTTCTTACCATGGATGCTTTTCCCCTCTCCCAGATCCTAGGATGGTACTCTCACCCTACCCCTACTGTTTTTGGTGACTACTCTCTGAGATCTATGGAGAAGAGCCTGAAAATGGTGCTGTTTCCCCTTTGTCTTCTGCTTTCCAGAATTCTGTATTCTCATTCTGGTCCCTATTTGGCTTTATGCAATTTGTGAACGGTTTTTAGTAGAATTTTTCCTACTAGCTTTGCAATGGCTGGTAGCATCAGCCCCACGTACACCCTAATTGCTCCTGTTTTGTCTCTCCTTGGAGGTTCCTGTGTTACTTTAGATTTTGGATTAGTTGGTTGAGCTGTGATCTCAGCTTTCTGATGGTTTCATGAAAAATCATGATTTTTCAGATTATCTGGCTGTTTGCTATTGTCATTGTTTCTTTTGTAAGTCTGAGGGTGATATTCTTTCCAGCTTTCTACACATTAAGTAGCATGAAATTTTAAAAATCATCTCAGATTACTATGAAACAGTAGAATGTCTGTTTCTGGCTTTCTTGTACTTATTCTTACTTCTGGTCCCATATCCAACGTTGGCACCTTTGATTTTACAGCCCTTTGGTCCTGATCTGATGGGCTCAGCATTCATGCATGAGTTTATCCACTTCCTCGGTTTTTATGTACTATCTTCCTCTGATCTTATGTGAGAAAGCCTCATTTCAGCATGCAGTTCTTATGTATCCACCTCTGGGGACACAGAGGCAGAATGGCAACTCCTACAGCAATTCCTTTCCCAAATGGGGTAAAGAGGTCAACAGTAAAGTAAAATTTTTCTAAAATGCCTTGAACATTTTTTTGGAAAAATTTTAATTTAAATAAACATTTGATAAACTGTATCAGACAACCATAATAATTTATCTAATATTTTCTCAACTCCTATTTTACTTCATCCATTGCCATAGAAACCAGTTTTGGTGAGTGAAACTGATAGCATTTTTTCTTCATGGTACCATACAGCTCTTATTTCCTGCCCATTATATTAAAATTGAAAGAAAATAAAAATATTTACCTACAGTTTCTGTCAACAAATCAAAATTTCAATTTTTCTATGTCTTCACCTAACCAATGTTCATGTACATATAATAATTTTAAGTAGTTGATTTAAATTTGTATTCTGGTAGGGATTTTGTTTCTGAAGTCTGCCTATCTGTTTTCCTTAATATTCCATTATAATAATCCATTCATGTTGCTAAATATTCATTATACTTTTCATTTAATAGCTGAATACTATTCAGTGATATTTGTGTACCCTAATTTAATTACATGCCCCATTGTTAAATATTTAAGGTTTGTTCCCAGAAATTTCAGTAATAAACATTGCTCTTGCAACCACCAATCTACTCCTTGCTTTTATGAATCTGGCTCACTTAGATTCCATGTACAAGTGAGATCATACCATATATGTCCTTCTCTGACTTATTTCACCCAGCATAAGCCATCAAGGTATATATGCACATTGTCACAAATGACAGAATTTCCTTCTTTTATAGGCTGAATAATATTCCTGTGTGTGAGTGTGTGTGTGTGTGCATACATCACATCACATCCTGTTTATCCATTCCTCTGCCGACACACTGTTTCCATGTCTTGGCTATGATGGATACCCTACAATGAACATGGAAGTGCAAATATCTCTTTAAGGTATTGATTTCATTTCCTCTGGATATACACTCAGAGGTGATATTGTTGTATTATATGGTAGTTCTATTTTTAATTTTTTTGAGGACCCTCCATAATGTTTTCCACAGTAGCTCCATTAATTTACACTCCCAAAAACGGTACACAAGAGTTCCCTTTTTTCCACATCGCCTCCAATGCTTATCTCTTGTCTTCCTGATAAAAGCCATTCTAATAGATGTGAGGCGATATCTCATTGTGATTTTGATTTACATTTACCTGATGATTAGTGGTGTTGAGCACCTCTTCAGTTACTTATTAGACATTTGTATTCTTTGGGAAAATGTCTGTTTAGGTCCTTTGACCATTATTTGGATTTTCTGGTGAACTGTATAAGTTCCATATATAGTTTGTATATTAAACCCCTTATCATATATTTGGTTTGTAAATATTTTCTGTCATCACATAGGTTGCCTTTCCATTTGTTGTTTCTTTTGCTATGTGGAAACTTTTTAGTTTGTTGTCATCCCACTTATTAATTTTTGCTTTTGTTACTTCTGCAACAACAACAACAAAACCCTTTTTGTGTCATATCCAAAAAACCATGGCCAAGACCAATATCAAGGGATTTTTCCAATATTTTCTTCTAGTAGTTTTAAGTCTTTGATTCAATGTTAGTTCTTTTTTTTTTTTTTTTTTTTTGTGAGCAGTGTAAGATAGGGATCCAATTTCATTTCTTCTTTCTCAAGATTGTTTGTCTTTTATGATTCCATACAAATTTTAGGATTTTGTTTTATATTTCTGTGAAAAATGTCATTAGAATTTTGATGGAGATTGCATTGAATCTATAAATGATTTTGGGTGGTGTGATCATTTTAGCAATATTAATTCTTCCAATCCATAAACACGGGATATCTTTCCATTTGTGTCTTCTTCAATTTTTTTCATCACTGCCTTATAGTTTTCAGCATGCAGATCTTTCACCACCTTTGTAAAATTTATTCCTAAGTATTTTCTTGTTTTTGATGCTATGCAATTGGGATAGTTTTCATTATTTCCTTTTCAGTTTGTTGTTACTGTACAGAAAGGCAGTTGATTTTTGTATGGCTTCTTTCATTTGGCATTAGGTTTTAAGGCTCATTCTTATTGTGGCATGTATTGATATTTCATTCCTTTTTACATACATTTACATACATTCCTTTTACATACATTCCATTGTATGGATATGCCACATTTTATTTACTACTTATTTACTATTCATCAGTTGATGAATATTTGGGTGGTTTCCACCTTTTGGCTATTATCAGTAATGCTGGTACAAACATTCATAAACAGCGTTCTGAGTGGGCATGTATTTTCATTTCTCTTGGGTATATATATCCAGGAGTGGAGTTTCTGGGTCATGTGGTAACTCTGTGCTTACTTTTTTAAGGAACTGCCAGACTGTTTTCCAAAATGGCTGCATACTATTTTGCATTTCTACCAGCAGCAGCATATGAGTGTTCCAATTTTGCCACATCCTCACCATCACTTGTTATTACCTGGCTTCTTCATTCTAGTCATGATAGTAGGTATGAAATGGTATTTCATTGTGTCTTTGATGTACATTTCCCAGCTGGTTAATGATATCCAGCACCTTTTCCTATGCTTAATGGCCATTTATATTTCTTCTTTGGAGAGGTGTCTATTCAGATTCTTTGCTCAGTTTTTAATTGGGTTATTTGTCTTTTTACTTCTGAATTGTAAGAGTTTTTTAATCTATTCTAGATACAAGCCTCTGTCAGATATATGATTTGCTAATGTGTATAGTATCTTATTTGGCATGTTTTGGTAATTCTCTACATGATCACAGTCTTCTTTTAGACACATTTCCTACATTCAGTTTAACTTCATGTATGCTTTGTAGTTAAATCCTTCAAATTAAATGTGCTGGATACACATTCAGTATGACTACTTCATCAATATTTCTATTAGATTCATAATACTATGTACACCAACATATGGAGGGACTGTATTGGAGCAGTTCTGCGAGGGGAAGGGAGAGCTCTAGAGGTAAAGAGTCTGGGTTCTAACACTGTCTCCACCATGTACTAGCTATGGTACTTAGGATGTTACTTCACCTCACTAAGGTTTAGTTTCCTCATCTGTAAAATGAGGCTAATAACATACACTATATAATGATGGATTACTGATGAAACTAGGCTAATGTAGTAACAACTTGACCATAATTTAAGACAAAAATAGTGATAGCTATTATGTATATTATTGTTGTTACTGTTGTGTTTACTCTGTTCCAAGTAATCTAATGATTCTATGTAGATGATTTAATTCTCAGAACAATTATATGAAGTTGATATTATAATAAATATTTTCCTTTTCTTAATATGTATACACTATCTTAAATATTATTATTATATAGTCATAAAACACCACACTCAATAACTATTGCCTAACTAAATATAATTACTAGATTAGAATATTTGTAAGACATATTTACATTTTATTTCTCAAAATCTTGGTTTGTTTACCTAGTCTTATGGATTCATTATTTAAACATAGTGTGACTTAAAGGAATATTTGTTTAATAAAGAATATTGACAGTTTGTTTTGGCTTATTAAATTCTTTAGTAAACATTCACAAATTTTATTTGAATGGATTTTTGTACTCTTTCCTCAAACATGTTTTAGTGATTTATATTCACTCATCACATTAATGAAAGAAATGTTGAATGATTAATTTAAATGTTTATTTTAAAAAGCGACCAGAAGAAAATATTTTAGAAGATGGAAATTTTGGAACAGCACATATTTAAAGATGAAGAAGCAAAAAATTTTGTGATATGTGGTATTAAATTCCACTGTCCCTGAAAACAGTCATCAAGCCTTTTATATTTGCTCAATTTATAACTTATAGATGGCACTCCAGTGCCAATTATAAAAACATATTTTGGAGGGTTGCTGAAAGTTTGTAGAGGCAGCTTTTATTGTTAACAGATACATTTATGTACAGGCTTTTCTGACCTTTGATAAACAGTGTATATGCTCAGATTCAACATTATTTATTTGAGCACTTAACATAGAGGTGAATACTATAACATCACCGATACTTCATTTATTACTAAGAACAATGCACAGAGGTAGGTTTTATTATTACTCTTATTTATACAGAATAGGAAACAGAAGTTTCAAGACATTGCATATCTTAACAAAAGTTCTTTATTTTCAAACAGTTAAGGAAGATGTATTCTATTGCTTTTCCACCAGGAGGTTATGAAGTCTTAAATTAGTGAGCAGAATGGGCTTTTCCCCCCATCTTTCCTGCAGTTCTTCCTTTAGCAAAGTCTCTTTCATCCCAAAATAACCTGATTGTTTTCTCTCTGAAGTACTACAGCAGTAGTTCTTCAAGCATGATCTTGGCCCACCCAGCCACAGTATAGAATTACCTGGCAACTTGTTACAAATGCAAACGTCTCAGATCTACCAGACAAGCCCTGCTGATTCTGACGCACACTGAAGTTTGAGACTCATCCCTCTACAGAAATTTCTCTCTAAACAGTCTCTGTCATTCTTAATTCCAAATACCAGTGAGCTGAGTACTCATGAAACTTTCCTCTGTGGTGGCATTTAACGGAATTCATCTCTATCTCAATCTTAAAACTATGTTATTTTCTAGAACATGTTTTTATCTGATCACCTAAGGTTCCTAAATTTTCTTTTTATGTTTCTTTTTTATTCTAATTATTCATTTAATAAATTCCCAGGACCCAAGCTTCTGGTCCCATCACTTCATGGCAAACAGATGGGGAAATAATGGAAATAGTGACAGACTTTATTTTCTTGGGCTCCAAAATCACTACAGATGGTGACTGTAGCCATGAAATTAAGACACTTGCTCCTTGGGAGAAAAGCTAGGACAAACTTAGACAGCATATTAAAAAGCAAAGATATTACTTTGCTGACAAAGTTCTGTCTAGTCAAAGCCATGGTTTTTCCAGTAATCATGTATGGATGTGAGAGTTGGGCCGTAAAGAAGGCTGACCTTCAAAGAATTGTACTGTACTTCAAAGAATTGTACTGTACTACAGTTGTATTGTACTTCAAAGAATCTGAACTATAGTGTTGGAGAAGACTCTTGAGAGTCCCTTGGACAGCAAGGAGATCAAACCAGTCAATCCTAAAGGAAATCAATTCTGAATATTCATTGGAAAGACTGATGCTGAAGCTCCAATACTCTGGCCATCTGATGCAAAGAGCTGACTCATCAGGAAAGACCTTGATGCTGGGAAAGCCTGAAGGCAGGAGAAGGTAATAAGAGAGGATAAGATGGTTGGACGGCATCGCCGACTCAATGGCCGTGAGTTTGAGCAAGCTCTGGGAGATGTTAAATGACAGGGAAGCCTGACGTGCTGCAGTCCATGTGTTCGCAAAGAGTTGGACACGACTGAGCAGCTGAAAAACAACAGCAAGTATCACACACATACTTCTGACTTCCAAATTCCTATCTCCTCCTTAGATTTTTGTATTAGTTGAATTACTTAGTCATTAACTCAATATCTATTTGATACTGTGCAGCAGTCACAGTCAAGCAGCATTTGTTTGGAGATACTAAAGGAAAAGAGATAAACAACAGCCCTAAGGAGCAGATAATTAAAATCTGTAAATGCCCATAGGACATTAAACCTTGATGTTCTATAGGTCTTATCTCAACATGATCTGATTTATGAAAATCACCTTTGTCCCTAAATTTTCCTTTTGAGTCTGACAGCAGTTAAAAAAATACTGTCAGTCACACTGAAACTGTAACTCCCTTTCCTTCACTCCATATATACACCAACCTTCTCCAACCAAGTCTTCTTTGAAAATGTGTCTCATAAGCATCTCCCTCCCTATGGCCAATGTTTTGGGTCCTGCTCTGACCATACTATAGCAGACATAGTATATACTATACCACAATAGATTGCTACCTTTTTCGTATCCCTTTTCCCATTGCATTTTCTTTTACAGTGCTGTCCAACTTATTTACCTAAGACTAGAGATTTTGAGATTTTGTTATATCTTTGTCCTGCTTGAAAACACACAAATAACAAACAGCACAGTTCAATAGCTCACAATTGCCCACAAAAACCAAACTCTTAAATAAAACATTTAAAATCCTTCTAAATGTGACTTCAACTTCCCTCTCCAGCTACATGCCTCCACCTCCCTGGGCTCTTTCACCAACATGCCATCCACTGTCACTCTGCTATGGCTCTCCTGAGCTATGTCCCTGTGTGGGGTGACTTTATCAATACCTCTTCCTCTGGCAGCATCTCACATCAGGAATCTGCTTCAATGTTATCTTTTCTGTAAACATTTCCTGACTCTCTTAACAACCTTGTTCCCAAACCAGACAAAATTAATAGCTCCCTCTTTAACACTCCTAATATATTTTGTTGATGGCACTTACAATGCCCCACTGGATTTTAAACAACTTGAGATAAAGGATTATATTAGTTCATCTGTGGATGCCTGGCATCCAGCTCAGTGCTTGGCATATTAGTAGGTGTTTAATAAATAGAGGTAGAATTGATCTAACCCAATTTTAATATTTTGGTTTTCAAGTCGCAGCCATCTGGAAGCAGAAGTTTAAAATACTGATTAAAAGGATGCCGGTTTTGTTGCGACCTCCATTTCTCCTTCTTACGTAGTATTAGAACTCACAATTTTTGGCTGGACTCTTGGCTCTTGGAATAGAAACTACATTTCTCAGCTTCCTTGCAGCAAGGTGTGGTCATTTTTAAAATTCTGGATGGTAACAGAGGTGGCATGGCATACTTCTGGGAAGGCTGAAAGGGAAAGCCCTGGAATGTGGACATAATTGCTGGCCCTCCAACCTTGACATGTGTGGCTACTTTGGGAGTGCAGGCCTTGTAAAGCACAGCAGCAGGACGATGGAGCCTCAGCCCTCTCCCCGTGGACTCAGCGTGCCACATCAGATCCAGCTGCATTATCAGATGGATATGAGACAAGGAAGTTAGAGTCCACAGTTTTAAACTGTGTTTTATTTATTTGCTGAACACAATTTTTAGTGATACAGTTTTAAAACACTGATATTTATATTAAAATATTTAACAAAACACAGTTTATTTCCCTTTTAAACAGAGAGCTTAAAATGTGATTTAATCTTTTTATGATTAACAAGCATCACAGAGCTATGATGATATGTGACACCGTCCAGGAGACCACAATTCCCTCTTGCGAGGACTGTGTTTCCTTGTCAGCTCTACCACTTCTTACTTTCAGTGTGCCTGCATCTACAAGGTAGGACGATATTCCTTTAAATTTTTTTCTATCTTCTGAAGCATTCACCTATATAAAGTTTCACATTCTCATTAGCCAATAATGACCCATAAAGGAAGTATCATTATATTTGAAAGAATGAGTTCCCCTCCCACATCTGCATATATAAAGCATCAAAGTAGAAGACAACTTTGAAACCATGCACCCCACTGTAAGTCCATAAACCCTTATCTGTTCACAAAGACAAAAAAATGAAAAATAAACACTTAAAAAAGTTACAGCACTTTTGAAATTTCTGTGATAGGCAAGCCCATGACAAGGAGTGTACTTGTTTCACTGAAGAGAGTGCAAACCAGTTTGGATGCCTTCTAATTAATTCACTTGTTAAGTCACACGTGGCACGACCGAGTGCATGTCATATACACCAAGACCATGTGTTAATTGAAAATAGGTTGACATTTAAAAAAAACTTCACAGAGAGTACAAAACACTGGTCTATATCTGGGGTCAGAACTTGGGGTTCCTGACTTCTGGCTCAGCATTGGCTGCCTTGGCCCTTTGCTGCTCTCAGGTGCTAACACTGATGTCACCAACCCACATCTCACCACCTGAGGGGCTTCAGAGTCATTGTCTAAATGCAGCTCTAAGCCTACTGAATGCCTCTGATATCTGATTGGCTTCTCTGTGTCTGAACATCAGTTTTCATGGGGTGGACCTCATATACCTGGGTTCCAAAGACTGTTTCACCCCAGCATTGGCCTCTACTCCTACCGTCCCCTTAACACTATTCGATCCTGCTTCAAACTGAATAAACTAAACTATGAGTCTTTCTCTCATCCAGTTCTGAAAATCTCCATTGCCTAAAAGCCACTACAGCAGTGCTCACACTTCTTCAAAAGAGAGAGAGAGAGATGGGGAAAGCACTTTAGATTCAACCCAAACTCATCTGAATCAGTGGTCACCGTTTACTGGTCTGATGAAGTTGTTGAATGACCAATTCACTGAGTTATTGTTGAATTTTTTAAAAGATTAGTTTGGTGACTGTGCACAGCAGTAGTTTTCACAAATGTTTGGATAGGACAGCTCAGTTATCAGTTTCCTACATGATTTACATTTCAGATACTGAAGCAATTCTCCGGGACTTAGCATTTAAGATGTGGATGGAGGAGTTATCCTTTAAACACACTTTACATCATTTTATATTTCTTCAGGTGTCTGTCCTGGCCATGTCTCTGCTTCTGCTGGTGAAAAGGCTCTTTATGGACCTTCTCTACCTGGTAAAAGATATATACCTGACAGTTTCCTGCAATTAGTAATTTGGCAAATTGTCAAAGAATTGATCTGCAGCCATCACCAAGTGCCACATCCTACCACACTTGAATTATGTTTCCATTCACGTAGCAAATGACTTCAGCAGCTGAAAGTGAACTTTGGGAGAAAAAATTTCCTCTACTAACATCACTGATTTTACATGTACTTTTGGTGTCAAAAGCACACCAAAACAATTACCTCCACATCACCTCCAACCCAAAGAGTTGTTTCTTGTGGATTCTCTCCTTCTGCTTCAAAGAAGAGCCACAACAGTTTGTGTGGGGATTGGGGGGTGGTAAGCTACCTATATGCAGTATTTTACTTTAAAGTGCTTTCAAATATACTGTCTCATCTGATCCACATAATCAGTTAATGCGTTTGCCAGGGTCCACATTACTCAGTTGTTTTTTTTTTTTTTTTAAGTTGCGGAAACAGAGGCTCATCGAAGTTAAAAAACTTCCCTCAGTCATATAGGCAGCAAGTTAAAGGATCTGCACCAGAAACAAAGTGAAGTTGCTCAGTCGTGTCCAACTTTTTGCGACTCCATGGACTGTAACTGACCAGGCTCCTCTGTCCATAGGATTTTCCAGACAAGAATACTGGAATGGGTTGCCATTTCCTTCTCCAGGGGATCGTCCCAACCCAGGGATTAAACCCGGGTCGCCCGCATTGCAGGCAGATGCTTTACCATCTGAGCCGCATTGACTGTGGTTTCTGCACCAGAAACAACCTCTCAACTCTTTACTTCTTCACCTGGCCCTGATTCCTATTCGGGCATTTTTTAATATTTCTGCATAAAAGAATATCAGTGAAGTATTTTCACTGTCTTTATAGTATTTAGGTACTACCATTAGTTTGCCTCTGACTATGCTTTCCTAGCCCTATTAATATAGTTAACTTATTTTTGATGTTTTCATACAGTTCATTTAGCTGTAAACTCTTGAAGGTGAAGGCCAGTTCTTCTCCATGGTCAATACTGTTCATGACATATGTGTCTCCTGGCACTCAAGGGATCCCCATTTAGTTTCTTTCTTTGGCCAGAACCTTCCTTGGGTGCTTTGAATCTGGCCAGTGAGCATTAACCAATCAAACAGCTTCTACGGTTCTGGCAGGACTTCTAAGACCTTCTCTCACACAAAAGTTCAGGAACGAGAATAATAAGTCAGGCTATTTTAAACAATAAATACAACTATTCTAAGAACAGACAGCACAAAGGTTTTTCTAGTCTCTTTGAAGACTAGAACTACAGATCAATGTGCAACAACCATCATCTCTCTTAAAAAGAGGAGGTTTTGCACTTTCTTCTCTTAACTCTATTTCTCATCTGGAAAATTTGAGTGTATTGGTGTTGAATCAACTATTCTAAATGGTATTACAATATACTGTTTGGTGAAAAAGTAAAATGCAAGAATATGTTGGGAAAAGAACTTAACAAGAAGGCTGCAACCACTTTAGAAGTGTAAAACTCCATCCACAGGGGAGTTGGGACACTAAAACTTCCATCAAAGCACATGAAAATGACATCAGTGGTCTGTTATCCCCTCATAAATGAACCAGACCTGGGCAAGGACGTTTGAGCAACATCAACCCTTGTCAAACCCTTAACAAAGTCTGACATCTGTTAAATCATTAAAGGGACAAATAAAATGTTAACCAAGACAGAGAAGGAAGGGAGAGTGCTGATAGCATGTATTAGGGCTAAAAGTAAAAGGCCAGAAAAGACATGATTAATTTCTGGATTTGGAATATCTCTATAACTTGTTGGCTAAACCTTCCCAAGTTCCAAGTCACTGGAAACTACTCTGGCAATAAAAACACTATGGAGATCTGTAATAGATGGATTTAGGGCTTTTAACACTGATACAGCTGTTTTCACAATAAGTGGAGATCCTTTGGCTCTTCATATCCTCATCTTCCTCCAGACACCTTGTTTCAATTCCGTGGAATGTAATTCTCCCTGACCTCAAAGAGACCTTTGTCCTTGAACCAGCTTTGTAAGAACAAAAACCAAACACTGGCCTATAGTACTTCATCTTAGTTTTTATACCTGATTAAACAGTGCACTCTTCTTTTCTCTGTCCTTTTGAGTCTGGGGCATACCAGTCTGGTATCTCTTGTACAGAAAAGAGTGGGGTTTCCTTTCAAAACTTAGGACAGAGAAAAATCTACTGCTGTGTTGTGCAAGTTACTTCAATCATGTCCAACTCTTTGCAACCCCATGGACTGTAGCCCTCCAGACTCCTCTGTCCGTGGGATTTTCCAGGAAAGAATACTGGTGCCATGAGTATTGACACCATGCCAACTGAGGTGCCATGCCCTCCTCCAGGCGATCTTCCCAACCCAGGGATTGAACTCACATCTCTTGCATCTCCTGTATTGGCAGGCAGGTTCTTAACCACTAGCGCCACCGGGGGAGTTCTCAAGAATTGCTTGATACATCAGTTAGCATTACTTTCCATGACTAATACGTAACTTCTACAATATTGAAATTTATGAAAACAAATAAGCCTGAGACTTATATGATAGATGCACCATAAATGGATGGGGATAAATATGCATCCAAACCTAACTGGCCTGAAGGCGAACAGCAACCAACCTTCATATGTGGGTACATGAGGACTTTCTGCAGCAACAAGGAAAGGTGCACAGGAAGTCATATGCCACACCTTCGGGCCGCCAGTCAAAGAAAGGACCTTTAGAAGGAATGGCTACCGTGCATTAGCTCATTCTTATGCTGTGTGTGGGTGAAGCCAGGCACAGAAAATGCAGGAGAATGTACAGCAGGAGGAAAAGACAAGTAATCTGGACTACCGCAGCCCAACCCCCTGCAGGCAAGAAGGAAGAACTTTGACAGGGCCTCCAACACGTAAGACCTTAACATGTATGCAGGCCCAGTAATGGGAAGTTGGGGTAAACATAGAGATAGTATCAGTAACCAGGGCAACAGGTAAGTTTACCAACTTAATGGCAGCAAGCATTAGCAGCAGAAGCTCCAGAAGCACCAGTTTTCCAGGGAGGAAGTGCAGGAGTGCTGCAGCAGTTGGCCAGGCTGAAGCTCTGGGTGGACCACCAGCACGAAGGGTTGCTCAGAGGAGCTCCAGTGACAGGTGAGCAGAGAGGACTGAGGCAGGGGCTGGGTTACAGGTCTCATGACCCAACTGACAGTAGAAGCAAGAAAATGCCTTACTGTGAGAATTTACTATAACCTCTTCCTACCAGTATTCTTCTAGAAAATAATCTACTGGTTCTGCCTGCAGCCTTAATTCTGGAATCCATTAAAACCAGTAGAAGAACTCAGATTCACATACTTTAACAGAGTACAGTAGTCTTCTCACTTCTTTCCCTTCCTCTGAGAGAGTTTCAGGCAGTTGGCAAACATGGACACAAAAACCATACCACATGAATAGTCCAGCCTCTCTAAACTCCTTCACATGGCCAGGTGGACCCTGTTGCAGGCTGCAAGCCATACTCTGTACCTAATAACTGCATTATTAGGTGGGAAAAGTCCCATCACAAGAAAACATCATAAAGCTTGCTTCCTTTCTACCATATTCTGTGCATTTTCCAAGGAAAGGAGCTGTATATTTATTCTGGATCACTTGGCCTGTAATTCACAAACAACAAGGACAAGTGTGCTTCTTGGCATCTTAATCATGGGGCCACGCCAACCTGAAACAAATTACCTGCCACTCTAAATGCAGTCAATCAATGCATAAACACCAAGATGTTTATGGCCTTCGGATGCTTACAATCATGTAGAACAGGTCACACATGCACATATACATCACCATTCTTTTCTAAGATACAACTAATGTTGGAAAATACAAAGACTTGGATACGCTAGATTGATATTTGACCCATTATCAACCTTCAAACTTTAGCAGGAGAAATGTTGAGAGTTTAGTGGGTACTGAGCAGGTGAAAGAGAACAAAGAAGGAAGAGGGATAAAAAGAGAGGACCTCTTGGGGGGCAAATGCCTGGATATCCTTAGGTGGTAGACCCGCCACAGAGAACCTGTCTCTGTAAAACCTAGAACCACTACTGGATTCTTCACAAGTACTCAGTTTAGAAATTCTACACAGTAAGAGGCAGAGTGAGGGAGGTAGGGGGAAAGGGGAGGGTTATCTTGTATTTAGTTCCTGCCCCAAATCCTCAATACTTCTAAGATCACTGACTTTCTATAGTGACGGCAAAGCTGTAGCTCCTGTCCCCTTCAAAAAAATACTGAATAGAGCTAACTACCTTCTCTTGGAATTCATTCATGCCTTGACTCACCTCATTACCAAGGTGACCCAGACAGTTGCCACTTCCACTGGTACCTAGGAGTGGGGCTACTGCACAGCATCCACCTGGGGACCTGCAGCCTCAAGGACTGACATTTCTTATACTTACTGGGTTAAGACAAGGTCTATCTTACCAATACCTCCTTCTCTCTCCAGAAAAATAACTATTACAGGTAAGCAGGGAGAGTAAAGGAGCTCAGAGACCTTGCTCATATGCCTGTACTGGCAGGTCTTTCAGTCTTAAAAGCTTGGCATTCTTACTTGCTCTGAGGCCCAAACGGAGAAGTGCCATTGAATGCTTTGTGGCTGTGGGAAAGGAGAAAGGAAACTAATGGTTGTGTTATTGTTAAGGACAATAAAGACAGCAGTTACGGCCTCACACAAAAAGTTTCTTAGTGTCAGGCTCAAAACTGGGAAAGGAATACATCAAGGTTGTATACTGTCACCCTGCTTACGTAACTCATATGCAGAGCACATCATGAGAAATGCCAGGCTGGATGAAGCACAAGCTGGAATCAAGATTGCCAGAAGAAATATCAATAACCTCAGATATGCAGATGGCACCTTATGGCAGAAAGTGAAGAGGAATTAAAAAACCTCCTTTTGAAAAAGGACAGTGAAAAAGCTGGCTTAAAACTCAACAATCAAAAGATGATGGCATCTGGTCCCATCCCTTCATGGCAAATAGATGGGGAAACAATAGAAACAGAGACAGACTTTATTTTGGGCTCCAAAATCACTGCAGATGGTGACTGCAGCCATGAAATTAAAAGATGCTTACTCCTTGGAAGGAAAGCTATGATAAACCTAGACAGTGTATTTAAAAGCAGAGACTTCACTTTGCTGACAAAGGTCTGTCTAGTCAAAGCTATGGTTTTTCCAGTAGTCATGTACAGATGTGAGCTGGACCATAAAGAAGACTGTGCACACAAAGACTGTGTGCTTTCACACTGTGATGCTGGGAAAGACTCTTGAGAGTCCCTTGGACAGCAAGGAGATCAAACCAGTCAATCCTAAAGAAAATCAATCCTGAATATTCATTGGAAGGACTGATGCTAAAGCTCCAATACTTCAGCAACCTGATGCAAAGAGCTGACTCATTAGAAAAGACCTTGATGCTAAGAAAGATTGAAGGTAGGAGGAGGAAGGGACGATAGAGGACAAGATGGTTGGATGGTATCACTGACTCGATGGACGTGAGTTTGAGCAAGCTCTGGGAGATGGTGAAGGACAGGGAAACCATGGCGTCTCAGAGTCAGACAGGACTGAATGACTGAACAACCAGAATACCCTCTCCTTCTGGCCTATGGGATAGTTTGTCTCCGCTTTATAAAGAAAACTGGGTTTCAGAGAGGCCTTGCCAAGGGTTACAGCAGACCCCTAAGTGCAAAAGCCAGTAATGTACTCAGATCCCTCTGATTTCACAGTTTCTTCCAGACACTGAACTACTTCTGTGTAGAGAAGCAGCTTAAGCCTAATAAAGTAAAAACAACCCAAGAAGAGTACCTGAGTGTGTTGGAATTTGGGAGCCAGGAAGGGGAAAGGAAGTTGATCTCCCAAATGGAACAGCCGCTGCTACTAATATCATTACTATCATCATCATCACTAAAGTGATGGGAACAGTTGCTTAGTATAAAAAACTGATTAGATTTCTCCTTGTGCATTATAAGCATCTTGTTTTGCTTTTTACTCTTGCTTCTAGGAAGCTCAGAGACAAACCCAAAGTTCCTGTTTAGTAACTGTGCAGTAAGCCACATGCATATCAGTATTTTCTTCTCATCTTGATCCTGGATTTTGATTTCTATTTTACTTGGTTCTAACCTTTACTCACCACTTATATATTTATTCATAATATATATTCTCATGAAAAACCTCAAAACTTTAGTGGAATAAGGTTAAGGTATGCATGACATTAATTTAAAAAATAATTTACCTGGGTGCAGCTTTCATCTGTAGCATCACACAGATTCTTTAGTCCTTTGAATTCTATTGCTAAAATATCTGAAGCAAAAAAAAAAAAAAGAAAATCAAGACACCATCTGGAGGCTTTGGAAAGACAGAGGTAATCAGGTCTTTGATCTGCTCTGCACATGGACTGGGAGAGGGAAATAGGACCAAATCTCCCTGACACAGACAATCATTTGCTTTATTAAACAAGTGTCTTGTATTACACACAGAGTAGTGCGTTATGTGGATGCACCAGAAAAAATGATGATGAAAAGTAGATACTGAGCATATTGAGTACTCTGGGTTTTGAAACATTAACATCACAGCTGTTTCTAATAATTTTTTCTCTAACTGCAAGCTTATTTCCACAACATGTTCTAATGTAACTGTAACTGCCCCAAAATGTTTTTCTTTTTTCAAATGAAGTCTTGTTAGAAATAACTATGCAACTGAGAGCCCATAGTCATCTTAGCTTACTACCCCATATACAGGTTATTTTGTATTCATTTATTGGTGTGTTGTGTGATTCAAGACGGGACAGTTTGAAACAATCTAACTTACTTTTAAACTAGTGAAACGTGCCTTTTTAAACAACAGAACAACAACAACAAAACCCAAGAAAACCTCACTAATGAGAGAAGTCAAGAAAGTTCATCAGTGGAGTGCCCTGCAGTTTTAAACGTAAATGACAACGAGCAGCTCATTCCTCGACTATCTGTATCTGGGGTACTGATGGTTTATACCATTAAAACTATGGGGTTAACCTAAACTCAGATGCAAATAATATATTAATATTGCTTTTAAGTTCTTCCTTCTATTTACCTTGTAATTCTTAACTGTCTCCCTCCATCCATGTAGCTTCTTTTTCTTCCAGATTTATAGCTTTGTAAAAAGTTTGGGGATGTCTTCAATTGTGACTCTCCCAGGAGGTTTGATCATCAGAGACCAATTTCTTCTCTGGGTTTGATTTTCCGATGAGACCCAGGGTCGCCTCCACCGTGTCCACAGCTAAGGACAACCTAGAGGGTCCCCTTTCAACCTGGGTTTTGGGTGACGCTCAGCTCCTGCTCCAGGCAGGAGTTTCTGAGTCTCTCGCTGGGGCAGCTGCCCACGGCGAGATGGTGAGGTCGACCAAGAGCCTAGTAGAGGGCTCCAGGAAGGCTGCTCTGCTCTAGGCAGGACTCAGGGACAGTGCGGTCCCCAAGGGCATCACGTGTCCTGGCCTGAAGCGTGGCGGGCTTCGCGGAACCTAAACGACCACCAGCCCCTCCTACTGGGAGGTCGCAGGCCGGGACCTGAAACCCCCTCACTCCACCACCCTCCAATCTGGGAGGGCTGTGAACTGCCACCCGGCGGGATAGTTGACAAGTCTCTCTCAGCCGGAATATATATTATCCAGCCACCACATGGTGGGCGAGCCGGCAAAAACTATTCCCCGTTGTAAAGCTGAGGAGGTTAAGGCCGGGACGAGGCCGGGGTCCCGAAACAAATGCGTGCGGAATCACTTCAGGAGAGGAGCTCAGTCTGCCTGCCCCCGCCCCGAAACTTCGGAGCCGGGCGGGCTGCAGGCCAGGGAGCTGGCCGAGGCCCGAGTGAATTAGGGTTTACGCCCTCGGGGAAGGAAGCGGTGGGCGGCGCGGCTGGCGAGGTCAGGGGCCCGGAACCGCCAAGCCGAGGGCGAAGAGGAGGTCTGCGCCGCGGAGCCCAGGAGCCACAAAGAGGCCCAGGCTCCCTAGGACGCGGCCGCCCGACCTCAGCGGCGGGCGCCCAACTCCCACGCGCTACCCGGGAACCAGAGCTCTCCGCGGGGCGTGGAGGAGGAGAGGGCTTAGGTTTCCGCTCACTTCGCTCTTCAAGCCATTTTTAAAAGGAGAGGCTTCATTGGCAGCTACAAGGGACGAACACAGCCTCCACTCCCCACTCCAGACCACCCGGCCTAACGGCCCGCGCCGTCACCGCACGCACACGTACGCACACGCACGCACACATGCGCACACGCCGCGCACGTCAGGTCTGGGCTCTGCGGCGCCGCTCTAGCAGCTCCCGCTGGTTGGGCTGAAGCCCGGAAAATCGGCGGTGGTGCGGTTGTGGGTGTTTCTGAGGGTTTTGAGGATCCTTAATATCAGTTTCCCTCGGAGGAGCCAGCGCCGCGCTAGGCAAGGGGCGCGCGGCGGCCGGGGCCGCACGCCCTTTCAGCCTATGACCGGAGGCGCAAGCGCGTCGCGGGCGCCCACACTAATCAATAACCCTCGGCTTAGCTCCGAACGGCAGGGGGCTGAGAGGCCTTTCCGAGAGAGCCGGCCGGGGAGATGATGTATTTATTCTTCGCACTTACTGTGCACTTAGCACCAAGAGGGCTGTTCTTTGCTCTTAGCAACAGAAAGAAACCCTCGGCTCCGCAGCCTTGACTCCCTGTGGCCGCTGAACGCGTGTCCGCCTGGGGTCGCGGAATCACAGACTTGGTCTCTGCAACAGGTGGCGAGGGCTGGCGGCGACCGACCGGGACACCTTCCCCTCTGCCTGACCCACATCTCCTGGGTGTCGTGGCCGGCCACTTCGCCCCGAAGAAGAGGCCGAGGACTCTTGTGTCCTGGGGAGTGAAAATACTGGCGGGCCACGGGCTCCAAGCAGTTCCAACGCCGACGCAGAGAGCTTTCCAGGCTCCTTTGATTTTCCGTAAAATAGATTTACTTAATGGCTGAGGAGAATCTCGATTTCAAGTGACTTGAGCAATCAGAGAAACTCCTCTGGGATTCAGAGAGAGTCGAGGAATTGTTATTCCTTGCTCCGTCCCCCACCACTGAGTTTGCCTCCCTAGTCCTCCTGACCATTCACAGACAACCCACTGGACTACGCTCAGTGATAAATTAGGGGGAGTCGCTTAAGCGTGGCCATGCCTTTCTACCCTACATGCCCCTTCCGCGGATGACTCTGAACTCGCAGTGGAATCCGATTCCCGCTCAGATCCCCGGAGCCGAGCCTCGCTCACACCAACCAGGCGAGCCCAGCGGCTGCTGGAACATCGTGGCTGCCGCGGGTGCGCGGCTTCGAGCGCGCTGCTCCCTGAAGCCGCCGCGATGCAGATTTATGCTCCAGCCGCTCTCGAGAACCCCAACGCTTTGGCTGGGTTAATTTTTGTCAATTATTCCTCATCACACTGAGATAGTTTGCAGCTTGAGGCGGGTTTTATTTATCACCCTGCACATTTGAAATACAGTCAGACATAAAAATAACTGACTCTGGGGCTCTGGCGCAATATTGGAGCCGTCGGGGAATAATTTGGCTAACTGACTTGGACGTTTCACCTTCTAAACAGAAATGCAACTCTCAGTCAAACTGTAAATCAAATTGTCTTCAGCCATGGCGGGGGGGGGGGGGGGGGGGGCGGGGGGGGGCGGGAAGCACCAAACCCAGAAGGGAATGGAAACAAAATGAAAGAAAACTCAGATATTGACCAAAGCAAAACGAGCTTCAGAAACCCAGACTGGATTTTAATTTTAGGCGTGGAACCTCGTCGAGAATGTGAATTAGTAAATGTTTTACCAGTCGGATCCGCCTTGGGGATTCTAGGGTGCCCTGGAAACTGGACTGATTTCTTTCTTTCTTTTTACTGCTACTGCTGTTTTTGTTATTAAATAATATATGCTATTTTTGGGGTGGGGTCCCCTTGAAGAGTTCCAATTGTAAATGTTAAGGACAATGATCTGGGTAGGACGGGGTAGGAACTCTGGGAACCACCTAAAACTTGGAGAAAGAGGTCAGAAATTTCCTGGCACTTTCCTTGTGCCAAATTTCTTGTGAATAGGTAGAAAAGAATCTGATAACCTTTTCGGCTTCTCCGGCATTCCTCCCCTACCCCCAACACCTGTCTGGAAGCCCCCAATAAGGAAAGCTCAATTTCTTACCGCCGCACGAAGACCGAGTAGTCTAAACCTTGGCCAGGACTGGCTTTCAGTAAGGCAGGAACTGAAAGGGAAAACCCACCCGAGCGACCACTCAACAATTGATCAATTAGAGGAACTCAAAACGCAACCAAATAAAAATTCTGCCAGGGTGGGGGAGCATCTGCTGTTATTTTTGTATTATTTCACACAGCCCGAACTCCAGCAAGTAGATTTCATTTCTGCACAGCAAAGCGGAGATCAGCCTCCCGCATTTCTCAAGCTTCTACACGGGAAATCTGAAGACCGTTTTCTTGACATGAAGCCACGGCGACCTTAAATGTAGACACCTGCCCCTGTCATAGGGTATTAAACAAGTATATATTTTTTTAAACTTCTTTTTAACCAAGACCGTTCACGTAACTCGCTTCTAACATTTCTCCAAATAAACTGTAACAGGAGAGCTGTGACTCTTAAAATCCACAAATTAAAATTAAATTTCAAGATACCAAAGAGGGCTTCAGGTAGAAACTTGGCAGGATTATTTTCAAATAACTTTGAAAGTTTAAGATACTTCTATAGTTGATAGTCCTTGGTATCTCTTCTGAATATGTAATATTAAATTGTGATTGCAATAAAAACGTGGTTTCAAAGGTGTTAAATGAAATAAAATTAAATTTAATATTTTTATGGGGGAAAAGATCAGCTAGTAGTTGGAAATTTTTCCCAAAAACAAATTTAATTTGTGTGGTTTTGACATTTGCATGATCCAGTTCTTAACCTGGTGGTTTTTATATCAACCCCAAACTGGTTTTGCTCAAGTTGACATCTCTGCTTCTTCAGATTGGGAACTCAGTAAGCTCAGCGTGCTCTGCTGACAGGCATCTCCTGTGTTGTGAGTATTCCTTTGCCAATACATGGTGTGATGTCCTTTTCAGTGTAACGAGTTGGGGAAATAAAATAAAAATTTGCCTCTCCACACATTTATTTTTATTTGTTGTTTTTTCTTTATTTCTAACACATCAAGATGAGTTCTTTCTCTTAGAATCTCAAACCACAAATATCTCCTAAAAACGTATATTTTTAAAAAAATCTACAGATGTAATACATACTGTGAACCCTATAAAATGCGTTTACAATGCTGACTTAAAGAAAGAAATTTATAACTTTCATATGTACCTTCCTTTTGCAATAGGCAACTGCCATATGTTTCCGACTTCCATAATTCAGTTTTTCCTGGACATCTGTAGCAGGTAGTGAGTGCTTCTTAAAGTACATTTTATGTAATTTGAGAAGGAACCCGAACCTAAGACTAAAGGTTAACATAAAAAAGCACAAGCCTTTCTAGAAATGTTAGTTATTCAAAATTTACATCACCTATTGTGCATGGCCTGAGTTACTTTTTTTCCCTCTTCTTCCTTCTTGAGACTGAATTTGGAAATGCAATATTGTGTATGCTGAGAATTCGTTCCATGGAGCATATTCAAAATGTCTAAATGCTTTGGTAGAGTTCCTCTTGTTTTTTACTGTTCTTTAGCCTTTTGCTTGAAGATTCTCATTCAGTTCTTTCTGAAAACCCAGGTTGGAAGTGTTTTCCAGTAAGATTATTTTGAGACACATTTTAATATTTTTATATCAAAAGAGGGAAATCATAAGCTCTTTCATTTTTCCTCTGCCTTAGCTGTTCATCTTATACTTGTTCAAGGATGGAAGAGTTTACATGATTAAAAATGAGAACAAACCCAAAAGTAATGTAGAAAAGCCAAAGCTTGTTTTCAGGTTTTTTTGACTGTGTGTTCAAATCCAAAGTTCATTATTAATGCTAATGCTATATTTCAATAGCTCACTTCTTTTTGTGAATTTCCAGTGCTAGACTTAATCTGTCAAAATCCCTTTCATTCAGCTGAAACTGAAATGTTTCATCTGTCAGTACAAAAATATGAATAAATTCTAGCCACATTCTTTATTGTTCATACTTTCAGCATATTATATAAATGCACACAAAATATTCACTGTTTAATAATTGTGGGTATCTACAGATGTGAAATAGAAGAACAGGGTCCAAGTTATAGCCAATTAGATGGTGTAATAATTTGTATAAAAAGCTAAAAACCTTACCTAATGATTCTTACATGGAAGCTAAACAGGGACTCAGTTTTCTTTTCAATTCATTTTATTAAACCAGCAGACTCAAGATAATCCTCATTCATGGGGGAAAATAGCATTAAATATTTAGTTCTAAGAATATGAAGCTGCATATTTAAAATATCAATTTAAACATGATTTTATGAAGTATAAACTATTAAAATGCCCATCAACTATTTAGAGAATATTGTTTAATTTCCCCATTCTTTGTCCCAATTTGGTTTATGTCCAAATTGACCTTTTGCAATATTGCTATCAGCAATGTCCAACTACCCACCTTTGGGTATTCATTTACATCTAGGTGTTCATTTCATTACCACCTTCAAATCGGCTAATACCTGATTAGTGATAGAGACAAACTTTGCTTCTTGGACTTTTCTGTTACTAACCCCTTACTGTAGTAGGGTCATCAGAGTGTGGGTCAATGAATGAGGAAGTGAAGGGGGTGGTTTTTCATGCACAGGGTGAAAAATAATTCCAGCATCGGTTGGAAACACAGCCGATGACTGCTGGAAATTGGACATGAGTAGGGAAGCTCATTCCCCCCAGCAGAGTGAGTTTCCTTCCGGATTCATTACAGGTTCTTTCCCTCCTCACCATCCCTCAACTTAGTGGGTTAGAGGACCCCTTTCTCCCTTCCTTTCCTTCCTTAAACTGGAGAACTTGGACTTGGGAGGAAGGGAATAATGATGACAAGCTTACCATCAGAGTACACTCCTTTTGCTCTCCCCGAACTGCGCACCTCCCCTAAACCTCACTGAGAAATGAGCATTGACTGAAAAACCAACACTAGAAGGCGTCCGGCTCTAAATCGAGAGTGCGCCTGGGAGCCCGAAGAGCGCTTCTGTGCGCTGCGGCACTTTGGTAGGGAGACTCGCTCTCAACTGACCATAATACTTGAGAGACTGGTTGTTGGAAGAAGAGAAGGGTAAACAACTGCTAGCGTGTAGGCTGTGCTGTCTCTGTGTGCAAATCCGCCACAGAAGCCTCGAGGAATTGCGGTTCTGAATCTCTTTCTCTACGGGGCCTGGGTTTGCAGTTGGAGACTCGGCAGGGAGGAGGCCCGCGAGACCGGAGACTGAATTTATTCTCTTAGTTTTTGTAAGCTTATACAGGTTACATTTTATTATTCTTATTAACCCAGATCAGAGGCAGAGGCGAAAAGAAGTGCAGAGCAGAGAAGAAAGGAAGGAAGTGGGGGAGAAAAGGAGCACTGCCCTCGGGTAAGGTGCTGCTGAATGACTCCGGGGCGGGGTGGGTGGGGGGGGGGGCTCTGAAGTCCACGCCTCCAACTAGGATGCGGCTTCTTCCCAGATTCACTTACAAATTAAGGCAGCCAAATAAGTACTCCCTCGGTGCCCTTATCACCCCCTCTCTCGCATCTATTTCTGTATTTCTCACTCTGTTAATCCTCTGGCTAATAATAAACTTTTTTTTTTTTTTTTTTAAAGCGTGAGAAGAAAGTTAGGATCCTGCCTGTTCGGGAGTTCGGGGACTATCTGATGCAACTCCCATTCAAAAGCCAAGAACAAACTCTCTCATGTGCAGGGCTCACCTCCTGTTTTCAGGTCTTGAGTGGGGAAAATTATCACAAGGGTTAGAAACTCACGGCCACCGGCAAGTGTAAAAGATTTTTTTAAAAGTCTATTTAGAGAAGGAAATCCTCGCTAGAATTCTTGAACTTAGAATTTAAAAATATGCTGTTTATAAATATAATACAAGTAGATATGTTAAGTGAGCGTAAATAGCAAGCTGTCTCCAAACATGTATGTGTGTGTGCTCAGTTGCCAAGTCGTGTCTGGCTCTTTGCAACCCAATGGACTGTAGCCCACCAGGTTCCTCTGTCCATGGGATTTCCCAGGCAAGAATACTGGAGTGGATTGCCATTTCTTTCTCCAGGGGATCTTCCCCACCCAGGGATGGAACCCATGTTTCCTGCATTGGCAGGTGGAATCTATATATATTACACTATAGTGTAAATAGGCTCTAGGCTGAGAAAGCACAGTGGGAACCTACAGAAAGAATGCATTTTTAAAAAATCTTTCAGAACTGTCCAATTTTAAAATGCACCGAGAAAAATAAAGAGGAACCAACTTGTTTTTCAAAGCCCACCGTCCTTCTTGGGTTAGTTTTGCTATCTAGCTGGACACGGATTCCACTAGTTACCATTCACAGGGCTGTTGTGTTCTTTCCTCTCCGTGCCCCCAACACCCCAAGTTCTGGAGACAAGCCCACTGACAACGTTCTTGCCTGGATGACTTTTACTTGAAATAGAGCACTGCTATTCTTGTCAGAGGCTTGACAGTTTAATTCCGTTTTAATCGTTTCCTTAACATAGCTCATACTGGGAACAGACATTTTCTCTCTTCAAGTGACGAGAGGAACACGCTCCCCGGTCACACGCCCCCCACCCATGTTTGCACCCGCGCAGGTGCACACGCGCATCTATGCAAAAATGCAAATACAGACACGTGCACGCGCGCACCGGCTTAAGTTTTCTCCCGCCAATTCGCTCCCTGTCCCTGCTTCTTTTGCTCTCTTGACTCGCAAAGTGCAAGGCCCTGGCTTGGCTCTGGCACGCGCATGCCGTGTTTTGAGACAACGCAGCAATAAGGTGCTAGCGTCGCCAGCACTTCGAAGGCCGAGACTCCGATGGCATGCCAAGCCAGCCTTCCTTCCCTCCCGACCCGGGGAAAAGCTCGGCGCACCCTCTCTGGAGCGAAAGTCGCTGGTGCGCTGAGGTCTGCGACCTTCTGCTTTCCGGCGGATGGGGGCGGATGGGGGCACCTGGTCCCACTGGGTCCTTGGGTCCAGGAGTCGGAGCCAGATTCAGCGCGAGCCCAAAGTGGAGAGATGTGGTGCGGCTCCATGGCTGTGCTTCCCAAAGCCCAGCCCGGACTTGGACTAGAGAGACCAGAGACTAGGTCCTGAACCGGGCGCCCAGGGCACACACCTGGATTATTTCTACGGGTCACGTTCCATCTGACATCATGGGTGTGTGTGAGGCCCGGCTTCCCGGCTTGTCTAAGTGGACACAAGTCCTAGGTGCCCGCGCGTCCGGAAGGCCGCGTCCATCGCCGCCGCGGATAAAGGAGAAAGTGGGGTAGGCGGATAGGAGGCCTTGTCGCTGTGTGAACCTCCAAGTGCCCTGTAGGCCGTGCAGTTCTCTCTGAATCAGTTTGAGCTGGGAGGCATGTAAACGGACAAGAACCCATCTACAAAGCAGGCTTCGCGTCTGGAAAACCGTGACGGTCCCAGGCGACCTGGGGTTGCTCCTTCCCCTGCAGCGGGGCCGGAGTAGGCCTGAGGGCCCCGGGGACTCCATCTCTGGGCCTCAGCGCCTCCACATCCCCAAGGCCGCAAGGGCGGCTTAGAAGAGCATCGCGTCGCTTCTCCTAGGGGTCGCCGAGGGCCGGGGCCTGGCGCAGGGCGCTCGGTCCCCGCCGGCTGCGGATGCTGGCTCCAGATGCCCCAGCCGCGCGGAGCTCGGTGCGCAGCCTCCTGCCACGTCTGCGGCCCTCCCACCACCGCATCCCCCTCCCCACCACTTGCCCGAGCCCTCCGGGCGACGTCCTCGCTCTCCCAGGCTCGCTCCCGTCTTAGGGTAGGCTTCGGAACCGGATTTGCGCTTACTTTTAAAGCTCTACTACCCGCCCAGGGCGCCGCGGAGTTTGGAGGTCCTCCGAAGATCGACCCGCTCCAGACTCTGCGCACAGCCTTGTTTTGCAAATGCAAAACACCTCCTCCAGGTTGAGGACGGTTCTCAATCTTTTAGAAGAGAACTCCTCCGCAGGTTGCTAGGGGGTCGTTTTTGACCCCGAGGCTGCTGGGCCCGCCGGAGGGCGGCGAGTGCGGGGACGCCTCTGAGCACCGCTTGCTCTGCTTTCTGCTCTCCTGGTTGCCTTGCGGGAACCGCGAGTTCCCCCTGGAGCTACAGCAAAAAAAAAAAAAAAAATCGAAGCTACTGCCTGAATAGCTATACTGGAAACTACGAGAGAAGTAAGAGATGATGGGGCAGCGGACAGCGTGGAGGTTAAACAGAGCGAGGGAAAGAGAGAAAACAAAACAACACAACCCTTTGTCCTGTATTTTACATCAAAAATTTAAGAGTAATATGCGTCATGAATTTTATTATACAAGAGACTTGCTCTATTTACACCACCTCCATTATTTTTGTTAATCCAGGGCAAAAGTCGAGTAGAAAGTACAAAGCAAACTGCAGATACGAGCTTAGTGTTATTCAATTAAAACGCATTTTAAAATTTGTTTTAAAGAAACATGTCGACTCTAATAAAAGTCTGAGAAAAGAAGTAGCAAATTGTCAAAAACAGGGAAAATATGAAGCTACGTTAAATCACAGAGACATTTTTAAAACTGCAATGGAAATCTTTCTGCATCATAAAACTTATTTCACTTTGCAAACTGTTTAGGCGTCTTAAACCTACGTCCTTATCGTTAAAAAAATTAAAATCCTAGGTTTAAATTAACTATCACGGTATGAAAGAAATGGGAGGCTCCGGAAAGAGCGTGCTTTTTCTGACTAGTTCATAGAAAGAACTTTGCTATAATGGGATAGAATTTTGCTTTCCTAAATATAAGGATTCAAACATGCCTTGAATTCTCCCGCCCTCCCTAAGAAAAATTCACAGAGTAAAACAAATAAATACGTCTATGCCACTCCCGGTGCAGAATGGGTGTTACTAAAGGCAGGAATGTGTAGAGGAGAAAAGATGGGCCTGGTGGCTGTGAATTCTCTCCATTCAAAATGTTCTGAGTTGTGGCAATACGAAGCGATAAGTGAAAGGGACTGGAACTTTAGGTTTACTGAAAGATTCTTGGTATTCTAATGTGGTGATCACTTCGGTTCAAAGCCAGGAACCTCAGCCTTTCCAGGTCCTGGTGGAGAAAGCTGGAGACTCCCGGGCAGGACTGGGCTGTGGGAGGCAGGGAGACTGACCCAGTTCAGCGCCGGGGTTGGCGCTTCCAAGCCAGATGGCGGCGCTTTCCACTCTAGGTTTTTTGCAACCTTGTAAGGAAGTGGGCGCGGGCTGAGCGGAGTCTGCGCTTTCTGATTGGCTGGCCGTCTCAGTGATTGACAGGACCCCGGGCTCCGCCCCCGCCCCTTTATTGACACTAATGAGCAAGTTCTTCCCACCGCTCTCCTGCCTGGAAGTGCTGACAGATCAAGGCAACAAATTTCAATTACAATCCCTAATTTGTGTCCGCAGAGTGTTTTTTACCCATGTTAGTTCTCTCTGGCGCATCAGTCGAGGCAGATCTTGGAGCAGCAGGAGGAGGTGGAGGGGGTGGGAGCGAAGGAGTCCATCAGTGAGAGAGCGCGCGCGAGAGACCGAGGGAAGGAAACTTGGCGGGCGCGTCGCTGGTTCCTCGGATCTCAACACAGTCGCGAGAGAGGAAACGCCAAATTTGTCTCTGCCCGCGGCGGGGAAGGGCGCTGATCTGGGCCTGCGGGAGGCCCCGAGAGTCGTTCAGATTTTGGTGGGGGAAGGAGAGCGAGTGTGTGCGTGTGCCCGCGCGCGTGTATATGAGCGAGGGGCGGGCGCCGGGCGGCGGGGATGGCCGAGAAGCGGAGGGGCTCGCCGTGCAGCATGCTAAGCCTTAAGGCGCACGCCTTTTCGGTGGAGGCACTGATCGGCGCCGAGAAGCAGCAACAGCTTCAGAAGAAGCGGCGAAAGCTGGGCGCTGAGGAGGCGGCCGGGGCCTTAGATGACGGAGGCTGCAGCCGCGGCGGCGGCGCCGGCGAAAAGGGCTCCTCCGAGGGAGATGAAGGCTCTGCGCTCCCGCCGCCGGCTGGGGCGGCTTCCGGGCCCACCCGGAGTTGCGCAGACCTGGAGCGGAGCTGCGGCTCCCGGGGAGCCGCGGGTGAGTCGGCCCCTCCCGCCTAAACTTCTTCCCCGCACGTCCCCTCCCGGTCCCGCGGGCCCGTACCGCCGCGGAGAACCTGAACTTCTGCGAGTTGTGGGCGTGCGAGCGCGCGGTGTCCCCACGCACCCAGGGCAACTCGGCCACAGGCGCTCTAGCGGTGGGTGTCAGGGCTCAAAGCTCCCGCTGCTGTGGCCGCTCCTCCGCGCAATTCGGGTCACGGTTCAAACGGTTAAAATGCCGCTTCCAGTCTGGCTTCTCAGGCGGCCGCCGCCCACTCGGCGAAGCTCACCCGTAGCAGCTGCAGTTTGCGGCGCTCAGCGGTGCAGATCTGTGCTTTCCGCATCTGCCTCCCTTGGGCTTCTAGCCCCTGGGTGCTCTTTTTTATTCCCTAACTTTTCAAAGCTAAAGAGTGGGGTGAGCGACGGCGTACCCCCCCACCCCCCGAAACCGAAACAAATGCCTAAACCATTTGGGCAAACCAGGAAGAGGGCGGTGTATTTGCAAACGTGGTTTCCCAAGGGCTCGCTAAGCGGTTCCCTTGCCTCCCCCCACCCTTGGTTCCCGCTGCCAAGGCCGACGGCGATCTTGGGCTTGTTTTTCGCGCTCTTCTCTTCCCTGTGCCGCTTTGCTAAGACGCTCAGGACGGCCAGGGAGTTTGGCGAGAGCGGTGTCTGGACAGATTGCTAGAGGATGCCTCCGGCCGGGCCCTAAGCAAGGACGCCGATTGCGAAGCGAGGCCCAAGGATCTGAGACCAGGAACCCGAGCGCCAGGCGCTTTTGCTCTGTGCTCTCCATGGCTCGGGGTGTATCGGGCACGGATCCCAGACTCCGGCTGCGGCACAAAACTTATTTTGGGGCCTTGACCGGGCGGAAGCAGGGAGGGTGGGGTGGACTTGGGCCGCACGCCTCTTCGGGACTTGAGACTTGGGGGCCAAGAGGGCCCGACTTGAGCGTCGAGTGTCCGTCCCTTCGGCTGGCGGAGCAGGTATTTAACTACCCGTGGGCCTGTTACAAGGGCCGGATGGCAGGAACGCTTCCGTTTTTCCCGCGGCCCTTTTCTCTTCCCAGTCGCCCTCGGGGGGTTTATCTCCCCACGAGGCTTCCCATCTCGAGCCCTCACCGGTACCCCCTCTCTGCCCTTTGCTGCCCAGGCGGCTGTGAGGATGGCTTCCTGCAGGGCGCTTCCCCGCTGGCATCCCCAGGAGGCTCCCCGAAGGGGTCCCCCGCGCCCGCCCTGGCCCGGTCCGGGACCCCGCTGCCCTCGCCGCAGGCCCCGCGGGTGGATCTTCAAGGAGCTGAGCTCTGGAAGCGCTTTCACGAGATCGGCACGGAGATGATCATCACCAAGGCGGGCAGGTAAAGGGCAAGCTGGCGCGAACGGCCCGGCCCCGGCCTCACCCCACGCCTTGATGGGCGAGGGAAAAGGATCTGCAGCACGGTGGGGTCTCTGGTTAGCAGTTTGTACAAATAAGACGAGGCCCTCGGTAGTGGTTCACTTTTGAGACCGATTTTGCCTCCCTAACCTGGAGTGCAGTCCCCACGGGGCACAGCCCAGCAGTCCTCTCTCGTTGGATTCTGCGGAGAAATCACTGTGGCCGCCGAGGCAGTGACGGGTGACTACTGATATTCCGTGTGCAGGGGTGTTAAAGATTCGTGATCCAACTTAGCATCTGTTCAGGTATTTAGTTAGACTTTCGTTATGTTTCTGGAACTGTGGAACAGATTATCCACCACCACCACTACCCCTTTTTAAAAAACGCAGTTTACTCTTTAGCAAAACTGTCGTTTGCTTTTATAGATTCGAAACTTCCAGTTGCTTCTTTATCCAAAGATTCGCTGGCAGTATGAGAATATTTTGTGTTATGCTATCTTGATATTAGATTAGGATGAAAATTACTGGAATAATCGGTAAACCATGTTTAATCCCTGCAAAAACAATTGCTCTGATTTTTAAAAACCATTCTTTCTATAGATTCACAGTTACTATAGTTCTTTTTTTTTCCCTAAGTGAAATCCAACAAATTAGCCTAAATTTGCTGAGGAATACCAGAACAAAATTTATAAGTTTATCTATTTTTTGAAAGTGTGAAATTTCCACATCCATCAGTTAGTAAAATAAATGGATTTGTTAAACAGATCATGTTAATTCGAAGGCGCACAGAAATATTTCCGTTTTTAAGTTTTCAGTTCATTTAGTGCAGTGAAATCTGGGACTGCTATCTTCCTCAAAAGAAACTTTTAGCACACACACAACTCTTTCAGGGAGTACACATGGCAAAAACCTGGATAGTATAAAAGTATCCAAACTTATTAGAAATTACAAAAACATATTTTATTGAATCCATATGCTACCTTCTACATTTTCACAGAGCTTTTATTAATGATCCAAATTCAGTCTTCAACAACACAAAGCAGCAGTTGTCTTATAAAGGATGTAGTTAAACACCTTTACTCTTTATCTTACAGGTGCACTGAGAAAAACACTTAAACAGCCAGTGTATTAAACTGTTCTCATGCCTAGTTAGGAATAATGGACTTTCTTTTCTCTGGAAGTGCTCTTTAATGGCATTATTGTTATGGAAACATTTTTGGTAAATAACAGTACTAAAATTTGTGTTATAAGGTTAAATTAGCAAAAATTAGATTACCTGGAAGGGTCCTAGACATAAATCAGTAGATGAAAGTTTTTTGTTTTTTTCTTAAAGAGGGAACTGCTTATATATATATATATATATATAATTATATATAATTATATATATATAATTATTGTGTGTGTGTATATACACACACAATTATTTGCTGTTGTATTCCTTGCTACTGTGCCTTTTTAAAAGATAGATGCATTTACTTTAGTATCTCCTTTGATAAACATCTCTGGGAAGCTAAAAGAAATGTGGGTTTCACTTTGTTTTAATTAGCAAAGTTGTGAGTAAGTGTGGTTAAATAAAGTATTTTCAGGGCATGGTAGGGGAAGGAATGATTTGGTAAATATACATTGTATTTAGTTTCTGCTTTCAATAAAGAAGTTTTACTATACCTTTCAAATTTAGGGCAACTTTTGCACTTCACCTTTACCATGCGGCAGACAGGAAGTCCCGTCTCAATAAAGAACATATTGTTTGGTTATGGCATGGCACATTGGCTCCTTGTGCTATTTTATAACCCTTTTAAAATTTCATGTTATATTTTATCACTTTTAGAAATTCAGATTTTCTATTTCTACTATTTGAAACCCTTTATTATTTGTTTTATTAAAGTCAGCCTGCTTACTGATTTTTGTTTAAAAAATAAAGTGCTTTCTGTACCATTATTTCTTCAGTATATATATGTGTGTGTGTGAGTATTTGGCTTTTAGGTACACTGACATTTCAGTAAACATAGAATGCAAGTACAGGTATAACAAATTACATTTAAATGATTCAGTTTTGATACATCATGCATTCAGATTCTTTGAATTACATTTGCCAAAGTGAATGCTATAAATTTGTCCACATGAAAAATACAGATTCAAGAGCTTTCTTTGCTTATTCATTCTTCAAGCATAATCATAACCCAAAGCAAAACCCAAACCGTCTTTCCTCCCCTCCCTTATACATAGGCGCATGTTTCCAGCAATGAGAGTGAAGATCTCAGGATTAGATCCTCACCAGCAGTATTATATTGCCATGGATATTGTGCCAGTGGACAACAAAAGATACAGGTACAGTGATCAGATGGGTACAGATGATAAGAAAGCCCCAGGATTTCACAGGCTATGTAGATTTCATCTGTACTGACTATGATATCTGTTTCCAGAAGCCTGTAGAATGATTGGATCCACAGTCCAACCTCAGTCACTTGCAGTTGTCTAGATGGTGTCGTCTCTTGCAGTAAATGTGAACATTTATTTTTTGTTTTGCTTTTAATAGATACAGAAGTGTCTTTAAGTGTTGAGGAATTTTAATAAGGGGCCAGTTTAGTGTTGGTAAACGAAGTATGTCTTTTATATTGATCACATTTTGATTAGGATTTTGAGAGGAAATATGAAGTAAAATTTATAGGTGTACGTAACAGTTAACAAACTGTTTCAATTTCTTCCTGATTATTTTATGACCTTTAAATAAATTCCCTTTATTTTGTTATGTACAAAATCATAACTGTTTACAGGCTTTTTTCCCTTTAAAATGAGAAAATTATTGAAGATTTTTTATAATTTAGGAAAACAAAATCATAATTCATTATGATATCAAGACATCTTTAAGCTGGTAGTGAATTTGTTATCTTTTTTTTTTTTTTTGGCTGGTGGTTAACAGCGAATGTTTAAAAATTATTGTAATATTTGGGTTTTGAGAGAATGTATTTATCTAGATATCAAGCAAAGCTGGATTCCAGTAAAGCTGGAGAAGATACTTTCTTCAGTATCAAACCAAACTTTGCTTTTCCTTCTGTGAGTAAACAAATCAACAGTCTTCACTGACAATTATTATTATTTTCCTGGGGAGTTGAAAATGCTAACATTTAAAAAAAGGAAATTCCGAGTGGCAAGCTGGAAGATCCTGCTTTAAATTTTGGTCTTTTTTGTTTCTGTCTTTTAAATAAACACCTAGAGCATTTAGTAAGTTTTTAAATGAAATCAGATTTGGTTTTTATTGCTTTTTAAGATTTAGGGAGTCACTTTTTGGAAACAGGTTTATAGTGTCAAAAGTATACAGATTTAATTAGTAGAGGCACATATGGAATGCTAAAAATATGGGTAGTAAAAAGGACAGTTTTATGATTTGCATTTTGTGTATAAGTTGTATCACTTATTTTAATTAAATAATTCATTAGGGAGTTTTGTTAAAATTGTCTGCTATGTGATAGAAGCTAGAACTGCCTTGAAGTTTATTCTTTAAGTATACTTGGTTTAAAATCCATATTCTAATTTAGGTTTGTGCAGAGGAAAACAGTGTAATTCTATTGAGTTTAGAAATCTTTCCTTTCTCTTCTAAGTTTGTCTTCTATTCCTTCCTCCAAATCTCTTCCATATATTTTGGATGGCTTATTTTATTTAATTGATCCTTACTATTCACATATAAAACAAGAAAATTTTCAAGAATTAATATTAAGATGCCAGATTTTAAAAGATCAAATTCTAAAACATAAATTTGCTTTCAGTTAAATTGCTTCTCAAGAAAAATTTGTTTTTAGCATTTGTATTTAGAATGTTTCACAAAGAATATGTAACATGTAGCATTTATTCTCTTAATAGGTATGGATTTTTGAGCTGTTCAATATGCATACTTTTCAAAATTTTGACAGAGCATATTGTTCTATTTATTTTGGCAATAGCTCTGTATCCATTGTGCTGCTTTTTCTTGCATTTCTAAGATTTACATTTTATTTTCCAACTTTTTCAGCAATAGTAGAAATAAATATTTTGGCTCATTCTCTATCAAAGAATGGTATTTGGTCAAATAAAAAATGATTGTGATTTATTAGAATATAAAATTCATATTCACAAAAGCCCATGCACAGAGCTTATTTATTGAAATTACACTATATCAATTAAGGGAAATTGTTTTTATTGTTATTCTTACTTTTGTGATACTGTATTTTTTCCCAAGAAAAGGAATTAGAGAATAGAAGGCATATTGAATTCAAAAGAGAATGAAATGTGTGAGCATAGTTGAAACAGTGGGCCTCACTAGGGATATTATGAAAATACTCCATGCTACTTTAAAAAGAAAATTTCATACTATACTGGTAGAATTCTTTGAGACTATTAATAAATTGTTGCTTTAAATTGTATGGCATATTTTAAAACAAAAGGAAGACAAGCGTCCAAATATATAATTTCATTTTCTATCCTTTTCTAAATTAATCATTGATATACTAGTTTCTAGTTTTTAAGTTAGTCTATTTTAAACTAATAATAAGTGATAGTCTGAATATAAGATTAAACATTATTATCTTATATACTACTTGAAACATTGTTATTTAAGTGTGTTATTTTTATAGAGTCAGTGTTGTTGACAGACATAAACAAGTAGAATAGGATGTTTTGCCTCTTAATTAGAAAGGTAATATTAATCAGATAAATCATAATTTTAGAAGTTTGATGTATATTTTAATTAGTGGTATAAGGATTTAAAGATTTTCTGACAATAGTCAAAAAAGAGAATTAGAGGAGATAATAGCCTATGTTTTATGATTATACAGACTTTTAAATTAAACAATATCCTCAGTTTCTAGTGTAATGGAGTTAGAAAAAAAATAATTCTAAATGATAATAGATGGGACTTTTTTCCCTATGAAAATAAATTTACTGTACATTCTGACAATTTCCCCTTGACTTTCCACCGTGTCTCTCATCACTTTGAACATAAGCCTAAAGTGGGGAGTGATAAAGAAAGTTAGACCGTTGAAGATATAACTCTCAAGTATTTTTGAGATTTCCTTAAAGCAGAGCTTGACAACTTAATAGTTTCTTCATGTCAGTTGCATATCCAGAAGAAAAATGGAAAACATCAGAATACAGACAGAATGTCTAACGTGAATAAGTGTGATTTATCCAAATTGAAATTCTTGCATTTATGGTGGAAATAGTGTGCATATTTTTCACTAAATCCTTAACATATCACCTTGAGTGGTCAGCAGGCTACCACTGCTTGAGAGTTTTTTTAAAAGTGCTCGAATTCTTATTTTATACACATTGAATGTAGAGAGCAAATCCTTGAATTTTAGACTTAAAAGGGTGCCCATTTTGTCTGAGTCTACAGAATTGGAAATTCCAAGAAAGCAACAATCCACAAACAAGCCTTGTCATTGCCTTCTAGGTATGTTTATCACAGCTCTAAATGGATGGTGGCGGGCAATGCTGACTCCCCCGTGCCACCCCGCGTGTACATTCATCCGGACTCGCCTGCCTCGGGGGAGACTTGGATGAGACAAGTGATCAGTTTCGACAAGCTGAAGCTCACCAACAACGAGTTGGACGACCAAGGCCACGTGAGTAGAGGGCCTCCCTAATTTGCCTTGTTGGATGGCACGACCATTATCTATGCTCTGTCTGCCTGAAGGAAATGAGCTTTTCTAAGATCATGACATTCCTCTTCTGGTTGACTAGAGTGTGCATAGCTATGCAACGTCAAGGGTACATTTTCATTAGAGGCTATGCCTGTGACCAGAGTATTCTATGAAGCTTTTCATAGGTAAAACTGGATACTGCGTTTGTGTTGGAAGACATTTTTAGCCAACACATTTGTTTGAAATTTCATAAAGTGATAATTATTATACTTTGAATATGAATTCTTGAGGTTGGGTGAACAGGGATAATGATTTATGGTGTCCTGCCTGTATCCTCTTCTTTTCCCAGCTGAGGCTCATCGTTTGTCAATAATGGCCCAGGCTTATGCTGTCTGTATGTTCCATCTGCAAGCTCCCAATTGTTTTGTAATGACATCTAATGTGTCAGAATATGTTGTAATAATAATTCCTTTTCATCTTAAAACCGAAATGTGAAATATATGTTAAAGTCAGTCGTTTCAATAATATAGTCATTTTTAACAGTTTAATGATATTCACACAGTGGTGTTTGCAGGTGAGATGTCTACCTTATTATCAATGTTTTAATAAATAAGTAACTCTGGATATGTGGTGATTTCCACTCAGTGCTAGCATTTCTGTTAGATTTCTGTTATTTGAGAGAGTTTTGACTGAAGCAGGATTGAAGTGCCTTTTGAAGAGTATATCGTACATAAAAGGAATACCAATTCATCCATTTCTCAAAGGGGTGACATGAAGCTTGTTTGTGGGCCAATCTTTTAAATCAAAAAAATGCAAACTGTCATAAGATGGTAATACAGTGATGACAGGATGTGATTTGTAAGTTGCTAGACAGTCTTAAGCAATTGACCTTAATGAAGACATTCAAGTACACATTTCATTGTGGCACAGATGCAGTATCTGGGTTTTTAAGACTCATCTCTCTCAAATTGCCAGTGCTTTTTATTTGTTGCCTTTTGTAATTTAAAGCCTAGAAAAAAAAAATAAAGCCTAGTACATTTCACTTCAGAATGATACAACTTCATGTCCTGAATTTTAGTACATTACTTTCTCTTCTTTTTTTTTCTTTATGTACACAGTCAGGTTGTAACAGTTCTTTTTCACTTGACTTCAGTGAAAGAACATTAGTTTCTTCTGTCTCAATGAGGGAGCTAAGTGTGAAATTTTGCCAGTGTGTCCATTGAAGAGTCTTTACTTTTTTTTAGAATAAAAAATTGAAAAATAAATAGCACTAAATGTTGATGATTTTCAAAAGCTTAAATATACTCTATTTTTTTGGAGTTCTATAGTTTGAGTGTATATATATATATTTTTGAGTACATATCTTTTAAAGAGATAATGGATCTAAAAACTATACACTGTCCTAGATAATATAGAAACTCCTTTAAATAATTTAAATAAATATGGTGATTCTATAATTCTAATCCTGATCAAATTACTGGCTTTATACCTAATACCTAATATATCTACAGTATTAGAGGTAGTAATTTATCTATCTATATGATTTTAGCTTCATAATTTTGCTATATTCTATTTAAAACAGCATTCTCTAGAAAAATGGGACCAACAGAATATGTTACACACACACACACACACATACACAAGAGATTTATTTTAGGGAACTGACTAACACAGATGTAGGGCTGGTAGGTCCAAAATTTGCAGGGTGGATTGGCAAAGACCCAGAGAAGACCTGATATTACAACTTAAGTCTGGAGGCAGTCTGGAAGCAGAATTTCCTTTTCCTCAGTGGACCTCAATCTTTTTTTCTTAAGTCTTTCAACTAATTGGATGAGGCCCACCCACATTACAGAGGATAATATGCCTTACTCAGATGTCTACTGATTTAAATCACACAGCATTTGTTTAAAACACAAAATAATAGATTGCCAATTGAACCCCAGTTGTTTATACCTGAGTAATTATATTTCACTATTAAGAAAAATAAAAATTTAGAAAACAAGCAATATCTATAGAAGTGTGTCATGTTCCAAAATTTTTTTTTCTTTTAAAGTTGTGGCAAGATGTAATACTTTAATATAAAAAAAATAGTGTGTGTGGGGAATGGAGAGAGAAAAATACGTACCTATGCTTTTTGGAAGCAAGAAAATTGCCTATGCTGTTAGCAGAAATCACGTATTGCTTGATACTAGAGGAGGAGGTAGGAGGGAAAGTACTCTTGTCTGTTATTTATTTAAAAACAAAAATTTTGAAGACTTTGTAAAATGTAGTAAGAGATGAAAAGCCAGTCTCTGGCTTCAGTGGTCTTCTAACCTAGGCAAAAGAGAAGATTTGGTTCAGTTCAGTTCAGTCGCTCAGTCGTGTCCAACTTTTGGCGACCCCAAGAGTCACAGCACGCCAGGCCTCCCTGTCAGCACACAGATTATCGCGCCCTCAGAGCAGCGCAGTCCGGCAGCCATTTTGTTCCAGCCTAGAGAGATTGGTAAAGCTCTGCGAAGAAGGTGTCTGTTACGTTTTTTTTGCTCAATTTTATCACCCTGAATAAGAGTAGATTAGAGATTAGGAAGTAATATTCTACTGTTGATGTGATTCAGGGTCTGAGAAGACAACAGTACTATTGTGATGGGACTAACTCAGTCGCTTTCTTGATGCAGGGACCTCGCAGGGACCCTCACCCCTCTGCCCTCATAGGACAGGCAGCATCAGAACTAAGTAATATGCTTCTTTTGACTCAAACCTAGTGTCTTTTTTAAAAAGTCATTTATTCTGCTTCATAAGAAGTAAAGAAATTGAAGTAAAGGCAGAATTAGAATTGTGAAGAATATATGAGAAGGAAATTGGAAGACTTAGTAATGGCTAAATTTTAAAATATCAGTTATTCCACCAATGTCAAACCTAATGTCTTTAACATGGGGAAAATGTGTATTAACCTACACATGGGAAAGCACCCTGTGTTTATGGACAGAGATTTATGTTACTATCTGTGTTAATAGATAGTATCCAAAAGAAAAAATATCCTCTGTCTAAACAGAACAGAGAATATGGAACATGCAGATCAGATTATAATTATTTGAGTTTCAGTAATGAGTTTTATCATTTTGGTCTTTTTGTTCATAAGGGCAATGGTTCTCCTAGTTCTACTTGTTCTAATAAATAAGCAAATTATTCATGACCATTTGTCATTATAACTTTGATAGTCATTAAAAAACAAATAATGCTATTTTATATAGAAGAACTGAGGCTTGTTTAGCAGTCCCTAAAAATTTGTAGGGATATACTAAATTCCTATAGGTAATATTGAGAATATATATATATATTTAAAATAATTTTCAGGTTACTGTTGGCAGTTACCCTTTAAAGTGCAAACATAGGCATGCCTCAGCTATTTCTATACCCTACTCCCAGTATATCCCACCTTAAGTCATTTTGGAGATTGCATAAGGATATAAAAAATAAATACTATTAAAATATATAGAGCTGTATGGAGAAATCTGCTTGAGAGAAAAAAGATTTCACAAAACAAGAATTTACTTTTCATTGACTAGTAAACAGAAACCTAAATGACTTTTTATTTCCCTCACTTCAAGTCAGTTAACTCTCGTCTTCTGGAACTGACCATGCCTTTTATTTTTGTTTAATGTAAAGTGACTTTTTCCAATTTTTCTTCGGCTCTGGAATTTATGAATCATTAGAATTAAATCTTGCTTTTTCAGACTTCTTATCTGATTACAGCCAGACATACATTTTATGTTTATCTTAGCGTATACACACACACACCCCAACAGGCAGTGTTTTGCAAAACAGAACTTATCCTTACTATATACAGCACGTTCTATTTTTCTGCTTTATTTGCTAATTTTACTTATCTAAAGATTTCCCATTGTAACCCTTTAAATTGATTTTGTGAGTCATGAATAAGTTGAAATCCTCTCCTTTTATATATATGGAAAAAGATTTTTCCAGATGTTGCTGATTTGTGTTGTGTCCCCCCAGATGACAATGAGGGCTATTGTCCCCTCTTGTCCTTTATTCAGACTCATGCTATCCCTCCATCAGGCACGTGTGGCGAGTATCATCATTAGATTTACTCTCCAGGCATTTCCTCCACTGATAGAAAGAAAATTTTAGGGTTAGAAAAACCTCACAACTGTTGGCTAATAATGGAAGGTAAACACATTCCCTTGGGGCAGCAAACACACTCTGTAAGTAGAGAGATGTTTGGGTTGACCAGTGATTCTGAATTTGGTTTATTAAACTGTGCATGTCCTGAAAAGCATGAGGCAGGTCAACCAACTACTGTGTTTTTTTTCCTCAGACTTTTGTTTAAGCATTTCTCCAAACTCCTGACACTTCAAAGCTTGAATTCAAGTTGTATAGCTCAGGAAAGATATAGATTTGTTAATCAAACTCATTAGTGAATAATTGAATTTGGATTTCCAGCAGCACATAGAAAATCTCATTGGGTGAAGCTATTTCTTTACCTTCCTCCTCTACCTTGAAAGTGTAAAACAAATGAAGAAGAAAATATTCGTCCACAATTCCATCATCTAGAGATGACCACAGTTCATATCTTTGTATGGGTCCTTTTACTGTCTATTTTTATGTAGTTATGGTAAGTTTAAAACAACTCGGATCCTTTATTCTAATTTAGGATTTAAAAAGAAGTATTTCATTATGTGGCTAAAAATGTTCTAAAGCGTTAGTAACGGCTGAATAATGCTGTAACCAATTGTGTGGATTTTCATTTACCTAACCAATCTATTCATGTCAGTGGTTTATAGTTTTTCCACTGTTATAAATGATGCATTACACATCTTTGTACATGAAACACTTTTTGGTATTTGGAATATTTCCTTAGGATAAATTCTCAGAAGTAGAATCATTGGGTAGAAGGCAGTTGAATCATATCATCAGATTCCCTGAGCTGAGTCTGAAAGCTTTTTCATCCCCGGGCATCTGGGTTTTGGAAGCCTTGTTGTGATGAAAGCATGAATGCTGGACTCTCCAGGCAAACCAGAGACTTTGTGAACCACACATAAGGCAGACCCTGGAGTATCCTTAAAATCCCTTTGCCCTTGAGTAGACATGTTGTAGTCACCAACAGAGGAAAAATGTGTTCTGAAGAAAATCTTGGTGTGCAAATACTTATTTTTAGGGGATGGGTGTGGTGGAATTAAAATAATCATTTCAATCTCATTTTTAGTTTTATTGTTTTGGACTCTGTGTTCTGTTAGGTTCATTATAAATAAAAATGCTGATGAATTTATTCTTGTGTTTTCAGAAACAGAAAATGTGATGCTATATTCATATGGTTGCACACAGGGCTTCAACCAAAATAATTACTTGCCTTTTTTTCTTTTGTATGCACACTTTCCAAACAACTTCCTAATTGTCTCACTCCAGTTTTGATACACTTTATTAAATTGGGACTTTCACAGCCTTGGGTATCTTTATTTCTAACTGGGATTTGTTTTACACATTCAATATTTAGTCAAGGGGTTGAGATTGGGTAGAAGTTGCTGACAGATTTGTCTTCTCTTTCCTTGATATAGATTATACTTCATTCTATGCACAAATACCAACCGCGAGTCCACATCATCCGTAAAGACTGTGGGGACGATCTTTCTCCCATCAAGCCTGTTCCATCTGGAGAGGGAGTGAAGGCATTCTCCTTTCCAGAAACTGTTTTCACCACTGTCACCGCCTATCAGAACCAGCAGGTATTATTTTCAGAATTGGAATCTTTCTAGACTTTTAATTTCACGTGCAGATTAAAAGCTGGCTCTCTCTTTCACTCTTTCTAAAAGTTAAGAATTGTCATAAAGTGCTTGCCATGTATGACATCCAGAATGTGTATATATATATATACACATATATATATACACACACCCACCTGTCAATGCAGGAGACATAACAAAAGGGGTTCGATCGCTGGGTCGGGAAGATACCCTGGAGGAGGGCATGGCAACCCACTCCAGTATTCTTGCCTGGAGAATCCCATGGACAGAGAAGCCTGGTGGGCTATGGTTCATAGGATTGCAAAGAGTTGGACATGACTGAAGTGACTTAGCATGCTTGCATATGTAGTAATAATAATTATTTACCCAAGGTACCCATGTAAAGCTACTCTAGTGAAGATTTCTTTAGACCAGAATGTCTCTCGTGACTGACAGTGTAGGTTTACTTTCTATTTTGAGACATTGAATCCTGATGTCATAATTAAAATTAGAAAGCATGTGTACTGACTAGGAAATAGACCTGTAGAATATGAAAGTGAGTTGTATCACAGGACATGAGATTTGTCAGCTCACTTTATTTTAAAGCTGCCATCCATGTGTTATGGGAAGTATTTCACAATCATTTATCCTTCTTATATGTACAAAAGGGCTATTTCATTAATTGTGATAGAGGGCTACACATACACTTACTGTCTGAGAGATAAGCAATTGTGGAATAATCCTTTCATTAAATTAGAAATAATTTGAGAAGTGAAATTTTTCTTTTCTCTATAAGTGAGCATTAATATATGTCATTATTTAAGGCTGTATCAAGCAGGTGGAAAATTGAATGGAGGCAGTTATTTGACCCATGCAATTTTCTGGCCAGTTTTCATAAGAAATAGCTATGTAGTGGAGCAATGTGGTCTGTGGTAGATTTTTTTTTTAATTTTCAAAGGTCAGCAGCATTATTTTAGATTTCCACTTCTCTTGACATTTATATACATCTCAGTCAACAATCTAAGGCTTTATAAGCTCTCCGTTTTGTTTTCTTTTGTTTTAACTTTTCTTGGGAGATTTGAACCCTGCCCTGTGAATTCTCCCTTAGGGCTAAGAGGCTCATCTGCTCTCGACCATGGGTGACACCACCCAAGCTGTCTTGTCCTCTCATGCTCACATTGTCACAATTTTGTGTAGGCTTTTAGGAAAGAACATGAAATTAACCTTTAAAAGGGCTGGAGATAATTAAGATTTTTTTTTAAAAGATATAGCCCCCTTTTCAGGGCTTCTCAGGTGGCCCTAGTGATAAAGAACCCACCTGCCAATACAGGAAATGTAAGAGATGTGGGTTCAATCCCTGGGTCATGAAGATTACCTGGAGGAGGGCATGGCAATCCACTCCAGTATTCTTGCCTGGAGAATCCCGTGGATGAGTCCATGGCAGTCTACAGTTCATAGGGTCACACAGAATCGGACAGGACTGAAGCGGCACATGCATGCTCCCTTTTAGTCTTTATTGACTTTGTTACAATATTTCTTCTGTTTTATGTTTTGTGTTTTTGGCTGTGAGGTATGTGGGATCTTATCTCTTCAACCAGGGATGGAACCTGAAGCCCCCTCATTAGAAGGCAAAGTATTAACAACTGGACCAGCAGGAAGCCCCAGGAATATATTCTTAAAATGTATTAGTCATAGAAAATGATTTTTTTTTTTCAGGAAAAATACAATGTATAAGGAGAAAAGAGGCATTTTGTACCTTTGGTACCTTTTAAACAATCCTGTCATCTTTCTTCCCTATCTGTCTGTCTCTGAATTACACATTCAATTAACTGTGTATTAAATGTTATTTTAAATGTGTATTTTCTCCACGCCTCTATTATACAATAAACAAGATACAGTGGGTTTTTGATACATAATGGTGACTAACATCAACTCACAAATGCTGATAAATCAGTTAAAAGAATGGAAAAGTTAGAAGAAAGGAAATTGATCATGAAAAATGTAGTTGTTCTTTTTCTTTTAAACTTCCCAGCTGTATTTTAAAGATCTTATGGGAAATTGGTAGGCTTCCATGCCTGGTGGTTATGAGCATAAGCTCTGAAACTTGGGGTCCCAGTCTGGTTCTATGGCCAAGTAACCTTATAATCATAGAAAACTTAAGCCAGTATAAAAGAAAACTTAAAATCGGGATAATAACTACATCTAAGTTGCTATGAGAATTAAATGAAATAATATGTACAAAACTCATATTACAACAGACATGGTACACATGTAATAGATGTAATGTCAGTAGTAAAAATAAGGATGCTAGTGATTGCAATGTACCTCTTTTTAAACAAGCACCATGATGTAAATCGAACTTTTTAATTTTTTTTAATTTTTAAAATTTATTTATTTATTTACTTTAATTGGAGGCTGATTACCTTACAATATTGTGGTGGTTTTTGTCATACATTCACCTGAATCAGCCATGGGTGTACATGTGTTCCCCATCCTGAACCCCCTCCCTCCTCCCTCCCCATCCCATCCCTCTGGGTCTTCCCAGTGCTCCAGCCCCAAGCACCCTGTCTCATTCATCAAATCTGGACTGGCGATCTGTTTCACACTTGATAGTATACATGTTTCAATACTGTTCTCTCAAATCGTCCCACCCTCGCCTTCTCCCACAGAGTCCGAAAGTCTGTTCTTTACATCTGTGTCTCTTTTGCTGTCTCTCATATAGGGTCATCATTAACATCATTCTGAATTTCATAATATGTATTCATATACTGTATTGGCGTTTTGCTTTCTGACTTCACTCTGTATAATAGGCTCCAGTTTCATCCACCTCATTAGAACTGATTCAAATGCATTCTTTTTAATAGCTGTAAACTCTTTTTTTTTATTTTTTTATTTTTTTTTTAATTATTATTTTTTTTCCAGTGGGTTTTGTCATACATTGATATGAATCAGCCAGTCCTAATGAGATGTAAACTCTTTTTTAAAATGCTATTTTTTTGCTTGGTTTTTTCATGTATTTATAGCTCAGAAATATTTTTTTAAACTTCTTCCCCTCTACTTTTTTTTTAATTTTTAATTTTTTTATTGGAGTGTAATTGCTTTATAGTGTTGTGTTGGTTTCTGCTATACAGAAACCATATATATATTCTTATACAACAATAGGAATCAGTCACATGTATGCGTGTATATCCCCTCTGTCTCGAACCTCCTTCCCACCCCACCCCAACATCCCACCCCTTTAGGTCATCACCGAACCCCAAGGTGAACTTCCTTTGCTATCCAGCAGCTTCCCGTTAGCTGCCTCTTTTATACATGGCAGTTTATATATGTCAATATTACTCTCCCAATTTATTCCACCTTCCCCTTTCCCACTGTGTTAAAATACTGTTTTAAATGAATGTTTAAGTTATTAAGTTTTCTTTAAGCATTATTTAAATGAACAGATAATGGAGTTATAATGAATTATAAATAATTCTTTCAATGGCAGAGTGGTAAACATAGTGAATTGCTTAGCAGACCTTTACATTATCTTGTTTATAATGTAGTTCCATCCCCAAACTTGGAGAAGGAAATGGCAACCCACTCCAGTATCCTTGCCTAGAGAATCCTGTGGACGGAGGAGCCTGGTGGGCTGCTGTCCATGGGGTCGCAGAGTCGGACACGAGTGAAGCGACTTAGCAGCAGCAGCAGCAGCAGAACCCACAAACTAAGACAGTAGCATATGGAATGCACCTGCCTTAGGTGTTGCAAGGCTGATTGGCAGATGGCTGGAAGTTCACACAGCGTGATGGAGGAGGACTTCAGGTGACTCCAAAGATGCCCTTCTTTGCCTTAGTGTCATTCAGCGGTCTTCATTTGTCCTTGACCAAAATGGCACAATTACAGCTTAGCAGATTCTACTAAACCAAGGAACACAGAAAACGAAGCATGATGCACTTCTTAGAAAATAGGCTATCAACTTCTCTGGGCAAGGTGAAGATATGGTCAGAAACAGATGGGATGTTGTTTATTAGTGTCAATTTCAAGATGGTATAACTAAAAAAAAATTGTTTTTAACAGAGATGATTAGACCACTTATAAAAACTTTTCCCTCAAATCCTGGGATCTTCCTGAATAAAAATCTAGTTATAAGTCAACAAATTACAGCTGTAGTTAAAATGAAGCTATTATTTATTTCTCCTGTGTGTATAAGATTGAATCCTGTTGAAACCTTTAAGTCATGGTTACGTTTGGTTAGACATTCACTGTAGTGCTCTGACCAGGTCACGACTCCACAGATGAAGGAGGAGATGAGAGCTGTAAAGATGATTTGAGGAGAGACAAAGAAAAACGGAAGGCAGGAACATTCAAGGAGTGTATATTGCCTATTTCTGAAGAACGTTAGCTACATTTAAGTGTATAAGTGGCTGTTAAATAGAAGTTGGATATTAGCTGTTCTCCATCACCACTACTGCAAGAGAAGCAGACACATTTCACAGAATTAATAAAGGGAAGAATTTTAAAGAGATTGTCAAACGAAGGGCAATTATCAACAGATGATTCAGAATCCCCGTCTCTAGGGATATTAATAGCAAAGCAAACTTTATTACAGTGCTTGGATAGAAGTAGGGGAATGTTCTTTTCATAGCAAATGATTGTCTAGATGACTTCTGAAATATTCTTGTTGCTTTGCTACTAAGATAATAAAATACCTGAGAAACAGGGGAGAAGAATTCTCTGACAGTTGATCCTGGAGTTTCTTATAGTTCTTCCATCACTACCATTTTTGATAATCTTCCTTGACTTTTATCTTAAGATCTGATGTGATTTTTTTTTTTTCTAATCTGCAGATTACTCGTCTAAAGATAGATAGGAATCCCTTTGCCAAAGGCTTCCGAGACTCCGGGCGTAATAGGTGAGTCTTAGTTAAAAACATTCTGGCTGTGATAAATACATTTGATTTTTATGGTGAATTTTCCACTACAAAGTAAACAGTTAAATTTACTTATGTGGTTTTGAAATCATTTCTGATGAAGTTTAAATTTGTTAATGTCATTGAGGCATGAATATAACTTATTTTGGGTGCATCATTGTGGCTTACTCATTTCTCAGCTGAATGTTGATGTGAAATGCTGGGGTGAAAACAGAAGTTCTCAGGGTATACAGTGCATGCTGCCTCTGAAGGGGCTTTGTAGAAACCTGTGCCTCCAGGCCCAGGGTCTTTAGTATCCCAAGTCAAAATACTGTCTGCATCTGCTCTTGGTTTAGAATTTGCTTAGCAATGTCACAACTATGTATTGATCTCTCTTCGAAATATGACAGAGACTCTTGTTCACTCAGATTTTCAGCTAGAATTTGAAACTACTCCCCACTGCCGAGACAGCTGATGTTCTTTAGTTTCCAAATTTGTCTTGGCTCTACTGACAGCCACACACTTGTTTATTTTTTTTTCTGTGTCGTGTTTTATGGTGTTTGTACTAAGTGGGAGAGCTACAGTAATGAATTCCACTCTATTACTCTTTATCAAAAAGCAGATCTCCTTAGTCTGTGTGCCACGAGTTTTTGAATTTATTGATATGATTCTATTCCAATAGAGTTGGTGTGACATTTTCTAAAATATTTTATAACTGTTGATAGTAATAATAGACTAACGTTCTCCAGATGCCCTCTCTGGGTAAGACTTTGACTTAAATGTTTTGAAAAGCATTTTGTTTTTAAAAAGTATTTGAGACATTTTTATCACTTTATTCCAGACATTGTTCTAATACTTAAAAACTTGGTATTGATAGGCTGTGGCTATATGAGGTCCAGACCCTCTATTATCTTATTTTAGGAACAGTTTCGCTTAAAATTGTAGAGAGAAAACAATCAGGAAGTAGTCCATTTTAGTTCTTTCAGATGATTAGCTGAGCAAGGTGAGCATAGACAGAGACCTTTTCTCAGAATAAACTTGTGTGCCTGCAGAAAGACTTGATTTCATCTTCATGTGCAATGGTTCTTTTATTTATTTTTTTCTTTTTCAGATTATTTTCCATTGTGGTTTATTATAAGATACTGAATATTCTGTGCTATACAGTAGAACACTGTGGTTTATCTATTTTATACATAGTAGTTTGTATCTGCTAATCACTAATTTATCCCCCCTCTTTGGTAATGCAGTGGTTCTTTTAAACACCATGTACTTATGAGGACTGGGCATCACCGACCTGATGGACATAAGTTTGAGTAGGCTCTGGGAGTTGGTGATGGACAGGGATGAACTGCGTGCTGCAGGTCCATGGGGTCACAAAGAGTCGGACACGACTGAGTGACTGAACTGACTGAATATGAGGACTAAAATGTTTGAGAGTAGAATAGCCTCTAATTTAGCGCATGCAGATCAATAAGACTGACTAATAATGCAGCTTCCCTCTGAAATCCTTCACTCTGTAGGCAGATTTCCGGGTGTTCCTACCATACGTCTGCTGTGCTGAGATTGTTCTATTGTTTTAGATGTCTCTTTCCATGTGGAGAAAAACTTTGCTTGGCTTTTGTTACATCATTGCATTAGCTCCTGGTTAACATTGCTTTTCAGAGGAGTTTCTGAAAGCTGAATAAATCAGTAACTGAGGTGCTTATTGGTGAGGTGACTGAGGTAGCCCCTGGGATGACTCCTTTTTCGACCTTGACAAATACTTTGATGAAATCTTCTTGTGACTCTTCTGATAGCAGAATATTTATCTATTTAAGAACCTTGCATTGCTTTCAGTTCTTTTTTTTTTTTTAAGCAGAGGATGAATTTACTGAAGCTCCAGGGAGGCAGCACTAAGACTTGAGACTATACTGTGCTCTGCTTAGTCATTCAGTCGTGTCCAGCTCTTTGCGACCCCATGAACTGTAGCCTGCCAGGCTCTTCTGTCCATTTAGATTCTCCAGGCAGAATACTGGAGTAGGTTGCCATGCCCTCTTCCAGGGAATCTTCCCAACACAGGGATCGAATCCAGGTCTCCTGCACTGCAGGCAGATAAGCCATGCCAAGACTAATTCCAGGTTCTCCTGGAGGACGACTCTAGCAAAGACCTCACTGCTGTTGACATTGTGGGGTCACATGGCTTGAACACTGTATTTTTTTCCCTTCTACTTTTATTGAGATGTCATTGACATACAGCACTGCTAAAGTTTAAGGTGTACCACATAATGATTTAACTTACATACATCGTGAAATGATTATCACAGTAAGTTTAGTGAACATACATCGTCTCATATAGGCATAAAGTAAAGAAATAGAAAAACAGTTTTTTTCCTTGTGATGAGAACACTTAGAATTACCTTCCTTATATAACATAGAACAGTGTTAATTATATTTATCATTTTGTACATTACTGTCAGTTCATTTTTGAAGTGATAACTTTAAACATTTTTCAAGATGTATTTTGGGTAGTGTTTATAGTGGATAAGCCTGTAAACGGAAGTGAGATGATAGATACATATTAGGTTGACCAAAAAGTTCGTTCGGAATAATTTTCCGTAAGATGTAATGGAGAAACCCAAATGAACTTTTTGGCCAACCTGATATTGCAAAGCTTCAAAAAGAATTTTAGGTAAGTTGGCACAATTAAAAGGTTTTTTTTTTTTTGATCAGTTAAAAAAAATCAGAGGCATTGGTCAAAATAAACCACCAAGCCTCTTGTTTGGTATCATGATGAGGTCAAAATGCTAGGTTCAGTAGAAACTTTTCTTTCCTTTGGCTGTTGAGGTAGTATAAGCCATTGCAATCATGGTGTTGGCTACTGTTTATTTCCTGATTTTACACCTTTTAAAGTTTTTAATAGATATGCAAAAAATAATGAATTATATCTTAACACTTTTTAAAAGGTTGTTAAACTTTCAAATTTTTATTTTATTCCAACTGTTTAAATAATACCTTAGTATAGGAAAAACCTACTGAGCTTATACATAGCTTCCCTGTTGGTGAAATGAATAGTTTCACTTTTTTCTTGTTAAAATGAATTCTCCTGCTTATGACAGACAATCTCTTCAGTGCTTATCTTTAAATGCTAAATATCTATGACTCAATATTAAATATCTGTGAATCAGTGTTAAATACTTTAACATTTTCCACTGATAAATGCAAAAGACAATTTTATGGAAAAGAGAGAATGTGGTAAGCTTTAAAGATTTCTGACTTATGTGTTATTTTCCTTAAAAAAAAAAGAGCTGAAGTTATCTATAAGATCAGGAGGGTGCACTGGTGCTGAGGACTTGGGGAAGGGGTGATATGTTTTCATATATTAATAGAGAAAAAAGCCCATGAGAAAAAGTGCAAAATATTTCTTTAATACCCCTGATTTTGTTGTACTATTATTACTTTTTAATATACATTCTGTTTTTATTTTTTCCCTATATATGAAATAAACAAACTATGCAGAACAAGAAATAAACTTGGACTTGTGATTTTTTAAACTTTATAAAACAATTTGCTTTAATTAAAAATTATACCTTCCTGGCTATTTATGGTCCTACAGCCTATTTTATAGAAATCAGTAGCTTCAGCCCTTAAAAGCGCTCCTGCAGGACATTTGTTACGTGAAGGAGAATTTATGTGCTGAGAATAGTTTCATTCTTCAGTTAGGCCTTAGGGTTGACCCTATAAAATCTTTTACTCAGGAAGGTACAAAAATTTCTTCTCTTTAAATACTTTAGGAAAAAACATAACCATTTTACTAAATAAACTCGGCCATTTGATAGCATAAATTAGGGGGGTGATAAAACGTGGAAATTGTTCAAAGGCATCTTGTATAAATTATCGCCTTGGCTACACGCCTGCAGGAGGTGCCTTTTATCTTTCCTTTAACTAGACGGGAAAAGTCTCCATTACTGGGGAATATGAAGACTTTTTTTTTTTTTTTTTTAAAGTCCAGATTCAGCTAATAAATATTTTATAACTGTTTCCTGCAAAATATCTGAAATCCTTTCTGGAACTTGCAGTGTGAAACAGCAGCCTCAAGAAAAATATCAGTAGCTCCAAATCAGACCACTTGTAGATCTGTAACCTTCAGAGCATCTCTTTAAGGCTTAGGGTTGCCCATTTGTGAGGATTAGTAACTTCACCCTAAGAATTTGGAATATGGGCTTGTATTTGAAACATAGTCAAGTTTACACCACTAACACAAATAATGCACTGATGCTCATCTCCACAGTTAATAAATTTCTGAGTCCTGTAGATGTTCATTAATTGTCTCTTAGTAAATTCCCCTTGAGGCCTCTCCAGGACTACTTAGGTATCCTGAATATTTAAAACTGTAATTACAAAAATTCATCTGTGTTTAACAAAGCAGTTTAGGACAAAACTGTGTCCTAAATTCTTTAACTTAAAAAAGCTTGTTTCTAGAAAGTCATAAAAATTGAGTATTAGTACAAGCTAAAATAAAGTAATAGAATAAGCAGCACCCAGCATTCATGAGGGGCTTCCCAGGTGGCGCTGGTGGTAAAGAGCCTGCCTGACAATGCAAGAGATGTAAGAGATGTGGGTTCAATCCCTTGGTCAGGAAGATCCCCTGCGTGGCAACCCACTCCAGTATTCTTGCCTGGGGAATCCTATGGACAGAGGAACCTGGTGGGCTACAGCCCATAGGGTCAGAAAGAGTTGGACACAACGGAAGCGACTTAGCATGCATGCATGCGCAGCATTCATGAGTCTAGTATTGAATGAAACCTGCAGGTTCTGTGGGGCTTTGAGACTGATAGAGCTGCCGAACTTCTCCCCAGTCAATACTTTACATAAAGTATTGTTGAGTAGAATGTTCTTAGCCCTGGTTTGTAGTCAGCCACAGATATAATGTCTGGTTTATAAATCGCTTAGTGGTAAACTTGAGGGCTAGGAGAGGACTCAGAACTTTGTATTCTAGTCCTCACTTTGTGGGAAATGGCAGTCCAGGGAGCTCCAAATATTTACTCAATGTTACAGGGTTGTAGTCACAGCCCAATTCTCCTGACCCCAATCCAGTGTCCTGAGCACTAACTAGTCCTCTCTCTGGGGCACAATGATTCCATCCAAAGCCAGACTCTGTCCTTCATGCTCAGTGCAGCCCAGGGCAAGTAAGGGAAGATGGTTTTATCTGTATGCACAGGTCACTTACTCTGGGTCTTCCGGGAGTTTCCACCATGTTGTATAGGAGGTGTGACTCTGAAGGGGGTGTTTCTCTAGTTCTCTAGTTCATAGGTTTCTAGTTCATAGGTTATGACTTGGAGATGCAGGGAATCTACAGCAGCTATCACGGGGAGTCTAAGCTGTTAATCATACTCCCTGTCTTTAAATTTGCATTAAACACAGATTATCTGTATTCACTAAAACTGTATCTGACAGTCTCAAGAGGTTGCCTTGTACAGTGTAACACTCAGGAATCAGGCATTTTCTTCAGCGAAGCTGCGCGTTTCATGGAAAGCATAATGTTACCTGAATTAACAGATTGATTAGGACTGAGAAGATGGTTGAGGGCAAAGTGGAAAGGCCTTGAGAAGGTGCTAGTTGAGTGAAGGGATTCGTTTCTAGGACCTGGAGGACTTAATTATCTGATATACAATAGGGAAGACTCTGAATCACTTACGGTTGGAGATGCATACATTTTTGTGTGTATTTAGAGTAGTCAGCCAGGTTTTAAAATTTATAGATATCGTGTGAGTAGTCCATTATGAAGTTATCCTATCTCTTTGTGTCCATTCACTAAGCGTATGTAGAGGCTTTACCATAATGTCAGGTGCTAACACTAGGTCTATGTACCTTAGCGCCCTGTGAGATCACCTTGCTGTGGTCCTCCTGGAGGCTGAGTTGAGAAGTCAGAGCTGCTGTCCTGGGGGTGGTGATCATGTCTCGGAGAGAGAAGTCCATTTTCCTTGGATGACTGCTCTTCTCGGCTGGTGGTCGAGGCACTGAATGATGGGTAGAAATGCCTCTTTGCAGGAGCACACTTTTGTGGCAGAGCCTTCCTCATCAGAGGGGTAGTAATGTATCAGGGGGAGAGGGTGGTTCCAGATCACACAGAGCCTTGGACTCAGGGTAGCCAGGATGGATGGTCTTCACGTCATCTTCCTAGCACAGGGGGCAGCTTTGTATCCCCTGAGATCATCTTGTTTTTCAGAGAATATTAACAGGACCTTCTGGGTGGTTTCTATCCTCTTGTGCTCTTGGTGACAAACCATTTTTTTTCGGTGTGTGTTTGTGCCGAGCTCTTACCCTGCCAACGAGGGAGACGCTGTCAACACCGGTGGTGTTTCCTGAGCAGCTTATCACTGTTGAAAACTCCACCTGCTCCTAACTTGGCTTCTTGTGTTCATTCCCTGTCCTGACCCTTCCATTTAGAATGGGTTTGGAAGCCCTTGTGGAGTCATATGCATTCTGGAGACCTTCACTACGGACCCTCACCTTTGAAGATATCCCTGGAATTCCCAAGCAAGGTAAATCATGAAGTCTCCTGGGTCATAGATTTGGTCAGTTCTTACCTAGATGCTCGGGCACTGAAAAATGCCCCAGTCATTACTATTGTCTAATGGCTACCTTATTACCAACATCCTTCTATTACAAGATCCCTCCCTTTTGTGTCTGGTATAGGTATGGGCCAGGAAAATGGCTAGTGTGGTCATAAGTTAAGTTTTGGATGTTTTAGGCAGTTTATGTATTTCATGACCTTTATCTCACCTTTAATTTTTTTTCCTTAAAATTAGAGGTAGACTAGTTGGCCCTGGTACCAGTTGTACATCATAAGAAATTACAGATGCTGGTCCCAGGTCATCCTTTTTTGCCCCCTTCTTTCTTCACTTCTTTCAACTGAATTGCCTCTAGGCAGGTTTCTCCTGCTGATTTATGATGAGAAGTTCAGGTACACTGAGGCAGTCTTCCCTGAGATCACTGTTGAGCATTTTCAACAAGCCCAGGGCTGGTGTTTCCTCAAAGAGGCTGCATGCAACAGGATGATGCTTCCTTGTCTACTGGGTAGCTAGGACTCACAGTCCAATCCTGCACTCAGTCCTGCACTTAATGCCTGACCCTGCCTGGCATCCCCATGAGAATTTAGCATGCTAGGTTTTTAGATAATTATCATTGGGTGGATTGGGCTTTTAGATTATTTTGAGAAGCTATATAAAACACTGTCACTAGAGCAATGAAGGTTTTACAACCTGTCCAGCCCATTGGAATTCTCTTCTCTCCCTAAGTTCCATCAAGTTGAAGACATCAATCTGCCAGCAAATCTGGGGGGTGGGGGGCGATCAGCCGCCACCACTGTTATTGATTGGAGGCAGGGTTAAACACCCTCTCTATTTCACAGGACTGTTTATCTGCTGGACCTCTGCTCTTGGTTACCATGTGATTCACCAAACCGCTTTCTGTTTGGAAATGAGATTTTTGAAGTTCGAGACTGTTGCCTTATTGTAATAGCCCCGCATGCGTGGTAGTCATTGACCCACAGAAGCTTTCAGTGGGAGGTTGCCATTTCGTTTGAGACAGGATGGGTCTGGCCGGTTTGGATCTTTCTTTTGAATTCCTTTTTTTTTCTTGCAAGAAAATATATTGATCCAGAGCAAACTCTGCTGAAAAAAGAGTAAAAAGTGGGTAGAAGTGAGGTGATGGTTATACTTCTGGAAAAAATTACACAGTAAGATGAAATTTATATTTTCTTAAGTTGCTAGGAAAGTCAATATTTATAATGTTTATTACAAAATAATGAGAAAACTCTGAGAACACTAATTGAGGGAGAAAATGTGAAAATTTGATGTGGTAGAGTCCTCATACCTTTTGCGAACAAACAAAAACAACAAAAAGCAAACAAATAAACAAAAAAGACCATCCCTTGGGGAGATAATTTTTCTTGAAAATGTTGAGAGTATCTGTGTTTAAAGTCATTCAGTCTAAATTCAATTACATTACAATTCCTGAGAGTGGAGACCATCTCCTTTTTGTCTTTGTACCTGCGCGTGTAACAAGTTGCGTCTAGCTCATGTGTACAAAATTGAAAGGAAAAGAGGCTCTTTACATTTCAACTTCTTTTGTAGGAAATACAGGTTCCTCTACCTTACTCCAAGGTTCTGGGAATGGCGTTGCGGCCACCCACCCTCATCTTTTGTCCGGCTCCCCTTGCTCATCTCCTGCCTTCCATCTGGGACCCAACACCAGCCAACTGTGTGGTCTGGCCCCAGCTGACTATTCCGCCTGTGCCCGCTCTGGCCTCACCCTCAACCGATACAGCACGTCCTTGGCTGAGACCTACAACAGGCTCACCAACCAGACAGGGGAGACCTTCGCCCCTCCCAGGACTCCCTCCTACGTGGGCGTCAGCAGCAGCGCCTCGGTGAACATGTCCATGGGCGGCACGGATGGGGACACCTTCAGCTGCCCACAGACCAGCTTGTCCATGCAGATTTCAGGGATGTCTCCCCAGCTCCAGTACATCATGCCTTCACCCCCCAGCAACGCCTTTGCTGCTAACCAGACCCACCAGGGTTCCTACAACACGTTCAGATTACACAGCCCCTGTGCCTTGTATGGGTATAACTTCTCCACATCCCCTAAACTGGCTGCCAGTCCTGAGAAAATTGTTTCTTCCCAAGGAAGTTTCTTGGGGTCCTCACCAAGTGGGACCATGACGGATCGGCAGATGTTGCCCCCCGTGGAAGGCGTGCACCTGCTTAGCAGTGGGGGTCAGCAGAGTTTCTTTGACTCTAGGACCCTAGGAAGCTTAACTCTCTCATCATCTCAAGTATCTGCACATATGGTCTGATGAAGCCTTTAAGTTAAACTACATTCGAATCCAGCTAATGTATTTTCTTTCTTTGTTTTCTTTTATTACTTTTTTTTTCTCTTTGGAAAGCAATATGAAAAGAAACTTATCAAGTAGCTTGTAAAATGTATATATAATAGAAAATGAAGGCTCACTGAGGTTTTTGACTTCCTCATGGTGAGACTGTGATTAGCTATGGTATATATGTATACTGTATGTGGCATGTGGAGTTTGCAGCCTACAAAACCACATCCTCCCTCTATTTTTCTCCCCAGTTGCACAGAGTATTGGCATACATGTAGTATGTTTAACCAAAGTTCTTATACTTAAAAAAAAAAAACCAGCAAACTTAAAACTTGGCAATGATACTAACCAGACTAAGACGCATAACTTAATTTATCAGGAAAATGCTCTACACAGATTTCCTACTTGAGTGTTGATAACCAGCAGTAAACCAGCACACAGAGTCTTGCGATTTGTTATTCTTGGGCACAGTGTGAGAACCTAAGATGCAAAAGCCAGTTGAAGTCTTAGTAATAGTTCTGAGGTATTTGTAATCATGAAGGATTAGCTTTTGCGTTCCTGCTTGTTCTTATTTAACACATCTATTAGGTGACTTTGGTCCTGTAAAAATTCATAGTCCATAATAATTATTTCCCTAAAGAAGATAGAGAGGCTTGTAATTTTTTCACTTTCTGTCAGATATATAAGAGGTATTTATTCATATGCAGAGAATAAATTTCCAGTGTTTTGGACTTTCTTGGTTCATTTTATTTAGTATCAAGTAGACCAATAAATATTTTAAATTCCAGTTTTCACCAGGAAAGGAATATGTGATATGACTGGAATGGCAAAAAGAAAATAAATCCACCTCAAATACTTTGATTCCAATGAAAAATGTCTAACATTTTAAATCAAGAGGAATAATATTTTCTGCTTTCCCTTAGGTTTTTATAGTGTGGTTTTTTCATTCAGGTTTCTTTTTCCATCTTGCCTTGAGATTCCTGACCCATGATCTAGAAGTAAAGAGAAAAGGCACTTACACTACTTATTTATGTGTCGAAAATTCCTGCAAATTGAAACCTCCCCCCTCCCTGAACCTTGTCCTTTTGTCTGAGTCTTTCTCAAAACAGATAGATTCTAGGCCTTCCTGGTGTTAAATAGCGCTGTAAGGAATTTCAGGAGGTTATCTCCAGCAATCTGTCTTTTGGGGGTTGCAGTGCAAAGGCCAAAACCCATTACTATAAAGTCCTTCTTGGAAGACTAAGGAGGAAGATACCAATTATGATAAAGGAGCTGTAAAACTTTTAACCTCAACATCATTTTTAGCCTTGAAACTGGAAAAAAAAAGAGAAAAAAACAGCATTATTTTTAAAAATCCCCAAAATAATGTGTACATGGTTTCAAAACAAGTAGTAACTTTGATAGCACAAAATGAGATTAATAGGAAAAGTTAAGAATGCAAGGTGAAGAGCATTACCATCTATTTGTTGAGAATGAAATTATGTGTCTGGACATTGACTCATTACGTCTCATATGTTTGTCAAGCAAAAGCAGTAGGGTTTCCTTTCAATGCTAAACATTATCCTATCCATAGTTTGATGGGTGACCAATGTAGTTCCTAATTTGCTTCTTTACTTTAAAGCAGCATGGATGTTATATGTTAGGGGGATTACTATTTGAACAGTATTTTCACACAATGTGACTCTTTATACATACTGATAAATTTCCTCATGGATTCTCTAGCAGTTCGTCAAGTGAGTATTGATCTTTAAATTTAAAATTAGTGTGAAGGTACATGACATATTTCCAATAGTTAGATCTATGTAACATGTTTGTGTATGGTATTAATAGCTTGATAAAGATTTGGGAAAAGTCCTTATTATGAACATATCCCAGCCTCAGAATCTGGCATAATTTCAGGAGAACAAGAAGGTTTTCCATCTTGAGAAAACATGGAAAGTAGTGATCTATTCCTATATATATTAATAAGATGAGAATTTTCCTTTTTCCTCTTTGTGATTTGAGATGATACCACAATACGAGGAGAATTTTTAATCTTTTCCTTTTGATCAGCAATATTGTACAAGTGCTATTTCCTTTAGGTTTTATTGTAAATATTAATCTTCATGTCACTTCAAAGACTAGCCTTTTATCATTATATTAAATGACATACATGCATTGATAATTATAATTATATATCTGTATTTTATTAAAAAATACTTAAGAAATTATATATTAAAGTGTGTTACTAAACCCTTTTATGACTTTGGAGAGGAATCATTTAAAGTGTCTATAAACGGTGTTCCAAGAATAGGCACACACATGAAGACTCCAAACACAAATTTTATAGCTTACAATTATAAGGCATGAGGAAATGGGCCTGGTATTCATTTTTCATGTGTTAAATATAATTTCTTGGTGCCTTGACCATGTCATTGAAGGTGAAGCCCTGACAAATGGTGAACACATGAAAATTCGAATGTGAGAAGAGGAGGGCAGACTGGGATGTTTTGTTTTGGGTCCGAGGGGGAAGGGCAAGGATGTAAGAATAAGCTACTTGTACCACTGACCAGTGATGACAGATCACTTTTAGACCCCTTGCCCAGAAAACATTCCAAGGGACATTGTGATGAGGTGAGGTTGTTGCTATCACAACCAGTCACATTTTGAAAATTAACACTTGCTTCCATCCAAGCTCCCTCCCAGAGGTCAATAGCTTTTCTCTAGTAGGGCACCCAGTTGCTGACCCCTGGTTTCTGGAATGTAGGGGGGTGAGGAGACTTTGGTGGCCCCCAGAGGAGGTTGGGACATAGTACTGCTGATATGGCAGTGGATCACACACTTTATATTAGTGGAATTTTGAACAGAATGCACCCCACTTTTAAAATGCGAATTCCTCTTGAGACCTCACTCCCAAGATATAAACCTACAAGCAACTCACACCTTAGTATGAAATAGATAGCACAGAAGTTTTGGAGATAACTGGGGATTTGATTAAGAGAAGAGAGTAAATTTTGGAGTAGGGTAGTTCTGAGATTTGGATGTGAAGGAGAAGGTGCAAGAAGAGTGATCACTAACCAAGTCTGGGGTAAAGCCATTAAAAATAATTTCTTAAGTGTTTTTCAGGAGTCATGGTAGAGTTGGTGGGTGCTATGCCGATGCTATCTTCTATTAGGTTTGTAAAGAATCCTCTATTTCAAAGTGTAACTCTGCCAGGTGTCCTCATGGAGAGTTTATTGACTCATCTACATGGAGAGTTTCTTCCACTGGAAATTAAATCATTTTATTAAATCATTACCACATTGTGTTTTAATCTCATTAATCATCATTCCTTAAAATAGGTGCTCAGAGAAGTTGCAGGTGAAGTTGACTATGTGAAGAGTAAAGTAGACATACATGATTACAGCTGTCCAGGAGCTCAAAGCTTAAAAATATTGTCGGGGGAAATGAAGAAATATATATGCATATATATGTGTGTGTGTGTGTGTGTGTGTGTATACATATATATTTATATACATATATTTACATATATATTTATATATACATATATCTTTACATATACATTTATATACATATATTTACATATACATATACATATATATTTCAAGTATAGATAACATCCAACAGAGGTTTATAAACCTTAATATCCATCTACATGCTGATAGATTTTCAAATCATGAATTTTCTTTTTTTGGAATTTTGAAGGAGATCATCACTTCCTTGAGAATGAGGGAACCTAATTTCAAACCATGTATTTCCCAATCATGATTTTAGACAAAATGTAACCGCTTTAGATCTGTTTTTTACATGTTAAAGGAGTGTCTGTGATGAGAAGTTTTACTAGTCCTTTCAGTTTCAAATTCATACAACCTTGGTGTATAAATAATATTCAGCTTAATAACAGAAAAATAGTTTTATAAAAATTTTCAGAGATATGTACAAGTATTTGGATATATATATATTTCCAAAAGATATCTTTTTATATATATTTAGGTATATATCTTTATAAAGAACACTACATTACCAGGATTTTTAAAAATTTATTGGATTACTTACAACTTTTAAAAATGGAATTCTACTTTATTTAGTTATAATACATAACACATACTTTTATATATTACGAAGGAAGCTGCACTTAATAATGCATTTACTATTTTATAGTGAACAGAAAAAGATGTTAATAAAATTTCCTTTTCATGATGCTCTTAACTGCATGGTATAAAATTGTTTCAGTTTGGAAATAAGTTAAATAATTATCAGTTCAGTTGAGTTGCTCAGTCATGTCCAACTCTTTGTGACCCCATGGACTGCAGCATGCCAGGCTTCCCTGTCCATCACCAACTCCTGGAGTTTACTCAAACTCATGTCCATTGAGTTGGTGATACCATCCAACCATCTCATTCTCTGTCGTTCCCTTCTCCTCCCACCCTCAATCTTTCCCAGCATCAGGGTCTTTTCAAATGAGTCAGCTCTTTGCATCAAGTGGCCAAAGTATTGGAGTTTCAGCTTCAACATCAGTCCTTCCAGTGAATATTCAGGACTGATTTCCTTTGGGATGGACTGGTTGGACCTCCTTGCTGTCCAAGGGACTCTCAAGAGTCTTCTCCAACACACAGTTCAAAAGCGTCAATTCTTCGGTGCTCAGCTTTCTTTATAGTCCAATTCTCACATCCACACATGATTACTGGAAAAACCATAGCTTTGACTAGATAGACCTTTGTTGGCAAAGTAATGTCTGCTTTTTAATATGCTGTCTAGGTTGGTCATAACTTTTCTTCCAAGAAGCAAGTGTCTTTTAATTTCATGGCTGCAATCACCATCTGCAGTGATTTTGGAGCCCCCAAAATAAAGTCTGTCACTGTTTCTGTTGTTTCCCCATCTATTTTCATCTAGTAAAATGTTTAGAAATGATTCCAATTTGAATTCCAAGTCATTCAAAGTTTATTTAAATTTAATGAAATTAAACTTTCATTTAAATGAAAAGATAAATTTTTAAAAATTAAATTTTCATTGGCAAAAAACCTGAATTAGTCTTTTTGAAAGGTTTTATTCATGCTGAATTAGATACAAAACAGCTGATTACTCTGCAATTCACTGAGTTTACACAAGGTTGGATCAACATACCTATTCTTTGTTCATTAGAAAAATTATATTAATTTTTAAATTATATTTTAAAAATGACATTATTTCTAATTGAAGGATGATTGCTTTACAGTATTATGTTGGTGTCTCTCAAACACCAACATGAATCAGTCATAGGTTTACCCATGTACCCTTGCGCTTCAACATTCCTCCCACCTCCCCTCCCCACCCCACCCCTCTAGGTTACTACTGAGTCTGGTTTGAGTTCCTGAATCATACAACAAATTTCCATTGGCTGTCTATTTTACATATGGTAATGTGTGTTTTCATAATTTCAAAATTATGTTAATCAAGTCACCAGAATAACTTAATAATAAAGCAAAGATATTGTTCTCAATAACAGCTTTATTTAGATATAATTCACAAACCATACAATTCACCTGTTTAAAGTGAACAATTCAGGGAATTCTCTGGCGATCCAGTGCTTGGGACTCTTGAGCCTCCACTGCAGGGGGCACGAGTTTGATCCTTGGTTGGGGAACTAAGATCCCTGCAAGCTGCACTGGTGTGGCCTAAATAAACTGGACAATTCAGTAGTTTTGGGTATAATTGTGCAACCCTCAGCACAATTTTAGAACACTCTTATCACCCTGCAAAAGACTCCATACCCATCAAATGTCACTCACTTTTCCCTCTACTTTTTTTTTACCCCAAACTCCTAGGCAACTACTAATCTACTTTCAGTCTATAAATTTGCCCACTTCTCATTGTCAGTGGAACAATAGAATATGTGGTCCTTTGTGACTGGCATCTTGCATTTAACACAATGCTTTCAGGTTCATTCAAGTTGTGGCATGTATTAGTATACAATTCCTTTTTCTTGCTGAATAGTATTACATTGTAGGTATACACTAAGTGAGTGAAGTTGCTCAGTCGTGTCCGACTCTTTGCGACCCCATGGACTGTAGCCCACCATGCTCCTCCGTCCATGGGATTTTCCAGGCAAGAGTACTGGAGTGGGGTGCTATTTCCTTCTCCAGAAGGTATACACTAAATTTTATTAATACATTCATTGATGGACATTTGGATTGTTTACATTCTTTGCTGTTATGAATAATGCTGATAAAAACTGGTGTACATCTTTTTGTGTGAATATGTTTTCATTTCTGTTGAGTATATGTCTAAGAATGACTCCTGTCATAGTATTTTGTGGATCCTGTCGTAATATTTTGTGGGACTTCCAGACTGTCTCCCAAGTGGTTGCACCATTATACATTCTTACCAGCACCGTGTGAATGTTCTGATTTTTCCATATCCTCACTAACCGTTGTTATTTATCAGTCTTTTTGTATATAGCCATCCTAGTGGGTATGAGTGATATCTCATTGTGGTTTGGATTTTCATTCCCTGATGACTAATGCTATTGAGCATGTTTTCCTGTGCTTTATTTGTCATTTTTAGATCTTTAGAGAAATGTCTGTTCAGATTCTTCACCCATCTTTAATTGGGTTGTCTTTTAATTGTTGAGGTATAAGATTTCCTTATATATTCTGGATATAAATCTCATCAGATATATTATTTGCAAATATTTTCTCCAATTTGGTAGGCTGTGTTTTGACTTTATTACGTTGATGTCCTCTGCTTCACAAAAGTTTTAATTTTGAAGAGATTCGATTTACTTCTTTCTTTCTTTCATTGCTTGTACCTTTGGTATGAGGCCTGAGACACTGGATGGATTTTTTTAAATCTGTTGTTTTAGTTTCTTAGTAAAAGTAGTAGTAACAGAAGTGCATTTTAAAGTTGTTTTTGAGTGTATATATCTACTAGTACTTTATAAATTATCCCTCCTCCCAACTCACCTGAAATATTGTCATTGGGTGAATAGTTACATGGGTTTCCCAGGTTGTTCAGTGGTAAAGAATCTGCCTGCCAGTGCAGGAGATGCAAGAGACATTAGTTTGATCCCTGGGTTGGGAAGATCCCCTGGAAGAGGAAATGGCAAACCACTCCAATATTCTTGCCTGGAAAATTCCACGAACAGAGTATCCTGGCAGGCTACAATCCATGTGGTCACAAAGAATCAGACACGACTCGGTGACAGAGTGCACATGAAAATAATTATACACCCTTCAGTGTCTTAAAAGGAAAGTGAAAGGATCCCAAAACATCATGACACTTCTATTACCCTAGAAAAAAGGTTGGCACTTTCAATATTTGTTCAATCAGTAAGTATTTACTGAGCATCTACATTGGCATTATTTTAGACATTTGGGGAACTGCAGTGGAAAAAAACTTTTGCTGTCTTCAAATGTCCTGTAAAAGTTGAAATGCTGGTTTCCTAGGGAAAAGCCTTCATACTGCAACATATCACAGTTGGCAGGAAAAAAGTGTTGCCTCTTGGCTTCCCTGTGTGTTGGTGCCCTCGCCCTTATTATGATATTACATATCCCAGATGGTCACTGCAAAATGCCTGCTCCTGTGCCAAGGTACAACAGGGATGCATTATCGCCTTAATTCTGAGTTTGTTTTGTGGTTTTCTTTGGAAACCCTAACATCATTTAAATGCAATTTCTTCAATTTGGCTCTGTTTACAGAACTGTAATAAGGTATTTCTCTATTAATAACAGGAAGGGGAAAACTTACTAGTTTCGGGTTTTGGAAAACTCCTGCACATTTTTCTTAAAGGTATTTGGTGAAATGGCTTTGCAGAGATTTGCATATTTCTTTTTATTAATTTGCCTAAATGAATTTCAAGGGAAAATGACTTGAACTGTTTTTTTTTCCCCAACAAAATAGAAGCTTTCAGCAATGATAAAGACAATTGCAAAAGTCATTTCTGTCAAGGAATGTCACAAAGTCCTAGTAGTCCTTTGCTTTAGGCACTAAGGAATGAATGAGTATCATGATGGGTGCCTTGAAGCTTCTGCTTACTTTATTTTTCTGAATTTGATGAACTTGGTGTGTAGAGAAGAGAGGAAATAGAAATTGTGTATGTTTAAATGTCTGCTGTCCACTCAATTTTACCTTGGGAGGGCATGGGGAGACAGAAATATAAAAATTAGAGCTAGAAGATCCTGAGGGGTCAAATAGGAGAGTAATATGTGGAGTAGCTAGTGACCTTCAGAATAACAATGTTGATCTGTCTACACGCTTCAAACAAGATATTCAAAAAATTCAGTGATAGCCTCCATCAATGACATTAAACACTTTCAAGCTTCCTTGTCTTTCTTTATGGTTTTCCCTCAGCCCTGAATGTCCTTCAAGCCTACATTCTCATTTTTCAAGGAATTACTTTCTCTTTCCTCAGTGAATCCTTTCCAATTCCCATTCTTTCTGTCTTCCTTTCCCCAGGAGAAATAATGCCCACCTCCAGAATGCCAGCACAGTACTTTATGCGTACTTCTCTTAAAAGAAAGTACTTCAGTATATGCTTTTCATGTAGGTCAACCAGCCCAGCCACAATGGGAGATCCACAAGGGAGGGTGCTGTATCTCATTTATTTTTGCACAACACGTGGTGAAAAGTTTTTTTTAAGTGATTAATGAAGAAGTGGATACATGAATAAGTACATGAATAAATTAATGAAAAATTGAGTTAATTTTGTAGACTTGCAAAGGAATCTAAAACTTGGTGGGTTTGGAAGTTTTGTTTGGTGAGCTGCCAACCTGTTGTTATCAGCAGAGACACAGAGGTCAGTAGCTCCTCGTAGAAGGACAGGAAGAGAAAGACTTTCTTTCTTCTTCCCTTCCACCTGCCTTCCCTTCCTTCCTTCCTTCCTCCCCTTTTTCTTTCCTTCCTTCCTAACATAGATAACACATGAGGTTACTAACATAGTCACTTCTAGGTTATTATTGTACAAGTGTGTGAGTGAGTTGATATTGCAATGTCATTTCATCTAGAAAAAGTGATTATTTTGCAATATGAAAAAATAAAATTACTGAAGAGGACCTAGAGATCTTTCTAGCTCTCATGGTTTAGGAGTGTTCTGTCAGGAAAAAACATATGTTCTCCATTGGTGGAGACCCAAGATTCCTTGGGGAAAATCTGTTTTCTATGAGGAAACTCATAACAGTGGCTGTTGGCCTAGCATCTGGTGCTGTCTTCAGGATGAGTAGCTTAGATGAGTGAGGCCCTGTGTATTGGGGCATAGAAGGAGCCTCTTCTTGCTACCTGCCTGTTCCCTTTTCTCTGATATATAGGAGAGTATTTGGCTTGGCTTTTCTTCAGATTCTAGTGATAAGATCCACCTAAGAGATTGGGGGTGAAATGGGCATACAACTTGAGAAGTGAGCATCTATAAAGAAGTGAGCATCCTCTGCCTTCACAAAGTAAATTTAACCATAACTGTGCTTTGGGGGGTGGGGTACCAGATACCTTCCCAGATTGATAAGACTGTATTTCATTTCTGTTTTTTCTGTTTTCTGCATGTGTGTGTGATGTCCCTGTCACAGCCCCAAAGAGAAGGCTGTGAAGGACACCCTGAGCTCCTAATACACGTGTTTGCTTAGTTACATGCACTTCAATCATTTGTTCATCCCTGTATTTAGTGTTGAACACTTGCCACATGCCAGTTGCCATTGCTGGAGTTGAGATGAACAAGAAAATGTTGTTCTTTGGGGGGGTGCTCAGAGCCCTATCAGAGAGTAACATGTGCAAAAACACAGTCCTAACACAATATAGTAAATGTCACAATAGAGGCAGTACCAAGAGCTGTGGGAACATTGGAGGATGTGACTAAGGTTATAAGGGGACAAAGGAGGGGTCAAGTAAAGCTATGAAGATGAGATGCTATTTGATGAAGTTCGAGGAAGGCTTGCCGGAGTAGGGAAGGAATATTCTGGGGCAGAATTCTCCAGTAGTCCAATAGAGCTTTGTGCAGCAGTGATAATATTCTCTATTTGCACCAACCGTTAGAGTAGCCACACGTGGCTAATGAGCACTGCAAAATAAGGCTAGTGCGATTTAGCAACCGGATTTTTTATCTCATTGAATATTAATTATTTCAAATTTAAATAAAAAATAAAACCACCTGGCTAGAGGCTACCACGCTGGACACTGAAGCTCCAGAAAGCTCTATGAAGCAGAAAGAGAAGTGTGGAATGGATAACAGAATAAAACTTCCTCAATACACCATTCAGCCACAGTGTGGATGATGCTCCGGAGGGCCATTACCAGCAGGTGGTGACTCTACTGTCGCTGAAAACTGACTAAGCTACAAAACTCTGCCTGGCAACCACCCATGACATGAACGGGTCTATGAGCTCTACTGAGCGCCTGTGCAGTTCTCGTTTGTCCTCCACACGGCTGGGCTGGCCACACAGTCATCCAGCAATGAGTCAGGCCTCAGGTCATTTCTCTCCTCTCAGGGAGAAGCCGAGAAAGTTCTTTCAGGGGTCCTTACACATGATAATTCCCTTTGACAAGGCTTGTTTTGGGGAAAAATGGTTATTAAATCTGAAGCAAAAAGGACTTTTTCTGGTATTAGTGGGTTCCTTCCTGGCTGAGGCGACTTAAAAATACCTCAGGCCCCTTCTCCTTGCTCTGTCCCTACCCTGTCCCTGCAGTACCCACTGATGAATAACAGGATGAAAGGTTGTCATTGTATTCATTTGTCAAACCGTGGTAAAGTCCAGGTAACTATCAGTGAGTGTGCCTCCTTCTCTTGCCTCAGCTCCATTAAATAAATTAAGAAGACAACTCCTTCTAGAGGAAGACAGGAGAAAATTAATGCAGACTGTTCCTCACCTGAGCTATTTAAAAAATGACTAGTGTTTGCACAGCATTTTATAGAACATACTGCATAGTCACATACGTTATCCCATTTAGTCCTTACACCACTCCTGTGAGATGCTTTCATCTTCACTTTATAGGTGAGGAAATTGGGGTTCACGACAATTAAGGACTTGCCCACAAACACTGGGCCATTGGGTGACAAACTGGGGTAAAGCCTGTTTTCTGATGCCTACATAGTGTCTGACAATGCGGAAGGAAGGTGATTGGGCAGTCATAATGGTTGAGGGGAAATCCTAACTGGTAGAGAAGGGAAGAGAAAAAAGGGAAGGGAAGTGCTCCTGCTGATTCTGTGTAACTAAAACATGAAGCTCCTTCCAGGAAAAGCAATTGGTTGGCAGGAATAATTCCCAGAATTCCCAGAATTATCAGTACAGCCTCCCTTCCTCTTGTTACCTGCTTCCTTGGGAACAGCCCCTACCTTGTGTGGGAGCTGGCTCCAAGCCAGTGGGAAGCCAGTGGGAAAATCTTAATTATATTAAGAGTTGTTAAAAGATAAACTGAGGCATGTGAAATGTTTTCAGAGTTTATCTGAACGAAAAATTGGTTCTAACATGGCAGTGCTAAACCGTTAAGTGGTTAGGAGAGCTCCACAGACAGGAGCTTAGGGTTAGTCTATTATAAAGTCCAAAGTAAAAGGAGGGAATTACTGCTTGACTACAGCTTACAGTCCAGCCTAGTTGACTGTTTGTGATGGGCTGTCCCTAGGATTTTGATTTTGGAAACTTGAAGCATCTGCAGGCTAAAATTAGGGGTTGGTTACACAGGTAGCCTCAAAGCCACCTCAGTATAATGGCCTTGAAAATTAACTTAACAGGGTTTATTTACTGTTAGGGATTGAGAAGAGGAAAAATGAAATGGTCAGCTGTCCCTCTTATGATCCCCCTGAAAATATGTGGTGTTGTAATTGTTCAGTTGCTTAGTCACATCCGACTCTTTTGCGACCCCATAGACTGTAGCCCGCCAGGTTCCTCTGTCCATTGGATTCTCCAGTCAAGAATACTGGAGTGGTTTGTGATTTCCTTCTCCAGGGATCTTCCCAACCCCAGGATCAAACTCCCATCTCCTGCATTGGCAGGCAGATTCTTTACTAAGCAACCAGGGAAGCCTAGAAATATATTTATCAAATGTCAAAGTGCTATGGGAAGTTATTTCTGAAGCCAGGTCTTCATTTGAGAAAATTATTTTTCTATGCCTTTTAAAACAAAGGAGCAAATATATGGAGATAGTGAAGAGTGAGAGAAGAAGAATGGTATCAACTCATTTCTTGAAGGAAAAATTGACCTTATGCCAAAGTTCACTGACCTTGTAGCTGTATTGGCTCAAGGAAAACTACACCAGCTTCAAATTTAAATATTACAGTTTTTGATGTCATTCCCTAATATTCTTTTAACATAAATTATGATCTGCAAAATCATTTACATGGTTTGATCTACAAGATCCTGCTGCTGCCAAGTCGCTTCAGTCGTGTCCAATTCTGTGCGACCCAGTAGACGGCAGCCCACCAGGCTCCCCCAGCCCTGGGATTCTCCAGGCAAGAACACTGGAGTGGGTTGCCATTTCCTTCTCCAACGCATGAAAGCGAAAAGGGAAAGAGAAGTCACTCAGTTGTGTCCGACTCCTAGCGACCCCATGAACGGTAGCCCACCAGGCTCCTCTGTCCATGGGATTTTCCAGGCAAGAGCACTGGAGTGGGGTGCCATTGCCTTCTCCACTACAAGATCCTAACAAGTATTATTTAGTACAATTTTATGAATAAGCAAGCTGAAGCAAAATAAGGGTCTGATCTACCCAGGGCCAACCAGCTTGGAAAGGAACAAAATCAGGATTTGACCTCAAGTCCATCTGATTCCAGGTTTGTTTTTGCCATAATCCCTGTGTTACAAAACATAATGCAAGGCAGCAAAAGATAGATAAATTGGACTTCATCAAAACTGAAACATTTGTGCATCAGAGACCACTATCAACAGTGAAAAGATAACCTATAGAATGGGAGAAAATACTTGCAAATATTTGATATTTGAAAATATCGTATATCTGATAAGGGGTTAATATTATTTACTAATTAGCTTAATATATAATGCACAAAGTAAGCAAGTCCATGCAGATAACTATCTGTCATATACAATGGTGTGAAATGGCTATTAAAACAAATTTAAAAGGCAACCTGCTTAAAGAATGAGCAACCTGAGTCTCCTGCATTGCTGGAAGATTCTTTACAGTCTGAACCACCAGGGAAGCCTAGAGAACGGGCAAGGGACTTGAAAGCACACATACAAATGTCCAATAGCATGAAAAGATGCTCAACATCACATAGCATTAGGGAAATGCAAATGAAAATCACAGTGAGCTATCATTTCATAAAACAACAGAATGGATATTGGAACCCTCATGCGCTGTAGGCGGCAATGGTGCAGCCACTGTGCAAGAAGGTGGGGTGTCTTCTTAAAAGATTAAGAATAGAACTCCCAGCTCCTCACTTCTGGACATATATCCGAAAGAACTGAAAGCAGGGACTTAAACAAATATTTGTACAGCCACATTCACAGTAGCCAGAAGGTAGAAGTGATCCCAGTGTCCCTTGACAAATAAGCAAAGTGTGGCCTGTGTATACAATGCAATACTTTTCAGACTTAGAAGGAATGACATTCTGGTCCATGCTACAACATGGATGAGCCTTGAAAGCATTATGCTAAGCAAAGCAAGCCAGACACAAAAAACAATTCTTGCATGATTCCACTTATATGAGGTATCTGGGATAGTCAAATTCTAAGAGACACAAAGTTGAGTGGTGGTTGTCAGGGGCTGGGGGAGATAGGAAAAGCGAGTAAGTATTTAATGATACAGAATTTCAGTTTGGGAAAACAAAATTGTGCTGGAGATGGATGGTGGTGTTAGTTACACAGTGATGTCAATATATTTAATTCTATAGAATTGTACTCTTTAAAATGGTTAAATGGTATATTTTGTTACATATATTTTACTAAAATAAAACTTTAGAGCATAATGCTAGTACATTTATGGCACTGTGCTAATTCTAGTGAGAAAGACTTAAAAATAATCATCATAGCTACTAGAAAATAAATCTCACAATCATTTGGGTATTCATTCTTTCAATCTTTAACAAATATTTATTGAACATTATTTATGACTCAGGTCTCATTCTAGACATTGGAATAATGTCTAAGTATCAGAATAAGACACAGAGCTGCCTTGCACAGATAAGAGTGTATGATCTAGCAGAGGAAAGAGACATAATCAAACAATAGCTCAAATAAATATAAAAGCACTATGGCATAAATGTTCTCCATGAAAAGAGCATCCATGATGCTATGAGAGCATAGACTAAGAAGAATATGATTGAAGAAAGGAATATTTGATCTTGATTTTAAGTTTAAAATAAGTACATGCGCTTGTACCATCTAACACGAGTGGCACTGGTTTCCCAAGTCCTAATTTCCACGAGTCAAGTGTGTTTGTGAAATTGCTTTACTAACGAAGAAAAGGGAATGTTTCTTGTGCAGCTGCCAGAATACAGTATTAAAAACACAAACCTGAAACGCAAATGTGCCTGATACCCAAATGAAAATGGCATGTGTTTGATTCTCATCTTCCATCTAACTAGGAAGCATTTGATTCTCCTGGCAATCAAAACAGCCTATCAATATTATTTTGCAAATCTCTATGGTCATTCTTATTAGACCTTTAGCAAAGAAGTAGGAAAGATTTATTTTATTTTATTCACAAGCAAGAGGGCACAGGGAAGTTTTATCATTTTTATGATAATGTTTGCTAACTAATGAAAAATTCAAGTGATTCATATTTTAAAATAATCACTTTAAAAAGTAAACACATAAATTTTAACCAAGCATTGCCTATGTTAGAAGGGAGAACAGGGAACGACTTATTGCTTACCAGACACAAAGAAGTTTCTTAAGAGTGTATCAGTGAGGTCCAAATTTGGCTGAGAGCACAGTTCTTTCTTTAAGACTATCTGTCTGTATGTTTACTTACACATTGAATTTTTTGGAATATAAGCTGTGTTGTCTTTTTTTTTTTTTTGAGCCACTAAGAAGAAAACATGATGCTAGTTAAACTTGATATAAGGCCTTATCCATCATCCTGTGTAACACCTGATCACACCAGTTTATTGTTTCTTTCCTATTTCTTCTGCCTTCCATTGCATTGTTTGGCAGGCAATAGGATACCTTTTTGCACATGTCTCCAGTGAACTAGAGCACTTGGCTGTTGCTTTGTAAGAAAAGGTGGCATTGACATCATCCCACCAATGATAACTTCACTAATGTCAATTAATGCCCCATCTCCCATTCCTCTCTCTCTCTCATGCCTTTTTATGAGCACAATAGCCTTTATTTTCAATACTGTATCCTGATGTAGTCCTCTTAGAGACATTATATTTTGCAGTTAACTCTTGTACCAACAGTGCAAAGAACTCAAAGAAAGTGATTAAAATAAGACCAATATTATTGAATGGGCATACAGCATACAGGCAACAATGATTTCATCATAATTGCTGCCTGGCCACAGAGACTATAAGATGCCATCAACTCCAAGAAGCATTTCTGTTTGGAAGGTGTTAAAAATGTAGGAAAAACTCTATACCCTCAGATATATGTGATATGATCTACTATGTGGTGCTGGGCTTAGTCGCTCAGTTATGTCTGACTCTTTGCGACCCCATGGACGGTAGACTGCCAGGCTCCTCTGTCCATGGGGATTCTCCAGGCAAGAATACTGGAAGGGGTTGCCATGCCTTCTTCCAAGGGATCTTCCCTCCCAACCCAGGGATTGAACCCAGGTCCCCCGCGTTGCAGGCAGATTCTTTACCATTTGAGTCACCAGGGAAGCCCATGATTTACTATAAATTACTTAAAATTATTTCATAGAATCTTTATGGAAAGTTTTATACCTACCTGATTGAAAGTTCAATGGAAGTGAAATTAAGTGTCAGTCTGATCTCAATTTACTTGACCTGCTGTTTCACCTCCATTTTGTCTCTCAATCTCTCCAAGACTTTTCTCACCTTCAAAGAAAGCAGACACAACTTAGTGACTAAACAAGAAGAAAGCAGAGGCTTTGCAGATACCTTTGTGGTGTTGTCATAAACTTAAACCTGTTGCAGATTTTTGACTAATCTCAGTGAGAGAGGCACCTACAGCGAAGGCTGAACAGCTTTCCTTCCTGCTCTGTGAACACTTGGCAAAAGCGTTGATGACAGTTGCAAGAACATCATGCACAGCAGTATTCTTTACACCAGTTTAATCTGTGTCATCAAATCCCTAGAAACCATGATTAATAGCAGCACTTGAGTTTGTTCTCAAGTTGTATATTTGGCAGTGGTGAACTTTGATCTATGGTTTTACTTTAGAGAATCATTATGACACAAACTTTTCCTGTAATCCTTCCATCTAATCAAGCTCCAGACAGATATCGTGTAGGGGAACACTTAATGCCATTGCTGTAAGCTGTGTGTTTATTCTATCGTTTGAAGCACTTTGATAAGGGAAGAGGGACGTGTCCTGTCCAGGCATTGAGCAGTTGGCATCACACAGAACAATCTCAGCACCCAGAAGTGGCCAGTGCAGCATTTTGGTTAGGAACATAGACTGGAAAATTAACCCTAAAGGGAATTATGAGCCGGTGGTTTTGTCTCAAATAAAATTACTTTCCTTTCATATAGTTGTGTGAAAAGTGAAAGTGTTAGTTGTTCATTCTTGTCTGACTCTGCAACCCCGTCCGTGGACTGTCCACCACTAAGCTTCTCTGTCCATGGTATTCTCCAGGCAAGAATACTGGAGTGGGTTGCCATTTCCTTCTCCAGGGGATCTTCCCCACCTAGGGATCAAACTCAGGTCTCCTGCATTGCAGGCAGATTATTTACAGTCTGAACCACCAGGGAAGCCTTTTCATATAGTTAGGCTAAATTAATAGTTTCTCATTTTTCCCTCCTCTATCCCTCTCCCTGTGCATTTCAGTGTAGAAACTATGCTTTCTATTCTCTTTATAATTCTTTTCTAGAACATCACTGCCCAGTAGAAGTATAAAATGAGCCACATATGTATATTTACATTTTCTAGTGACCACATTAAAAATCAACAGGTGAAATTAATTTTCATTAAGTATTCTATTTAATCCAGTGCATCCTAAATATTATCATTTAAAATGTAATTAATATAAAAACGGTTAATGGAAAATTTTCCATTTTTAGTCAGTCTTTGAACACCAGTATCTATTTTGCATTAATAGCACATCTCAATTTAGATGATAATTTTTCAGTGTAACCTTTCCAAAATTAAAGTTTTAATGGAAAAATATTTTACATTGCTTCTGTTTTAAAATTTAAGCTCAAATTAATTACAATTGAGTAAAATTTAAAATCTATTTTTGTAGTTTCATAAGCCACATTTCAAGTGTTCAATGGCCACAAGGGTTTAGTGGCTACCATATAGGACAGCATAATCCTCAAGCTTCAATGAGAGCCAGATCTCTGTGATTTGGGAAGTTAATTTCATGCTATTAAACACCTGAACATATGCAATCTTATACCTGAGTTATTGGAAAAATGAGAAGTATGAGCATTGTGATCCCCAGGAGGGCTTCAGTGGGACTTCTCTTTAGGAGGTGAAGACTGAATTGTGGTTCTGGAGAAGACTCTTTAGAGTCCCTTGGACTGCAAGGAGATCAAGCCAGTCACTAGTAAAGGAAATCAATCCTGAATATTCATTGGAAGGGCTGATGCTGAAGTTCTAATACTTTGACCACCTGATGCAAAGAGCCAACTCTTTGGAAAAGACCCTGATGCTGGAAAAGATTGAGGGCAGGAGCATAAGGGAGTGACAGAAGATGTGATGGCTGGATGGCATCACCGACTCAATGGACATGAATTTGAGCAAACTCTGGGAGACAGTGAAGGACAGGGAAGCCTGGGGTGCTGTAGTCCATGGGGTTGCAAAGAGTCAGACACCACTTAGTGACTGAACAACAACAAAGACTGGAAAGAGAAACTCATAGAGGCATAACACAGGATCACTACAAGTGCTTAAAAAGTGGTAGCCATTAATATGAACTTGTTAGCCTTATATTAACAACATGAATGTAAGATCCTTGAAGTCAGAAAATGGAACTGACACATAATGTGTACTTAGCAAGCATTCTTTCCTCATATCCATTGTAGTAACCATGTAAAACTTCAGTAAAATAACAGAAACAAGCCTATTTATCCTTAGGCATGAGACTCATAAAGACAACCACTGGATGATGGAGAAAAGAGGAATTTCTTTTCTACTCCATGAAAATAATTATTGGCTTATGACAAACATTAAGTATACCTGGCATACTGAAGTTTTATACATTTTGGAAAGAAGACATGGTTGAAACTGAGTTTTTTATTTATTTGCCACTGTAGTAGAAGTGGAGGGGGTCAAGATAGGGCAGTAGGTATGGAAGCAAGTAAAACTACTCAGAGAAATGTGGAAACTTATGGACTGGCCAGTGGAGCAGTTCTGAATGTGGCTGATTTCCTATTGTTTGGACAGCATAACTTTGTTCCCAGCCTAAATCTTCCCAGGACAGCCCATCTTTGGTTTCCTTCTTGCCACATGGTTTTAGATGAAATTCAGGCTTTCTGAGTGGGCATCATGCCAAGGTTTCTAGGCTGGAGGACAAGGTAATAACTTTTGATGGAAATGTGTCCAACCTGTATGATGCAATGAGTTAATAATGTTCAAAGTACTAAACTACCCTCAGCTATAACAGTTAGTTATAAGAGCTGAGTCTCCAGGAAGAACACTGAAGTCATAGAAACCTAATAACAAGTTGAGTTGAGTTGGCATTAGATAAGGGGGAAAAGGGCTTCCCAGATGGCTCTAGTGGAAAAGAACCCACCTGCCAATGCAGGAGATATAATAGATGTGGGTTTGATCTCTGGATCAGGGAAGATCCCCTGGAGGAGGAAATGACAACCTACTCCAGTATCCTCACCTGGGAAATCTGACAGACACGGGAGCAGGCTACAGTTCATAGGGTTGCACAGAGTTGGACATGACCATAGCAATGAGCACACATAAGGAGGAAAAGGCAGTTATCAAAAAGGAAGGTGCAAGTGGGCTTTATCCCAGGAATGCAAGGATTCTTTAATATCTGCAAATCAATCAATGTAATACACCACATTAACAAATTGAAAGATAAAAACCATATGATTATCTCAATAGATGCAGAAAAAGCCTTTGACAAAATGAAACATCCATTTATGATTAAAACTCTCCAGAAAGCAGGAATAGAGGGAACATACCTCAAAATAATAAAAGCTATATAAGACAAACCCACAGCAAGCATTACCCTCAATGGTGAAAAATTGAAAGCATTTCCCCTAAAATCAGGAACAACACAACAACACTCTCACCACTACTATTCAACACAGTTTTGGAAGTTCTGGACACAGCAATCAGAGCAGAAAAAGAAAGAAAAGGAATCCAGATAGGAAAAGAAGAAGTGAAACTCTCACTGTTTGCAGATGACATGATCCTCTACATCAGTTCAGTCACACAGTCATGTCTGACTCTGTGACCCCATGAATCACAGCACGCCAGGCCTCCCTGTCCATCACAAACTCCCGGAGTTTACTCAGACTCATGCCCATCAAGTCAGTGATGCCATCCAGCCATCTCCTCATCTGTCGTCCCCTTCTCCTCCTGCACCCAATCCCTCCCAGCATCAGGGTCTTTTCCAATAAGTCAACTCTTCGCATGAGGTGGCCAAAGTATTGGAGTTTCAGCTTCAGCATCAGTCCTTCCAATGAACACCCAGGACTGATCTCCTTTAGGATGGACTGGTTGGATCTCCTTGCAGTCCAAGGGACTCTCAAGAGTCTTCTCCAACACCACAGTTCAAAAGCATCAAATTTTCGGTGCTCAGCTTTCTTCACAGTCCAACTCTCACATGCATACATGACAACTGGAAAAACCATAGCCTTGACCAGACAGACCTTTGTTGGCAAAGTAATGTCTCTGCTTTTTAATATGCTATCTAGGTTGGTCATAACTTTCCTTCCAAGGAGCAAGCGTCTTTTAATTTCATGGCTGCAATCACCATCTGCAGTGGCTTTGGAGCCCAAAAAAATAAAGTCTGACACCGTTTCCACTGTCTCCCCACCTATTTCCCATGAGATGATGAGACCAGATGCCATGATCTTAGTTTTCTGAATGTCGAGCTTTAAGCCAACTTTTTCACTCTCCTCTTTCACTTTCACCAAGAGGCTTTTTAGTTCCTCTTCACTTTCTGCCATGAGGGTGGTGTCATCTTCATATCTGAGGTTATTGATATTTCTCTTAGCAATCTTGATTCCAGCTGTGCTTCTTCCAGCCCAGGGTTTCTCATGATGTACTCTGCATAGAAGTTAAATAAGCAGGGTGACAATACACACCCTTGACATACTCCTTTTCCTATTTGGAACCAGTCTGTTGTTCCATGTCCAGTTCTAACTGTTGCTTCCTGACCTGCATACAGGTTTCTCAAGAGGCAGGTCAGGTGGTCTGGTATTCCCATCTTCTTCAGAATTTTCCACAGTTTCTTGTGATCCACACAGTTGAAGGCTTTGACATAGTCAATAAAGCAGAAATAGATGTTTTTCTGGAACTCTCTTGCTTTTGCAATGATCCAGTGGATATTGGCAATTTGATCTCTCCTCCTCTCCTAAAACCAGCTTAAACATCTGGAAGTGTCCGGTTCACGTATTGCTGAAGCCTGGCTTGGAGAATTTTGAGCATTACTTTACTAGCCTGTGAGATGAGTGCAATTGTGTGGTAGTTTGAGCATTCTTTGGCATTGCCTTTCTTAGGGATTGGAATGAAAACTGACCTTTTCCAGTCCTGTGGCCACTGCTGAGTTTTCCAAATTTGCTGGCATATTGAGTGCAGCACTTTCACAGCATCATCCTTTAGGATTTGAAATAGCTCAACTGGAATTCCATCACCTCCACTAGCTTTGTTCTTAGTGATGCTTTCTAAGGCCCACTTGACTTCACAATCCAGGATGTCTGGCTCTAGGTGAGTGATAACACCATCGTGATTATCTGGGTCGTGAAGATCTTTTTTGTACAGTTCTTCTGTGTATTCTTGCCATCTCTTCTTAACATCTTCTGCTTCTGTTAGGTCGATACCATTTCCGTCCTTTATTGAGCCCATTTTTGCATGGAATGTTCCCTTGGTATCTCTAATTTTCTTGAAGAAATCTCTAGTCTTTCCCATTCTGTTGTTTTCCTCTATTTCTTTGCATTGATCACTGAGGAAGGCTTTCTTATCTCTCCTGGTTATTCTTTGGAACTCTGCATTCAAACGGGAATATCTTTCCTTTTCTCCTTTGCTTTTAGCTTCTCTTCGTTTCACAGCTATTTGTAAGGCCTCTTCAGACAATCATTTTGCCTTTTTGCCTTTCTTTTACGTGGGGAGGGTCTTGATCCCTGTTTCCTGTACAATGTCACAAACCTCCATCCATAGTTCATCAGGCTCCCTGTCAATCAGATCTAGTCCCTTAAATCTATTTCTCACTTCCACTGTGTAGTCATAAGGGATTTGATTTAGGTCATACCTGAATTGTCTAGTGGTTATCCCTACTCTCTTCAGTTTAAGTCTGAATTTGGCAATAAGGAGTTCATGATCTGAGCCAAGGTCAGCTCCCGGTCTTGTTTTTGCTGACTGTATAGAGTCTCTCCATCTTTGGCTGCAAAGAATATAATCAATTTGATTTCGGTGTTGACCATCTGGCAATGTCCATGTGTAGAGTCTTCTCTTCTGTTGTTAGAATAGAGTGTTTGCTATGACCAGTGCGTTCTCTTGGCAAAACTCTATTAGCCTTTGCCCTGCTTCATTCCGTACTCCAAGGCCAAATTTGCCTGTTACTACAGGTGTTTCTTGACTTCCTACTTTTGCATTCCAGCCCCCTATAATGAAAAGGACATCTTTTTTGGGTGTTAGTTCTAAAAGGTCTTGTAGGTCTTCATAGAACTGTTCAACTTTAGCTTCTTCAGCATTACTGGTTGGGGCATAGGCTTAGATTACTGTGATATTTAATGGTTTGCCTTGGAAAGGAACAGAGATCATTCTGTTGTTTTTGAGATTGCATCCAAGTACTGCTTTTTGGGCTCTTTTGTTGATCATGATGGCTACTCCATTTTTCTAAGGGATTCCTGCCCACAGTAGTAGATATAATGGTCATGTGAGTTAAATTCACCCATTCCAGTCCATTTTAGTTTGCTGATTCCTAGAATGTCGACATTCACTCTTGCCATGTACTGTTTGACCACTTCCAATTTGCCTTGATTCATGGACCTAACATTCCAGGTTCCTATGCAATATTGCTCTTTATAGCATCGGACCTTGCTTCTATCACCAGTCCCATCCACAACTGGGCATTGTTTTTGCTTTGGCTCCATCCCTTCATTCTTTCTGGAGTTATTTCTCCACTGATCTCCAGTAGCATATTGGGCACCTCCCGACCTGGGGAGTTTCTCTTTCAGTATCCTATAATTTTGCCTTCTCATACTGTTCATGGGGTTCTCAAGGCAAGAATACTGAAGTGGTTTGCCATTCCCTTCTCCAGTGGACCACATTCTGTCAGATTCTCTACATAGAAAACACTAAAGACTCTACCAGAAAATTACTAGAGCTAATCAATGAATATAGTAAAATTGCAGGATATAAAATTAACACAGAGAAATCCCTTGCATTCCTATACACTTACAATGAGAAAATAGAATGAGAAATTAAGGAAACAATACCACTCACCATTGCAACAAAAAGAATAAAATACTTAGGCGTATATCTACTTAAAGAAACAAAAGACCTATACATTGAAAACTGTAAAACACTGATGAAAGAAATCAAAGAGGACACAAACAAATGGAGAAATATACCATGTCCATGGATTGGAAGAATCAATATTGTCAAAATGACTATACTACCCAAAGCAATCTATAGATTCAATGCAATCCCTATCAAGCTACCAACGGTATTTTTCACAGAACTAGAACAAATAATTTCACAATTTGTATGGAAATACAAAAAACCTCGAATAGCCAAAGCAATCTTGAGAAAGAAGAATGGAACTGGAGGAATCAACCTGCCTGACTTCAGGCTCTACTACAAAGCCACAGTCATCAAGACACTATGACACTGGCACAAAGACAGAAATATAGATCAATGGAACAAAACAGAAAACCCAGAGATAAATCCACATACCTATGGACACCTTATCTTTGACAAAGGAGGCAAGGATGTACAATGGAAAAAAGACAACCTCTTTAACAAGTGGTGCTGGGAAAACTGGTCAACCACTTGGAAAAGAATGAAACTAGAACACTTTCTAACACCATACACAAAAATAAACTCAAAATGGATTAAAGATCTAAATGTAAGACCAGAAACTATAAAACTCCTAGAGGAGAACATAGGCAAAACACTCTCTGACATAAATCACAGCAGGATCCTCTATGACCCACCCCCCAGAATATTGGAAATAAAAGCAAAAATAAACAAATGGGACCTAATGAAACTTAAAAGCTTTTGCACAACAAAGGAAACTATAAGCAAGGTGAAAAGACAGCCTTCAGAATGGGAGAAAATAATAGCAAATGAAGCAACAGACAAAGGATTAATCTCAAAAATATACAAGCAACTCCTGCAGCTCAATTCCAGAAAAATAAATGACCCAATCAAAAAATGGGCCAAAGAACTAAACAGACATTTCTCCAAAGAAGACATACAGATGGCTAACAAACACATGAAAAGATGCTCAACATCACTCATTATCAGAGAAATGCAAATCAAAACCACAATGAGGTACCATTACATGCCAGTCAGGATGGCTGCTATCCAAAAGTCTACAAGCAATAAATGCTGGAGAGGGTGTGGAGAAAAGGAAACCCTCTTACACTGTTGGTGGGAATGCAAGCTAGTACAGCCGCTATGGAGAACAGTGTGGAGATTTCTTTTAAAACTGGAAATAGAACTGCCATATGACCCAGCAATCCCACTTCTGGGCATACACACCGAGGAAACCAGATCTGAAAGAGACACATGCACCCCAGTGTTCATCGCAGCACTGTTTATAATAGCCAGGACATGGAAGCAACCTAGATGCCCATCAGCAGACGAATGGATAAGGAAGCTGTGGTACATATACACCATGGAATATTACTCAGCCATTAAAAAGAGTTCATTTGAATCAGTTCTAATGAGATGGATGAAACTGAAGCCCATTATACAGAGTGAAGTAAGCCAGAAAGATAAAGACCATTACAGTATACTAACACATATATATGGAATTTAGAAAGATGGTAACAATAACCCTATATACAAAATAGAAAAAGAGAGACAGATGTACAGAACAGACTTTTGGACTCTGTGGGAGAAGGTGAGGGTGGGATGTTTTGAGAGAACAGCATCGAAACATGTCTATTATCAAGGGTGAAACAGATCACCAGCTCAGGTGGGATGCATGAGACGAGTGCTCGGTCCTGGTGCACTGGGAAGACTCAGAGGGATGGGGTGAGGAGGGAGGTGGGAGGGGGGATTGGGATGGGGAATACATGTAAATCCATGGCTGATTCATGTCAATGTATGGCAAAAACCACTACAATATTGTAAAGTAATTAGCCTCCAACTAATAAAAATAAATGAAAAAAAATTAAAAAAATAAAAATAAAAAAAGTAAAAAAAATAATAAAATTAAAAAAGTAAAAAAAAAAAAGAAGGTGGACTTCATGTTTGTTTAGATAACCCATCATAAAATTCAGGAAAAATCTTCTGGGTCCCCACACCATCTTTCCTCCTGAAGTGAAAATAGTTTAGATAAGGCAGATTATCACTGTGGCTTCTAGAGATTTGATTTCTGCTGTTACTGAATTTGGAAGAAGAGAAAAATGTGCTGTTCTCCAAGTGACTCATTTATGGGCTTCCACACTGGGATGATTCTGTAAGTCCTTGAATCATGAACTTGAACTGTTATACCCTAATTAATAAGGGTCAGTTTTTTTTTAAATGGAACAAATGTAATAGCTTGTGAAGATTATGATCTATTCAAGTCATTCTTTAATTTTTCCTGATCTGTTGGCATATTTGGCTTGGGTTTTTTGTTTTTTTTTTTTTTTCTTTTCTTTTTTGTTTCAGGCACAAAGAATTGTTATTGCCCCTTACAAAGACAATACTTTCCTCCTAAGTTCTTTGAGCTTCGGTTTTCGTGTTGATTCCCTTAAAGGTAAGTCTTCTCCTGGGCAGCAGCCTGTGGTTTCTCCTTAGCCCACTTCTCTTCTATCAAGAATAAGGAGAAGGCGTTTTCAGAAGTTTGTTGTTGTTGTTCGGTTGCTAAGTTGTATTTGACTCTTTGTGACCCCATGAACTGCAGCACCCCAGACTTCCCTGTCCTTCCCCATCTCCCAGAGTTTGCTCAAACTCATGTTTATTGAGTTGGTGATGCCATCCAGCCATCTCATCCTCTGTCATCCCCTTTTCTTGCCCAGCATCAGCGTCTTTTCCAGTGAATCGGCTCTTCCCATCAGGTGGCCAAAGTATTGGAGCTTCAGCTTCAGCATCAGTCCTCTGAAGGGAAGAAAGGCAGAGAGCTGGGAGGTTTCTTTTCTCTTCCTTCTTTCTGATAGAGGTGATTCCTTCCCCACACTCCTCCGTGACTAAGGGGAAGCTAGTGGTAATAGTCATAGCTGCTGTTACTTGTGTACTTTCTATGTTTCAGATACTCTATTAAGCCCTTCACCTAATTTATATTATATAATCTATGTGACTGTGCTAGGAGGGAGGTAATTTTATTACCCTGATTTTACAGATGAAGAAACTAAGACTCAGCCAGATAAATAATTTACCAAAGGTACACGGCTAGTGTATACTCAAGGCAAGACTCACCAGGTCTGATTCTCCACAAAGCCCACTTTATGAAGGGCTGTTAAATATTAGTAGGCATTAGTAAGTGAGAGTCTTAAACCAGGCTCCTCGGCTCCAGTCCTTTCCCCTACCTACTGACTTCTCTCCAGGCTCCCGTGCTTCCTTTTCCCTTTCTGATTTATACGTACAACATGCTCTTTGGGTTCTGCTCCTGCTTGTGTTTTGGGAATGGAAAACTTCCAAAATTTATAATGCATACAAAGTTGGCAAAGGAAGCTTACAGCGATTAAAAGACACACATATACAAAGTTGTAAAAACAAGGGAATCAGGAAATTTAGAACAGAATTTGGCCAAGTGAGGGGTGAAAAGAAAAGGATGCAGAAACAGGAAAGGGGAGTTTTGATTTTCTCATCTGATGGCTTCAGTTCTGAAATAATAGCTTTCATTTGTGTGCATGTGTGTGTGTGTGTGTGTGTGTGTGTGTGTGTGTACAAGCATGCAGATCTGTGTTTTAAAGAAGAAATCACTTATATGAGGCTTCTCTGGTGGCTCAGTGGTAAAGAACCCACCTGCCAGTACGGGAGATGTGGGTTCAATCCCTGAGTGGGGAAGATCCCCTGGAGAAGGACATGGCAACCCACTTCAGTATCCTTGCCTGGAAAATCCCATGGACAGAGAAGCTTGGCAGGCTACAGTCCAGAGGGTTGCAAACAGACACAAGCGAAGCAACTGAGCATGCCCACATGTATTTCTGGCTCCAGAAATGATACTTTTCATCGCCTCTGCTATGTTAAAGAATTGTAGGGCTTCCAAAGCATCTGAACAGTAATTGAGGTTCACAGAGCCGGATGCTGCAAGGCTGCGATTCTTTCCCAGGTCTTGTCCATGTTGAGGTCTCTGTATACCTTATGTCACACTGGGTAGTTTTCACAATAATATATGCTGAATAAATGAACACTCTAGAAAAGAGACAGGGAAAAAAGTTTTTTGAACATCATGATATTGGGAATAGATACTGGTATATGGTGATGCTGGGGATGTAGTCTTAATTCTCAGCTGTAGGCAGGGTCCTCACTCCCTTAACTACACTCACATACAGACAGTACACGATTTCATTTCCAACTGCAATACTATTCAAAACCAACTGATAGGTGTCAAGTTCTTGCACAAATGCATCCCTTGAGAGTTTCTTGCTGAGAAAGATTAAGTGTAATTTTCATGGATTGGTGAGAAGTATTTCTTATTCTATACGCCTTTAAGGGGTCATTTGCCCGGATCCCAGCACAGACTGCAAACTGGACAGAGGACGATGGTCCAAGTGCGTCCCTCATACTCCAGTTGAGGGGGGCCTGTCCCGGTGACCGAGGACACAACGTGTGAGCCAAAACACACGAACGCTTGAAGGCAGCCTGTTTCTTTCCTCGCAGCTCTGTAAAATCAAAGTTTGAAGCACCACAGGAGCTCTTTTAAAACGTCCTGGCTGAGCGTGCTGCAGCCCAGATGTTGTTCCAGCCTCGCCCTGAGCTCCAATCAGCGTTGAACTCACGCCCCCAGGCTGCAGCCCGGCTCGCCTCCGCTGGCGCTGTGCCCTAGATGTTACAGATGCCACAACTCATTTCTTTGAAGTCAGTGTGTTTTTTAAAAAAACACCCCTTTCGACAGATTTGGCCCAACTTCTCATTATATAAGCTGATATGTTGGAACATCTGTCACCATGGCCGATTCGGCCCCCATCCTCCACTGAAGTATCAGAGCTTGACATTAATAAATAATGAGGCAGTGCTGGGTTGGATGCCCAGATTAGGACGCATGGAGGCTAAAATGGCACCCTTTCATCTTTCAGGAAGAGGAAAGCCTAGATTAAGCAAACAAGGGAAACGCAGCTAGGGCCCGGATGAAAACTTTCAACTATTGCTCGCTTAAAACAAATGTTAATGTACCTCATGTGATTGTCTATCTCTTGCTAGTACAGATTGACACAAGGTTGATGGGAAGGACTAGGGCTTACCAGGTGGAGACATATGAACACAAGGACATTCATTCTACACCTTCTTGTTTACCACATCTCTGAATGCCTTCTTCTGCCCAGAGTGTTATGCCCGATGTCCGAATCCCCGAGCGGGAAGAGAGAAGGCCTCCAAGACAATGCAACTCGCAGGAAGGGAAGTTTATTACTGACTCGAGCCAGGACTCTCCGCCCGCAACCAATGCAGTGGTGTGAGTCAGAGAGCCCCGAGCCCAAGCTGTTACACAAATTTATAGGGTGAGAAGCGGATTGGTTACACGTTTGCAAAGCAATTTCATTGGTCAATACTTTCACGCGCGAGGGACTTTCCTGGGGGTTTCCGCCCAGTTCCTAATTTCGTAATTGGCAAACATCAGTGAAAGCTAATTGGTCCTAATTGGCAAACAGTGGTCATTGTTAAGCGAAAGCTACCTGAAAGTAGGAAGGCCTACTCCTAATCTAAGTTGCGTTACTTCTGCTCACCTCACACAGAGAAAGTATTTTCTTAGCAGAAATAGCTATTATAGTTTGGTCCCATATTGACATCTCCCATACAGAATAATGCCCTGGTGGTAATATATGCACTTAGGTGCCACCAGCACATGAGACATCTCGTTAGTGCTGCAAATGCCTGTCTTTATTCTTCTGTAGGGATCATCCTGTGTATTTGCTATGTGAGTACCTTCTGGGAACACGGTAGTGAATGCCCTTTGGGCAAATAGAAAAGGAGGTAGAATCTGGTTATGCTCTCATGTGAACTCCAATGCTTTGAAACTTTGAATGCATTTCCATATATTAATGGTCAAAGCCACCCTAAATCAAGGTGAACACGTGGCGTTAGGAAGACGGCCAGTGGGGTGTGTTTCCAGGTTTCTACTTCAGTGCAGGAGCACACACACACTCACACAAATCTGCACACTTTTGCACTGTACTTAAGTGCCCATATTCTGCCTGTGTTCTGCGTCATGAAACTACTTTAAAGCCAGGGATGGAGTCTGTCTGGTTTAGTCTATACAGCTCCAACTTTATGTCATGCATGTGGATGCTTAATAAATATTTAATGACAAAGGAAACAGCTCTACAAGTGAGGACGGCTGCTATTATTCCCACTGCAGAGATGAGTGAATGGAAGGAGAGAGATGAATTGCCTGAAGCCCACACGGTGAGTCAGTCACAAAGTACAGCTTAGAAGCTCAGTCCCTGGGCTGTGCCTGTGTTTGTTCAGATCTGGGTATGGAACATTTATCTTTGGGATTAGCTTCGAAGCTTGCTAAAATTAAAATTTTAAAAAAATACTGATTTCTGGGGGCTTATATTTTAAAGAGAAGATTGTGCAGAGGCCAAAATAAGAATACCAACAAGAAAGACCAGCCCAGCCCAAATTAGTAGATACTAGTGATGGAATGAAAGAAAGATGGGAAGGTTTCCTGCTGTTTCACATCCAGGAAAGACTTCTCTGGAGTTCCTTCAAGGAATGCTTACAAATTGTTCAAGGTGGTAAAAAAAAAAACAACTCCATTTATTTTTCCTCCAGGCCACATTTTAACATCACGTACTATGTAAGAATTGATGCTTTCATACTGTGGTGCTGGAGAAGACTCTTGAGAGTCTCTTGAGCTGCAAGGAGATCAAACCAGTCAATCCTAAAGGAAATAGTCCTGAATATTCATTAGAAGGACCTATACTGAAACTCAAGCTCCAGTACTTTGGCCACCTGATGCGAAGAACTGACTCATTGGAAAATACCCTGATGCTGGGAAAGATTGAAGGCAAGAGGAGAAGAGGACACTAGAGGATGAGATAGCTGGATGGCATCAGCGACTCAATGGACATGATTTTGAGCAAACTCCAGGAGATAGTGAATGACAGGGAAGGCTTTAAGCAAGAGTTGCAAGAGTACAGTGGAGTCTAGGGTCAGAGGTAGAGAGGGGAGATGCTACAGAATTCCAAGTCAGGGGCAGGAGCATCAAGAGGCTGGGCCTTAATTTAAAAAAAAACCTCTAAACTAGTACCTTGAACTGTATTATGGTGAACATCTAAATCACTAACTAAAACTGGGTTAGGGTGCACTTGATGTAAAATTGATTGTTAGTAGAATCTGAAATCTGATTTTTAGGTAAAGATGAACAGTTTAACTGAATAGTCAGTATATATAAGTCTTTTTTCCTTCCTGTCTTCTCCCTCTGTCCCTCACCTCTCTATTTATAGCTTTATTCCAACCCAGGAATGATTATCTTTGGGAGCCTAGAGGTTTCATTGTGTGTGTGTGTGTGTGTGTGTGTGTGTGTTCACACATGCACACATTTAGTCATTGAGCTAGGGTTAAAAAAAAAAAAATGGAGAGAGACTTCTCTGGCAATCCAGTGGTTAAGATTTTGCCTTCCAATGCAGTCAGTGTGGGTTCCATCCCTGGATGGGGAGCTAAGATCCCACATGCTTTGTGGCCAAAAAACCAAAACATAAGACAGAAACATATAACAGATTCAATAATGACTTTATTTATTTGCTTATTATAGTTTTTAATTTTGTTTTATTATTGTTTCATTTTGTCTTATTTCATTTATTCTTTAAAAAACTATTGTGAAAGTCATCAGGTAATGTTTTCCAAGCATCATAACAGACACCTGAGTTTCCCAGACCATTTTCTGAAGATTTTAGTTCAGTAGATTGGATCCAGGCCTGAGAACTTACATTTAGGCTTTTCACACAATTCTTAATATTAGCTAGCATTTGGAATCCATGTCATAGGCAAAAAACCAAAATGAAACAAACAAAAAATCTCCCATTGTTATGTGGTGGTTGTTTAAAAATTATTATTAAATACTTTTAAAATTACAGAATGATTTTGAAAATAGCACAAAGAACTCCCACTTGTCATTCACTGTATTTCTGTTTTAACATTTTGCTATGTTTGCTTTATCATTCTCTCTTCCTGTAGAAGGACATATTATTTTTTTCTGAACCATTTTAGCCAGTTGAAGATCTAATGGTCATTTAAAAATATTAACTTCAGTTCATCCCATATAAAATTTTCTTAAAGATTAGCTAAAAATGATTCATGTAAAAAAAAAATCTTTGTTAAAAAATCAATGAAGATGACACATGGAAGAGATACTATCCAAGGGCAATAGTGGCTTATGTTATGCTATGTTCATTAACTTCAATTTACAGTTCCCAAATCTTCCTTCTTTGACTCCATGATGTTAGGAATGTCACTGTTCTCTGGAATCATAACCTCATGACCGCATGGTGGAGAAAGCTTGGCAAGCTAACTGGTAGACCTCATGCTCTGTTTTCTAATGCAGCTCTTTGGTCTAGAGTGAGTTTTTGATGGGAAATAGTCTAGATGTGCATAAATTACATGGAACACTACTTCCTGCCCTCAGCCTTCCCCCTCTAGATTAAGGATAATCACTGTTTTCTGGATTTTTTTTTTTTTTTTTTTTTGGCCTGCAGGATATTTGGAAGGCATTCAGCCTGTTCATGGTGAGCATTCAGTTGATTGCTATGTGGGGGTGGGCTTGGAAAGTGAGAACATTGCTGTTGCCCTTTCTGTAGACAGTCAGAAACAAACAAACCAAGAAAATCTATAGGCTCCTAACAGATGGGTTTTAAAAAGTAGGTCATGTTTTGAGCCCACCAACTTTGATGACATCCCTGTAACAGAAACTGGATTCCTAAGTGTCAGGATAATACAAATGAGGTTCTAAAATGGTCTCTGGATCTGTTACAGCTTCCAAGTGCAGCTGGCAAAAAAGTTGTGGAGGAAAGTCTCTAAGGATTCAGGAAAATAAAAACCATGCTGAGAAGCCCTGAATCCACTGCTCTGTCTCCCCCTCCCCCCACAGAAGAGATTGGGATTGACTAGGTCCTGAAGAAATTAAGATGATATGGAGATTTAAGGGAAAAAATTGTATGTGTACGTGTGTGCACGGGGAGGGGTGAGGATCAATTTTCTTCTTTTCGGTGAGGAGCTTACTGAAACAAAGCATATGGAGGGTAAATAATTAGGCAAAGGGATTGTGGCTGCTTTGTTTTAAGATGGTTTGTTTCTGGCAACTGAAAAGCTAAAAAGATGAGGTGTGTGGCCTTTGAAGAGGGAGACATTCACTCTTCTTCCTGGCCTCTGATGTATGTACCAAGGATCCCTCTTGATAACAGAATTATATACAGATCAATAAACTTCAAGCTCAGAGGAAGAGGGTAATAGGTCTATGAGAACTCACAGGACTAAGATAGAGTGCCCTTGTGTATTTTCCACTCTACAGTCCTGGAGGGGAAATAAAATGCCTTCTTAGGTCCAAATATCTGTGGTTTCCCAGGCTTCATGCCTCATTGCTGAGTGAGAACAACAGTTGGAAACCAGAAGGCACATTTATACATCAACACGGTTTTGCCTCCAGTGGAATGAAGGACAAAGTGGCCTCCCCAGATTATGTCTTGTTATTTGCCTGCTGCCATCAAAGATAGTCCATCAGAAATCCATCTCCGAAGCTCAATTCCCTGAAAATATTAAGCTAGAAATATTTTTTCACTATTTTTTGTCTTGTCTAAAGAGTGTTTGCCCTTCCTCTTGTCCTCGTGACCCGTCTATGGCTGAGATCCGTAAACAGGTCTTCTCTGACAGTTTATCATCTTGAGGATACATGTTGACTGGTATAGAAATTCAGCGTCACAGACATTTAGTGGACATTGTCACATCTGATGCCTCTGTGTTGACTTTGTACTATTATTTTCTAACATTGACTCTTCAATAGAAAAGGGCCACATTTAAGAAGATGAACAGTTTTGTGTCCTCAATCTAGCCTTTCCTTTCCAGTCAATCTGATGGGCATCAAGCATTTCATGTTCACACTGGGTGAGGAAAGAAGGGGGTAAGACAATACAATATTGGCAATAACAATATTTGGTAAAAAGCCTCTTTCCTCTTATATAAAACTATTGTGTGACAGGTCTTTACCTGGTGTGTGGAAGCTATTGTTCAATTGGATGGATATATATTGATTCACCTCTGAAAATCCTAAAATATACCTACAATTAGGTTAATGTCTATACTTAAATTGTGGACTATAAAGCTATTATTTATGTAAAAAATACTAGCAAGAGGAGGTTAGCAAGAAAATCACACACCGAGCATATAGATAGCTTTCAGGAAAACCCAAACTGTACATCCGTCACATGTCTTGTGACTTTTTAAGAAAGTAAAGAACTGAGACTGAAGGTGTGAGGATTGGATGGCCAGTTCTTTTTGCGTTGTGGGAAACTGTATGTTGTTCACATGCAGTTATTCAGGACCCACTCTGAAACAGCTCTGTGAGAGGAGCAACAATGGTATAAGGCATTTGATTTCATCCCAGCTTTCAACAGGGGACGCATATTTTGCTTTTAATTTTGTATGAATACCTTCAGCTTTCCTATTCTTATAAATAGAGAATAGAAGACTCTGTGAGAGAGAAATTCAAGGAAAGTTGATAGTCCACATAACTTAAATTCTCCTGAGATTTGACTTCTTTACCTGTCTTTAAAATGAACTCAGTTATCATGTTTTTCATCTGACATTCTTGGATTGTTCTTTGGGCTCTGTGGGTACAAAAAACATCACTTAGTTTCTGTATCACATTCTTGTGAAAGGGACCTGGACACATGTATATCCCGGTCTTTACACTGCTAGCTTTAAGAACGTGCACAGGTTTCAGAATTCCTCTGAGTTTCTTTACCTGTAAAAAGAGGATAATAATAGTGTCTATTTCACAGAGATTTTGTAGAGTTAAGTCATCTCATATATGTAAAGCAGTTAGAACAGTGCCTGGAAAAAATCAACATTATGTAAACACAGCATCCCTAACTTAACTATTAACATATATTCTGACCAACAGAATTTCTATAATGGAGAAATTTGGATGTCATTAGACATGAAACATGACTATCAAGTTTTCTAGGCTATTTTTGATTAATTAGAGTTGGTCAGGGGGAAAAGTTGACTTTAAACCAACTATACAGTATACAGTATGGAAATTATTATGTCTGAGACTATTTTATCTTCTTTATAAAGGGGTATCATTTGCATATCAGTTTTCATCTGGGTCTTTAAAATAAAGAGAGTGCTTAAATATCACCTAGGGTAGCTTAGATTTTCAACATAGGCAGCTCTCAAACACAGGAGGTGGAGATACGCACTCGGGTAGCCATCTCTCTTACATATCCCATAGCAGATTTTCTTGGAGTCCAACAGGCATATTGTGAAAAAAACCTCCACAGATGAATCTGATAGGTCCTTTTCTCATCATCTCTTGCCCCTTCCCCCCAACTTTAGTTGAAAATCCCCAGAAAAGTGATATACCTATTAGATCTCACCAATCTGTCACCATTCAACACTCTACTCCACACTATATAACTTCAAAATGAAACCTGTGTTTCCAAATAGAAAATCAATGAATCAAAAAATGTTTGGCCTGCTTCCCAAATGGGTTTGTATTTAAACGTTCTGTCATGGTTGCTAACATTAGTATACAAGCTGAGATAGCTTCAGTTTTTACTTCAAAATTTATTTGACCATCTTACTTATTTTTAAAAATGGTGATTAATAATAATGCTCAATGAGTTGGACATTTTGGAGTGGAAAGGATTACACATCTTTTAAGAAATACACTCAGACATGACCACGAACCATACTTATCAAGATGTTGAAATCAAATAGAGAATCTTTATAGCATCAGAAACACGAATCTGTCACTACAGGATGTAATAGACAATACTTGGAGAGTTCTATTTATTAGGTTCAGCTTTTAATTACTTTCAATAGAAATCAGAGGTTAAATGGATCCATTCAGTAGCTCAACAAATCTATATGAATGAAGATTGACATTTAACTCAGTAAACATTTGTTAAGGTACATTCTTAGAAAAAAATGACAGGCTACCCTATTTCCTCCATTCAAAAAAAAAATTCAGTTAAGAAAACTGGCAACAAATAAAGGAAGATTTGACAAAGCAGGCAAAATACAGTAAATTCTGAACTTTAGATTTCATTTTGATCTTTTGGGAATTAGACCAGTCACTGTTTGGTTCATCTCACCAAGTTCCAATAGTTGCAAGCGTGTAGGTACTTTTATAATAAATAATTAGGTGAATTGTGAACCCTGGGAGGGCAAATCTGGATGAAGTGGGAATCAACTTTCTCTCACTTGGATGCTCTCTTTTGTAAGATCTATGAACATTACAGATGATCACAATTCTAAATTTCATGATCATCATTTTCACAATAGACCAAAGACCTTTTGGTGATATAAAGTATATTAGCAAAATTGAGGAGTGCAGAAGATGGAAATAGAAGTTCTTACACATGCTCAATAGGAGTTTAAAATAATAGACTAGAGAAAATGGAGGAAAGGAAGTATATAACAAGTAGTAGTTGCAGATTTTCCAAAAGTAGTAAAAATTATGACTACACATTTCTAAAGAGCACAACATAGCTCAAAGAGGATAAAAGGAAAGAAACCCATCCCAAACACAACACAGTAAAACTTCAGAACACCAAGACAAGAAGATACTTAAAGAAATCTGAGAAAACATTCAGATCACCTATTCAGGAATAACAATTAGAAAGATGACAGTCTTCTCAACAGTAATTATGGAAGCCGGAAGACTGTGGAATGCTTTTACAATGCTGACAGAAAGCAACTACCAAATCAATCTATAATTTTTATCCCCCACCCCCCCAAAAAAATTATCCTCATAAATGCAAAAAGAAGTCTTTTACAGATAAAAGTGCAAAAGAGTTACTACCAAGGATCCTACTCGAAAAGAAATCATAGAGGATATACTCTAAGAAAAGATAGTGATCTCAGAAGGATAGGCTGAGATTTAAGAAGGAATGGTGAGAATAAAAAATGATAAACAGGTAAATGTAAACATGTATAAAATAAACTAACTGTGATTTATGGTGCTGCAAGAAAGATAAGGGGCTTCCCCAGTGGCTCAGTGGTACAGAATCCACCTGCAATTCAGAAGCCACAGGAGCCACAGTTTCAATCCCTGGGTTGGAAGATCCCCTGGAGACATGATAATCCACTCCAGTATTTTTGCTTGGAGAATCACATGGACAAAGCATGGCAGACTACAGTCCATAGCTTCCCAGAGTTGGACAAAACCGAAGTGACTTACACACACAAACACAAAAAAGATAAGACAAATACTGGACCACAATAGTTCATAAGTTCAGTGGGGGAAGATTAGTTGTTCTAAAATTTTGTGTTACTCAGAAGGAATTCAAGATATTTAATTTTAGATTTTGTTAAAAATCTAAAAAAAATACTAAAGTTTTTTTTATCATAACCACTAAAAGAAAGAAATAGTGGTGAACTGGTAAGTGTATAATAATTTTCTCTCTGAAAATAACATCCTGACTTGTGGCATTTGCCAGTTTCTGTGATGTAGATACTCCTGCCATGGCCAATTTCAAGCTGCCAGCATGACGTCATTGAACTGGGAGCTGGGCAGATGTGTATGCAGTTGACTCTCGTGAGCTGGTATGAGCCCATTCCAGCACATCAATGAACAGAATATATATTAATAAATCCCAAAGCATTAGAGAGAGAAAAGAACAATGTGGGGAAAAAACTTCAAACAGTCAAAAGAAGGAAAAAAAACCCAAAAATTGGGCAATTGAAACCAAAGTAAGATGATAGAAAGACATTCCAATTATCAATGATGACTATAAATGTAAATGGGCTGAAGAATTGAGCTACACGCTATCTATAAAAGATACACCCAGAGCAGAAAAAAAAATCAGAAAGAATACCTAGAAAGACAGCCTAGTGAATGGGATAAAAGCAAAACCAAGAGAGTGTTGTGTCCTGGAAGCCAATTTAATAAAGCATTTTAAATTCCACATATGATATTTCTCTTTGTCTAGCTTATTTAACTTAGTTCATAATCTCTAGATCCATCCATGCTGCTGAAAATGACAGTATTTAATTCTTTTTTTGTGGCTGAGTAAGAAAAAAAACTTACGTTTATCTAAGGGGAAAGGCAAGTGCTTAATCCCAAATTAGGATCTTGGGGTTAACATATCCATACTACTACATATAAAATAGATAACCAACAAGGACCTGCTATATAGCACAGGGAACTATACTCAATATTTTGTAATAACCTATAGGGGAAAAAATCTGAAAGAAAATATACAAGTGTGTATAACTGAATCACTTCCCTATACACCTGTCACAGACACAACATTGTATATCAAGTATACTTCAATTAAAAACTTAAAAATAAAGTGTTCTAAGAAGAAGTGATCATGTTACCAGAGGCCAATATCAGTCATAAAAAATCCATGTTTATTTCAAGCCTATCTATGTTAGGTTGATACAACATAGCTGGGCCAAGTTGCTGATATAGAAGATCCCCGCAGGCTAGCAAAGTCACGCTGAATACTAGTAAGTACCTGCTGGGTGTCTGCTCTGTCCCGGGCACAGTGCACAAATATAAAGAAAGAAGTGTTGAATAAATGAGGCACATTTAACGCTTTTGTAGGCTTATGCTCTTGCTTCAGATGTGTTTAAGGCATAAGACTTAACTATGAACACCTCCGTCCTCGTTGTGGTGGTGTGTTTCCCAAGAAGTATTCCCGGTGATTATCAGTCTATAGCAGTTTGCGTGTGGCAACTCACTTTCTCCTGTGAATCAAGCAACACAGCCCCGCGACATCCAGAATGTTCCTCTGGAAACTGAAGCCCCCAGTGTTGAAGGCCGTTGGTCTGTGCTGTTTCGTTTTACTGTAGTCAGTTGCATTGCACTTCAGTGTTGGCTATGTGAACAGGTCCTGTAACAGGTGAGATCAAAACACAAATGCACATGCGTATCAGTACACAAGCACACACTTCAGTGTTGGCTATGTGAATAGGCCCTGTACCAGGCGAGATCAAAACACAAATGCACATGCGTATCAAAACACAAGCACACACTTCAGTGTTGGCTATGTGAACAGGTTCTGTACCATCTGAGATCAATACACAAGCACACACTTCAGTGTTGGCTATGTGAACAGGTTCTGTACCATCTGAGATCAATACACAAGCACACACTTCAGTGTTGGCTATGTGAACAGGCCCTGTACCGGGTGAGATCAATACACAAGCACACACTCCAGTGGTTTCAGTGCACATTCAAATAGGTTCATATAGAGGACTGAAATGTACTAAGGTCTGGATCAGCCCATAGTATAGGCTGATTAAAATGGTACCTGGATGTTTCACCTAATTCCAGAAAGCTAGAGTTAAAAAAAAACTTAAGAGATCAAACCCAGTGTTTATCAAGATTTTTAAAGAATGTAATATACCCAAAACTGGTGTTCTGTGACAACCTAGAGGGGTGTGGTGGGGAGAGAGTTGGGAGGAGGGTTCAGGAGGGATGGGACACATGTATACCTACGGATGATTTGTGTTGATGTATGGCGGAACCATCACAATATTGTGATTATCGTCTAATTAAAAAAAGAAAATGAAAAAAGAACGTAATACACAGTGACACACATACAACAAAATAACTAAAACAAAAGTCTAATGAGACAATATGTGGTACAGTGTATTTTTATCTTATTCTTTCCTATCCTATCTTTCTATATCTTTCTAAAAAAAATCGGCTGCTGCAATGCATTAAATTGATTTCATGTCCCACTAATGGCTACAACTCATAGTTTGAACTATTTTAGATCAACTGCTCTGTTTACTAGGAGATAACACTGATGCTCAGAGACACCAAAAGAGTTGTTCAAAGTCACAGTTATTCCAGAGCTGGGGCCAGAGCTCTCCTCTCCTGGTCCAGAGGGTTATGTTCACTTAGGACAATTTGTGCCTCACTTTGGATCCCTTGAAACAGGAATAAGTGTAAAGACATGTACACTTACCCCTCCGCTTTGTGTTCTCTCTTCTGCCTCCCCTGGAAAAGGTTATCAGAGAATGTTGGGTTTTTCCGATGAATGCAAGTAGTTCCTGGTTAGATTCCCCGCCCCAGGAATGCAGGGTCATGAAGACAAAGCTGCGTGTTCCTAAGCTAGACCGTTTGGTCTCAAGGCAAACCAAACTGTAGCACAGAATGTGAGGTGCGTTGGCCCTTGGCCTTCATTTATCTTCCTTTAATCAAACAGACGGAACATTTTCATTGGAAAGAATACGTTGTTATCCTTGGCTTTCTTGTGTCTCCGGCAGTATTTTTCTTAGGAATGTGTTAATAGCTGCAAAAATTTTAACACGTCTTCAAGTGCCGCTCATGTTAGGAGATTCTCCTCAGTTGTGGGAAAAGTGGTTGTCGGTTTGCCTGGTGTTTAAGCAAAATCAAAGTGTTTCTGACAGGTAGATTATGCTCTTACTTCAAATGCCCTGTCTTTACTGAATATGCGACTGGAAGCCTCAGAGGAGAGACATTTTTCTTGCCAACTCTGATTCCTTCAGTCCTCATTCCTCCTCAGGCAGCCAGGTCCAAAAATTGGTTAACTCCAGGGCCAGTGGAAGAACAGATTTGGGGGTTTCCGATTTCAAGACTGTATTTTGTTTGGCCCTTTTGTGAAGAGCAACTTTGCTGGGCTGATCAAACTCCTTTACTTTTAAATTTTGTTTGAAACAACAAGAACATTTAAGTAACAAGTAGGAAGTATATTATGTAGAAGGCAATTCTAGAGGAAGTTGAGAACCAAATGTACAAAAATCCCTAAAAAGTCCTATTGAAGTTTTCACTGTTTCTTCAAAATATATTTATTTGGTAGAATCGAAAGTTAAGGTGAGTGAATCCTGGGTTCATTCAAGGTTACAAATTCCTGTGTATTCCATTGAAAGAAGGATCTTCCTCTGTGGACATAACACAAAACAACTGGTCTTCTGTGCCCATACACTGCTTCCCTACTCATATTGCCTCAGCTATGAATGCTTTAGGGTAGATGCATAAATGCTTCCAAATGGATTTTTTACATTTTTCTGTGGGTCAGCTAGACAGCTTTTCTCATTTGGATAGCTTAACTAGTCTCAGCTCAACTCACTGCTGCCTCTGAAGTCAGCCGCTAGGTCCAGGAGAGTCACCTGCATTTATATGACGCTTGGCTATTTGTTGGTTGAGGTAACAGTGCTGATTGGATCATGTTTTCTTCATGATCCATCAGGCTAGCTTAGGCTGCTTCTTATGGGTTCTAAGAGCAAGCGTGCAGGCATGATCAGTCATGGCTGACCCTTTGCAACACCATGGACTACAGTCCGCCAGGCTCCTCTGTCCATGGAATTTCCCAGACAAGAATACTTGAGTGGGTTACCATGCTCTCCTCCAGGGGATCTTCCTAACCCAGGGATTCAACCCACATCTCCTGCATCCCCTGCATTGCAGGCAGGTTCTTTACCTTTGAACCACCAGCAAAACCCTCTAAGAGCAAGAAGAAGAGGCACACTGCTTTCTGGAGCGCTTTCCAAGGCCCCATTTGTATCCCAATTGCTATTATATTTAGACTCTCAACAATAACAGACTAACACAATGAAATGAATAGGTCACAGGGCAGTGGTCTGAACGCGGGTGTCACAGAAGCAAATCCTAGGCAGTCAATGTTAGTGCTTCATCGTTCTTTCACATGTGAGCTCCTTCTTTGCTTTTGTCCAAACTGGTATTCTCTTTATTGTCCATAGTCTTAAGCTCTTCTTCCTTTTCTTTATCCCTGCCACTCATTTCCTCTTTAACTTCATTACATTCTACTTCCTCTCTCTTGATTTTCCTTCTTCTTTCTCGTCCACCAGCTAAGACTCATCACTTTTACCCAGAACCTATTTCAGCTCCAAGGAGGTAGTTTACAGAGTTAAAGTGTTTGCTGAGCACTGAGGTAACTAAAAATGGGGTCCCTGGCCACTCACCACTCAAAAGCCATTAAAGAGGCTAGGTTGGTGAATGGGAAAGTTTATTTAATTTTGGGTGCCAGCAATAAGGTGGGGGAAGATGGCTGGGAGGGCAGACGCCTGTCCAAAGGCCTAATCCCTCCCACTGACAATCAGTGGGCTGGAGCTTTTTATAGGTGGAGGGAGGGGGCTACATGGAGAAACAGCAGTCAGCTCTGACAGTCATCTTCAAGCTGGTCACTGGTGGTCTGGCCAGTATCATCTTGATTAAGTACAGTTAATCTTCAGTTTCATAGTTGGTTTGTTTCCATTTCTTGAAGCCAGTTTTTGGAATTATGGCAGTTATGTTGGGGCTACAATCTGGTCATCATGTAGTTAATTTCTTCCACCTGGAAGGGTTTCAGTAGCTACAAAACAGTTCACAGAATATGGCTCAGAATGTTCTCTATAGCCCTTAAGAAGGAACTAAAGGTGCTAGAACTATGCTTAATGACTAAATGATTGTCGCTTAGTCTTGTTGGAGTGTTTTCTTTTGTTTCTGCATTTTGTCACTTTTTCGATGAATCTTACTCTTCGGCTCAAGTTTTTCCACAGACAAAAGGCAGGTGGAGGACATGGAGGGCAAGGACCAGAGGATCCTTCTCCATTTCACTGAGGTCCCTGGAGCATGTGTACATAGAGATTTGTCTCCTAAAGTGGGATCACTTTGCCCAGAGAGGAGAGCAATTCGGCAAAGCCATTCTTCTTAATGCCTTGGTGAGGGGAGTTTCTCTATGTTGTTCCCTATTCTGATACCAACACACTTTCCTAATAACATCCCTCCTCTATTCTCCTTCTATAAAGGTGGACAGGGAATAGGATGGAATGAATGAAATCCTTTCCTTGAGCAAACTGCTTCCACTGACTGAAGAGTTCAAGTTTTACATACCTTTTGGAAGTCAAGCAAATTATTACCTAGAAAATTTGCTTCAGAGGGCAGTCCTGAATGGAAGTGAGGACAGGCTTCATAAGCTCAGCAAGAATAAAATTTAGCTATTGTGAACAGTGCTGCAGGGAACACTGTAGTACATGTGTCTTTTTCAATGACTGTTCCTTCAGGACATATGCTCATAGTGAGATTGCTGGGATTTGTGGTAGTTTTGTTCCTAGTTTTTAAAGGAATCTCCATACTGTTCTCCACAGTGGTTGTACCAGTCTTAATGAGGTGGATGAACCTAGAGCCTAGTATGCAGAGTGAGGTAAGTCAGAAAGAGAAAGACAAATATTGTGTATTAATGCCTATATATGGAATCTAGAAGGATAGTACCAAGGATCCTACATGCAGGGCAGCAAAGGAGACTCAGATATAAACAGACTTTTGGACACAGTGGGAGAAGGAGAGGGTGGGATGATTTGAGTGAACAACATTCGAACTTGTACATTATCATATGTGAAATAGATAGCAAGTGGGAGTATGATGCATGATGCAGGGAACCCAAAATTGGTGCTCTGTGACAACCTGGGGGATTGGATGGCAGGGAGGTCCAGGAGGAAGGGGTAAGATATATGCCTATGGAGAATTCATGGTGATGTGTGGAAGAGACCGTCACAATATTATAATTATCCTCCAATTACAATATATTTAAAAAGAATAAAATTTAGACTTGTGGCCACTAGGCAGTAAGCTCTTTGAGCTTAATTTTCTTCTTCCTTGTATCCCCAAAACTGATGAAGTGATTAGTACCTGGTAAATTAATGTTTGAAGGAAAAATGAAAACCTCTGAATGAATTGATATAGATAATGGGTGGGTTTGTCTGGAGCTGTTCAAAGAGATGGCTTAGAAAGTGGATTTCTGGTGTGGTCATTTTACCATCTTAGTTAAGAGGCAGGTCACATTTAGACATGCACAGGGCCAGAAATGGGTCTAAAGACCAGAGTTTAAGACCAGAGTTGGGTCTAAAGAGAGAAAAACATCTCTGAATCAAATGTTTTCATCAAGTGTTTGTATGGGACTTACCTGGTGGACAAGTGGCTAAGAATCTGCCTGCCAGTGCAGGGGACATGGGTTCGATCCCTACTCCAGGAAGATTCCACATGCCACAGGGCAGCTTAGCCAGGGGGCTGCAACTACTGAACCTGCATGCTGCAACTACTGAAGCCAACATGCTCTGTAACAAGAGGAGCCACCAGAATGAGAAGCCTGCAGCCATAACTAGAGAGTAGCCCCTGCTCACCACAACTAGAGGAAGCCCACATACAGCAACATAGACCCCCCACAACCAAAAATAACAAAAATTAAAATAAAAAAGAGATGAGATGTATGGGTTCTTGGCTCATTCTGTATCCCTGAATGATACAGAAATAAACAAAAGAAAATGGGTATTTTTAAAAGCCTTTCATGCATCTACTAGTTCCCTTGCAAACTGGCTCCAGAGCCTATTACAGCAAGTTCTGTGGCCTTGGGCAGGCTAGGAAATAGTTTTAATTTGCTCAGTGCCCTAAATTATAGACTATGTATTTGCAATTGTTTTGAACTAGTCAGCAAAGACATAGTTTTCAACAGGTTTTAAAGAGGCATTTCAGCTCACAGGTTAGAGTGCTTTAGATTATGTTGTTGCAAAACAGAGCAAATTTAAGTTATTTTCCCTTGAGGAGTGGGAAAATTGAGCAGTGTCCAATAAAAATGAAGAATAGTCATCCTGAATTAAATTGTTCATCGGGGCACACAATTGTTTTTCTTTTACTTTTTTTGCAACTATCCATTGCAACAGGTACTCAAACAATCAGGGTTGGACAAGTGATCTTTGTGAGATGTATTCTGGGCTGAGTGTGTCTCACAGGAACTGGAATCCTGTTGTAAGACACATGGTTTTAATTAAAATGCTGATAGATATGCAACCAGAGTAAAGACTCATTAGATTGTAGCACTTTAAATTCAATAACTGAGTGCTATATGCTGGTACATCACAGTTGTATTTAACCCTTTTCTAACCATTATATGATGTGCTTTTAAACTCTTAAAAACTCTGTGGCCACTGACATCCATCATTATGTTCTAATATCTCACATTTCTTAGTATGTAAGCATTTGTTGAACGTGGGAATGAACATCCTGGTTTATTTAGGTACTCGAGAGGTTTGTGCTGCTGAAAACTATTCCTGCAATTCCAGGCATTTCCACCAGGTGGACAAAGGAGGAACTGCAGCTTTGGCAACTAAGAAGGGAAATAACATAAAAATATGAGCCCTGTTATTTTTTAGAAAAATTACACTACTTGTTTCTGTGTTCTAGCAAGTTAAATATGTTGCTAAGAGGTTAAATAAACACTAAGGAGGTGTATAATAAGATTTTTTTTAAACACAGCATGTATGCCTACATAAATATAGTATGTATGCAAAATTCTTACTCAATTTGAACAATAACCATGAACTTTTTTCTAGTTTCCTCCTTTTATTCTAAATAATATTCTAAACTTTTAAAACACTGTTAAAATTGATAGCCTTCGTTTGTTAAGCCTGGGAACTATGTCTTCTAAATATATTTTAAGGAGGAAAAAAAATCTCTGCATAAACATGATAGTTTCCATATATGAGTCCCAAAGGAATTTAATTTAAGAATATTAGTAGAACTTCTAGAATTATCTATTTCATGTTTGGTTGTAGATTATCCAAATTAGATTTGGATAGATTGAATGACGTTGTTTTACTTCCCAGGTTGTTTCAGAAGCCTTTAGCTCATAAATTTGATTTCCTAGGTGGTTCAGTGGTAAAGAATCTGCCTGTCAATTCAGGAGATGCAGAATTCAAGGGTTTGATCCCTGGGTCAGGAAGATCCCTTGGAGGAGAAAATGGCAACCCACTCCAGTATTCTTGCCTGGGAAATCCCATGGACAGAGGAGCCCAGCAGGCTACAGTCCACGGGGCCACAAAGAGTTGGACATGACAAAGCATGAGCATGAGGTCATAATACTATTCTCCACTGTGATACGTCAATAAAAAAAGCTCTTCCAGTGGATCCCAGGTTTGAGTAAGTCATGGTATCTCTCAGCCTTAATTTTTAAATTTTTTTGTTTAAAAATATAAGTGCCCACAATGTTTCAGGTAGAAGAGTAGGTTCTGGGATGCTATAAAGAACAATATTGCATAGAAACCTGGAATTTAGGTCCAAGAGTCAAGGTAAATTGGAAGTGGTCAAACAGGAGATGGACTAAAATGGACTGGAATGGGCAGATTTAATTCAGATGACCGTTATAGCTATGACTGTGGGCAAGAATCCCTTAGAAGAAATGGAGTAGCCATCATAGTCAACAAAAGAGTCCAAATATAGTACTTGGGTGCAATCTCAAAAATGACAGAGTGATCTCTGTTCGTTTCCAAGGCAAACCATTCAATATCACAGTAATCCAACTCCATACCCCAACAACTAATGCCAAAGAAGCTGAAGTTGTATGGTTCCATGATGACCTACAAGACCTTCTAAACTAACTCTAAAAAAAAAAAAAAGATGTCCTTTTTATCATAGGAAACTGGAATGCAAAAGTAGGAAGTCAAGAGATGTCTGGAGTAACAGGCAAGATTGGCCTTGGAGTATGGAATGAAGCAGGGCAAAGGCTAACAGAGTTTTGTCAAGAGAATGCACTGGTCATAGCAAACACCCTCTTCCAACAACACAAGAGACGACTCTACACATGGACATCGCCAGATGGTCAATACTGAAATCAGATTGATTATATTCTCTGCAGCCAAAGATGGAGAAGCTCTATACAGTCAGCAAAAACAAGACTGGGAGCTGACTGTGGCTCAGATTATGAACTCCTTATTGCCAAATTCAGACTTAAATTGAAGAAAGTAGGGAAAACCACTAGACCATTCAGGTATGACCTAAATCAAATCCCTTACAATTATACAGTGGAAGTGAGAAACAGATTCAAGGGATTAGATCTGATAGAGTGCCTAAAGAACCATGGACGGAGGTTCGTGACACTGTACAGGAGGCAGGGATCAAGACCCTCCCCAAGGAAAATAAATGAAAAAAAGCAAAATGGTTGTCTGAGGAGGTGTTATGAATAGCTGAGAAAAGAAGAGAAGCCAAAGGCAAAGGAGAAAAGGGAGGATATACCCATCTGAACGCAGAGTTCCAAAGAATAGCAAGCAGTGATAAGAAAGCCTTCCTCAGTGATCAATGCAAAGAAATAGAGGAAAACAATAGAATGGGAAAGACAAGAAATCTCTTCAAGAAAATCAGAGGGAATATTTCATTTAGAGATGGGCACAATAAAGGCCAGAAGTGGTATGTATCTAGCAGAAGCAGAAGATATTAAGAAGAGGTAGCAAGAATACCCATAACTATATGAAAAGGATCTTCATGACCCAGATAACCACGATGGTGCGATCATTCAACTAGAGTCAGACATCTTGGAGTCTGAAGTCAAGTGGACCTTAGGAAGCATCACTCCGAACAAAGCTAGTGGAGGTGATGGAATTCCAGCTGAGCTATTTCAAATCCTAAAAGATGATGCTGTGAAAGTGCTGAACTCAATATGCCAGCAAATTTGGAAAAATGCAGCAGTAGCCACAGGCCTGGAAAAGTTCAGTTTTCATTCCAATCCCAAAGAAAGGCAATGCCAAAGAATGTTCAAACTATTGCCCAATTGCACTCATCTCACATGCTAGCAAAGTAATACTCAAATTCTCCAAGCCAGGCTTCAACAATATGTGAACCAAGGACTTCCAGACATTCAAGTTGGATTTAGAAAAGGCAAAGGAACCAGAGATCAAATTGCCAACATCTGTTGGATCATGGAAAAAGCAAGAGAATTCCAGAAAAACATCTACTTCTGCTTTATGGACTATGCCAAAGCCTTTGACTGTGTGGATCACAACAAACTGTGGAAAAATTTTCAACAGATGGGAATACCAGACCGCCTTACCTGCCTCCAGAGAAATCTGTATGCAGATTAAGAAGCAGGAGTTAGAACTATACATGGAACAATGGACTGGTTCCCAACTGGGAAAGGAATATGTCAAGGCTGTACATTGTCACCCTGTTTATTTAACTTAAATGCAGAGTACATCATGCAAAATGCTGGGCTGGATGAAGCACAAGCTGGAACCAAGATTGCCAGGAGAAATATCAATAACCTCAGATATGCAGATGACAGACCACCATTATGGCAGAAAGCGAAGAGGAACTGAAGAACCTCTTGACAGAAGTGTAAGAGGAGAGTGAAAAAGTTGGGTTGAAACTCAACATTCAAGAAACTAAGATCATGGCATCTGGTCCCATCACTTCATGGCAAATAGATGGGGAAACAATGGAAACAGTGACAGACTTTATTTTCTTGGGCTCCAAAATCACTGCAGATAGTGACTGCAGCCATGAAATTAAAAAACGCTTGCCCCTTGGAAGAAAAGCTGTGACCAACCTAGAGAGCATATTAAAAAACAGAGACATTACTTTGCCAACAAAGGTCTGTCTAGTCAAAGCTATGGTTTTTCCAGTAGTCATGTATGGATGTGAGAGTTGGACCATAAAGAAATCTGAGTGCTGAAGAAGTGATGCTATTGAACTGTGGTGCTGGAGAAGACTCTTGAGAGTCCCTTGGACTGCAAGGAGATAACAGTCAATTCTAAAGGATCAGTCCTGAATATTCTTTGAAAGGACTAATGCTGAAACTGAAATTCCAATAGTGTGGCCACCTGATGCGAAGAAGTGACTCCTTAGAAAAGACCCTGATGCTGGGAAAGATTGAAGGCAGGAGGAGAAAGGGATGACAGAGGATGAGATGGTTGGAGGGCATCACTGACTCAATGGACATGAGTTTGAGCAAACTCCAGGAGTTAGTGATGGACAGGGAGGCCTGGCGTGCCACAGTCCATGGCGTCACAAAGAGTGGGACACGACTGAGCGACTGTACTGAACTGAGATTTCATACTAAGTTGCATGGTACTTTTAAGAATCCAGAGAGAGGGAAAAAGATGAAACAGTCAGCAAAAAGATGAAACAGCCTTATTTTAAAGATGAAACAGCCTTAGAGAAATGATGTGACCTACCTCAGGTCAGGTCATAAGCTCTACAGTTGAATTAAACTTTATATATTTTGTTAAATTGCTTTAAGTTTCTGAAAACTCCAGTGAATTACAAGTGTGTGTATTGTACATGTATTTTAAAGATGAAACTGAACTTGTGACAGATGATGTCATCTTCTCCAGGCCACATTGCTTGAAGTGGTACCATTGGGTTCAAGCCTAGGTGTTTCAACTCCTAGATTCATGCTTTTTCATTTTCTAAGCTTTGAAGACTCTTTAGTGCATTCTATTCATCTTTATTGGTTCATTAAAACATACATGCGTTCCATTCTTATTTATGTCCATGTAGTTTGTTGAGTTGACAGAGCAATCCTTCCAGATTCCATCTTCCAAAAATCAGGATGGATGCTGACTATGCTCATTGGGTCTTGAGTTTGCAGCCTGTCAAGTGGTTACAATAGTTCTGTCACACGAATCAGGTTCATGTAGTAAAAATCAATCACAGTTCTTCATGTTTCAAATGTTAAGAACATATTTAGAGCACCTGCTTTGTGTAGACCTCTGAGTTAAGCACTTTAAGAGGATGCAAAGTAAATAATAAGTCTGGGCCTTTGTTTCCAGTTGCACAGAGGCAGAGTCTACAGTCCATGGAGTCACAAAGAGCTGGACATGACTGAAGCGAAATAGGTTATGTGAAAGTATTATGCCAATATAATATAAGGAGCCTGAATGTACATGGATTTGGGTATTGTGGGCAGTCCTGGAGTAAATTCCAGTGGATACTAAGGGACTACTGTATTTGGAGAACATATCTTTGGATCAGATATTTTCTCAATGGAAAATGATATGAAAAGGTAACATGAATTTTAGGGCAGACAGACTTGGCTTCTGATCTTACTCAAGTGTATGATCTGAGTGTCCCAAGGCAAGTTGTTCAACCTCCAGTAATCCTGGGATGATAATACATACTGGCAAGGATATTGTTAGGTTAAGTGGAAAGAGTTTGATGAATAGCTGTTGTTAAAATGGAGGCAAACATCAAAGATATTGTGGGTTCAGTTCCAGAGTACCTCAATAAAGTGAATATTGCAATAAAGAGAGTCAAAGTTTTTTTTTTAAGTTTTCCATTACATATAAAAATCCTGTTTATAATATACTATATAGTCTTTCAGGTGTGCAATAGCATTATATCTTAAAAAATGTACATAGCTTAATTAAAAAACACTTGCTGCTAAAAAGTGCTAACCATCATTTCAGTCTTCATCGAGTCATAATCTTTGCAATATTAACATCAAAGATTACTGATCACAGATCACCATAATGAATATAATAATAACAGAAAAGTTTGAAATATTGTGAGAATTACCAACACATGACACAGAGACAAAAATCAAGTGCATACTGTCAGAAAAATAGCACCAAATAGACTTGCTCAACACAGAGTTGCTACAAATCTTTGATTTGCAAGAAGTGTAGTATCTGCAAAGCACAATAAAGTGAAGTGCAATAAATGAAGCATGTCTATATTATGCTGAATTAATCTAATTACTTTAAAATTATTCATGTTTATATATTTATTAAATCTTTAAAAATTACATTTTATTTCTTTTAAGATATATGGTCATTAAATCTAGATTGTAAACATATTTCCAAATAGTAGTTCTTGGGAAATTAGTAGCTGGAATCGCATATTGATTTCCTAGGAATTAATGGGTATCTCTAAAATAGTGAAACTCAATTTATTCTAAAAAAAACAGTTAGATATTTTAAAACTATTGCCTGTGCTGTTAGTTTGCTTAGCAAACCTTCTCCCCATATATTTGCAGTGATAATTCTCAGCCTTGTCTTTTCCAAATAATTGCTGATGGGGATGCAGTAAATCATTGAGCTTTTACTACTTTGCTGAATTGAACTGTCCACATGGGGCCAATTTTTTCACTTACTGTAGAAACTGATGGTTCTTCCTTGGCAAAGGAGTTATTAAAGATATATATGAGACCATTGTTGGAGCTCATTTCTACCCAATGCCAGAACTCTTGATTCGTTTTCCTCCATCTCAGTTTGCTTACTCCCCTCCCCTCAGGCTCCCTCTCCTGTCAATTGACTAAGTGCTTTGGGTAAATAAAATGATGGCACAGGTCTAGGGGACAAATATATGGATACAAAGAGGGGAGAGGGGAGTGGGAGGAATTGGGATATTGGGACTGACATATACACTATTGATACTACATATAGAATAGATGACTGATGAGAACGTACTGTATAGCTCAGACAACCCTATTTAACCCTATTTAATCGCTGTGGCGATTGACCTTAATCAGAAGAGATATCGTAAGGGCAGGGATGTATGTGTGTGTGCGGCTGATTCATTTTGCTGTGCAGCAGAGACTAATACAACATTGTAAAGCAACTGTACTCCAACAAAATTAATTTAAAAATTAAAATGAATGAACAAATAAAACAGTTATACTGATAATAACAGCATGCCCCTCCTATGAGCCAGAGCTTATATAAATAGAGTTTTACATACATCATTTCATTTAATTGCCAAAAAACTCTGTGCAGCAGATACTGCTGGTGTCCCCATCCTCCAGAAGAAATGAGTGAGGCATCAGAAGATGCAGTGATTTATCCGAGGCCAGATAATTTGTGTCATTGTCTAGGTTTATAACAGTGAAAGTGAAAGTGTTAGTCACCCAGTTATGTTTGACTCTTTGCGACCCCATGGACTATAGCCTGCCAGGCTCCTCTGTTCATGGAATTCTCCAGGCAAGAATATTGGAGTGTGTTGCCATTTCTTTCTCCAGGGGATTTTCCCGATCCAGGGATCTAACCCAGGTCTCCTGCGTTGCAGGCAGATTCTTTACCGTCTAAGCCAGCAGGGAAGCCCATAATAACAGTAACTAACATTTATTGGGGGTTTCCCAGGTGCCACTAGTGGTAAAAACCCTGCTGCCAATGCAGGAGATCCCAGAGACAAGGGTTCAATCCCTGGGTCAGGAAGATCCCTTGGAGGAGGAAATGGCAACATACATACTCCAGTATTCTTGCCTGGGAAATCCCATGGACAGAGGAGCCTGGCAGGTAACATTTATGTTGAGAGTTTACTACATGCCAGGTGTAGTTAGCATATGGAACCAAGTGTGTTCCATATGCTGACTTATTATCCCAATGGCAGTATGGCGAGTGATGAGATTGTAGCCAAGAGTTTTAACTTGCCCACATTTCAGGAGCTTGAGGCAGGATCCAAAACCAAAACTAAATCATCCATTAATCTTATCTCTCAACCAGACAAAGGACTGACCAAGCACTGGGAGATATACACAGAATTCTGGTCACCAGAGAAGAAACAGAGCTTTGCTTTCTTTATCTGATGAACTTATTAACTTATCAGAGAAGTAAAATGAAGACAAATGAATCCATGAGTGAAAAGGGAGAGGCTAAACTCTTAGCTACAGAAGCTAGAAGACAGGGTTTAGAGAAGGAAGGGGAATATGGACTATGTGATTCTGTGAGATCTCAATGAACCAGGTGTGGCTGGAGCTATACCTTTAAGTACTATGAATGATGAGGAGGAAGGAGGAGAGAGAATATTCTGGAATGTGGACTCACCTATGAACTCTCCATAAACAATCTGTTTCTAATTTCAGGGTTAAAACTCATTTATCTTGGCATGTTTCCTCATTAAGGAAAAAAAAAATCAGCCTTTCAATATATTGCTCTATAGTCTTTTCTAGTAAGATTAAATGAACTTTGTAAAGTTTTTAAAAAGTGTTCCAATTCTTTATTCCATCAGAGTAAAAAATGTTTCATGTCCTCTGACATTAACTAGAAGAGCTAATTTCCTTTGCCTTTAATTTTGGCAATATTTTCCTTTACATAAATAATGACAGGAAGGATAAAAATTCCTTGTGACACTTCAAATGTAAATTTGATTAAAATGACATCTCCTTATGCACACAGTACATTTATATGTTTGGATCAAAGGCTTTTTTTTTTGGCAGAATGAAAGAGAATTAGCAGGTTGGTTTAATGGAGAGTCATCTGTTTTTAAAAGCTTATAATAGAAGATGGTTTTTCCTTTAATAAAACTTCACTAGGAGATAGGGTAATTTAACAATATATTCACTCAACATGTCCAAAACTGAACAGATTATGCCTCAAACCTGCCCCCTCTCCTGCGCACCCTCCTGCCTCAGGTCATCGCATATTCAGTTGCCACCTCCTGAAGGTGACTCGGCCCCCGGGCTCACTCTCTCAGCCACCAACCACCAGGCCTGTTGATTTTCTTGGGTTATCTCAAATGGCTATAGGGGCCCAGTGGGTCAAACACAGCAAGCCTGAGGGGACTCAGTCCCATGGAGAGGGTACTCAGTTTAAGGAAGACAGCAAGTACTCTTTACTACTGAGCAGTGTTGTGGTAAGGATGTGGCTCAGTCCTGCAGATTTTGGATTTTTAAGGAGAAGTTGGAAATTTAGATTTTATGTGAAATCAGTCTCTGGATTTTAACATCTTGGCGATGAATTCAGGCAAAACAATGACAAGGTTGACTTTGCAAGCTGTGTGTGATGTTTTTTCTAACCTTATTTTTTTTATCTGTTTTAGTTTTTTTTTTTTTAATCAAAGTATAATGAACAATATTGTGTTAGTTTCAGGTGTATAGCATAGTGATTCAGTTGCACAAATGTGCACTTTTTCAGATTGTTTTCCATTAAAGGTTATTACAAGATACTAAGTACAGTTCCCTATGCTATACAGAGATAAGCTAGGAGCTGAGGACTAACAGATACACACCACTATATATAAACAGGTAAGCATCAGGGCCTGTTCCATAGCACAGGGGCCCCAACTCTGTTCTTGTTCTTCGTTCCCGCTGCTCCCGTTCCAGTTTAGGTCTACATCATCTTCTGTCTAAAATGTTACCTCAGAGTCCTCACTGTTCTTGTTCCCACTAATCATGCTTCATCCTGGCTCTTGAGTGAATATTTTAAAACACAGAGTTGATCATATTATTCCACTGTTAAAAAGACAAAACAGAACAAAGCATGTGTGACGACTGCCATTGCCCTCAGGCTAATTCTAGAATCTCTGGCTTGCCTTCCAGGCCCAATATAACGTGGACCCCTCCCAACCTTCTCAGGCTCTGTCCCTGTGGTTTCCCTAGCCATGGCTTTGGTTTCAGAACACTGAACCATTCATGAGTCTCAGAAGAACATGCATAGATGAGTTCCTTTTGTGCACTATACATGTTGGTCCTTCAGCAGAGAATATCCCTCTCAAATTCTGCTTATGCTGCTCAACTCAAATGTAATTTTCCCTGTGAAGCTCAGTGAAGGGTATAGTATGTGCTCAAAAAATTGTTGAATGAATGACTAGCCAATAATTTCTCCAAGCTTGTGCCATAGCAACCATTACCACTCTAGTCAAAATTAGCTTCTTCATGTGTGTTTTGCACCTGTCACTCATTATGGTCAGAGGTACAGTATGCCTGTATTTCCTGTATTAAATTGGACCTCCCTTTCTTCACATATTTTGGCACAGTGCTTGAAGTATGATAATCAACAAATAAATACCAGGAAGTTTAAAGATCTGGCTTACACTCTAAGAGTTCCTTTGGCCCATATGTGAAGGATTGACTATAAGGGGCAAGGGTGGAGACGGCAAGACTGGGTACAAAGATGTTGTGGTAAGAGACAGGAATAAGTTGGTAGCAATGAAAAGGTCAAGAAGTGATAAGAAATGTTAGAAGTAGATCTAACAGATTTGGTTGAGGAATTGGAGGTGAGATGTGAAAAGAAAAGGGTAATTAGGGATGACTCCTGGGATTTAGGTCTGAGCAACTAGATGGATAGCAGTGCCCCTTCTCAAGATGGAGACTTGGGAATGAATCAGGGGAGGAGGATGAGATTTGATAGTTCTGTTTGGTCCATGTTACATATGCAGTGAAAATTAGATAGCGAGAGTTGTCAAGTCATGGTTAGATATATAAACATGGAGTTTAAGAGATAGGTCAAGCTGAAAAACAAGACTTCAAAAGTCACCAGTTTAGAGATACTATTTTTTTCAGTTATATATATTATTTTCAGATCCTTTTCCATTATAAGTTATTATAAGATATTGATTATAGTTCCCTGTGAAGTAAAAGTGTTAGTCACTCAGTCGTGTCTGACTGTTTGTGACCCCATGGACTGTAGCCGACCAGGCTCCCCGTCCATGGAATTTTCAGGCAAGAACACTGGATTGGGTAGCCATTCCCTTCCCCAGTGGATCTTCCTTACCTAGAGATCCAACCCAGGTCTCCCGCATTGACAGGCAGATTCTTTACCACTGAGTCACCAGGGAAGTCCCTTGTGCTATACATCCTTGCTGTTTATCTATTTTATATATAGTAGTATGTATCTGTTAATCCAAGACTCCTAATTTATCTCTCTCCCCCTTTCCTCTTTGGTAACCATCCATTTGTTATGTCTGTGAGTCTGTTTCTGTTTTGTCAGTAAATTCATTTGTATTATTTTTTAGATTCTCTGTGTAAGTGATATCATACAATATTTGTCTTTATCTGACTTATTTCACTTAACATGATATTCTCTAGGTCCATTCATGTTCCTGAAAATGGCAATATTTCATCCTTTTTATGGCTGAGTAATATTCCATTATATATATAGACATAATATATGTACATATGTATTTATTATATATGTATCACATCAGGCTTCCCTGGTGGCTCAGCAGTAAAGAATCCACCTGCTATGCAGGAGACGTGGATTTGATCCCTGGGTCAGGAAGATGCCCTGGAGGAGGACATGGCAACCCACTTCAGTATTCTTGCCTGGAGAATCCTTTGGACAGGGGAGCCTGGCAGGCTATAGTCCATAGGGTCTCAAAGAGTTGGACACGACTGAAGTGACTGAGCATGCATATAAATATCTTCTTCATCCATCCCTCTGCTGATGAACACTTAGGTTCTTTCCACGTATGGCTTTGTAAATAGCTCATGCAATTAACATTGGGATGCATGTAGAGATATCACTGAAGGCATGGGTTAGGTGAGAACACCCTGGGAAAAAATTAGAGAGAAGAAGAAAAAGAGTAGATCCTGGGCATTCTCAGATTAAAGTTATAAGAAAGGAGGAAGATCCAGCAAAAAAAAAAAAAAGACCGAAAAGGAGGGCCATTGAGGTAGAAGGAAAAACCAGTAATTGCAGTGTTCCAGAAGAATATAGCACAAAATATTTCAAGAAGGATGGAGTGATGAACTACAGCCAATACTATCTAGAAGCTAAAGAAAGATAAGTGATGTTGACTTTGGCATGATGTCGTTTCTTTGTGACCTTGATCTATGTAGTTTCAGTGAAAAGTTAGGGAAAAAGCCCAAATAGAGTGGGTTAAGGAAAGGGCAGGAGATGAGTAAGCTGGGCTCTGCTGAGAAAAGAAAATTTGTTTTTTTGAAAAATAGTAAATATAAAACACTTTAATAAACTCTGTCCCACCTATTGTTAAAGCAGCTCTCTGTTTGCAGAAAGCGGTGTGAAAGTTTTTGTTATTGTTTATTTCAAACATGATTTACTCAATATTTTACCTCTACAAAACTTGGATGTTGGTAGATTCAGCCTTGTAAATTACAAATCTTATATAAGTTCCAAAAGAATTGACAACAAAAGCTTAAGACAAACATAATTTTGAAACATTCTTAATTATTCTTCTTAGAATAATACACGAGGAATTATTTTTACATAAACTTTAGAAAGACAGTTTTATTAAAAATGTCACATACTTAAGTGATAATCTTTTTGGTCATTCTGGTATTCTTTTCCAGTTTATCTTTATCCTGGTTTCTCTGCTCTTTTCTTGGAAACATTGTTTATATAATAAGATACAGACACAGTATGCTCTTTGGCCCTCCAACAAAATAGTTGCCATTTTGATCTGCCAGTCAAACTCAAGGGTCTGCCCTGAAAGTTGAGACAATTGATTACAGTTTGGACACTCAAGCAGTGTCAACTAATTTTAGTCTGCAAGGCTGGGATGTTGTGAGCAGTGACTGGTAAGGCACTGGTCAGAAGGACAGCAAGGGTTACGACTGTCCTTGTGGTAACAACTGCACAAATAGAAACAGGCTGAGTCTGTGAATGTCGTTTCAACAAATTATTTGAAGTATGAGACTACCTCCTATCTATATTTATTATTCCAGCTCTTGGCATAAAGTAGATGAAAAACTCTGTTTACTTTAAGCTTTTCCCTTAAAGGATCAGTGATGCTTAACTTCCCCACTCTGTGTACTTTGACTAGTCCAAGACATTAGCTAAACAAAACCCCAAACAACCCTCCACTCGCAACCCAACATAAGGTCTGTGTGAAGAGCTTTGCCTTCGTTAATTCTGGGGGGCATAGGGAAGAAATGAGTTAAACCCTACCTTGAAAATGGAATAAATACATTCAAAAACAAATACAGGAAGTGAAAGTTTTAGAGCCTTGGCAAGGCTTTAGGCTCCCCTGTGATGTGTTTCTTTTGTGAAGGAGCCCACCCAGGACTTCAAACAATACAGTGGGAGTGTTTGTCTAGGAATCCTTGCTAAAGGTTCTGAATGCAAATGAAAAAGCCTATTTGCTACCTTCTAGTTGCCTTACATATTGGACACTGATAGTAGAAGGTGACATACAAAGAGATCTATTCAAGCTTTATGGCCTTATTTTAGCTTGGCAGGCTCTCACCTGACTGCTATTGGCTTGGAAATTGGGACACTGACCTGTCAAGGTTTTATTGGATCATGAGAGAAAATGAAAGTGAAAGTGAAAGTTGCTCAGTCCTGTCTGACTGTTTGCTGCTCCATGGTCTATAGATAGGGTCCATGGAATTCTCCAGGCCAGAATACTGGAGTGGGTACCCTTTCCCTTCTCCAGGGGATCTTCCCAACCCAGGCATCAAACCCAAGTCTTCAGCATTGAGGGCGGATTCTTTAACAGCTGAGCCACAGGGAAACCCTTATTGGGCCATAGCTGCCAATACAACAGCCTCCCAGCTTTCCAGATTTTGTGCCCAGAGTCCCAGTAGTTTAACCACAACCCACAATTGTGAGAGTATCTAAGTGAGTGGTGTCTCTGATGACAGTGGTGTCCCTTAATCCGCGTGCGAGCGTGTTAAATCGCTTCAGTTGTGTCCAACTTTTTGTGACCCTTTGGACTACAGCCCGGGGAAGGAAATGGCAACCCACTCCAGTATTCTTGCCTGGAGAATCCCAGAGACAGAGGAGCCTGGTGAGCTGCCATCTATGGGGTCGCACAGAGTCGGACACGACTGATACGGATTAGCGGCGGCGGTGGGACTAGCCCACCGGGCTCCTCTGTCCGAGGGATTCTCCAGGCAAGAATACAGGAGTGGGTTGCCATTTCCTTCCTCCAGGGCTCTTCCCAACCCAGGGATCGAACCCAGCTCTCTTATATCTCCTGCCTTGGCAGGCAGATTCTTTACCATAGCACCACCTGGGAAGCCCATCCTTTAATCTAGTCTCAGCCAAAACTGACAGACTTTTATACATGACTGAAGCGATGTTTCTTTTATTAAAGGTATCAATGCTCAAGGTGCTGAAACACAAAACCTAAGAATTTTTGACCTTTAAAAGTTTAAAAAATTAATTGCTGGTGACAATTTAAATACATTTAAAATCTTTAATCTTTAATTATGAAATAACAAATATTCATTGCAAAATTTTAAAAACTATAGCAGCATATCAAATAAAAAATTCTTTTCTTCCCAGTCCTCTAATAGCACCTAAGTGTTGATCCGTGCAGAGATTGTATTCTATGTGTATAATCGTATACTTATTATTACATACATACACAAAAGCATATTCTGTCCTAAAAATTGTTATTTTTTCCTTAAATTTGTTATCGAAATTTCCCCATGACATACAAAGATTGCCAGAGATCGACAAAAGCCACTCTTCTAGTTTTTCAGTTACAATGCTATATAAACTTACAAATGAATATATATTGGAACATTCATTTATTCATTCACAAACATTTATTGTGTTCTTTCTATAGTCTAGGCAAAGATGAACCAGGTTAATTTTTCAGCTTGAGATTATCTATTCACTTTGTACTGTGAAAGATGAGAATTTGCCTCTCTTGTTACTCCCAACACACACCATAGACCCATACCACACACAGAGACTCACAGTTCTTCATGCATCTTGAAATAGTTATATAACTTTTGCTAAACAGTATGCGTGATTTTCATTATTATGATCATGTGACTCTGTTTAGGACTGAGCCGCATGGTATACTTCAGTGACCTCTAATTTCTCTCCCCAGTGTGTCTTTCTTTCTTTGTGCCCATGCCCATGGCATGTGAGTTCTTTAACGGGGTGTTGAACCTGCACCCCCTGCACTGGAAGCTCAGACTCAACCACTAGACCTCCAGGGAAGTCCTTTCCAGGGTCTCTGAGGAAAAGAGCCACAGTACCGTAAGAATAGTAACTCCAGAGCTAGGCTGCTGGGATCCACAACCCTTCTTGTCCATTTACTCACTGGGGAGACCATGGGCAAGAATTTCAACCTCTCTGTGCCTCAACTTCTTCTTGAGAGTGACTATTTGGCAGGAATTCTGTAAAGACTGAGTGAATTACTATACATAAAATGCTTAGAACATTGTCTGGCACATGCTGAGTATTAGGTAAGGGCTTGTTATTTTCAACATGACAGTCTCCCAAGAAAGGATATTAACTTTTTTTAACCTTCTGTCTTTATTCTATTCCTTCACTTGATTAATAAATAGTCTGCTTGTGGATAGGAACTAGGTTGAAAATCATTTTTCCCTTCAGAATTTGAAATCATTTCTTTATTGCCTTCCCATGGAGGGAGTCTCTCTTTTTATGAATTTTAATGCTATTCCATGTCCTTTTTTCGCATATGTAACCAATATTTGTTTATATTTGTTTGTTCCCACTGTTTAGCTTTGTTTTGTTTCTCTGGAATTGCTTAGTATCCTCTCCCAATACCTAGTTGACCCAATATTTCATAATGACACACTCTAATGTGGATCTGTCTCACAATTGTTTGGGATCTGTATTGGATCCTTTAAAATCTAGAGATCGTATCCCTTAGTTTGGAGATTTTTTGCATTTTTGTATTATTTACTTTCCTCTAGTTTTTCTGTTTGTTCTTCATGGAACTCTTATTAGTTACTTACCCTCCAAATAAAATGTCTAATTTTCATATCTTTTGTTCCCTTCTTTTCCATCTCTTTGTCCTTTTGTATTAATTTTAAGGTATTCCCTCAACTTTAGTTTCCAACTTTTCTATCAAAACCTTTATTTTAAGATGTTTTGGATTTGAATAGGCTTATTCTTCCTTGAATGGCACTTATTATTTTTCAACAACATCTTGTTTCATTATTTGTCTTATCAACAAATATTGGTCTTTTACATTGGTCTCAGCTCTGTTCTTTACTGTTTCCACCAGTTGCATTGACTTTTGTTTGCTTAGATCTTCCAAATGAAGGACTTCTCTAGAGAATACACTTCCACTTTCCTGGATCAGGGAGAGGACTTGGGAAGGACTCATTATAGACTTTCAACCAGTTGTCCTATATTTACTTCTTCACCCCACGTTGGCTTCCATAGGTGCCTTGAACCTCCAATTCCTGGGCCTGATCATTTCAGTAGCATGAGTTATTTATGACTTGGTGGCTTCCTCTCCTATAGACATGTAGTTTTCTGAGTTCTCCGCTCTGTGAAATCAATTTTCACTCTTTCTTTGGATTTCCGTCTTCATTTTTTTTTTTTTTCACTGTCTATGTTTGCTTTCATTTGCTGTGATGTGTCTTTGTGGGCTATACCTTCTTTATTTATCTATTTTTGCTTTATTTTCATTTTAATGGAGCTTCAGGAAGAAATGGGATAAACAATTCAGCCTGTCACATTTTAGCCTGAAGTCTACAATACTTTTTAACAAACATTTTTGAAGATTCAAGGCAATTATTAAATGCCTACTCCATGTCAAAAACTTCTTTGGGGGCTGCTTCTTAAATTTTTAGTGTTTATAATCTGTTTCAGCCTACATTAAAACAACCCCCCTAAGTATTTCTACTGACCAATAAAATATTGAATTTTGAATAAATGACTTCTTTTGGCCTGTTGAAGTTACTAAACAATTTGAAAAAAAAAAGTTAAAGGATCTCTGTTATAAAATTTCCTAAATTATATTATTTTTCATCCAACTAGTGTAATACAGAGATTCTTTCCTTTTAGGTTTTCATGCTCCTGACTATACATGTATGTGTGCAAGTGTGTGAGTGAGTGTGCAGTGTGTGTATGTGTGTGTGAGTGTGAGTATTTCCATGTGAGAATGTAGTGTATGTCTGTGAGCATGCTCGGTTGCTTCAGTTGTCTGACTCATCGTGACCCCCACGGACCATAGTCCTCCAGGCTTCTCTGTCCATGGGATTCTCCAGGCAAGAATACTGAAGTAGGTTGCCATGCTCTCCTCTAGGGGTTCTTCCAGACCCAGGGATTAAACCTGAATCTCCAACCTTGCAGATGGATTTTTACCTGTAAGGATTTTTACCTTTACCTCTGAGCCTCTGGGGAAGCCCCGTCTGTGAGCATATGTGTGTGCAAATGTGTATGTTTGTGACTATATGTATGTGTCTGTGTGTATACACATGTGTGTTTATGGTACAGATAGAAAACAACTCTGCTGGTGACTGTAGCACCAAGGTCCTTGTAATTCTTCCATGCTCCTGTTTTTCCACTTATAAAACTGAAATTACCATTCATCTTGTAGATATAGAAATGCATCATACTATAAAACACTTGGAAATAGCTCTATTAGACATAAAATAAACTGCTGCCTATAAAACTGGGATTAATGAAACATTAGAAGCAAAGGTGTTTTCACTCGTGAGACTTATGTTCCACTCAAGCGGGATTATAGGGTCTGGAATTGTTCTTGCTTTCTGCACTTATACTGCTTTTCTATCTGAGAACCCAGCTGCCGGTTAAAGACATATGTTGACGAACTACCACTGGGTTGCCTTTGTTCTTTGCTCAGAGGGCTGGTGGCAGAAGGGAAAACAGGAAGAAGTTGGAAAGCAGCTCATCTTTATTACTAAAGGCCCTGCAGGGAGAGAATTATAAAAATTAAATAAAAGGACTTTCCTGATCGTCCAGTGGTTAGGACTTTGCCTTCCAATGCTGGGGGGTGTGGGTTCGATTCCTTGTTGAGAAGCTAAGATCTCACATGCCTTGCAGCCAAAAAAAAAAACAAAAACAAAACATGAAGCAGAAATAATTTTGTAACAAATTCAATAAAGACTTTAAAAATAGTTCACATCAAAAAAAATTCTTTAAAAAATCAAATAAAGGTGAATAAATACAACGTCCTTTCAAACTGTGCTATGCAACAGCAGGAATGCTCACATAACTAACCAGCTATCTAGTCTGCATTCAGAGATATAAATAAAAGACTTCTTTCAACCTGATATCATAGGATTGTAGATAGCAAGTATGCCATCCTTCTGTCTGAAGTAAAGAAACACTTACTTCATTCAACAGTTAAGCGAGCTGCTATCTGGCCCTCATTATATCTGAGATTTACAAGGACTATACAGGCCTGTGTTGCCCACGTCAGAGACCACCAGTATAAAATGCAGCAAATGGGATTTTTATCTTTCAGCACGCCTCCAAGTTGTTGCACAAGATACACTTCTCAGTCTGCATATAATCAATCTAACGTAAACCATTATCTCTGCACAAGAGACTAAGCTGAAAGCTCCTATGCTCAGGATCATACTTAAACATGCCTGACATTCACAGCTCCCTGGATTTCTTGCAAAACCCTGGGCCATGCAAGATGTTCTACGCTGAGATCAAGCTGGACTGAATGTGAGAGGAAAAAAGATGCTATCTTAAGAGGAGTTTGTTGACAGGCTGGGGAGTGAACATTTCACCAAAAATCAAAGGGTGATTTGTTCCCAAGCTTCCAAATTAACTGGTAAATGCTGGCCTACCAGGAGAGGAATTGTCCTTCAAGTTGAAGCTCAAGGTCATTACTTTCTGTTTGTTGCCATTAAAAAGATGTTCATGGAAGTCTCAGATTGCCTTTGTTTGCTAGCAATATTACTTAGAGGTCCTGAAAGATAACTGAAATTAAGCCTCTTTTAGAAATGACAAAATGGTATTTTTTGGCAAAGGCCAGAAGAGTAAGCAATTTGCACTACCATTTTGGTTTCATATATTTTTATGTATTATTTTGCTTTTCAAAGTCATTAATCATCTTCAGGGTGAATGTTCAGTGCCTATCTCTGCCTTTCATTCTCAGTACTCTTTTATTCTTTGGGTCCCTGAGCTCATTTCCTCCTAAGGTAAGGGATTTTGGTTCTTGTATCAGCAATGTCCCTTGGGTCTAAAGCAGTGAGCCTTCACCAGCACTCACTTTGTAATGAATGAATAAACATCTTTATTTCATGGTAGATGGCAAATTTGGATTGTGGTTCCAGCAAGGCATCTGGGAGGCCATACCAAGTATTAGATTCTTCCTCAGGCAGTTAGCTTGTCCATAACTGCTAGGCTATGGCTATGGCTCAGTCACTCAGCAGTGTTCGACTCAGCAGTGTTGTGACCCTATGGACTATAGACTGCCAGGCTCTTCTGTCCTTGGGACTCTTTTCAAGCACATGTACTGGAGTGGGTTGCCATTTCCTCCTCCAGGGGATCTTCCTGACCCAGGTATCTCCTGAATTGTATGTGGATTCTTTACTGCTGAGCCCTTGGGAAAGCCCAAACTACTAGGACAGGCCCTCCAGTCTCACAAATGTATACTCTTACGGGACTTTCCTGAGAGTTTAGTGCTTAAGGCTTGGCCTTCCAAAGCAGGGGTTGTGGGTTCAATCCCTGGTTGGGGAGCTAAGATCCCACATGTTGGCCAAAAAACCAAACATAAAACTTAAGCAATATTGAAACGAATTCAATAAATACTTAAAAAACGGTCCACATCAAAAAATCTTAAAGAAAAAAACAACCCCAAAACCAAGAACAAATGTACCATCCTAGACACAAAAGACTCCAGAAATGTGTGTGTGTGGATAAGACCATAAATTATCATTTTTGGGGGGTCAACTCAATATGTGTCTTATTTTGAGAGAAAGTAACAGCCATTACTTTTTAAATAAACTTAGTTCACATACGATTGAAAATGGAAAGGGAAGGCTGATCACTACCATAGCTTCTCTGTTTCATATATAGCATCTGGGTTCATGTTGACACTGTCAGCATTATGAAAAGGATTGTTTTAAAGGAAGAAAAGGGAGTAAATGAAATATATCAGGTTCCTACAGATATCTGGAATATTCAACCGAAGAATTCAACATAATTGAGATAATCAAATTGTTCAAGTAAAACACTGAACACCTGTGAAGACATGCTTTTCAATTTTCTAGTAATCTGAAAAAAGTAATTTTTCAAATAACCTTTGGTAGTTCTATGTCAATTCCACTGTCTCTGGGGCATGACAGGAAGAACAGACTCCACAGCTGGGACAAGATCTGTTTGGCATTTGTCTTCTGCAGCCTTGAAGAGTCTTTGTTGACCACTCTGGGTAAGGAAAAATGCCACAATATTTATTCTCAAATTGTTAAAGTGGTTCTGGCCAGCTTCTATTTTGGGAAATTGCATGTTGCCAACATAAAGAATTTCCCACATCATTTCTGTTATAAAGTTATTCTTCATTTCCTGCTCTGTAGTGGAACCATGCTTTTTTTTTCCCCCCTTTTTTTTCTCCCCCATGAAACTGCTGTCTTGTAGGGAGGAGGAGGCAGGGGTGATTTCTTTATTTTGAGGTCATTTTGCAGACAGTGAGCTGCCAAATCTATTTTGAGTATTTTTCAAGAACCAGCATTCTTATGATTCACCTTGTAGCTGTGTAGGAGATATCCCAGAAACTTCATTTATTGGGTACCATAAAACTCAAGGCTTTGACATAATTCTTTTCCTATAAAATAAAGCTATGTGGTAAGGCAAGAAATACTGAGAACAACAAATATGTGGATGACAGGCTCACAGAAACGTCTCCTTCCCTTTCTACCCCTTCACAGGCCTCAGCCACACCAACGTTTGCTAGAAAATCATTATGCCTGTCATGCTCGTTGGGACCGCTGCTCAACTGTGACAATTACAACTAACTTTTGGTTTATGAAGTCCTTGTGTCTACTGAGCTGATGAAGCTAAAAATGAGCCATAATTTCTATACTAACCCAAAATAACCAGCCACCGTGAAGCCGTGTTCTTCTTTGCTGAGACACGGTGGTCAGCCTGATGGGAAACAAATAGAGAACGTGAAACAGAGACAAAAGGCAAGCAGGCCATTATCCCAGATCAGTACTCAAACCTGTTCATGATGCTGAGCTTGCCCCTAATGTTTCTGAGGTTGTAGCAAGACTATAAACAGAGGTCTTAAATATTTAAAATATATAAGGCTAATATACAAATGCATAATATATTTTGCCCTCCTACTTTGACAAGTACACTCTCGTGGTGACATGGAAGTCTTAAACTTCATGGAGTTAATTAATATATTTAATAGTATAATGTGAATGGCACATTTAAGGGAGTGACTTTTAGTGGGAAGCAGTGAGGCTGTATTACAAAGTCTTGGCAAAAGATGCAGAGAGAAGATAAGGATATGCAGGGACAAATGGAATACAATTCTGTAACTTTGTCAACTGCTGGATTTGCTGTGTTACTGAAAATAAACATATCAGACCTGGAAAGACCTCTAGATCTTTCCTCAGAGGTCGCTTTCGGACCATGGTTTAAATTAAGCTTACAGGTGTGTTTTATCTTAGTCTTTCTTGCCATTTACCTCTCTTACGTTTTCCTCTGGGTGGGGGGCCCCAGGCAAAGTCATCAGCTCCCACTTCACCAAGCCCACGTTGTTCCCTTTACTAGCCAGACTTTTTTCCTACTCATTACTTCTGTATATCAAATCTTTCAACTTTCGGTCTGCCCATCTTCTCCTATTCAGCTGAAATACAAAGAACAAAACTTCCTCCTCCTTCCAGTTTTCCTTATTTAATTATTTATTTTGCTTTTAAAAAAGATTTTTATTGGAGTGCAGTTGATTTAAAATGTTGTATTAGGTCCAGGTACAGCAAAATGAATCTGTTAAATATCTATATCTATATCAATGCAAGCACACGTTTTCTAGAAAATCATTATGGCTGCCATGTTGCTTAAGTGCTAAGTTGCTTAAGTCGTGTCCAACTCTGCAACCCCATGCACTGCAGCCCACTAGGCTCCCCTGTCCGTGGGATTCTCCAGGCAAGAATACTGGAGTGGGTTGCCATGCCCTTCTCCAGGGGATCTTCCCGACCCGGGGATCGAACCCACATCTCTTATATCTCCTGCGCTGGCAAGTGGGTTCTTTACCACTAGCGCCACCAGGGAAGCCGAGCATATCTAGATCCACATCTATCTATATCTACATATATCTCTCCACTCTTTTTTAGATTCTTTATGGTGGGAAGATTAAGAAAAGAAGGTTTATTCCCAACACAAATAGAAAGAAAATGTGAATTCTTTCTTACTCAAACCCTAACAGTGGGGCCTTTGTGTGGGGATAAAGATTGAAGAGTAGAAAGAGGAAAGAGAAGTGGCTACTCCTCTGCCTCCCAGGATCAAGTAGATCTTCTGGAGGGTTCAGGGATTTTGGATGTTCATTTCACAACATAAATTTTGAAATTCAGAGACTCATAAATTCCAAAAGGATCCTAGTGGAATGTTGTGTGAACAGCAGGCAACACAATTCCTAACTGCTGGCCGCCATCATCACCTCAGGTTACAGAGAACTTTCACAAGCATTAGCTGGCTCGACAAGTATTAATGATAAGGACAATGACCATGAGATTTCAAAAAGTGCATTATAGTTGTAGCAAGTTTGTTATTTTGAGAGAGAAGTTGTTTTTCCATTTTAATTATTGTTCAACTTTCGATTCTCCCTTGTGAGTGATGATTTCACCATGCTGGGTTCTTCTGGTCAGTCGCTTCATTGCCCAACAGTATGTGTTAATCTAAAGTTATGTGTTGAAAAAATAATTGTCACCACAAATCCACCAGGCAAGACCATAAGCAAGAAAACATTATTTGCTACCACAGCAACAAGAACAATTCTTCTTTTTAAAGTATATTTTTGGATTCACCAAACAATCCTTTCCCCTTTCTTTTGTCAATGCCTAAAAAAAATTGCTAGAAAAGTGTTAGGTGTTTTCTTCAACTTCTCTGTAGTGAGGATGCTATAGTGTGTTTTCCTAAGATTCTTTCCTTGTCTTTGGGAAAGTAATAATTGTGCACAAATGCAAGTAAGACTTCAGTTTACAAGGTTTTTTTCTCTTTTATTACACAAAGAGAAAAAAGGATAGTTATTTCATTTTTCCATGTTTGCCCTGTGGCATCTTGTTACAGGGCATCTGGTTATTTCTGTCATTGCATTCCACATTTCTGATGGATGACTTAACACATGTCTACTTTGAACATTTCAAACTTGGAAAAGTAAACTCTTCAGTAAGTTTCCCACCACCTACCCATCCATCACTGGGGTAAGCAGTTGTGTTTCACAGTATCGTCTCCTTCCAAGCACTGCCAGGCTCTGGAATATGGTGTGGAACTAGGGAAAAACAGATAACAAAGGTTTTGTATAAGGTGTCAGTTGACAATTCAGCTTGAACAATCTTGTTACTTTAATATGTCACACTTATTACAAATGCAGATTTAGAGGAGGAATGTGATGTGCTTTTTTTTTTTTTTTTTAAAGGCAAAAAAGAGAAAGAAATATTGACTCTGATTTGGATTAAAGAATTGTGATACTTTACATGATTTGTTTTGGTGTGGATTTACTACTTGGAAATTCTTAATTTGGGACCAAGAATAAGTAAAAATTATGACTTTCAAAAATATCAATTCAGAATGTGAAAGTGAATGGAAAGTTAGGGGGTGATGGTTGAAGAGGAGAAAGAGAAAAAACTGTGGGAAACTGAAATAGTGGAAAGGAAAGATAGATATGGCTTGACTTCTTTATCAATATTAACAATAGGTAATATTTGCTGAGAGTCAGGTTTAAATGCTTTGCAGGTAATATTTTATTCAATCCTCACTGTGATTTTTTAATTATTATCTCTCTTATAAACCGGTATAGGGACATTGCATGACTTAACACCACAGTGAGCAAATGATGGAGATGGGGGATGGACCTGGTTGAATGACGGAGGCTCCACTCTCAACTACGTGACACTACCTGCTTAGTATTCCTTAGAGGGATGTCAGCTTCCTTAGAAGACATGCTCTACTAATGATGCTCTCCTTAGCTGCTTGAGTAGGATTGCTTATATCACACATGGAATAAATCCAAAAATCACTTTTCTGGGTTTGCACCTAATGTCTCAGCTTTGCAAAAATGATGGTGTCTGGGTGGACAGCTAGTGTCTCTGTTACTAGCAGTGGGTAACGGAAGGGCATGAGGTTGTTGCATGATCTCCAAAGCTTTCCAAAGAAGTATGTGTGTTACCTCCAAAGGACAGAGGCCATGCGGCATGGGAAAAAGACATACAGTCTCAACTAATGCAAATTTCCTCTTTTTTAAAAAAAATAAAAAACAGCACTTTAGCAATTTTGAAGGCATAAATTTTAAATTTCTCACTTAAATAAAGAAGCAACTACAGTATTTTCTTTCCTTCTTAGCAGGCCCTCTTTCTTACCTTGTTTGGATTGCAATACAGCAGTGTGTTTTCCATAAAGCAGGTCAAAATGCATTTTCTCCAAAAATCTCCTGGGGGATTTTTGCAGTTTATAAGTGTGAAAATTGTATATACACACTCACCAGTCCACATTTAACTTTTCTCTGCATTTTATAAAATTCTTGCTCAGGACAATCTTGTCAAGAATATTAACATATTAACTCCACCTCCATTTTCTACTGCTTTCTCTTATCTTTTTCCACATATATGTTTTAAAGCTATAAAAGTGAAGTAATAAAATTAACTCTCAAGAATTTCTCATTGGCTTCAAAGTGAGGCAGACATCAGTTTGAATCTTAGCTCTGCCCTTCCTAGCTCTGAGGTTGTGGAAAATTTTCTGAACATCCTTTTACTTATTTGCTAAATGGGGCTGAGGTGAGAAATTTTTAAGAAAATGTTGGCAAAGCCTGTACATGTGTGTGCCCTGAACAGAGAAGGTACGTAATGAATGATGGCCCATTATTATAATGAAGTCAGGGGCAAAAGTGCGTTTAGACCTCAACATCTCCACATAGGCAGGCTCCAGCTAAACCCCATGAGCCTCCTTTTCCTAAAAAACAAAAAACAAAAGCCATGTCTTGTGGGAAATGGGCTCATGGCAAGTCTTCTAAAGGTGCTAGAGCATTAAGATGTCTTTCTTCCTACATCTTTTTCCATTTCGTCCTTCACAAGCACCACCTCCCAAGTGATGAGTAGGTAACCCATGATCTATGAATGAGCAGACTCATTTGTTTCACTACCACATTTCTCTGGAGGAGCTGAGAAAAGCTGGTGTTTTCAGGAAGCGTAATGAATAGGGAGACACTGCCACTGCTTCAGTCACCTGCCTATCCATCAACTTCTGCAAGGTCAAAGTTCAATTAATTGATGACACCCTGGAGACACCCAACGCAGTTAACAAGTCTCTAGAACTTTGTGAAAAAACAAGCTGCAAGATTCAATCTCCCATAAATTCCCATCGTGGGGTTCCATCTCCTAATTTATTCTTCTACATAAAATACCCCTCTGTTAAGAAATAGTTTGCAAGAAGTTAGCATAGAAGCCACATATTGAAAGATCACAGCATAAGAAGATAAAATATTGAGACATGATACTTCTAATCTGTGACCATCAATGGATACCATTTTGCTTTAAATCCCACAACATAATCCACTTTCAGGAGAAAGCATGTTTTATCCGGGAAGTTTCACAAAGTCACACCCTTTTCCCCAGCGTGCATTTTACTGTGTCAGCAAGTCAGTGTTCACGTTCTTAAATGTTACTGCTGAAAATCTTGACCACAATGGGCCATGACTCTGCATGATGCCTTCAGGTATCACAGAGAGGTACTAGCTTGGAGAAGATGTAGGGTAACAGTACTGATTTTGAGATGAGTTTTGTTAAAATGATTAAACAAGGAGACCATTAGGCTGAGGTGGCTTTTGGTATCCATGAGGATACCTTGATAACCTAGCAAGCAAACCAAAAACCTAGAGTCAGTGAACACACGTCGTAGAAAATGGAATTTAAAAACAACCAATAGGAAATAGTCAGCTAGCCTTTCCCAAATAAGGCAACTGTTTAAGCTTTATCCAGACAAATAATTTCCAGGCTGTGCTTCATTATCTTCTCTATAAAAAGCCTTGTTCCAAGTCCCCATAGGAGGAGCACACCAAATCACTTCCAGTTTGGAGCTACCTTATGTGAATCACGTTTGAATGAAATGAACTCTTAAGAATTTTACTGTGCCTTGGTTTATCTTTTAACAGTTCACTCCTGTCACTTGGTAGGTGGAATAAAATTGGGTAAAACAAAGCTGTTCTTGGGCCCTTGCCTCAGAAGCTGAAACCAAAGCTCCTCACTGGGACCCCTTTTCCAACAGTCTTCCTGGGAACCTCCAAAAGGTCTAAATGATAGCCAAACCTACCACCGAGAAAATCTGAAAGTGGAAGTTATAGAGGAAGAGGACTTACTATGTCCAGGGAAAAGATCAGATTGCTTCTTTCTTTTTCATTATGCCAACTAGACTCTCTATGATAGGTAGTTGCTTTCATAAAACCCACCACAGTAATCATTTGATAGAATCATCTCCATATCATACATGTACCCAAGGGGGGAAAATGGGAAGCTTTCTAACTCATCCCTTTCATTGTCCAATCTGCAGCACAGCCTGCAACCTGCTTCTTTTCTGGTTTCATAATTATTTTGTTTATTGGCCCTCAAGATGTTTGTCTGTCTGACTTTTGATATAAGTCCCTTGAGGTTAGGGTTAATGTCTTTTTTATTGTGGATTTAACCAATTGCTCAGAGCCATAAATAGTGGCTTCCTATCAGTTTAACTCACAGCTCTTTCTATAGTGTTTCTATATAGGTAGTATATTTTATTCTCCAACTTGTATTTTAATTCTTTGCCTGGTTTAAGAAAAAATATTCTTCATAGAATCATTTGGTCTGTCATCAGTTTTGGAGCCACACTGTAGTGTAAACAAAACCAATTTTTCTAATCTCCAGTAAAGTCAAGTACAAAAGAGTTCAATGTGCTTCAGTTTATACTGAAATATATAAATACTTCTGCATCTCATAAAAAAACAACACTAGACATACTGTAAGCCGTTGGATTTGGCATCACTCATTTCAGCATTAGTGTTTCATTTAGAGATAGATTCCTGAAAAATAGAACCGTGACAAGACACCTTTTATAAATCAAAGCCATGATGTCATGAAACTATGAGGTCAATGCAGAGGGCTGAACCGTATGCTGACTTTCATAGCATAATGAGAGTACCTCAGGGTTCCACTCCATGTCCCTATTCTGGGCCCCATCAGAAAAGTGCTTCAGGACAAAGGTGGAACACATTAATTTCATTTGTCATTCTTAAAACATGGCATTTTTGGTGAGTTTAATTGAAAGAAAACTAATTTCTTCCATTTCTCTTTATGAGAAATCATGAAAGTATTTAACATACCCAGACTTATCTCATATCACAACTGCTAGTTAACCTTCTGCTAAAACAATTTTTGAAAGGTTATACCACTTTTCTACTTTGCAGTCAGATTTTTTATCTCAATATAGCATCTCTTTTACCCCCAAACTTGCTAAATAAACATGCTAGCAGAAGTTATGTATTGACATTGTGATTTCAGGCAAAGACTCATTACTTGACAACAGCAGTTTCTAATTGGAGAATATCATATGGAACAGATTTGAACTGTGTGGCCTGAGTGGATGAACCCAAGATGTTTTGCTCTGCAAATATATATCAAATGATTGAGATAAAAAGGTAGTATCTTCCATGAGTCTCCCATCCGCTGGGCATGTGAGCTATTTCCGTGTGCTTCAAGGCTCTCTTGTGTCAGCGTTAATTTGGTTCTAAAGATGTCTTTCTGGTCTCTAACTTTATACTGTACGGTAGTTTGCTGCAGTAATGACATCCGACTTGTTCAAACTTCCTTTCACCCATGCCTCTAAATATTCTTCCACCTTGACAGAGCCCAGCCATGTGACCTGCTTTGGCCAATGGGAGAATAGAAAATATAATGCGAGGCTTGGAAAGTACCTGTGCACTGGGGTTTGCCCTTTCCTGTTGCTCTTTGGACCCTAATACCACCCAGAAGCAGCCCAGGATAGCCTCCTACAGGACAGGCACATGGAACAGAGATGAGCTATCCTAGCTGAGATGCTGTAGACCAGTGGTTCCTAAGATGTGGTCTCCAGGCCAACAGTAGTAAAATCACCTGTGGACTTGTTACAAATTCAAATTCTCCAGCTTCACCCCAATTCTACTGAATTAGAAACTCCAGAGGTAGACCCCAGTGATCTGTGTTTTCATGTTCTAGGTGAGTAAATAAGTAAGTGAAGTTGCTCAGTCGTGTCCGACTCTGCGACCCCGTGGACTGTCGCCCACCAGGCTCCTCCATCCATGGGATTCTCCAAGCAAGAATACTGGAGTGGGTTGCCATTTCCTTCTCCAGGGGATCTTCCCAACCCAGGGGTAGAACCCAGGTCTCCCGCATTGCAGGCAGACGCTTTAACCTCTGAGCCACCAGGGAAGCCCTTTTCATGCTCTAGGTTATTGTACAACATGCTCAAGGTTGAGAACTATCCTCTAGATCAACCAACCTGCCAATTGCCAAACACATGAGTGAGGTCGTCCTAGACCGGGAGTAAGCAAGGGACACAGACACACCCATCTATTTACATGTTGTGTTGACATCTTTCACACTACAATAGCAGAGTTGAGCAGTTACAACCCTAGACAGCAGAGTTTGCAAAGCCTAAAAATCTTTATCTGGTCCTTTACGGAACCAGGTTGTCATCACTGTCCTAAACCAACCAGTTCCAGCTGAGTCATTAGCTAACAACAGGGATCAGCCAAGCTGGCCTGGACCGAAAAAACACCCCAGTTAACTCACAGAATCATGAGAAATACTAAATGTTCGCTATTCTAAGCCATTCAAGTTTGGAGTGTTTTTACTTGCTTTAAAATTATGCGAGATAAACATGAGCTCAAAAAAGTTCGCCTGTGTGAAAGTCAATCACTGACTCACCACCTTTTCCAGACAATGACTTGTTTACACTTCGCCTCCAGGCTACGTGCCTATAATCAAGGCTTTTCTTTCTTTCTTTTTTTTTTTTTTACCCTTTGGTGAGTACAATAAACCTTCATTACATTAAATTTTGGCCACCTGATGCAGAGCTGACTCATCAGAAAAGGCCCTGATGCTGGGAAAGACTGAGGGCAAAAGAAGGGGGCGATAGAGGACAAGTTGGTTGAATGGCATCACTGACTCAGTGAACACAAATTTGAGCAAATTCTGGGAGATAGTGAAGGACAAGGAAACCTGGTGTGCTATAGTCCATGGGGTCGCAAAGAGCTGGACATGACTTAGCGACTAAACAACATCATTAAGTTTTATGATTGAACTGTATTAATTTATTTTTAAATGATTGTTATTTGTAGAAATTGATTTCTTCATTAATTGGATATATTTTTCTATCTGCACAAATTGTTTAATATCTTACATTGGGGTGGAACATGTCATTTTTGCCATTAAAATTAATGGAAATAGTTTAGTAAATTAATAACTTTTCACCTAGTGGCAGGGTTTGCAAAAAGGAATAAGCTTCTTAAAAAAAAATCTGGAAAGACATAGAAGATGTTAGTTGTTATGTGTGTTTAGTGGGATTATGGATGCTTTTTGACTTTTGGGTGTGTATTTTCATTTTCCTTGAATAAATCATGAATACATATTATTTTAAAATCAGGACTACTCTTTGTCCTCCACAACAGATATTCAGTTTTTCTTACTTAGACTCCAGCTGTGTTGTATGTTCCAAAATATTTCATGCATTATTTTATTTTAGATTATTTTAAAAATCATCTTTTAATTTTGGAATAATTTTAGATTTACAGAGAAGTTGCAAAGATAATGAGGAGTTCCTGCATGCCTCACTTAGTTTGCCCTAATGTTAGCATCTTACTTTACCATAGTATATTTGTCAAAACTAAGAAAGCAACATTGGTGCATTATTGTTCAAGACTGTTTGGATGTTACCTTTTTTACTGAAGTATACTTACTTTACAGTGTGTGATAGTCTCTGCTGTACAGTGAAGTCAATCAGCCATTCATATGCATGTAGCCCCTCTGTTTTTGGATTTCCTTCCTTCTATAAAAGGACAGGTTCCTTCTACTCACCACAGACCATTGAGTATAGAGTTCCTGTGCTATACAGTAGGTTCTGATTAGTTATCTATTTTATATGCAGTAGTGTAAAAATATTGCATACATAATTTCAAATGACTAGTACCTCTTGGTTTTATCTTTGTTGTTGTTTAGTCACTCAGTCATGTCTGACTTTTTGCAACCCCGTGGGCTAGCCCACCAATCTCCTCTGTCCATGGGATTTTCCAGGTAAGAATACTGCAATGGGTTGCCATTTCCTACTCCAAGGGGTCTTCCCAATCCTGCTTTGTAGGCAGAGTTTTTAACACTGAGCCACCTGGGAAGCCTGTTTTATCTTTATTATTACACTACTTTATTATTTTTTGAACTTAACGAGTGTGTGGTGGGAGGAGGCCTAATTTGAGATGTGAAATGCACAAGTCCAAGTTAATTTCACCAGAGTGGACACCAGAAAGGACAGCTTCTCTGATTCAGCATTTATACACAGAAGTGAGTGAGACTCCCCCTAGAAAGAAAGTGAGAAGAAAATACAACCCTTGGTTGGTAGTGTTCTTCAGTTCTTACAAAAATGGAAAAGGAGGAAATGGGTTTTCATGGGGATAGGAGGTTCACAGTGAAGGACGTTTGTCAGAGGAAGAAAGGGCAGGTTCAAGAATTGCCAAGGTAGGAGTGAAAGATGTACTTTTCTGCATCCTTTTAAACCTAGGTTAGACTAACATCCACTTGGTGCTGTTGAGATGAAGAGACTGCCAGAGGCAGAGAGGTGGACAAAATGACCTTAGTGAACACTTCAACCTTGCAACTTTGTGAAAATAAACCAGGAATGTGAGTTTTCACAAGTAAATTTTCTCCATTTGTTTCAAGTTAAATGTGATTATTCAAGGAAGTGTGTGAGCATCTGAAGCTGGGGTAGATTCCCACTCATGGACAGATTCCTGCTCAGTGTTTAACAAAGCAGCTTCCATGGGCAAGCAATCCTGGAGAGATTGCTGATTACATCAGCTAGTTTGGCTCAAAAGAATCATGAATCTAATCAGATGACACCAGCCTATTCAAAAAGTCCAGTTAGGCCTTGTAAATTCTGGCAGGAGTAGACGTGATGTGTGTGGTTTAATGCTAGAGGTTATATGAAAACACAGTTTCCTCCACTTCCAAAATGTGTAGAAGTGGAAAAGAAACCTTAAATTTTCAACTAAATTAGAAAAAAGATAAGTAATTTGTTCAGAGACCTTTACGATAAGGTCAGCCTACTTCTGCTTTGGTAAGGTTATAAGATTTTTATGAAGTAGAAGATCTCATCAGCTTGTGAGTACCCCAGATGGAGTTCCTTGGGCCTGATTCAGAGAGAAACGCCTGGACGGGGTCCAAATTCCAAGCTGGGGAAATAGCAGGGATTGCTTTCTTCTGACCATGTTCAGTGTTTTTAGTATAAATCACTTATCAGTCAGAGGTCCTTGTAACTTATGTACTAAGGTATTTTCTGTATGTGGAGAAAAAGTACCAGGGGAGAAATGAACTAATCTGTTTCATAAAACTCTGGTATTCAAAGCTCTTTTGGACACAGTTGCCAATGACTTTCACCACCCAAGATGAGGTGAGCAAGCAAATCTAACAGCCTTACATCTTCAGAGACAAGACGACAGCTGTCACTCACATTCAAAATCTTATATTACTGCAGTTGTCTTCTGAGTTATCACTGTGTATGAAAATAAACACATTCTAAGCTGGAAGGGTTTTGCTTGATTAACAATAATATTTCAGGGCTTCATGTGAGTGTGAAATTACCTGGGACTATTCCAAAAACACTCTAGACACTCTTCTCTTTCTGGAACTGATTTTTCTCAGGGTTTCTCTTTGGCAGGCACTTAGGCGAAGATTGCTAGGAGCTCTTGGGTCAGCAGGGGTCCATCTTTTGGTGGTTCTGATCTACAAACAAAGCTTCTTCTTTCTGAAACCATTTCAACTGTTCCTGAGAATTTAGGCCCCATAGTAGAATGTCTTGTGATATACTTTATGAATCCTACCAAACATACTAGAGGGGCGAATAAATAAATCACTGCTAGCAAGTGCCTGTCAGACTTAGCCAGATACTCCTCAAAAGCCAGTTGTTGTTCAGTTGCTAAGCCGTGTCTGATTCTTTGCAACTCTATGAACTGCAGCACGCCAGACTTCCCTGTCCTTCTCTGTCTCCCAGAGTTTGCTCAAACTCATGTCCATTGAGTTGGTAATACCATCCAACCATCTCATCCTCTGTCAGTTGCTGTGGTTTTATATCTCGAACTCAAGATAGCATCAAATCTGCTAATTGGCTGACAAAGAAGGTAGGAAGCAGATGAGCATCAGACCTCAGTTGCACTGCCTTGAAGGTCTCAACTGATCCATCCTGACAGGTGTTAATCCACTTAGGCAAGACAAACTGCAGTGCCAGCTATCTTTGGGAATGCATGTTGAAAAGTCTACTGCAGTAGACTTCTTCGTAGAAGACCTCTGTTTTGTGGGCAGTAAAAGAATATTAGATGTTATCTACAAAGAAAGGACAAACAGATGCCATGATGAAGTAGAAGTTTGTGCAAATGGAAGAGCTAGTTTTACAAAGAACTCCAGTTCCATTGCTCTTGGTCTAATGTCCATAGTATCTTCTTCATGGGCAGAGAGTAGAACTATGACATAGGTAGACATGAGATCCTCCTCATCATAGACATTGTTTATTAGGTGCTTAGTCCCTTGGACTGCAAGGAGATCCAGCCAGCCCATCCTAAAGGAGATCAGTCCTGAGTGTTCATTGGAAGGACTGATGTTGAAGCTAAAACTCCAATACTTTGACCTCCTGATGCGAAGAGCTGACTCATTTGAAAAGACCCTGATGCTGAGAAAGATTGAGGGCAGGAGGAGAAGGGGATGACAGAGGATGAGATGGTTGGATGGCATCACTGAACTCAATGAACATAAGTTTGGGTAGGCTCCGGGAGCTGGTGATGGACAGGGAGGCCCTGTGTGCTGCAGTTCATGGGGTCACAAAGAGTCGGACATGACTGGGCGACTGAAATGAACTGAACTGAATGTGCAAGGCTCATTGTTAACAGCAAGTTACAAGAACCAGTCCCAGGTCTCAAGGGGAAGGACTAGAGGGCAACAGCTAATAATAGTGGGAGTTTGGAGGGAAGATGGAATTGGACAAGGCAGGAGAATCAGTGACCTCTTAGCACGTGAAGACATTTTCCACTCAAGTAGAGGGTAGGCATTTGAGCTTCAAATGTGCCCACATGAGCTTTATGGTTTTGGCTCTTTGTTTTAGTTTTGCTTTTAACTTTGAGAGAAATTTCCTCTGTAGGCTATGATGATGGAGAACTCGATTGTTGATCCATTGACTTGGTAATTCTTTGGATTTCCCAATTCACTGTTGAGTGGCTTTAGAACAAGAAAGTAGAACAAAGCTCAAATCACCTGGCTTAATTTCCAGCAAATCTATTATTAGGATATTTAAGTTAATTGGCTTATTCAATTAATTCCTTCTGCCTTTAATAACTTAAAAGTCCTTCAAATGCACTGTACTTTCCATTTGTAGTCCCAGTGACATGCTATGCTATGCTGGATTACTATAAATCCCATCTGGTCTGAGTCAAGGATGGTTCCATACAAATAGATTTGTTATTTGCTACAAATTGAAAAAGACTATTTTATATAAAGAGGAACATTTTACAATATTTCTTTCTGTCAGGGCTGTCATCTACAGCTGAACAAGGTACACACTGGGCAATTCTACAGGTATCACTGGAGATGTGCAATGTCGTGGCCCTATAAGCAATTCATAAACTTGAAATGAATCCAGTAATTCCTAATTAGGAAACACATCATAGTAAATTGTAGAGTGGTCTTCCCAGACTGTCTAACTCCTGACTCTCCTCTGCTTTAGCCAACACGTGCTACACAGAATCACTGAGGCAGGCCAAGTTGAGTCCCTGAACAGGTTTATCAGCTTAGATTTAACCACAGCATTAGGACAACTCTGAATGATACCAAAGAAGGGATCTACTACAGAGATTAGATTTCACACAAGGATGGGAGATGGTAAAGAAATCTATGGAAGACTGTCACCTTTATTTCTGGTGTGGTCCTGAAGTCATCTGTTGGGATAATAAACCAGGCATGACGTAGAGAAGAGCATGGTCAAGCTGGCACTTCTCAGGACAAACCAGAACCTACCTAGGCAAATTGGAGCCTGCATCTATCTCTCACTATCTCCAACCTCAATGTCTTGGAGTCTTGAAGAAGTGAGTGCCCTTGTCATGAATCTGCATATGCAATGGACCCAGGACGTGGGCTTCCCATACGGCACTAGTGGGAAAGAATCTGTCTGCCAATGCAAGAGACACTTGAGACACAGGTTCAGTCCCTGGGTCGGGAAGATCCCCTGGAGGAAGGAAATGGCAACCCACTCCAGTGTTCTTGCCTGAAAAATTCAGCTTACAGAGGAGCCTGGCGGGCTATAGTCCATGGGGTCACAAAGAGTCGGACAAGACTGAGCAGATAGGCAGGCAGGACTTGAAGAGACTGGAGGAGGAGATCTAGCAACAGCCCCACGAGCAAGCACTCTGCTGACGACAGGAACAAATTGCCACATCACCTGGCTCTTTGTAGCAACCTTCAGGGTGCTCAGCTCTCTTTTGTCTTCTAAATCTTGTGCACATTTTTCCTGTAACCCCTCCTTGACTAGGAGTCATACAGGATGGGAATTTGGGGAAATGTAGTCCCAGCTTGGGTAAATTGACAGTACTAACCACCACAACAGATGTGTGAAGACACAGTGACTCATTTTGTATTTTTTGGTCCAGAGAGCAAAGCTGGGTGACACACACAAATTTGTAAACTTGAGATTCTCACTAAATGAGTCAGTCACAGCGAAAGAATGACTGATGTGAGTAGACATGTATTAATAATATAATTCTATTTAAAAACTGCCATCCTATTCTCCTCCAAAGTGGAACCAGAGCCAATGTTCCTTAGAGTCGCAATTTTATTTTAAAATCAAATTATTGAACAGACTTCACAAATTCATCTTTGCCACTCCTTTATTACCTATACTGATCTAGATTGCACACCTTTCATTTATTCAGCAAACACATATTGACCTACCATTGATCCACATTCTGAGGCTATGAAGATGACCAAAATACCATCCCTGCCTTTGCTGCCAGGTCAGCCAGTCATTACAACACTGCTTGAGATGTTCTCCACCTGAAGTGCACACCAGGTGATGTAGGAATATCTGCTCTGGATAGATAAATCTGAGCTTAAATCAAACCTTGATTGAGAAACAGAATTTTTCTTTTGAGAGGAAACTGAAAGCAAGTCAATGAGACTATAGTGTGAATAAGCCTTGACACTTCCTCTCAATTCAACCTCTTCTTCCTGACTTCAAAATGACATTCTGGAAGGGAAGCCTGCATCACCTACACTGGAAACAGCAAAGAAAATAAAAGAAAAAAAAAAATCAAAACTGTGCTTTCCTTATAGGCACTAAAAAGTACAAAATAAGGGAAGTTGCTGTATCACCCTTTAAAAGTCAAACTTGATGTTCTGAGTCAGACCATTCCTAAAAGTGAAAAATCAGAAAAATTGTCTCATGGTGGTAATAAAAATAGGTAAGACTGGTTGAATGTTTTAGGCCAAGCCTTAGAGGGTGTTGCAAAGTTTGGGGGCCATCTCAGATTCTGAATCTGGTTCCCAACACTGCAGTTTGAAAGTCTTAGTTTTGTTATTTCTATTGTAGTGATCAGGCTCTAAGGAACTGATTTATGTCCCAAAGACATAGAAGACTGTTTCATAAACCCAAAATTAAGCTATAAATCTAAAGGTCTCTTAATGATCTTGAAATGAGAGTAATGTAGTTGGACATTCTTTAGTGATATCTGTATCCAGATTGATGGATTACACTTCTTTAATGTAGAAGCATTTTTTTTTATCTAAAAAATAGGATGGGCCATTTAGAAACAGAGCTCCTTCCCCCAGACTTCCTCCTCAGCTGGGAATCACAGAAGAAAACTGCTGTGTGCAGGCTTGTTGATTCTGTCCAGGCATGGTGATAGGAATCTATCCTGCTTGCAGGCTCTAGTTTGTAACAATAAATTGAATATGACGAAAGTTGTATCAGAGAAGCAGGAGGAAGTCATGGAAATATGAAGACAGCAAAGAAATTTTGAAATAGTCATAATGCAGAAAGGGGAGTGAACTAACAAGGGATGGTGATGGGAGGATGACTAGGGAAGGCAGTGGTCTTTAACTTGTCTATCGTCCTTAAAAGCTAATCCATGTCTGCCCACAGGTGCCAAGAGAAGGCAGGTAGTTGGATTTACCCAGGGTTGGGTTCTTCCAGGCAGGCAGGTATAAGGGGGATGAAAGAGTCTGGGTACCCTGTTCCACATCCCAGATAAACTTTATCTGCCTAACTCTGAGGAATTCATTATCAGGATCTCAAAAAACTCTGAATCAAAATGAGGCATCTTTTTTCTCTAGCCCCTGGAGAAAAGTTAAATGTTCTTTCCTAACTACAGAAGAATGGAAAAGTAAATTTAGCAAGGATTTCCTGCTGAGCTTTAAAATACTCATTTCTGAAACACTTGGATTTTGGAGAAAAGTGTTTTCATATGCAAAGCGTTGTAGTAGTTCTAGCCATTTTGCGTCTTGGATTTTACATAAAATCTGAAGAAAACTATACCCATGTAAATATTTATAAAAATTTCCAAACAACTTCAGTGATGAAAGCCAGGTTAGAAACCCATTAGACACTTTAATATTTTCTGGTATTTTTGTCCCCTGACTTTTATTGCCCTTCCAACAGCATGATGATTTCATTTTGAGGAAGAGCATCTCTCCCATTTTGGGTCCTCTTGTTGGGGGAGTAAAACAATGTATTCTTTCCTCCTGTAATCAAGATGTGTTCATATTGTCCCAGGTAGACCAAACAGATGTTTTTCCTGAATGCTTAATCACAGCCAAATTCCACAGGTGACAGGAGAAGAAGGTAGTAGGTGAGATAGCTAAAATGCATGCATTCATTTTGGAAAATTAGAAAGAAAATTTACTTAATTAGCATTAAGTAGTAAGAATTATGAGTCCATAACAATCATCTATTTCCTAATTCAAAAAACAGTTACTGAATGCTCACCATGTATCATTTAGTTCATCAAGGGGGGGACTTGATGAACTTGATTTACCCAGTTCATCAAGAATTGAATGAACAGGTATAGTGTAGCATGGCAGGTTGTACTGGGGCAAAACAGGTGCTCTGTGGGCTCAGAGAAGGGACAAGACTAGGTACTTACAACTAAGGTATAAAAGATTCTATCAAGTAGCGGCCTTCTGAACCTAATATGTGGTAAAATGATGGGAAATGGAAACAGGTATGACAAAGCTAAAGAAAAAACCCATGAAGCTCATGGACCCAGCCTCAACAGAAATGCCGAGGGAGTGGATAATAGATGGATGTTGCATGTGCTAAGTGGCTTTGGGTTGTGTCTGACTCTTTGTGACCTATAGACTGTAGCCCATCAGGTTCCTCTGTCCATGGGATTCTTCAGGCAAGAATATTGGAGCAGATTTCCATGCCCTCCTCCAGGGGATCTTAAACCTGCATCTCTTACCTCTCCTGCATTGGCAGGTGGGTTCTTTACCACTAGCATCAACTGGGAAGCCCAAGGCAGACACTGGAGATGAAGAAATAAGTAAAGACAAAGAGGAGAAATGGCAGTGCTCAAGCTTTACTATATGGGAAAATCTGGGCGCTCACTTAAAATGCAGCTTCCCGGATTCTGCTTTCCAAAATTCCGATACAGTAAGTCTGGGGCAATGCCAAAGAAGCAGCATTTCCAAGAAGCATCACATGTAATTCTGACTCAGGCGGCACCTTCTGACCTCACTTTGAAGAATACCTTGTGTTGTTAAAAATCTGTCACACAGTACCATCTCCTCTGCTTGCCCCTTTCACTGATCTTCCCAACGACCACATTTACACATCTTTCCTGGCACTCAAGTGAACAGGTAATTTTGTAAATTTCTTCTCTTTTAAAAAGTTATAAACCTTTGGAACCATGGTATATTGATGACTGAGGCTCTGCCAGCACCCCTCTCTGTCTTTGCTGACTCTTCCTGTCCGTGGGGAGCAGGGTCCAGACACCAGGCTCTGTGGAGCCCAGATCTAGAGTAACGTGGACACTTAATCAGCAGGATAGCAAATGTGACCTTTGTCCCAGGGAGTCCATTTCTCAGCTCGCATCCCCACTTCCCCAAGTACCTTCTGTGACCCTTCTGGAGCATGTGGAAATCTCTCTGTACACAAAGTAGGGTAGCATCCTGGCTTTGACTGAAAATTGGACCCATGGAAGGCATAGTGTGAGGCAGTAGCTTGCCCTAGCAAGGGCAGACCCTAAAGTATGATTTATAGTGACGGCACTCTCTTCTGCAGTTTACAGACCTCTTTCCCTGACCAGGGAGTTAAACATGTCTTATTAACACTGGCAATTTTAGCACTTCCTTCCTCATGTCGTAACAGTAACCTCTCTAAGGATTCTTGTTAAGGAACAAGGAGAAGATATTGACAGACTGCAGAATCTTGCTGCCAGCCTTCCCAGGGCTGTCTGCTAATGAGTCTGGCTGAGTAAACTTGGGTGAAGCTGAGATTAAAACACACTTTCAAACATACTGTGTTTTAAATGTGTTTTGAATGAATCATATCTGTATTTCAAGGCACTTTATTTTCTTTTAATTTTTATGAGCTTTTTAAAAACACGCACATATGTAATAAGAATTACATAATAGACCCTCTTAGTGCCATTTCCCCAATTCAAGAACTAACATGATTTTTCCATCTTACTTCTGTTTCTTTTGATTACTTTTTTTTTACTGAAATATTTGAAAACAAGCCCCATCTAATGTTGTTCCATCCTTACATATGTTGAGCATATTTCTTTAAAAATTAAAACCATTTTTTATCTAACTACAGGGTCATTATCACTTTTAATAACAATTCTTTGATATTATATGCTACCTGACCCATAATTGAAATTCCTGAAGTGTCTCAAAACGTCTTTGCAAGTGGTTTAAATTGGGATCATAATAAGATCTACGTTTTAACAGCTTCATTTTAGAATTGGCTTTATGAAAATGGCCCATCTAATCACGAGGCTCTGAGGTATTTTTCCCCTGAAACAAGCACAGAAGACCACACTGGTTCTCTCTGCTAGGCTGTCACCACCCCCGCCTTAGGGTCAAGAACGGCAGGTTCTCTCCTTATGCCGTCTTGTACCTCCTGTCTGTGAGGCTCAATTTCAGGACAGGATTAGCACGAAGTCAAATTAAATCACTTCCACAGGGACTGCCTGAACCTCCCTTGCCTTTATTTATGGTGGAAATGGAGGAAGCTGGGCGGGGAGTTTGTTGTCAGCTTTGTAACCTGTGTAGGAGCTTAGCAGGGGTTCCACTAGGTTGGCCAAAAAGTTCACTAGGGTTTTTCTGTAAGCACCTTTGGAAAACCCAAGCGAACTTTTTGGCCAACCCAACAGTTACTCCTCCTATTTCTGCAATATAAATTGATGGGTCCACAGGAATCCAATGTTCTTCTTCTTCTTCTTTTTCAGGCTACACTCTCCAGAACCCCCTGGGTCCTGTATTCCTGTTCATACATTTCTAGTTAAGGCCAGTGTCATAATGACATAGTACAAGACCTTGGCATCGGCTGCCCCTGATTCAAACACTCTGTCCTCACTCATTCTGCCAGCAAATAACTCAATGTCTTCAAACTTCAATTTTCCTATCTGTAAAATGGATATAACAATGCCTCGATTAGAGGGGAAAGTGTGAGGATACATGTTATAACCTGACACACCTTGATGCACACTGCATTGTCGGTGCTTAAATGTAACTTTCTTCCTCTGCCTGCCTTTCCTCTTAGACTGCTAAAGAAATAGGAAGCCTCTAAAAGCTTCTCACAGAATGTATCTTGTAGCCCTTAATCTACTTTGAAGTACATTCTTGGAAGGCTTTCTCTTCACCTGGTAAAGCTACCCTAACTTGGTAAAATTGACATGTAAATGGGACGGCTGTTACTGGCTTGAGGACATAATACATGTAGACGTGTGGATGGCTTAGAGACAATTTACATGCTGGTTTAGCAGACAAGCCTCCCGAGGCCTCTTTATATCCACACTGGCCAACTGCGGCTTAATCTGACAAGGATAATGTGCAGAATGTAAATATTACCATTTGTTCCATGTCATCTCAGATCAGACACTAATTTGCAAATGTAATTTATCATGTGTAAAGAAAACCAAAATGACAGCTCTTACCAGTATTTGGTATTTTTGTGTTAACAATAGTTCATTTATGATTGTTATTGTTTCAGGCAGAAAATATGTCTCGATATGTTCTGCTGACAATGTGGGCTTTTGTATCACAAACCTCTTCTAGCCTTTTTCCACCATCTCCCTTGTTGTATGCTATTACCTAGGCTGGTGTTTTGATTGTTTGCTCCTCTTCACTACACTTTTATGCAGCTGAAGGAAATGTTCTGCTAATATTCCAAGTTCTGGGATCTGTTTTTAGGATATAGACTAATGCAGATGTAGGCTAATGTGAAGACTGAGGGCCACGTTTGATCTAAAGTGTATTTTGCCTGTTTTTCGCTAAGGGTCTCCATCACAAAGGAGATACCTAGAGCAGTGAAATTATTGAGGGGAAAAAAAAACTGGCTAAAGCCAAAATATAGATGAATTCAGGCTGGCCAATTTGTGACACTCAACTTCAAGGACTAATTAGTGGGTTCACCGAGAACCCAACTTGTCTAGGTTTTATAAACCACAAAGACTTAATCTGCCCTGAAGCCACACCATCGATCTGTGCCGAGGAAGAGGGTTCACTCTGCTTTTTATGTTAAGTGGGTTCCCCTCAGTTCATCATTTGTTGTTCTTTCTTTCTCCTCTTCATGACTCTGCAAAAGTTGGCAGAAAATTCTATGTTGGCAAGTTGATAATCCCTTTTATCTTTGTAAGCCCACTGCCGTACATTGCCCAGCAAACTGTAGAAGGATGAGTGTGTCCTTATGTGACTGCTTGTGAGTTAGAAGCCAGGAAAGAGGGAGAGCAGTGAATTGCCACCGGCCCTGGCCGTCCGCGTTTCAGAGTGGAGGCCTGCCAATTCCAGTAAAACACTCATGACATTTCAGAACTACGGGATCTTTCTGCCTCATTTCTCACATGGAAAAATAGGAAGATTCAAGTATTCCCAGCTGGAAGGACTATGTTTTGTTTATCTTTAATGGAAAACAATGTTCACCATAGAATTTATCCCGGGTCCTGTGCTTCTCCCAGTGGTGAATGGCACAGTCTGAGATAAGGAGAGAAAGTGTCTGCGAGGGGCCTGGGACTGCAGATAACACTTTTGTCATCCTGATTGGAAGAGCTCGTTCAGCTGCTTTGATTCAGTAAAGCTAAATTTCTCAGATTTCCTTGACCTTTACTTAAACTGCTTTTGAGACAGTCTATTTTTATTATCACCCTGATGAGCTAGACAGAGCTTATAAATTAATTTCAGTGTGAATAAATCACTAAAAAGTGCAAGATAACTGATGAAGAGTTCTGACCTGAGAATTATCACCTGGTTGATGGCAACAGTGTAAACATCATTCAAGGAGCCAGAAGTTGGATTTTGTGTATTTGGGGCTAGTTCCTTATTTGTTACGGGCTATGGTTATTTCCTTGGACAGCAAGGAGAGCAAACCAGTCAATCCTAAAGGAAATCAACCCTGAGTATTGGAGGGACTGACGCTGAAGCTGAAACTCCATTACTTTAGCCACCTGATGTGAAGAGCTGACTCATTAGAAAAGACCCTGATGCTGGGAAAGATTGAAGGCAAAAGGAGAAGGGCGCTGCAGAGGGTGAGATGATTAGATAACATCACTGACTCAATAGATATGGATCAGAGCAAATTCCGGGAGATTATGTAGGACAGGGAAGCCTGGCATGCTGTAGTTCACGGGGTCACAAACAGTCAGACATGACCTAGTGACTGAACAACAACAACAAATGATTGTTTCAGACATGAATTTGGGAAGACTCATTAGTACTAGCATAACTTGTGTGAAGCTCCTGTGGGTCCTTGCATGAAAAGCCTGAGCTTTAGTGTGGGCTGAATTTTCTTCCAGAACATCAATGTCCCCAGGGGTTTTCTTACAGCTTTGCAGTGGTTTCTGAAATAAAATGGATACCACTATCACCACCGACACCAACAATGACAACAAACAAAAACGAAAAAATCTCTGTGTAACTCTGTAGGGCAGAGGGTTAGTAACTGTAGTAAAATAAAGATTACAGTGAAATAGAGATTACAACTTTACATTTCTGCTGAACATAACTAAAATTCAGTTCCTTGGTTAGTCTTAATGGGTAGCTTGTTGTAATAAATATAATCTGAAATCCACACAAGAGTATTTGGAATTCGTGCCATTCATTATTTATTCAGTGTCACTTTATTATTAAAAGATGTGTGTTGCATCATATTCTTGATTTGTTATTATTTGTTAAACACATATTACCCTCCATTATGTAAAAATAAAGCAAACTCAAACCTCCCAAGTATGGTTTTATCTTAAAATAAACTACATTATATTCTAATCATCAATCATTTTACAGAGTCCAATCACTGTGCATTTTACAGACTTCTTTCATAGTTTCTTAATTCCTTCAACAAATAAATATTGAGTAGGATATGGCCAAGACAGCAGAGTTGGAAGAATTCAGGCTCACCTCCTCCCATGAGCACACCAAAATTGCCACTATTTACAGAGCAACAAGCTATCAGAGGAGCTTCCCAGGTGGTTTAACGGTAAAGAATATGCCTGTCAATGCAGGAGACATGGGTTCGTTCCCTGGGTCAGGAAGATCCTGGGGCAAAGGAAATGGCAACTCTCCCCTGGAAAAGAATAGCCCTGGCAGTCCATAGGGTCATGAAAGAGTTGGACATGACCTAGTGACTAAACAACAACATCATCTATGAGAACAATCTGGAGACTGGCAGAAAATATTTTCCACAAATAAAGGTACAAATAAGGAACTATGATGAGATGGTTATTGAGACAGAGACACAATATAGTCAGGATCCACACCCACAGGTAGATGAACAAAAGGATAACAACAATTATAGATATTCTCCTCAAGGAGCAAGGGTTCTGAGACCTGCACTGGGGCCCCCAGGCCAGGAATCCTGCACTGGAAAGATGAGTACTCAGAACATCTGGCTTTATGTGTGTCTGGCTTTAAGTACACCAGCAGGGCTTACATATTGGAGAGCCAAAGGACTGCAGGGAACAGAGATTCTGTCCTTAAAGAATGTGCCCCAAATCTTACATACTCCAAGGCCTGACTCAGAGACAGTGATTTGAAAAGAGCCGGGGTCAGCTGCATTGCTAATCTTGAGAAGCCTCCCAGAGAGGCAGAAGCAAAGGGGACTCCTCCTGGGCATGGAGAGGCTGGCAGCAGAAATTCATAGAAGCTTGTCTACTGCAAGGACACTGGTGATGGTGAGAGCCATTTGGAGTTCTCCCTCTAGCCTCTGAGCGCTAGAGATTTGTCCACCTACCACAGGGCTGAAAGCAACCCCAGGACAACCCAGGCCCCAGAGAGAGCCACACCAGAACACCACCCCACCAAACAATGCCCAGCAGCCACTCCACAAGACAAGGCCATCCTGTTACAACAGAGGATCCATGCAGCCCCTGGGGGGGCACCCTTGGAGCATACTGGGGCTCCCCGGGTGGCACAGTGGTGAAGAATCTGACTGCCACTGCAGGAGACACAGGAGAAGAGGGTTCAATCCCTGGGTCGGGAAGATCTGCAGGAGTAGGAAATAGCAACTCACTCTAGTATTCTTATCTGGGAAGTCCCATGGACAGAGGAGCCTGGTGAGCTACAGTCCACGGGGTCCCAACAGTCGATCATGACTGAGCACTCACACACATTCAAACTAGAGCAAGTAGCTCTGGTGAAAAGAGGAGACTGGACTGCCAAGATCCATAGGACATCTCCTGTATAAGGTCACTTCTCCAGCATCAGGAAATATAACTGACCTTCATAATGTATATAAATAAACACAAAGAATTAGGCAAAATGTATGTTAGACATTTTCTCATCATTTTTTTCTGAATCCAGCATTATTGCCAGGGTGGGGGCTGCTGCAGATATTAAACATCATAAATTATGAATACTTCTCTCTATGATACAGCTAGGGAGGGACACTAACCAAAATGAAATAAGTAGGAGTAAAACCCTGGAACCAAATGATTATTATAACAAGATCCAAGCAACACCAAGGAGTGCGGAGTTAGTCTGAGTTGGTGTATTTAGGAAAGGACTTTTAGAAAGAAGATAGACTCTTTCTGAGGGACAGGGTGTATTGAAAGAAAGGACAGGGACATTACAGACCTGACAGCTCAGGATCAAAGATTTTATAAAGGGTGAATGAGGCATTTTTAGAGTCAGGGGGAAGCCTGAGTAGAGTGGAGAATGCATGAAGGAGGGAGTACAGGCCGCGCTGGGAAGAATTAGGAGAGAAGATTCTTTGGATAGACATGTTGTGAGACTATGCATGCCAGATTGAGGAATCTGGACTTGAGCCTAAAGGCAGTGGAGAGCTACTTGAGAATTTTGAGCCAGAAAGAAACCAGATAATAATAGTCCTTTACAAAAGCTATAGTGTGAAATGAGAGACCCTAGTGGAAAGTGCTTTCACTTTCATGCATTGGAGAAGGAAATGGCAACCCACTCCAGCGTTCTTGCCTGGAGAATCCCAGGGACGGGGGCTATGGGGTCGCACAGAGTCGGACACGACTGAAGTGACTTAGCAGCAGCAGCAGCAGCAGTGGAAAGTGCAAAGACAAATACTTAAGTCAAGGCACCAAAGGATCAAGATTTAGATCTTACAAATAATATTTGGGGATTAATAATGACCTATTTTCTTAAATTGCTTAAACATATGTCTTTAAGATCACCCTTTCAATGAGACTTCCCTGGTGGCTCAGAGGGTAAAGCATCTGCCTGCAATTTGGGAGACCTGTGTTCAATCCTTGGGTCAGGAAGATCCCCTGGAGAAGGAAATGGCAACCCACTCCAGTATTCTTGCTTGGAGAATCCCATGGACAGAGGAGCCTGGTAGGCTACAGTCCACGGGGTTGCAAAGAGTCAGACATGACTGAGTGACTTCACTTCACATCTCAATTAGATAAATTACCACCCATATTTTACCAATGAAGAATTTCAAAAGAGAGCCTGAATGACAGAGTCACACTTAAACTTTAACTGTTTACTGAGTGCCTGACATTCTACAGCTAGTGATGAAATTTAATTACAAAAATTTACAAACTCCAAGAAGAACTATGCTGTGAGTGTAGAAATGGGTATCCAGGGAATGCTTGTAGAAAGAGTGATTGAATAAAAGAGATACTGAATAAACCATATTACTTACAAAGCTTTAGTGTGGTTCCATATCAAAAAACAGTCAGGTGTGCCTCTAGGCTTCTAATTCAACAAGTATGCACACTCTATTCTTAGTTTTAGCCAATTTGAACCGCTGTATATCAAATGTATCTGCACAACCACTTGGAGAATACAGGAGTTTTCTATTGCTATTGCAATGAATGTCCACAAACTGTGGCTTAAAGTAACACAATGTATTATCTCAAAGTTTTGTAGGTCAGAAGTCTGATATAATTCTCATGGGACTAAAAACTAGGTGTTCACCAAGATGGCATTTCTTTTTGGAAACTCCAGAGAAGAATCAATTTCCTTGTTCATTCAGGGTGTTGTTGGCAGAATTCAGTTCCTTGTGATTATATTACTGAGGATCTACAACCTGGTTGTCAGCTGAGGGCTGTTCCCAGCTTCTAGATGCTCATGGCCCCTTTCCTGCGACTTTAAAGCCAGCAATTGTGTGTTGACTCCTCACACTTTGAGTCTCTCCTGCCTCTTCTTCTACCACATCTCTCCTAATGACTCTGACAATCCACATTTTCTGCATTTAAGAACTCATGTAATCACATTGGCTCACACAGATAATCCAGGATAAATCTCCCTATTTTAAGGTCATCTGATTAACAAACTTAATCACATCTGCGAAGTCCCTTTGGACTATCACCTAACATATTCACAGGTTCTGGGAATTAGGGTGGGAACATCTCTGAGGGGTTGTTATTCTGCCTTCTTTGAGTGGAATGAAGCACACCATTTAATGGATCAGATTAGGGGCATAGACTTCTTTCATTCAGGATTGCTGAAGACATGTTTCTTAACTTTATCTTTTCTCATCCATACACCACATCATACCTGAAGGAGAAAAAAAGAGGACATGTAGCAAGAAATGCTACTCTACTTAAATACTGAGGCTTTATGGACCAGGCAATCTTCTCTACATGTGAGATTTGCAAGTTCAGGTGACGCGTTTGTTCATCCCAAGTATTCTCTACTGAAATGTTTCTTTACTGGCTACTGTGGCTATATACAAGGACAAACTCTAACCCTCAAGTTGGCAATGTGGAAGATGTTACTGAATGGAGAAATAAATTACTACAGTTCAAAGAAGCCCTTCTTACTAAATGGAAGCATGGTGCGGTGCAAGTACAAAGTATGTACCACAATGAAAATACAAAGTACTGTGAAGAATAGAAGATAAAAGGATTATCTTCCCTCTGAGAAATCAGGGATTAATTCATGGCATTTGGATATGGAACAGTAGGTAGGATTTCAACACACAAAGAAGGAAAGAGGCTTTTTGTTAGAATAAGTTTGGCCAAGTAAAGTTGAGAGCTGTATATCTTTAAGTACTTGGAATTCCCTCAAACTAAAAAAAAATAGTGTGTGTGGGGGGGCAGAGGGGTAGGTAAAAAGGTTTAATGGGATGAAAAATGAAGTGTTATATAGATTGGAAAAAAAAAAAAAGCCTCAGAGGGTCACATTTGTCAGGAACAAAACTCTGGACTTTTTTTCCCACAGAGAATGGGGAGAGACCAGAGGCATTTGAGCAGAGCAAGGGTAAGAACAGTGTCAGGCATCAGGAAGTGAACTGTGTTCCTAACAAGTGAGATGAAGAGAAATAAGAGCCTGCAAGTGGGAAGACCTGCCAGAAAGCACTTATAACAGGGTAGGAGAGAGATAATGAATGACTTTCTACTGACAGTGGAGACAGTATGAATGTAAGGGAAAATCAGAAGGACATCGAGGACACGGTGATTAGAGGTGAAATAGAGTGGGAGAAAAGTTCGTTCCAAGATAGCTCTAACATTTAGAGTCTGGAGAGGAGGTTCTAGGAAAATAAAGTTTCCGTGAACAGAAAGAAGAGAATCAGGAGGAAAAGATGGATAGAAAGGTGAAGATTGGGAGGTTGGTTTTGACCTGTGAACCCTGAGAAGCTGAGAGAAATTTCAAGTGGGTATATTTGATGTAAGGGAAAGTTCCAACACAGATGAGATGAGACCCAAGGAGAAGAATGTCCACAAACACGAGATAAGAATAAACACATGATCGAGAAAATGGAGAAGATCTGTTGTGAGCAGAATGGTGTGAGAGGGTTTCAAAAAAGAGTCTTATCTGAGATGCTGGGAGGGCACTGAAGGGAAAAGCAGACGCTGAGATCAGACACCTGCCTCCATTCTATACGTATGGCTCCCCTTGTCTTTGGCAGAAGACTTCAGAGAAGAGAGAATCAAGGTGTATGATCAATTTAAAGAATGATTTTTTGATGTTGTTAAGAAAGCACTCTGAGTGTAGAATTAACTCCACAGAAGGGGGGAAATCCATATGGAATATCACCATGTTGGCAAGTTGTCTAAAATCAATTTGGGTGAGATGGGAGATTTTAACTCTAATTTCATTTACTTCTAAAAACATCATTTTATCTTATTTGCGAAACAGAATTAGAGACACAGAGAACAAATGTATGTATATCAAGGAGGGGACAGGAGGTGAGATGAATTGGGAGATTGGGATTGACATGTACACTACTATGCAGAAAACTGGTAACTAATGAGAACCTACTCTACAGCAGAGGAAACTCTACCCAATGCTCTGTGGTGACCAAAATGGGAAGGAAATCCAAAAAAGGGGGAAGATAAATACACACACACACACACACACACACACACACACACATACACACACACACACACATATATGAAGGAAATGGCAACCCACACCAGTATTCTTGCCTGAAAATCCCACACATACATGGGCCTTCCCAGAAGGCTCAGCAGTAAAGAATCTGCTTGCCAGTACAGGAGACAGGAGCTCCATCCCTGGGTCCAGAAGATCCCCTGGAGAAAGAAATGTCAATCCACTCCAGTATCCTTGCCTGGGAAACCCCATGGACAGAGGAGCCGGGTGGGCCACGGTCCGTAGAGTTGCAAAAGTGTTGAACATAACTTAGCAACTAGGCAACGGCAACAAGCATGTGAGCACGTGGCTGATACACTTTGCTGTAGGAAGAAGCTAACACGACAGTGTGAACAGCCATACTCCAATGAAAGGTAATAAAAAACAAGAATTAAATTAAAAAATAGTGTTAAACTTCCAGAATAGGGTAAGTACATTTTTTGTTTGTTTTTTTCAGGATAGAAATTCTAGGAATAGGCTTCATATGCATGTGACCCTCTAATGTATATTTTATTGTTAAATATCATTCCTTGAATTGTACATAAGGTTTCTTCTGAGTGTAAAATGCCCAGTCCTGAATATTAACTGATAAGGCTATTGGTTTGTCCACAGCAGCCCTGCTGAGAAGATGGGAAGAATATTTTTCTAGTTTCTACCCCAGGCAATATCTGAGTGACAGACTTCAGGAGATTCTCCGTGTGCCACTGAAGAGTGGTCTTCGGGAATTTGTGAGTGTGAAAAGAATGTGCTGGGAGCCTCCATCTCCTGTTTATCTGAGAGGGAAGAGTAGATAGTGAGCTTGACAGTGAAATTCTAACCCTGAAAACTGATGAGATGCCTGCATTTTCCTGCCTTGCTGGGGCTGCCAAGGTATCTCTTCTTACTTCATAGGGGAGTGACTGGTATTTGAGCCCTGATAACAGCAATCTCAGTGGGGGGGTGAGTCAGGGAGGACATTCCAGAAAAGCAGATGGCTGAGAAAAGAGTGGGGATCTGCATGAGGACAGGGGTGCGGACCTTGTCCCGGCTGCCACCACATGGGCAAGGCACCCAGTGTGGCCAACAGGAGCACTCTTCTGGAGGACAAGCACTCACAAGCTTATGTTTTAAGTAGGAGTGGTGAAGGGAAGAAGGAATTATGTTTGGTCTCTGGCCTAGAATCATACTGAACTTTGCTGAGGAATTTTTCTTGTCCCTGATGGGCAACTGCGGCAGGGAGCCTGTACTATAGAAATCCTGTCTGAATAACTGTCGCTCGAAAATCAGATCTGCATTCAATAATCCCAATAGGATAACCAAAAGGAAAGATTATATGTTACCCTAGGATTTCTCTGAAAACTATCTGTATATTGTGTGGACTTTTCACATGCAGTTATGTTTCTATCTCTAGTAACTAAAAATCATAGAACACCCTATGAAGCAAGTCAGAAAGAGAAAAACAAATATCGTATATTAAGGCATATATGTGGAATCTAGAAAAATGATATAGATGATCTTATTTGCGAAGCAGGAATATAGACACAGACATAGGGAACAAACGTATGGATACCAAGGGGGTAAAGTAGCGGGGTGGGATGAATTAGGAGATCAGGATGGACATATATGAACTATTCATTGCACTCATAAAATAGATGACGAATGAGGACCTCCTGTATAGCAAAGGGTGTGCTCCAAATGAGAAGGAAGTCCAAAAAAGAGGGAATATGTGTATATGTGTAGCTAATTCATTTTGCTGTACAGTAGAAATTAACATAACATCATTATGCAAATATATTCCAATACAAATTAATTAACAAAAATGAAAACTTTACAGTGGCCAATCCTTAATTAGACCCCCAAAATTAAATTAAAAACCTGCTTACATTTTCCTCTTGGATTAGAGTTTATGGGAGGAAACACCAAGACAGAAGAGAGTGTGGGTTGCTGTCTTAAAAACCAGCACAATGTTTGGTGAATGTGCTTCTAGATTCTAGTGTCATTTGTCACCTTTAGGTGTATTTTAAAGAAGTTGTGAGCTTGTTAGGTCGGCAGCAAGAGATACTATAGTACTGTGTATATGAGTAGTGGCAAATGGGAGAAGCAAAGACTGGTGGTTGAGTAAGACGTGGCACATGAGCCCAGAGGATTGCAAACTGGCCCGGTGGGACCACAGCGCCTGCTTTGAGATTGAACAAATTCAAATTTTGTGTCATCATAAATCCTTTAATGATGGAAAATCAGCTTTAACAATGGTACACGCTCCAGGGCTGAGCATTTATTATCTTTCTGAGTAATACTAAAACTTACCCTCTGATGACCACACTGTCCTTACACAAGACACTCAATGCTTTTGCACATTCCCACACTCCTTCCTTTCAGAAGTCCCCCAGCGAGCCGGCTAGGTTCTACTGAGCTGGCCATTTAGTCACTATTTCTTTCCCTAATCACTTTTCAGAGTCTCTTGCCCTCTTTTGCTATTAACTTTTTGGCTGAAAGTGTCTGGATTTCCCTGGCAGAGGGCTTGGCAAATGTCAAACACCCATGCTTTACATAAGCATTGGATGGGTTCTTGGTTTCATTCTCCAAAATGTCTCAGAGGCAGAAGGCATTTGCTTTTAAGATGCTAGTCTACTTAAGAGGCAATGGGGTGGAGAGGGAGGTGGGAGGGGGGATCGGGATGGGGAATACATGCAACTCTATGGCTGATTCATATCAGTGTATGACAAAACCCACTGAAATGTTGTGAAGTAATTAGCCTCCAACTAATAAAAAAAAAAAAAAAAAGAGGCAATGTTGTTTCCCTGAAAGATTTATAATGAAGACAAAAACATGGAGTCAAATTCCTTATAAATAGCAATTACATTTTTATTACGCTCCTTCATTTTTTTCATGTTGATCATGTTCAACTCCACAGTTGGTATTGAATTTCCTGCAATCTGTACCCATTTCTCCAAAAGTCTTGGAAAACATTCCCTGTTTTCTAGGAAATTCAAGCTCAATGTCAGACATGGTTAATCCACCAATCAGGCTTAGTACTCTATGTCTCCCTGTATCAGTATAACACACCAAGAAAGTCATTGCTTAGACAATTACTCTCTTTTTAGGACTAGATTAGATTAGAAATGCTTGTACTTAAGGAAACCCTGAGGATGGAATGTGAATTTAGCTGGTTGCCCAGATAAAGAAAAAGATGTTAGAGATGTCTTGGTCTACACTTGGCAGTATCCCTATATCAACTGTATTTGTAATACTTTCTTTTCAAAAATATGCAGCACAGGTATGGTATGTATTTAATCACTTTACCAAAGAAAATGAGAATTTTATTTAACTGAGAAGAAAAGAGGAAAATTTAAATTATCCTTGAGAGGGAAAAACATGTTTTGATTGTGGATTGGTGTGGACTGCTAAATTAGTTTTTAAAAACAACAATAATTTCTATTGTATATCCGCCTGTGGAACCTCCCCAACCAGGGATTGAACCCATGCCCCCTGCATGGAAGTACAGCACCTTAAACACTGGACTGTCAGGGAAGTCTAGATTGCATGTGTTTTATGTCATTTAATTATTATGATGATCATGAGTGGGGTAGTATTACTATTTACATTCTACATTTGAGGACAATGGGATCTAAGAGAAGATTTGGTGGAGTAAATGTCAGAGCCAGGGCCCAGAGCCTCCCTGCTTACACCCTAGTGTGGCTGCTTTAGAAGCAAATTACTTCAAAGGTACAAAGCAATATGAAAGAATAATCAAGTGTTTGTGCTTCTTGGCGAAAATGAAACTGACTAGTGAGTAAGGTATCTTATTACGGTAGAAACTGTCAGGCCATTTCTTTCCTATGCAACAAGGAAGGTGTTCAAGAGATAAACATGTCTTTTCATTTCACACCTGGATTTTTTCCCTGTGGCTCTAAGAAGTGTCACTTCCTGTTTCTCTGAGCTGGAGAAAGGGAATGGTGGTTGGCAAGCTGACATCCAGGTGACTCATGAAATAATCAGTGGGATGCAGTGACTGCTATGCTTCAGGTGACCCCTGCATTGCCGTGATGCTGGCAGAGAACCCCCCGGTACACTTCCTACTCCATGAGCTACGAAGGTCTTCTCTCTGTCTCCTTCCTCAACTGGTCCTCTTGCTTGCCTGGGAGCATAGCTGGAACTTTCCACAGAAACTGTGGAGTCACAGTGTTACTTTCTCTTTGATTCTAGTTTCCATCTTGTTGTTTAGTTACTAAGAGGGTCTTATTTTGTTTGAAATAGATGTACTCCTGAAAAGTTCAGTATAATCACATTTGGGCTTATTGATTTATATTTGAAACTTAGTATTCTGATGCCAATGTTTCCATTTGTCTCCTTAGCATTTTTAAATGAAAAAATTGCAAGGAACTTAATATCTATAGATATTAAGATACTTAAAGGAATTGAGGCATGCTATGGTCATTGTTTTCTAACTTCTTGAAAGGTGAATAATCTTTTGCTCTTCTTTCCCTTAGTAAGATATCTGAAAACAGACTGCACCTGTATCAGACTCCCAGACAATAGTAGCTAGTACATTATTCACATACCAACTGTGAAGTTAGACATTTGTCCAATTTCCTTAGCTCTCAGTTTCCTTGTTGTAAGGAAGCAGGACACACAAGTCACAAGATTGTTGAGTGGATCTGATGCACTATGGTGTGGTCAGTAAGGGCTTGTGATGGGGACCTGAGGAGAGTTAGTCCTCAGTAACGAGAGTTCTGCCTGAGAGTAGAGTTCTTCAATTCTGGTCTGAATTCCAGCATCTGTGAACTATCTCTGTGACACTGTTACTTTATTTCCAAAACACAAGTGAGTTTACTTGTCTAAAATTTAAAGGACTGGACCAAGAGGTTTGTTCTAGGCCTAAAATCAGCATCTATGTCCCTTAGAAAAGGTTTAATTCAATGAAAGAGTGTAACTTAGAAACTAGTAATAACCAGTTGTTTGACTCAGTTTAGCCCTGGTTTCTGCGTTGTTTCACACCCTCTCGCGGTTACGACCACCATTATGGAGAAGGGAGAGGGGCTGGCCTCATGCAGGCTCATTCATGAGGATAACCCTCTTCTGTTTTATGTCAGTGGCATTTTTCCTAAGACCTTCATTCCTTTCAAAGTCACCATATTTCTTTTTCTTACATTTTGGGTTCCCCTCACTGCCCCCCACCAAAAGGGCTGACTTAAAAAATGAGTTCAGCAGCTCAGCATGTTTCAGACTTGTGATTAATTCTGTGCTCTTGCTCATTTATTAAAAGCTCCAATTTCTCTCTCATCATCCTCTCCTCCTGATAGATTTGCCCTCCTAATCCTCTTTAACCCTCTGGGCTTACCTTATCTCCCTTGGCTCTTTTGCTTCTCTTATCTCTATCCTGTTCACTTTAACTGATGTAATTTGTTTTCCTTGGGTTTCTTTCTCCTCTGTAAAGACATGAACACTCACTCTAAATATTTCTCACCTCTTGCGTTCGTCTTTGTCAGCTGAATCCCAATCTACCACACTTCTCATGAAAGTTCATCGCCACGTTCAGGCTTTTCTCATAGTTCTGGATTTTCACTCCTCTTCACAGAGTGTCATATTATACTCAACAAATCTAACTCCTGCAAATTGCTGTTAGATGCTGTTTCTCATCTTCTGATATGAAATTGGTCCTAGTAGCAGGTTTTGGCAGAACAGTCCATTTCAGCTTTGAGCAAATATTCTCCCAAGTGACTTGACCCTGTTGAGCTCTCTAGAATTGGGATATATTGTATGTATAGTTTCTGATCTTCTCTGTAGTCCGGTCGTGGGCAGGTCACTATGTCTCTATAGTCTTCAGTAAAATGCCTGATTGACTATATCATCATTTTCCAGACCTAAACATCCTTGACGACAACAGTCCATTCTAAGAGCAATTCTGAATTTTATTTCTAAGATTGTGCAATCTCAAGTTTCCTTGCTTAGGCTTAGTAATTATTTCAAGTCATTATGGGTTGGAGATCTTGGATCAGAAGCTCATAATATATGTATATGTTGTTTATATATATATTAGATGAACAACATTGGCAAATATAATAAATTATACTTAAAATATTCATTTCAGGTCAACAATTTTTTCCAAAGCCATGGTCCATGGCTGGAATGAGAGGGAGGTGATAAATGGAGTCTGGACTGCAGGAGTACTGGGGAACTGTGGGTCTCCAGGCTCCCAGAGGTCTCTTCTGGTTCTTTGGTTGTGTGAGTACACGGCTCATTTGGGGTGGACCGGAATCTAGTGAGGAAGCTGTCAGGTCTCAGGATCTTGATTCTGGCTGAGTGGTTGGATGGAAACAGGCCGTTTTGCTCTAAGCAGTTTTGCCATTTTCTGCTTTCACAGAGGGTTTGACTTCATGTGGGCAAAGTGCATCCTTGAGGATTTATTTAATACTCTTGTGTTTTAATGTGAAGCAAATGTTACTTAAGCACCTTTTGACATTGTCCTTTCTTTTAGTGTTCAAGCTATCAGAAAAATAACCCAGGGATAAAGTTTTCTCTCTGTTGATTCTGTTGATTGGGGTGATAAGAATTTGATAAGTCACAAGGTAATCATAGAGTCTGACATGAGTTACAAGTCTAAAATTTAGCACCATGTAACTTCTCAGCAAATCCCAAAATTATTGGGCATGAACCTTTGGCTCATCTAGAGAACAATGTGTCATAGATTTTATAAAATAGCCTGTTACGAACCTTTGTGTCATGGAGTCAGAAAAGAAGGCAGAGCAAAAAAAAAATGATCATATTTCCTATTTTTTAACTGTTGTTTGTGTGCTTCGTCATTCAGTCATGTCCAGCTCTTGTGTGTGACCCCATGGACTGTAGACCACCAGGCTCCTCTGTCCATGGAATTTTCCAGGCAAGAATGCTGGAGCAGGTTGCCATTTCCTACTCTAGGAGATCTTCCTGACCCAGGAATCAAACCTGCATCTCTTGCATCTTCTTCATTGGCAGGTGGATTATTTACTGCTAGACCACGTGGGAAGCCCTTTTTAGTTGTTAGGAAACTGAAATAAATGATCAGATAACAACCTTAGTGGTGACCTATTTATAACATTGACAACATAAAGCCAAGATTCTAAATGATTATTGTATGACATAGGAAGTCATTGCATTGACATAAAAATAATAGCTCATTCTATGACATAATTTTTAAAAATATCTCTGAAACTTAGAGGAAATATATGGCAATATTATAGTGAATAGAAATAAAATTTAAAGTTAAAAAAATAGATGTTCATTTAAATACCTATTGCCATAACACGGAGGTTGAGAGTAAAGAAAGTCCTATAAAGAGAATGTATGCATGCTCAGTCACTTCGGTTGTGTCCAACTATTTGTGACCCTATGGACGATAGCCCACCAGGCTCCTTTGTCCATAGGATTCTCCAGGCAAGAATACGGAATGGGTTTCCACTTCCTCCTCAGGGAATCTTCCCGATCCAGGTATCTAACATGGGACTCCTGGGTTTCCTGCATTGGCAGATGGATCCTTTACCAATGAGCCACCTGGAAAGTCCTGTGAAGAGAATGCCTGGGTACAAATTCCAGCTTCATGATTTACTGGTTGTATGACTTGGGATGACCTACCTATCATTCTGTGCCTCTGTTTTCTTTTTTTTTTTTTTTTAATATTTATTTTAATTTATTTATTTGGCTGCACTGGGTCTTAGTTGCGGCTTGCAGGATCTTCATTGCAGCGAGCAGGAACTTTTAGTTTCAGCATGTGGGATCTAGTTCCCTGACCAGGCATCAAACCCAGGCCCCTTGCATTAGGAGCTCGAAGTCTTAACCACTGGACCACCAGGGAAGTCCTGTGCCTCTGTTTTCTCATAGGGTAAAATGTGGAATTTATTGGCAATAGTGCCCACTTCTCAGATTTGTTAGGTTAAATGATAATACATATAAAGCTCTTAGAACAGTATTTGGCACACAATGGGGGCTTCCCTAGTAGCTCAGATGGTAAAACATCTCACTGCAATGCAGGACAGCCAGGTTCGATCCCTGGGTCGGGAAGATCCCCTGGAGAAGGAAATGGCAACCCACTCCAGTATCCTTGCCTGGAAAAATCCCATGGACAGAAGAGCCTGGCAGGCTGTACAGTCCATGGGGTCACAAAGAGTCAGACACGACTGAGTGACTAACACAGACACATTCAATGAGCTCATGTCCTTCCACTCTGCCATCTTGGTGGAGTAGAAGGAGTGTGCTCATCTCCTGTGAGAACTCCAAAATTACAACTCGCTGCTGAACGACCACTGAAAAGAGAATGTTGGATCGCACCAAAAAAGATACCCCATGTCCAAGGGCAAAGGAGAGGCCCCAGGAAGACAGTAGGAGGGGTAAAATCATGTTTGGATTCAAACCCCATTCCCGCCAGAGATGCTCAGAGGGCCCAAACAAACCTTGTGTGCACCAGAACCCAGCTACTTCACAGAGACGGAGCCAGAACTGTGCTTGAGTGTCCCCTGCGGAGGTACTGGTCAGCAGTGGCCTGCTTCAGGGGCAGGGGCTCTGGGTGCAGCAGACCTGGGTATGGCATAAGCCCTCTTGGAGGAGGTCGCTGTTAACCCCACCGTCGAGCTGCCAGAACTTACACAGGACTGAGAAACAGACTCTTGGAGGGCACAAACAAAATCTTGTGTGCAACAGGACCCAGGAAAAAGGAGCAGTGACCCCACAAGAGACTGACATAGGCTTGCCCGTGAGTGTCCAGGAGTCTCTGCTGGAGGTGTGGGTCGGCGGTGGCTGGCTGCAGGGCTGGGGGCACCAAGTGCAGCATGGGGCCTTGTGAAGGAGGTGAACATTATCTCCATCACCTCCAGCAGAGTGTGGCCTCAGGTCAAACAACAGGGAGGGAACACAGCCCTGCCCATCAACACATAATTGGATTAAAGATCTACTGAGCATGGCCCTGCCCTTCAGAACAAGACCCAGTTTCCCTCTCAGTCAGTCTCTCCCATCAGGAAGCTTCCACAAGCCTCTTATCCTTATCCATCAGAGAGCAGAAAGGATGAAAACCACAATCACAGAAAATTAAGGAAACTGATCACATGGACCACAGCCTTGTCTAAGTCAATGAAACTATTGAGCCATGCCATGCGGGGCCACCCAAGATGGACAGGTCATGGTGGAAAGTTCCAACAAAATGTGGTTCACTGCAGAAGGGAATGGCAAGCCACTTCAGTATTCTTGTCTTGAGAACACCATGAACAGTATGAAAAGGCAAAGAGGTAGGACACTGAAAGATGAACTCCCCAGGTGGGTAGGTGCCCAATATGCTACTGGAGATCAGTGGAAAAATAACTCCAGAAAGAATTAAGAGATAGACTGAAAGCAAAAACAACACCCAGTTGTGGATGTGACTGGTGATGGGAATAAAGAGCAATATTGCATAGGAACCTGGAACGTTACATCCATTAATCAAGGCAAATTGGAAGTGGTCAAACAGGAGATGGCAAGAGTGAACATCGACATTTTTGGAATCAGTGAACTAAAGTGGACTGGAATGGGTGAATTTAAATCAGATGACCATTATATCTACTACTGTGGGCAAGAATCCCTTAGAAAAAATGGGATAGGCATCATAGTCAACAAAAGAGTACAAAATGCAGTACTTGGGTGCAATCTCAAAAATGACAGAGTGATCTCTGTCTGTTTCCAAGGCAAACCATTCAATATCACAGTAATTCAAGTCTATACCCCAACCAGTAATGCTGAGGAAGCTGAAGCTGAATGGTTCTATGAAGACCTACAAGACTTTCTAGAACTAACACCCAAAATAGATGTCTTTTTCATTATAGGGGACTGGAATGCAAAAGAAAGAAGTCAAGAGGTGTCTGGAGTAACAGACAAATTTGGCCTTGGAGTACAAAGTAAAGCAGGGCAAAGGTTAACAGAATTTTGCCAAGAGAATGCACAAGAGAAGACTACACATAGACCATCACTAGATGGTCAACACCGAAATCAGATTGATTATATTCTTTGCATCCAAAGATGGAGAAGCTCTATATAGTCAGCAAAAACAAGACCAGGAGCTGACTGTGGCTCAGATCATGAATTCCTTATTGACAAATTCAAACTTAAATTGAAGAAAGTAGGGAAAACCACTAGACCATTCAGGTATGACCTAAATCAAATCCCTTATGATTATACAGTGACAAACAGATTCAAGGGATTAGATCTTATAGACAGAATGCCTGAAAAACTATGGACGAAGGTTCGTGACATTGTACAGGAGGCAGGAATCAAGACCATCCCCAAGAAAAAGAAATGCAAAAAGGCAAAATGGTTGTCTGAGGAGGCCTTCCAAATAGCTGAGAAAAGAGGAGACGACAAAGGCAAAGGAGAAAAGGAAAGATATTCCCATTTGAATGTAGAGTTCCAAACAATAGCAAGAAGAGATAAGAAAGTGATCAATGCAAAGAAATAGAGGAAAACAATAGAATGGGAAAGACTAGAGATCTCTTCAAGAAAATTCAAGATACCAAGGGAACATTTCATGCAGAGATGGGTACAGTAAAGGACAGAAAGGGTGTGGACCTAACAGAAGCAGAATATATTAAGAAGTGACAAGAATACACAGAAGAACTATACAAAAAGGATATTCATGACCCAGATAACCATGATGGTGTGATCACTCACCTAGAGCCAGACATCCTGGAATGCAAAGTCAAGTGGGCCTTAGGAAATATCACACGAACAAAGCTAGTGGAGCTGATGGAATTCCAGTTGAGCTATTTTAAATCTTAAAAGATGATGCTGTTAAAGTGCTGCATTCAAAATGCCAGCAAATTTGGAAAACTCAGCAATGGCCACAGGACTGGAGAAGGTCAGTTTTCATTCCAATCCCAAAGAAAGGCAATGCCAAAGAATGTTCAAGCTACCACACAACTGCACTCATCTCACACACTAGCAAAGCAGTGCTCAAAATTCTCCAAGCCAGGCTTCAACAGTATGTGAACCGTGAACTTCCAGATGTTCAAGCTGGATTCAGAAAAGGTAGAGGAACCAGAGATCAAATTGCCAACATCCGCTGGATCATCAAAACAGCAAGAGAGTTCCAGAAGAACATCTATTTCTGCTTTATTGACTACGCCAAAGCCTTTGACTGTGTAGACCACAACAAACTGTGGAAAATTCTTCAAGAGAAGGGAATACTAGACCACCTGACCTGCCTCCTGAGAAATTTGTATGCAGGTCAAGAAGCAGCAGTTAGAACTGGACATGGAACAACAGACTGGTTCCAAATCAGGAATGGAGTATGTCAAGGCTGCATATTGTCACCCTGTTTACTTAACTTATACGCAGAGTACATCATGAGAAATTCTGGGCTGGATGAAGCACAAGCTGGAATCAAGATTGCTGGGAGAAATATCAATAACCTCAGATAAGCAGATGACACCACCCTTAGGGTAGAAAGCAAAGAAGAACTAAAGAGCCTCTTGATGAAAGTGAAAGAGGAGAGCGAAAAAGTTTGCTTAAAGCTCAACATTCAGAAAACAAAGATCATGGCATCTGGTCCCATCACTTCATGGCAAATCGATGGAGAAACAGTGGAAACAGTGAGAGACTTTATTTTCTTGGGCTCCCAAATCACTACAGATGTTGACTGCAGCCATGAAACCAAAAGACACTTGCTTCTTGGAAAAAGCTATGACCAACCTAGACAGCTTATTAAAAAGCAGAGACATTACTTTGCAAAAAAGGTTAGTCTAGTCAAAGCTATGGTTTTTCCAGTAGTCATGTATAGATGTGAGAGTTGGACCATAAAGAAAGCTGAGCACCAAAGAATTGATGGTTTTGAACTGTGGTGTTGGAGAAGACTCTTGAGAATGTCTTGGACTGCAAGGAGATCCAATCAGTCTATCTTAAAGGAAATCAGTCCCGAATATTCATTTGAAGGACTGATGCTGAAGTTGAAACTCCAATACTTTGGCCACCTGATGTGAAGAAATGACTCACTGGAAAAGACTCTGATGCTGGGAATGATTGAAACCGGGAGGAGAAGGGGACGACAGAGGATGAGATGGTTGGATGGCATCACTGAATCAATGGACATGAGTTTGAGTAAGCTCTGGGAGTTGGTGATGGACGTGGAAGCCTGGTGTGCTGCAGTCCATGGGGTCGCAAAGAATCAAACATGACTTAGCGACTGAACTGACTGACTGACACATTCTATAAATACTGCTGTGCTAAGGCCATGGACATATTTGAACAGTCAGTGAAACTACAGAAGGTCCACTGTTGGAATAAAAGTTCCCACGGATAACTGCAGAAAAATTTCCTGTGTATGTGGGCAGAACCAACCTCTCCAGACAATTATAGTTGAAAATCATTTGAAAAATATTAAGCAACCAATATTTTTTCAGATTAACCAACACAATAATATGGAAAGAGATGTTAATATTGAATGAATTTAGTTTGGAATCATATAGCTCTTCCTCATAATAAGCAATATATGAAATATCAACATATGACATGCATGTATAAAATACTAATAGTCAAAGACTAAAACTAGATGTCACTGAGCCAAAATAGGCAACATAAGAAAATATACAGATATCAAGGTTTTCATGTGCAGACAATGCTTCCCTATGATGATTTTGTTGGCAGCATATATGCTCTTTTTAATTAGAAAGATTCTGTTTGTGATTATAATCATCTTACTAGTTGTTCATGCAAATAGAGTTATTGGGCACTATGATTTAGTGCCTGGGATTATGGCTTGACCTGCATTTTTCTATCTCTGTTTTGGATCTCTAAAAAGAGTATGCCTTGAATCATGGTGGTCTTATACATTGAAGGTTTATATCCGACAGGTAGGTGACACTTATTCATTCATTTACTCCAAGAGTCTTACAGTTAAAGAGGAATACAGACATATCAAAGTTTTATGTAACAACCAGATAATTATAATGCAGGTATGTGCTACGATGGAAAAGTCCAGGTGTTGTGAAGTTTATATCCATACAGGCGGGGAAAGGCTTCACTAAAAAGTGATATTAAATTCAGCCCTGAAGGAGAATTAGAAGTTAGTGAGGTGAAGGGTGCAGGTCAGGGAGGGGGAGGTGGAGAGGCAAGCACTTTAGAAAAGGCAGCAATATGTGTGAAAGCGCCGCGGTGAGAAGGAACCACAAAACCATCATGGCCGCCATGAAGTGAGCTGTGGGGAAAGCGGTTTCATGTGAGGCCTTGAGGGTCATGTTAGGCATTCTAAATGGTTCTAGAAGCAACGGCTCTGATAAGTTCTAAGGAGCTTGTTATTACTGGACTAGTGGTTTATAGAGGTCACCTGGGTTGTTGCAGAGAGATGAAAAGGTGTGGCGAGAAATTAACTAGGAAAAGAAGTGAATTGGCTATTTCTGCAAAGGAAGAACAAGCCTTTAGGAGTTACTGGACATAGAGTTAAGGGAGGTATCAGGTTGACCAGTTTTTTTATGAGTCTGAGGGTTAGTATGGCCATTTACTGAGATAGGGAATGTTGGTACAGAAGGAGATTTGGAGGCATGATCAATATAAATATGCTAGTGAGGTACCCAAGTGGAGTGTAGACTGGATAGCTGAAATGGGTCTTGATCTCCATGGTAGTGGTGTTAGTCACTAAGTCATGTCTGACTCTGCGATACCACAGACTGTAGCCTGCCAGGCTCCTCTGTCCACGGGATTCTCCAAGGAAAAATGCTGGAGTGGACTGCCATTCCCTTCTCCAGAGGATCTTCCTGACTCAGGGGTCAAAACCGGGTCTCCTGTGTTGCAGGCAGATTCTTTACCGTTTGAGCTTGTAACAGTGAAGACCCTTAAAGTTGATGAATACCCAAATAGGCTAAGGCCTGGAATGTCCCCTGGAATTAGTTACTTAGAAATGCAAATCAAAACTACCAATACAGTGAGGTATCACCTCACACATGTCAGAATGGCCATCATCAAAGAATCTACAAACAATAAGTGCTGGAGAGGTGTGGAGAGAAGGGAGCCCTCCCACACTGTTGGTCGAATGTAAGCTGGTCTAGTCGCTAAGAACAGCAGGGAGGCTCCTTAAGAAACTAAAATAGAGCTACCATATGATCCTGCAATCCCACTCCTGGGCATATATTCAGAGAAAAGCATAGTTTGAAAAGGTACCTGCACCAAAGTGATCATTGCGGTACTGTTTACAATAGCCAGGACGTGGAAGCAACCTAAATATCAATCAACAGAGGAATGGATAAAGAAAATGTTGTACATGTATACAATGGGAATTTTACTCAGTCATAAAAAAGAATGAAATAATGCCATTTGCAGCAACATGGATGGACTTAGGGATTGTCATACTGAGTGAAACAAGTCAGACAAAGACAAATATGATATTGTTTATTTGTGGCACCCAAAAAATTGTACAAATGAATGTATTTACAAAACAGAAATAGAGTCACAGATGTAGAAAACAAACCTATGATTATCAATGGGGAAAGGGGAGGAGGGATCAATTGGGAGATTAGAACTGATATATACACACTACCATACATAAAAGAGATAACTAATAAGGACGCATTGTATAGCACAGGGAACTCTATTCAATACTCTGTGCGTGCGTGAGTGCACGCGTGCTAAGTCGCTTCAGTCATGTCTGACTCTTTGCAACCCTATGGACTGTAACCTGCCAGGCTCCTCTCTCCATGGGATTCTCCAGGCAAGAATACTGGAGTGGGCTGCCATGCCCTCCTCCAGGGGAATCTTCCCAGGCAAGGGATCGAACCCTCATCTCTTACATCTCCCGTATTAGCAGATGGGTTCCTTACCACTAGTGCCACTTGGGAAGCCCTCAATACTCTGTAATGTCCTATATGGGAGAAGAATCTAATTAAGAGTGAATATATGTATAACCGATTCACTTTGCTATACAGCAGAAACTAACACAACATTGTAAATCAACTACAGTCCAATGAAATAATTTTAATAAATAAAGTACTAAAGACTCTGACTAGAAAAGTTTTTCTGGAAAAGGTGGTTTGGTAAAATTGACAAGGTATAATAATCGAAGCTAATCATGACTTTATTATTTGTGAAAAGATTCACAGTGAGTTTATTTTTAAAGAGTAAGAAAGGAAAACTAAATTCCTCTTTCTATAGTTGCCCATTTTCAAAGTCCGGGGTGAGTGCTCCTATTTCTTTTCTCTTATTGTAACACATTTTCATTCCAACCAATTCATTTTTCAGGTAATTCTAAACTTTAAAAGTGCAGGCCTTTAGAATGATTTAAACTGCCCTCTAAAGTTTTATTTCCTGTTAGATTGCTATTTAATTGCTGCCTTGCTGCTTCTTAAATGGAAGTCATACCTTCCAACTTTGAGGGTCAGGTTATTGGCTGCCATTTATTTACTGGGTTTCAAACCCAAATACAGGGCCAGGCATGTAGCTAGACAGCTTGAAGAAGCGGATGCAGGGAAATCGTGGGAACAGTGAGGCGGGTAAGCGCTCCCACGCCCGGCTAAGGGTCAACGGATTCTCAGCTTCAGGTGTTTGCTGACATCATGCTGAGATGTGGCCCTCCCCCATGTCGCTAGATCTGTTTTAAAAGAGGAACCCGATATCTGCATTTTTGCATGATCTTTCCTGATTTTTAATATTTTTGCAACTAATTTTTTTTCCCCAAAAAACCCTTAAAGTCAAGAAAGAAAATAAAGCAGAACCCATGTCTGCTGGAGCTTCTGGTTAATGGGCAGTTTTGTGTGCCCTGTTTTAGTATTTTCATACAGCATCTTAGTTATTGCTCTAAAGAGCAGTTCCTCATTAGTACCATCATCACACACTCTGCCAGGGGTAACATTCAGCGTTCAGTCTCTTAAAATGTTGGAAGTTTTCGATAACTGTGTAAAACAAACCTTGTCACATTCCTCTGTAATCAGGAATTTTCCTCTGTTGAAAACTCCTGGGTGATGATGAAGCCTCAATACCTTGACAATCCATCTCCCTTGGGGCTGACTATCACCGTGGGCCCGCAGACCACCCTGGCTCCCAGTGGCACCCAGTTGCACCCCTGCCATGTCCCCACCTGCCCGGAGTCCCGGGAACAGGGATGCGCTCCTGTTCCTGAGATGCAGTGTTGAGGTAGTTTCTTCCAAAAGCCTATAAAACAGATGGTGTTTTTTGTTTTTTGTTTTTTTAATATAATGTTTTCAGACTAAAAGAGAATTGCATAGCCCAACTCTTGCTTTAGGCCAATTTGGAAAAATTGCTTTCACCTTTTCCTCTCCTGTCTTCTACCCCCATCACATGCTCTGGTTATGGTTCTCTTCACCTTAGGATAGCAGTGATAAAAACTGTGTATCTTACAACCTACCAGCACTTGACTGGTACTCCAGAGGGTCATGGAGTAAATAGGTGTTTGATTAAATGTGTGTCTGAAAACACTAAGAGCCTTTGAAAGATAGTGTCAGAGGGCCAGGCTGGTGCTTCTTGGGAAGCTGGTTGTAACAGGTCATGTACTTTCTTCTTTCACCAACTTCCTTTAACGGCTTGATAACATTTCTAGAAGTCTGTCTAGGCGAACGGTGTGAGTGAGGTTTTGCAAAAAATCAAGGCTATTTTCCCCTCCCTTTCTGAAGGTGAGGTCTCTCAAACTTGCTAATTAGAGAGCAGAGCAGGAAAGAGAATGTCTGAGTCACTGTCTCCAAAGCTAGTAAAACCAAACTCTGAAGAAAAAAAAAAAGATTTCTTTGGAAATGCCCACAACTTAGTCATTCTGTTAAAACACAATTGACAAAACCTCTTTTCCTTTCAGGCCTCTCCTAAAACAACAGTTAAATCCTGTGAGTCAAGTTGAAGGCTCATTCTCCCCAGTTTGTTGGATGTAATGGGGTAATTGCCCAGACTGTAGTTAAACTGTTTCCATTCTGATGATTGATTCTAAAGGTCTCAAGGTGGATCCAGAACTTCTTTGGACAAGTCTTTGAATCATCTGTCCACCCATAGCACAATGTTGCCAACAATCATGATTTATTTTTTTAAAGGGAAGCAATGATTTTCCTATTGAACAAAAAGCTCAGCTTGGAATCAGAAGATCTGGGGTGGAAATGTGGCTTGACTCCTTATTCGCTGTGTGTCCTTGGGCTCCTTATCTAACCTTTATAAGTCTATTTTCTTACTCATATAATTGGGACAATAATTGCTAACTATCAGGGCTGCTGTGTGAATGAAATGAGGTAATATATCCATTGATTCATTCATTTATACTCCAAACAAACTATTTCTCAGCATAAGTTGGCATTATTTGATCTTAATGAGTAACATAAGTTACAAAAAGAAAAAAAAAAAAAGATGATTATATACTTTAGTTCCTTTCTGTTTTAATAGATTTCCATCAGTATTGTAAGAAGTGTCCTTCCTTAAGAGTTACCCTTTCTTGATGCACAATGCCCCTGCCTTCCATTTGATCTGTGTTTAGTTCATTTTTTTAAATGGCGGTCTAGTGGTTAACGGAGAAGGCAATGGCACCCCACTCCAGTACTCTTGCCTGGAAAATCCCATGGATGGAGGAGCCTGGTGGGCTGCAGTCCATGGGGTCGCTATGAGTCGGACAGGACTGAGCGACTTCACTTTCACTTTTCACTTTCATGCATCGGAGGAGGAAATGGCAACCCACTCTAGTATTCTTGCCTGGAGAATCCCAGGGACAGGGGAGCCTGGTGGGCTGCCGCCTGTGGGGTCACACAGAGTCGGATATGACTGAAGCAACTTAGCAGCAGCAGCAGCCAGTGATTAAGACTTCACCTTCCAATGCAGGAGGTGGGGGTTCCATTTCTTGCTGGGGAGCTAAGATGCCTCTAGGCCAAAACACCAAAGCATAAAACAGAGGCAATGTTTTAACAAATTCAATTTGTTACAAAATTCAAAAATTTTAAAAATAGTTCACATCAAAAAAAATCTTTAAAAGAAGTATCAAATTAGTTTTTATATTCTCTGGAGATGCATTCTCTTTAAGGATATACTTTCCTTCATTTTCAGGGAAGTAGTGTCAATACACCCTTTGGAGGGTCTTTCCTCTCTTCTGAGTAAGCCTGGCTTAGGGATGAGTTGTGCCATCATCCATGGACCTGTGAGGGTGAACAGCTGCCCAGGCTATGCATACAGAGGCTGGTTTATTCTCTTTGATTTTCAGGGATGCTAGTGCCACATTCCTCTTTAAGAGTGTAGTCCAATGTTTCACTTTCCTGATAGACACAATGTTTTTTCTGTATCTTAGAAGATTTTCCTAAGCATATCCTGGGAGCTGAGTGTTCAATTTCAATCCTGTTCATTGTTTTGATGGCATTTGGTTGAATTTTGGAGACACAGGATTCCTAGACTTCCTTTACTACAGATATTTTCTGTCTCAATCAGATTTCTTATTGACAACTTTGAATTTCATGCTGTAATTGATCGAATGTGGCTCTGTTTTCTTCTCACATACACACATCTGAGTGGAGACTCAGGAGAAGGTACCGTTTTTTGATTCATCTCGGGTGGTGACAATACAAAGCACAGTTTGCTATTTCCTCTCATTGCTCTTCAGGAGTCATTTTGCTGGTTTGAGCTCAGAAATCGGACTTCAAGGTGACAAGTATGAGCTTTAGGGTTGGGTAGTGATTTCGGTTTGCTTGTTTTTTAATCCTCAAAATCCCCTCTCAATCAACATCTTTACTTTTTTGTTGTTGTTACTTAAAAAATTTGTGTACCCATTCACCCATGGATCTGCATTCTATACAATCTTTTGGCTGGGAAAAAGACCTGAAAAATATATTCAAACAATGACTATGTTAAAAGTTATTGATTTTTATCAAAAGTAGAGGAAAAGAAGAAATATCCTTTCTGTCTGTATTTATGGCACATTTCTATGCAGGGATTCTCTGACGTGTCGTGACATGTTAAAGACATATCACAGTTGAGTCCAAACACTTTTCATGGCAGAAGAGGAGGAAGAGCTGAACAATTTGGTTTTCACCTCTGTTCTCCCTTCCCCTGGAAAAAACTATCTACAGTTTCTGCATTAGTCGGAGAATCTTTTTCTTTCTGTACTTTCAGAACGTGACAGAAATAATACAGTTTTTTTTTTTTAATTTTTTTAATTTTTTTTTTTTTTATTTTTTTATTAGTTGGAGGCTAATTACTTCACAACATTTCAGTGGGTTTTGTCATACATTGATATGAATCAGCCATAGATTTACACGTATTCCCCATCCCGATCCCCCCTCCCACCTCCCTCTCCACCCGATTCCTCTGGGTCTTCCCAGTGCACCAGGCCCGAGCACTTGTCTCATGCATCCCACCTGGGCTGGTGATCTGTTTCACCATAGATAGTATACATGCTGTTCTTTTGAAATATCCCACCCTCACATTCTCCCACAGAGTTCAAAAGTCTGTTCTGTACATCTGTGTCTCTTTTTCTGTTTTGCATATAGGGTTGTCGTTACCATCTTTCTAAATTCCATATATATGCGTTAGTATGCTGTAATGTTCTTTATCTTTCTGGCTTACTTCACTCTGTATAAGGGGCTCCAGTTTCATCCATCTCATTAGGACTGGTTCAAATGAATTCTTTTTAACAGCTGAGTAATATTCCATGGTGTATATGTACCACAGCTTCCTTATCCATTCATCTGCTGATGGGCATCTAGGTTGCTTCCATGTCCTGGCTATTATAAACAGTGCTGCGATGAACATTGGGGTGCACGTGTCTCTTTCAGATCTGGTTTCCTCAGTGTGTATGCCCAGAAGTGGGATTGCTGGGTCATATGGCAGTTCTATTTCCAGTTTTTTAAGGAATCTCCACACTGTTCTCCATAGCGGCTGTACTAGTTTGCATTCCCACCAACAGTGTAAGAGGGTCCCCTTTTCTCCACACCCTCTCCAGCATTTATTGCTTGTAGACTTTTGGATAGCAGCCATCCTGACTGGTGTGTAATGGTCCCTCATTGTGGTTTTGATTTGCATTTCTCTAATAATGAGTGATGTTGAGCATCTTTTCATGTGTTTGTTAGCCATCTGTATGTCTTCCTTGGAGAAATGTCTGTTTAGTTCTTTGGCCCATTTTTTGATTGGGTCATTTATTTTTCTGGAATTGAGCTGCAGGAGTTGCTTGTATATTTTTGAGATTAATCCTTTGTCTGTTTCTTCATTTGCTATTATTTTCTCCCAATCTGAGGGCTGTCTTTTCACCTTACTGATAGTTTCCTTTGTAGTGCAAAAGCTTTTAAGTTTCATTAGGTCCCATTTGTTTAGTTTTGCTTTTATTTCCAATATTCTGGGAGGTGGGTCATAGAGGATCTTGCTGTGATTTATGTCGGAGAGTGTTTTGCATATGTTCTCCTCTAGGAGTTTTATAGTTTCTGGTCTTACATTTAGATCTTTAATCCATTTTGAGTTTATTTTTGTGTAATACAGTTTTTTTTAAACTAACAAGCAAATCATTTTGATGTCAATAGCTATTAACGTTTTGGCAGACACAGAAGCACATGACTATTTATTGAGAAGCAACTATATACATGATATTGTACTGTAGAAAGTATAAAGATAATAGGTTTTTGTCTTCAAGCAACTTGTCTTCATGGACAGACGTTAAACATGCACCATATATAAAACTTCTATCCAAGGCAGTGGGTAACACATGACATCTGAACTCTATGAAGTTTCCCATAGGAGAGGATATATTGCCCCTGGTAGGAGAGGTTATTATAGACTTCTGGGAGGAAAGAGCCCTGAGGGTTTGGTAAGAGTTTGACTGGCAGAGATAAACATTATTCCAGGTAAAATAACAGAATTATCTGGGTAGAACCTAATGACTTAATGAATAACAACAATGAATAAGTTTCGTATAGCTAAAAAATGAATTTAATGTAAATGCTGAATTTAATGTAAATGCTAGGACACAGCTTATTGTTGCTGCTATAATTTAAATTTCAGTGGAATTCCTATTCAATGATTATGATGAAAAGAGTACATAGTAATACAAAATGCACAAATACAAACAAATGTCGATGATGCAATCCAGATGATCAATCAATCCTGGCCTGCTTGGAGTCCTTGGACAAGAATTTAAAATTCAGCACCCAAAACTCTGAAATTCAGCCAAGTTCCCCTTAAAGTGTTTGCTATCTCTAGATTACTGTGGGTTGAAGGCACTTTTTATTCTGAATATTTTATCATAAAATACTTTAGCTCATACCCACAATCCATGCTGGATATAAGTTCATAAACCCTGAGGGAGATACATATCCAGTAAGAGAAGATCTGTGTCATCCCTGGCAATTTTCCTTTGGATGGAGAATACTCTTCTAACAAGACTGCTGGGCAGCAACACTATGGAGCACCATGGAGCACCATGGAGCCTTGTGCAGAAGGAGTAGCTGCACAAGGATCCGCAGTGATTGGAATCATCCCTGCAGTTCATTGTAGGCTGCCCAAGTGCAGGGCACCATGCATCCACTCTACATGCGCTATCACGTTTGTTCCTTGTGGCACTTCTAAGGAGGTACTGCCATGCACAATATATTTTTTTACATATCAAAACACAAAGGATAAGAAAGATTAGGAAAACTGCCGAGGCTCTTAACAGATTCAAACTCAGATTCAAACCCACAGAGCCTGTGTTCTATCTATTTGGGATTGTGACGATTCTAAATACTATGTTATTTGAGAGGTACTCACACTTGCTAAAGGAAAGCTAAGGAAACAAATGAATCCACCAACAGTTGACACTATTAACAAAAATGTATGTGGGAAATACTGTCATAAGGTAAGATCTGAAACAAAGCATTAAGGGAGAAGTTAGTTTCCCTCCTCTGCTTATGTTTGCATGACAGGTAAGAAAATTACCACACCTACTCCAGAGTTTTGCCAAATCCCTCAGACTGGTTGGCAGATAGGCTAGGTTTTATTTGTAAATATTTTCACTTGAGGAGATTTATTTTCTAAGCTCTTTCTATTGATGGCCCCAGAATTCTAAAGTGAAGGACAAGAAACAGAAAGAGGAAGAGGAGAAAAAAAAAATCATACTGGTTGGTGTTAATTGATGGTTTTTTAAATTCCTTAGTTTTATCAATAAATATTTTCCTAGTCATTACTTTTCTTCTTCTAATGTCCCAATTATTAAGTAATTTGAAATAAAATGTTAATTTTCCCCTGACATTTCTCAGCTCAATCCTTATTTTTAAAGGAGTGAAGCACAATATCTTACATAAATCATTATCAATCATCTCACATACTGTTTATTAAATGATCTCAGGTAGTTCATTAAAGTTAAGCATCAGATGTGTGATACATCAGACTGATGAGTCCTAGTTTTCAGCTCAATACACTGACAATAGTATATTCAATATACTATAATATATACACAATAAATAATGACAATACTGAATTCCAAGGCTTTTACTTAGCCTTGGAGCCTTAAGGATATTCTACAATTTTTCTCTTCTGAATATGCTTGGTCATCTATAACCACTGATGTTTCCTTCTATTTTAAATATTAAGTCGTCTTTATGCGTTATGTGTGTACATACCATTTCTAAAGTGCTGGCTGCAGATGCAATCATTTGATGTGTTTGGTGGGAAAAGCAAACTCTGCATGTATCATCCTCCGTTTCTCAAGAAGACAACTAATGTTATGAGTAGGAGCTGTTGCCCAGCAAATGTCCAACATTCACTTTTGCATTTGATCTTGTCATTATAGAAGACATCTTGCAGACTTCCCTGATGGTCCAGTGGTTAAGAATTTGCCTGCCAATGGAGGGTACGTGGATTCGATCCCTGGTCTGGAGAGATCCCTCATGAAGAGAAGCAACTAAACCCATGTGCCACAACTACTGAAGCCCTCACACTATAGAGCTGTTGCTCTGCAACAGAAGAAGCTATCTTTCTCGCTGCAGCTAGAGAAAGCTTGAGTTCAGCAATGAAGACAGCACAGCCAAAATTAAATACATTTTTAAAAAGAAGTCACCTTGTCACGTGAAGACCTTGCTAGAATGGTGTTCAAATAATTCCCATTTAATAAAATATTCAAATAAAATATCCACATTCAGATTTCTATGAATTAATTACAATTCTCATCTTAAAAAATACTCAAAAGGTTTACAATTAAGTCTAATAGAAAACTATCCAACTGGCTGAGAGATTAGAGAAAAATTGCTATCTTTTCAAAGTCCTATAGGAACAGTACTTTGAACATCCAAAGGCAGAGGTATTCCACACTAAATTTTTTTTTTCTAAAAAGACAATTCAGAACAACAAGATATAGTTTCATGCCAATAATAAATTTTTTCATTCTTGCATGTGTACTTAACAGGTATCTGAGCTCTCTGGCCAAGATCAGGGAACTGTGGGTCATAACCAAAGTATGTACTGGATGAGCAAACTCAAACCACCAAAAGGTATTTCCATGGACCTGAAAAACATTTTTGAGGGGAACATTCAGAAATATAGTTCATTTGGACCAGATTTTTTTGATTTCCAGTTTCTTTTTTTCCAAGTCATGGAATGAATTCTTTGATGGAACATACCAGGTTTGCACAAGCTAATGAAAAAGCCACATATACTTTTTTTTTTTATTATTATTAATTTGAGGTAAAACTCCTGGTTAGGCTGTTCAAAGAAGACAAGAGCCTTGCAATTAGGTTCGTTAATATAGCTTAGGGTCTGGTTTCCTTTACTCCATGGCTTCCAGAGGAAGATCGATCTCTATCCTTGTCTAGTAAAATATCAGCTTATAATGAAAGCATAACTCTTTGATGTATTTCTTTGTAGAATCTGCTTTCAGAAACTTTTGATGCTTTGCTTTATCTCCTCCTATTAGGGCTTTTATCTAACCTCCAAAAGTCACCCACCAAAGCAGACACTCTGAAGTCCCACTGGGCTCCCATCAGTCCAGTAGAGAGGGCTGACATGACATATTAGTCTTAAATCGAAAACATATGTTTGAAAAATGCCTAGTTTCCTGGCAATAATTAAGAATGCGACTTGGCAGATTGGCAGCCACATAAAACAATCGTTAGTAAACCCTATATTTATTATGTTCCCATTTTATGGAAATGAAACCCACATTACAAATATGTATAGGAAACCGGACCCAAAATGATGCACAGGTAGAATTAATTATGATGAAGATGAAAAGAACATCAGTAGTTTTTTTCCTTTTTTCTAATTCACTTTTCTTATCCCCAAAAAGGTCTCCCCCAAAAGCAACCACATCAAAACATTTTAAAATTTCTTTCTATTAACTTTTAAAACCATCTTGGATAAATTTCTTCATCAGTACTCATCTATCAGTGTGTCTCACTAAAGAGTTCTGGTGTACAACTAATTAAGATATAGGAGGCTTTTGCTTCATAAATGTTGTAAAAAAAAATCCAGATAAGTAAAAAGCCCCTTCAACCTTTCTGTGAATACATGCACTATAATATATATGTATGTAATATATACGCAGTATATATTATAATTGGACACACATTTAGGGATGATATTCACTAAGAATACACAAAGTATAACAACATTTCCTGCTAAAATATTGAAATAATTCTGCCCAATTGAAAATATTCACTGCACCAATCCTCCCATGAGTAACTCTATCTTTGCCCTTCAGACCCACTGAATGTCCCCATAGTCTAGCCAAAAAAGAGCCCATGTCTCCAGACTTTGCTCCATTATTCTTTCGGTTCAGTGGTGCTTGTGTTGCCCTGGTTGTTACATATCTTGAAAATCACTTCTGCACACAAGTATTGCTTCATGTGCATGACCTGTTCACAGATGAAGAGACTCTCTACTTTGAAGAGCAACAGTGTTAGTAATATGGAAGCCTCCTAGGCAAGAAGCAACAGCAAGTGGGCAAACACACACCCACATTATTTTAGTTATTCATGAATATGTGGCAAAATGTAGCAATATTTTTCTCTTATAAAAGTAAATAAGATACTATAGACTATACATTGAAGAGGACCAAGTAGGTCCAGTTCTGAAAATGTTGGAAAAGCGGCCATGGCCATGAAGTGTGTGTAGGACCAAAAATATAACTGGCAAACTTTTCCATGGTGCATCTTCTATCTATAGAAGTGAACAAACAGAAGTTTTCACTCTCCATTTGTCTTGTTTCATGTGAAATAAGCCAGGTCATCTAAGCAATAACATTTATTTTGTTTTCTAAACTGCTGACTCTGAAAAAAATTCTTTCTTACAAAGTTCAAATTCCAAATAAAACCCTGGGATGGGGAATTCAAGAGTCTCTAGAGAAAATGTTTTAAAATTAGAATCATTTTAGAAATATGTTAGTGACTAAATATGACACTAATTGTTTTCCTTTTATCTTTTTTTTGTATTTTTATATTCTTATTTGCCAGTATTTTCTCTATAAATTTTAGAGCACTTTTGGCCATTTAGATAGTAATTTGTACATTATTTTACAAGAATGCTAGTTTCATTGTTTCATAGTCTTTCACTTTACATCTATTTATTGATTCCTCTTGGGAGTTTTATTTGACTTGGTAGGATGTCTTTCTAACTCTAGACATAAGTACACTTGATAAGAAATCATTAATTAAATTTAACAACCATACATTGCATCCAGTACATTGTCACAATTTAAGTTTTCATTCATTGTGCCTACTTGCTTAAGTTGCTTCAAGGGTGTCCAGCTCTTTGAGACCCTATGGACGATAGCCTGCCAAGTTCCACTGTCTATGGGATTCTCCAGGCAAGAATACTGGAGTGGGTTGCTATGCCCTCTTTCAAGGGATCTTCCTGACCCAGGGATCAAACCCATGTCTCTTAAGTCTCCTGCTTTTGCAGGCAGGTTCTTTACCACTAGCGCCACCTGGGAAGTCCTATGTTTTCATTAATTCAATTGAATTAAAGTGGCTTGCCATTAACCAGTGGTGTTCAAGCAAATTTTTGCGAGTTCTAATTATGATTTGGAGGCTCTAAGAATTATAAGGATTATAGTAAATGATGATGGTGGTAGACTCTTGTGGTTAAGCACAGAAGCTCTGAAGATAGAAGACAAGCAAACTAAACAACCAGTTAGGTTTACACCTGAAACTGCCAGTTACTAACACTATGACCATGTGCAAATTATTTTAACTCTAGCTCAGTTTCCTAAGCTGTAAAATGAGAGTAAGGATTAAATAGAATTATGCATGTCTGACATACAAATAAATAAAAACTATTAGTAGTAATAATAGTGATAGTAGCAGCAGCAGTGTTAGTAATTATCATAAACTATGAAGAAAGATCCTCAGAAAATTATGAAAGCAAGTTCTTTATCCGATCAGATAAAAACTTAGTCTCTTGTCCAGAATCTACTCTCAACACTGACATGCTTTCATCAGCTCAGAAGAACTATTAACTTTGACTCTCTTTTAATCACCTTCTCTTTATCCTGTTGGTGAAGGATCACTGCCCTGGGATTATAAGGTTGAACAACAGTATCTGACACTAGACAGATGAGATCAATGGCAGTTTGTTAGTCACATATACTCACAACCCAGAGAAAGGGACACCACGTGCCATGGCGGGGATGGGGACCCACATGAGGACTGTGCTCAGGGACAGGGTGATAAATCAGGGGCTGCAGATGTATCCAATGATGAAGTACACTCTGGTTTCCACAAGAGGATATAATTGACATGGATGGATAATTTCTTAGACTGGCAGGGAGCTGAAGCCCACTAGAAGAGTGTGATGCTGGGAAAGATTGAGGGCAGGAGGAAATGGGGGAGACAGAAGATGAGATGGGTGGGTGGCATCACCGACTCAATGGACACGAGTGAGCTAACGCCAGGAGATAGTGAAGGACAAGGAAGCCTGGCATGCTGCAGTTTATGGGTCACAGATAGTCAGACACGACTGAGTGACTGAACAACAATGACAATTCAGGAGTAAGCAGGCACTGTGCCTGATCCCCGAGATAAAGAGGGCCAACTGGCTAGGAGACCTGACCTACAGAATAGTGTATCGAGGGGATTTTGCAATTATGCCAGAGGAGGTTTCCTGATTGTTCCAGGGGTCAAGGCAGCACATAATATTGGGACTTAACATAGGTCATGAGTAGAGTGGTGGAATTAAGTTGTATCCAACTCTTTTGCAACCCCATGAACTGTAACCTGCCAAGTTCCTCTGTCCATGGGATTTCCCAGGCAAGAATACTGGAGTGGGTTGCTGTTTCCTTCTCCAAGGGATATAAGCATTACATCACATCTTTTCTCCATGATATGTTTAGTCTCAAAACCAGACCAAACAAAAAAACCTTAATGATAATCAATTAAGTTGACTGAGTGCTGCCACATACAGGAGTTTTAAGACCTACTGAGATTATTCACCCAGGCATTGCTAAGTCTCACTTCTGGGAGGGAAGATACTACCTGTGGTTACATTAGCATGCATCAGAGTAAAATAGACACCTGGCCACCTGGTACATGGGAAGGAAGCTGTGTCAGAGAGCCGAGGTCTACAGACATGCAAATGCTTTACTGGTGCTCTGATTAATTCAGATCACCCATTGACTTGGTTCATTATATAGTTATATGAACAATACTGACATAATTTTGTGGTTTAGAGACCAGGCTGCCAAATCACATTGCTTTCCTCTTAGTCCTCTTCTTCATGTATTCAAGAGTCCACTTCATGCAGTTGCCCAACTAGCTATTTCTAGATGGCAGGAGAACAAAGGTAATTGCTTTCTTAGTTTTATTATCTCATTGCTCTAAAATGTGCTTTCCCATAGGGAATAGTCTCTGCTTCAGTGAGTCAAAGGTTAGGTGTCCTCTTTATACTATTATTTAGGGAGACATCCAAGAATAACCATAATTTTCCTTGTGACCGGCACATCATCAGAGTTGCTTTTTTTAATCAAATAGTTCCATTTTAAAGAATGAAATGTTTTGAATGGCTTAGATATCATTGGATATTCATTTTTCTTGTGTCATTATTGTTTCTCTTGGGTATAAGAACATGAGGGCATATTCCTTTTTGTCCCAGAAAATTTAAAAACCCAGTGTTTAAATCTTAAGTACAGTAATTAAATTCTCAAACCATCAGCAACTGGCCTTGAAGCTTCTGTCAGGGGAAGAACCCAGAGCAGTTCAGCGGGTCTGGGCGAGTGTTTATAGTCAACGCGTCATAATTCAAAAGCCTGCAATTCATTCCCTTCCTGCTCTTTTCCACTTCTCTGGAGGTAGGGCTTTAGGATTTCATGTTTTCATTAGTGTCCCCTCACAGATCTTGTAAAGGACATGAAAAAACAAAGAACTTAAAACCATCAATTTCTCTATCTTAGCAACTCTGGTAAACATTTTTTTAAAGTTTAAAAAAAAGCTCTGGTAAGTTTTTTTAAAGGGAAAAACTAAAATTAACTTTGGAACTCAATTTTACATTCTCACCCTCCATATATCATATACATCTGATAGAGCTTGAAATGGTGTCAATTATAATGTGACATACGGCATATAGGAAGGGGTAAAAATGCACATGGGCTTCCCGGTAGCCCAGTGGTGAAGAATCTATCTGCAATGCAGGAGACACAGGAAATGCTGGTTTGATCCCTGAGTTAGGAAGATTCCCTGGAGGAGGGCATGGCAACCCACTCCAGTATTCTTGCTGTCCCATGGACAGAGGTGGCTTTGTCCACGTCTGACTCTTTGCAGTCCTTGAGCTCACAAATGGATACGACTGAAGTGACTGAGCAGCAGTCGCAAAAATACTGTGATTTATTCAGTTATATCAACTGATTCTAAAAGAAAACAATAATTACATTTTCACATCTATTATACACACAGTATCACAACATCAGTGGTCAGCTCTGTAGTTAAATATGTGTCATTTTACTTAAATTCAAAAATTTTGAAATTATCTGACTAGCTATGCCACCTAATTACAGTTGACCTTTGAACAACATGGGTTTCAACTACAAGCGTCCAGGTACACAGAGAATTTTTATTGAATAGCGGTAATACACATTGACAGTTTGTTGACTCTGCAGATGCAGAATTGGGGATACAGTGGGCTGACTTTGGAACTGTGGATCTTGGTTTCCACTGAGGGTCCTGGAATCAATCCCCTGTGGATATCCAGGATCAGCTATATGTGGATTTTCAACTGCTCAGCATCAGTGACCTGAATCCTGGTGTTGTTCAAGAGTCAACTATAATTTCTATCAATCTCAATTAAAATCCAAGTGGTAGTATCTAGAATTCTATGAATTAATGACTAAATCACCCCAAATAGTATATTTTAAGAGCTAAAATATTAAGTGTTGAACTAAATATTACCTTACAGCCCATAAATACAGTAGGATTTGAATAATTTTTTAGGAAAGGCTTCAAAAAGTTTAAATTCTAGAATTTGGACACTGTGACTTAATCCTTGTATCAATTGCAGACTTATCAGGAATATAAAGAATTTGCAACATTTCCCACAGAGGGGATTTAGTGTAAGGATTGATTACACAGATAATGGAGCATTTAAGAATTTAAACAGAGGCTGTTGAGATAAAATTTAGCAATAGCGGGAAGCCATTGAAACTCATCAGCTGAAGACATAAAGGAAGGAAAGGATGCTAGTGTTGCCCATAGCAGAAGTCAGGAGCTGGAGTTACAACCACTGCAAAGTCATCACCAGAGGAAGGAAAGAAAACAGGAATCCCCTAAATTCACTCTTTCTCTTCAGCCTCTGGCTATGCTTCCCATTGGCCAAATGCCTTTGAAAGCCAGTTTATATGTAAGTGAGGATGGCCGCATGCAAGGATCGACATCCTACCTCTGATCCTGATCCTGAAACATGGAGCAGAGCAGGAGAAGCACGGCAAACAGGCCTAGAACTGGCACTGGGACAATTCTTACATTTCACTCTAAACAATCTGTAGCATTTTCATCAACACATAAAAGTGCCCAATTATGGACTTCTTATCATAAAAATCACATGGCGAAAGCTATATAAATCTCTTTAGAAATATGTGAGAAATAGTTTGCAAACTGCATTGTCTAGAGGAAAACATTGTGAAAGAGTATGTCATATGCTGGGTGCTTGATGAATAATCAGTTTTAGGGATGAACACAATGGACTCTCTGTAAGCGTACACCTCAGCTAGTTAGAAGGAGGTACGCATAGGCAAACTAGAGATTAGAGAGCATTGGCCATGAATTTTCAGTGAGCTCCATCGCTTGAATAAGTCTGGTTTGAAGAAGAATGACAATTAAGATAGTGAGTCCTTTACACAGAGAAGATTAATGAAGGTTAAAGAGTAAGTAAAACTTCTGAATATATATATGAAGACATAGAAACCCTAAGGTGAGAACAAATGCTATGAATAAAAGTACTTCTAAAATATAAGCTTTAGAAATACTGGTTGGACGGCATCACCAACTCAATGGACATGAGCTTGAGCAAGCTCCAGGAGATGGTGAAGGATAGGGAAGCCTGGTGGGCTGCAGTCCATGGGGTCGCAAAGAATTGGACATGACTGAGTGACTGAACAACAGCCCTTAGTATTTAAAATTAAAAACTTACTGGAGTTAGAGATAATAGGAGTTAAAGTATTAGAGGTAATAGAGATTATGTACAACTAAAGAGAGAATTAATGAGCTGAAAAATAGACAAGAGAAAATTACTCAGAATGTAGGCAAAGAGGAAAAATGATTTAAAAAAATGAAAGAGAAAATAAAAAAATTATGATAGAATAGGTAATACATCTATTAAGGTTTCTGAAAGAAGAAAATCATAAAAACAGGGAGAGATAATATTTGAAGTAAAAAAACGTGTATACATTGTTATTCATTGTTATTCATTGTTCAGTCTGCTCAGTGTCTGACTCATTGTAATCCCAAGGAGTGCAGCATGCCAGGCTTCCCTGTCCTTCACCATCTCCCGGAGCCTGCTCAAACTCATGTTCATCAAGTCATTGATGCCTTCCACCCATCTCCTCCTCTCCTTATCCCCTTCTCCTCCTACCTTCAATCATTCCCAGCATCAAGGTTTTTTCTAATGAGTGGGCTCTTAGCATCAACAGTGTGGACATTTACAAAACTGAGGAAAGACATAAGTCTTTAACCTGATGGAATATACTGTCCTGAGTAGGAGAAATACAAATAAATTCAAGACTAAATTTATGAGAATAAATTTGAGGAATCAACACAGAAAGAAATATCTTGAAAGTTACCAGCGAGAAACACAGAAAAAAAAATGTTAAAAGCTACCAGAGGTAAAAATTAGTTGCATGCAAGAGAATACAATCAGACTGACAGCTGACTTCTCATGAGCAACAACAGATAGGCAGAGGAAAAATAACAGCATTTAGAATTCCATACCCTGGTAAATCATCATTTATATGGCAAAAATAGATATAGACACATTAAAAAGATAATTTATAGATCTTTGTTAAGAAAATCAATAAAATATATTCTTTTTCAAGAAACTAATTTTAATCCAAAAATGTAGAAAGGGAGAGGCAACAGTGAGCAAAGAACCTGGAAAATATATTGGTAAATACAAGTAAGAAATGACATTAATAATAATAAATTTTGACTGGGAATTCAGTAGGCAGAAAAATGGCACCCTCCTCTCCCCACCTAAAAGTGACAAGGGAACCTCTGGATATGTTACTTTACATGGTAAAAGGGACTTTGCAGATAATAAGGTTAAGGTCCTTGAGATGGGGAGATTCTACTGGATTGTTCAGGATATTCCTTTCCTAGGAGCCACCTGATCTGATCATATGAATCATTAAAATCCAAGATTCTTCCTTGGATGCCATGAGAGAAAAAGATGCAACAGTGCTAGAAAAGCTAGAGAGAATGAGATGTGAAAATGATGTGACCTGTCATGCTTGTCTTTGAAGATAAAGGGAGACGTGAACCAGGGGAAAAGGGTGGTCTCTAGAAGCTGGAAAAGCTTGGAAATCAAGTTCTGTCTGGTAGCCCTGTTAGCACCTTTATTTTTGCCCAGTGAGAACTGTATTGTGTTTCTGATTTACAGAACTGTAAGATTATGCATTTGTTTTGTTGAAGCTACAGACTTTGTGGTCATCTGTTACAGCAGCAATAGAAAAATAACATAGAGTAAATAGGTATTCCTAAAAGCAATAATAAGAAGAAACTTAGGAAAAGAAATAGAAGAATTCCCTTAGAATGTTTGTAAATACTATTAGGCGCCTGTGTAATGTTAGATTTTGTTGAGTGAAATAAGCAAGTTAAAAATGTAAGTGTACACTTTTGTGTTTTGCACTAGGCCTTATTAGATATTCATATTGTTTCTTCCACTGGGAGAAAACCGAAAAATATATATCAAGTATTTAAATTTTGCTTTCTTAGAAATATCAAAAAAGGTGAAAATCCAATCAATACTTATGGGCCTGGATGTGATGAAAGTGGATGGGGAAAGCATTAACCTGTGTAATTGGTGTGACAGGAAGGGTAGGAAAGGCAGGGAAAAGAGACTTGTGAGGCCAAAACGTAGCCTCAGAGATAAGCCCCCAGATGTTAAAGCAACTTTTGTTCTGAGGTTCTCTCTCAAATCTAAATGACTTGCATTTATATTTTTGCTAATTCTTGAAGTTCATTAATTGATGAAGTTCAGGAGACATAGTCCAAGGCTTCTCAAAGTGGGAGACTGATAGGATAATAGGTTATCTCCCCTTAAGCTTGGACTTTAAAAGTTTACATTCATGGTGAAACAGTGAGCAAGAAATAAATCTCTCCACACTGCCACATTTAGGAAACCTTGCCTTATTGCCATACAAATCAAAATGTGGAAATAAGATTCATCAGTGAGTTGTATTAATAATTTCTTCTCACATGGATTTTCAGCCCGTATTCACATCACTTGGGTAATCCAAAACATTTCAAGCTATAAATTTAAAGTGGTTCCACACCTTTAAGTAGTGGTGACAGGAGCCTTGTAGAAGCAAAACTAAATCTTGCTTTGGAAGACTGAACTTTAATCCTAGGTTTCTAAGATTGCCACACACAAGTTTCCAAAGAAAGTGAGTAGCTTATGGTTAAAAAAAAAGTCTAAGCAATTATATGAGCATTATGGGCAAAAACTAGGCAAAAAGACAGATAATAGAAACAGAACAGCAAAGACTTTAGATATTGATATTTTCACCCACAGATGACAAAACAACGAACCTTGAAATGAGAGAAAGGGAAACTGCCAAAAATGACCTAGCAACTTAAATAAATTGTAGCACAGTGAGCTGGAAGGGCAACCAGAGTGCCTTCAATCAGAGGGCTATGTGGAAAAGACATGGAGAGTAGCACAGATTTACTGGCTTGCCCCCGAACTCTGGTAACTGCTATAAGTCACAGTATAATTCACAGGGACCTCGGTCATCTTGACAGTCTATAGAAACTCTCACTGCTCACCAATGTTGATGACATCATGGCAATTAAATATTCTAAGCAACAGAAACTATAAAATATCTCATAACGTATCTAACAAAGAATGTGCAAATCCTTTATTGAGAAAATAATAAAGCATTACTGGAGGACATAAAAGACTTAAACAAATAGAGCAGCATACCAGGAAGACTATATTACAAATACATCAACCTTTACACATTTTATCTATAAATGAATATAATTCCTATCAAAATTCCAAAAGGGATTTTTGTGAAACTTGAAAAGCTTACTTTAAAATTTATGTGGAAGAATAAAGGGCACAGAATAACCAATAAAAATTCAGAAAAGAAAAAGGAGTCAAGAATTACACGACAAAATGATAATTGAAACAGTGTGGTACTGGTGCACAGACAGACAAACAAGCCAATGAGACTGAGAAAGAACTAAGAAATAGATTCATGCATTTATGGAAGTGCATTTTGTGACAGATCTGGCTTTATACAGGAAATGAGGGACTATTTAATAAGTTGCATTGGCACAATAAGCCATTGATAGAGAAAAATGTAAATTGATAGAGGAAAATGTAAATTACACAAAAATTTAAATGAAAATGTAAATTTGGGGGTATGCTATCTTCAATCTACAGCATACATACAAGTTAATATGGAATATGGACAGATATAATACCTTCACTGATGTGATGGACATGAACTTGGGCAAACACCAGGAGACGGTGAGGGACAGGGAGGCCTGGCGTGCTGCAGTCCTGGGTCACAGAGTCGGGCGTGGCCGGGCGCATGAACAACAGCAACACCTTAATTTGAAAAGCAAAACTTGAACATCTTCAGAGAAAAAATAAGAACATCTTTTTGGCATTGAAGAGAATTGAACCCCTTAAATAGGGCACAGGAAGTAGAAGCAAGAAGAGATGGATTAAAATGACCAGCTTCAGGGGAGGAGCCTGGGGAGAGAGGGGAGTGGGAAGAGCAGGTTAGCAGCTGTAAGCTTTCATATACAGATTAGATAAACAATAAGACTCTACTATATAGCACAGGGAACTATATTCAATATCCTCTGATAAACCATAATAGAAAAGAATACTTAAAAATAATATATATATACATATATATATAACTGAAAATGTTTCTAAAAATAAAATAAATGACCCCCCAAGATGAAAATTGTATATCACAAAATGCAATAAATGAGAAAATAAGCAATTTATTGGGAAAACATATTTGCACAACATAAAAGTAAGACATTAATGTCAAGAGTGTATAAAGATTTTTCCTAAAATCATTTTTTAAATATAGTCAAACAGCCAATGGAATTGGAAAAAGATATATTTAAATATATATAAGGACAATTCACTGAAGGAGAAATGCAAATATTATAAGCCAGTAATATGAAAATAGATGGCCAACTTCAGAAGGAAATGGAAAAATGTGAAATAAAATGATACTACTTCATACTTATCAGACTGGCAAAAATGTTAAGGTCTGAGAAAATATGCTAAGGAGATTGGGCGATAAGTAGGTCAGCACAATAACTATGGAGAATAATTTGTTTATGCCAATAATGATTTTGACATACATGTCCTACAACTAGTTATTTTGCTCCTAAGTATACACCCTAGACAGCTGACTACCTAGACAACTTCACAAGGAGACACGTTGCAGCCATTTAAATGGTGCATCTCCACCACTGTGATTGTTTTCATGGACTATTGAGGAGTATTACCACAAAAGACCACCACCAGTGTCATCTTGATCACAATCCCAAAAGTAGACTTCCTTTGTATAACTTCCCAAAGTACTTAGTACGGTAAGGGAGACGAACACAGTCCTTACCTACGAGGGCATGATATTTGGCACACACACACACACACACACACACAAACGTGACCTGTAAAATCATTTGGCAAACTCATAAACTATGTAGTGAGCTCATAATTATCAATAATAATGGAATACAGACTTGATAACACCCAGAAGAGGCGAATTATTATGAAATCCAGACCTTATTTTAGCCAGTAATTTCAACTTTCTTTCCTGTCGGTGTTCTTGAACTTCTTATTTATTGGAAACTCTGTTGAGGACATAATCCTGACCGGTCTGAGGTGTAAGACTGGAAAAATCAACAAATAGCTGAAGAAAGTTATGTTTTCTTTACATAATTAGCCACACAAAGGTGTTGTTCTCAATTCTCTCATCAAAGTTCTCTGTTCTCAATTCTCTAGTGTCTATCAGGTTCCTCGCCTTTGCAGATTTTCTAAGTGAAGAACTGGGCTGTTTATTAATGCTGTGTGCTCAGATGCTCAGTTGTGTCCAATGCTTTGTGACCACATAGACTATAGCCCAACAGGCTCCTGGGTCAGTGGGATTTTCCAGGTAAGAATACTGGAGTAGGGTGCCATTTCCTCCTCCAAGGGATCTTCCCATCTATATTAATTATACCACCAAACTGAGACAAAAGGTGGGCATGCAGAAAGATAACAAGATCATGTCTAATCAGTTCAGTTCAGTTCAGTCACTCAGTCATGTCCAACTCTTTGCAATCCCACGGACTGCAGCATTCCAGGCCTCCCTGTCCATCACCAACTCCCAGAGCTTGATCAAACTCATGTCCATTGGGTCGGTGATGCCATCCAACCATCTCATTCTCTGTCATCCCCTTCTCCTCCTGCCTTCAATCTTTCCCAGCATCAGGGTCTTTTCCAATGAGTCAGTTCTTCCCATCAGGTGGCCAAAGTACTGGAGTTTCAGCTTCAGCATCAGTCCTTCCAATGAATATTCAGGAATGATTTCCTTTAGGATTAACTGGTTGGATCTCCTTGCAGTCCAAGGGACTCTCTAGAGTCTTCTCCAACACCACAGTTCAAAAGCATCAATTATTCACATCCATACATGACTACTGGAAAAACCATAGCTTTGACTAGAGGGACCTTTGTTGGCAAAGTAATGCCTCTGCTTTTTAATAAGCTGTCTAGGTTAGTCATAGCCTTTCTTCCAAGGAGCAAGCGTCTTTTAATTTCGTGGCTACAGTCACCATCTGCAGTGATTTGGGAGCCCAAAAAAATAAAGTCTGTCACTGTTTCCATTGTTTCCCCATCTATTTGCCATGACATGATGGGATTGGATGCCATGATCTTAGTTTTCTGAATTTAGCCAACTTTTTCACTCTCTTCTTTCACTAACCTACAAAACAAATTGTTCTTTCCAAATGTTATGCAGATGGGTTTACATTGGTAATGTAATATTGGATCAGAAAAGTTTCCCCAAAGCTCTAAACTCAAACATTAGATGCATTTGTGTTGAGATATCTGAATTTGCGAAGAGTATCTGTGTACATACAAATAGCTATCAGCAGTATCATGCAAAGTTTAAATCAATGGTTGTCTTCAGCATGTAATTTCAGGACCCCAGATTTTTCCACCATCAAACATGCTGACTGCTGAGATTGCACTATTAATGATTCATTTCTTTCATTCACTGCTGAAGTGTAAAAATTCTCCAGGAAGTAAATGAATTAAACATCATCATTAATGGGAACGAGACTGCAAGAACAACTCTGGGTCAACTTTTACAAATGATTGATTTCAACATCAGATATTGCATGTATTTGATAATTTGAAAGAACTCTAGCTGAAAAAGTCTTGTTAGGTTTTTATTTTGTGGATCTGTCCAGATCTCAGGTAATATTTGCATGTTTGAATCTGGCTTCCATATTCCTTTATATATTTTTGCGTGAGGCAAATACTGGAAATACTAAAACAGAAATACTTCGATGTGTTTATCTCAGATTTGCACACACTTGCAACATATTCGTGTGTATACAGAAATTAAAGGTCATAGCAATATTTGTTAGTAGAGAAATGTGATTGATTTTGCCTTTCAGTAAAAATTTGATTTTTAAAAAAGCCATTCATTTTTGGCAGTGCTGGGTCTTCTCTGCTGGGCCTGTGTTTCTCTACTTGTGGCTAGTGGTGGCTACTCTTTGTCGTTGTGCCTGAGCTTCCCCTTTGGTGGCTTCTCTTGTTGCGGAGCATAGGCTTCAGCAGTTGCAGCATGCAAGCTCAGTGGTTGTGGCTCTCAGGCTCTAGAAGACGGGCTCAGTAATTGTGGCAAATAGGCCCAGTGCTCCTTAGCATCTTGCTGGACCTGGGATTGAACCTGTGTTCCCTGCATTGGCAAATGGACTTTCATCCATTGTACCACCAGAGAAGCCCCCAAATTTGATTTTTATCATTCTAGATAGTCTTATTTTCCCAAATAGCCCAAAATTAACCCTTTAAATTCTGTAAATGTAATATGTTTAAAAAGAAAAATCATTGCAAAATATAATAAACATTTACCTGAATCTATTTCAACATTAAAGTTAGTTCTCATTAAAATTCCAGTTTGACTTAAGCTTTATTCCCTGTCAAAATGGAAATATCTTACAAGAAACAGAATGCTTTAAAACCTAATAATTGAGTTTTGAAAACAGAATTAATAAGGAAAAAATAACGTTGTGTAATATCCTTATTCAAAAACATCATGGTAAGTATTTTACACTACTGGTTTATGTTCTTCCAATCATTTCTCATGTGCATATGTATTTTTAACATAATTGTAATCAATGTTTAAAATTTGTATACTGATTTTCACTAAGCTTTATGAGAAAAACAATTTTCCATGTTTTATATGGGCTTTGGATCTGTAATTTTACTTAAAAATAAATTATTACAATAAATTACTTAATTGTCCTATGGTGGACTATATAATACTTAAATATCAATTTTTGATTCACGATAGTGCGATGGTTAATCTCTTCATGAAAGCAGCTTTTTCACAGATACAAGATAAAGTCCAAGAATTAAAATTCTGAGTAAGAGAATGTGAGCATTTTTAAAAAACTCTTGCTACATGTTGTCCATTTACCTTATAGAAGTTTATTGTTTAGTCACTAAGTCTTACTCTTTTGTGACCTCATGGACTATAGCACACAGGTTTCCTCTGTCCATGGGATTTCCCAGGCAAGAATATTGGATCAGGTTGCCATTTCCTTTTCCAGGGGATCTTCCCAACCCAGGGATTGAACCTGTGGGAAACCCCACATTGGCAGGTGGATTTTTACCACTGAGCTACCAGGTCAGCCCTTATAGAAGTTTATTTTTATCAATATACACAGGCACAGTAATGCATGAGAATTTCCACTACCATAACAAAGTTCATTAAATATAGTTTAATATTTTATGATCTCTTATGATTATCAGGGATATAGTATTGGCACAAAGAGTTAAAATGGCATGAATCTCTGAAGAAATTCTGGAACTTGATAAAGCACTTGATGATGAAAGGTACTTTTTCTTTTTCTTCACTCCCTCTCTTTTCTTTCTTTCCTTCCTTCCCTCTTTTTTTGCTTTTTTTTTTTTTTTTCATGAGAACCAGTGGTGGTACATTTTCTTTTTTGGTATTAAGGTTGAATAAAGTCTGATAGATGTTGGTCAAAGTGTTAAATGTCTTGCTATAAAATTAGCAAGTCAAAACCGAAGCAACCTTCTTTTAGGTTTTACCCCCTTTATTACTGCTATCAATACGCTTTGAGTTCAAGCACCATTAACAAATATAACCCCTGTTTACTTAAGGACTCTGTTGGACTGCATGGAGCTCCCTGTGAGCCTGCACCCAGAAGTCTATCTGTGGCCTTCGTTTGTTGATAGAGCCAGATTCTAACTGCATTTCCCAGGAGATGCTGTCATTGCATAATAACAGAACCCCTGCTACGTGGTTCTTGTCTTTAGTAGACCTAACACATGCCCTTAGGGGCTTCTCATCACTACTTGGGACTTTTCCTCCTAATGTTCAGGTTCTTTGGTCCCTTAGGACATAGGATTTCTTTATCTCCACTTTCTACCCTTTCCTGAAGCAATGCTTCTTTTTCCATTTTTTCTCCTCATCAGGCTGCTGGCCTCTGCCATCCCTTCCCTGTCTTCAAATCCCAGTTCCATCACATACTAATGGCATAACTTAGTGCAACTTACTAATGACTCACTTAACGTTTCCTAATCTTTAAAACAGTCATAATATGACTCATCACCTGTTTGTTGTGAGCGCAGGAGGTATGAGTCTCATTCTCTAAATTCAAGTATCTAAGAAATCTAAGTTCATTTGCCATAATGTACATTCATTTCTGACCCCAGGCCTCCTTGTCTGGCCTGTAATAGATTCCAACCCATTCGTCACTGGAACTACTCCCATCGCAACCAGGAAGGCTTGCATGTTGCCTGGAAAGTATGAAGGGCATTTTGGACTACTAGTCTCCAGGGTCTTATGAGAATCACTGATGTCCTGTATGTCTAAGCCAGCAGCGGCACCTGGAGCTCACTAGCATCCACTTTTGGGATTCAGTCCTTTTTGACAAGGCCAGGGATGCAATTCCTGTGATCATCCTGGGTGCACCCTAGGGCTGTTTCTCTTGCCTTTGGGCTTTTGCCCAGGAAAAGAGCCCTTGGTGTCCTTCCTTGGAACCACAAAACTCCCCTTCCTGCCCAGGCTGTTGCATGTATGTGTGTGTGTGTGTGTGTGTGTGTGTGTGTGTGTGTGTGTGTGTGAGAGAGATATTTGACTGCTTGTTGTCCGGGCAAAGATTTTCACTCCTAAATCTTTTGGAAACCATTGCTGCAAAAATATTAAGAAAAGGAATTAACTTTTTAAAAACCAATCTAGAAACTCTTGGATTCTCTGCTCTTTCATGATGAAAGGACGCACAGAGCTTGCTAACTTCATGAATAAATGAAAGGAGACAAGGACAAACACAAGGAGAAAGAATCCAGTTATTAATAATCTCAAAATGTCATTTTGCCTCATGAGGATCTAATAAAATTATTCCTTCTTTCTTCTCTCTGTATTTTCTTTTTTTAAGGTTTTGTTTTTTTTCAATGTGGACCATTTTTAAAGTCATTTTTTAATTTGTTACAGTCTTGTTTCTGTTTCATGTTTCGGTTTTTTGGCCACAAGGCATGTGAGATCTTAGCTCCCTGACCAGGAATCAAACCTCACATCATCTGCATTGGAAATCACGGGACTACCAGGTAAGTTCTATTTCTCTATATTTTCTATTTTTCACTTCTGCTTCCTACTTGTTATTAGCAAAAGGATGGTGCTGAAAGGTACAGAATGATCTTTTATAACCTCACAAGCCAATCATACACTCTTTTTCTGCATAATTAACGGACTGGTTACAGTGTGTTTGGATCTTGGCTCCTCTTTGCTGTCTCTTATTGGTTATTGGAAATTCAGAACTGCTTTGCAAGAGTTTTGTTCATTTGTCTAGCTATTTCTGGATCTATTGTTCTGGGGACCTGAAGGTCTTGGGAACTCTGACACAAGGGAGGTGGGGTTTTCTGTGTTAAACCTCTACGTGTTTTCTCAGGATGTATTGACCAAAATGCCCAACGTAGCATACCACTTTTACTGTGTGGGCACTTAGTAAATCCGCGTTGACTAATCGGCAACAATTCCTGGTCTACTTGTGGGAAAATGGGGAGGTAGAACAAATTAACCAGGCCACTGTGCTTCCTCAGTCACCCGAGGGAAGAGCTATTAGTGGCTACACACAGAAACTTAAAATAGACATCTGGTCAGAAAGACCCAAAGAAAAAGGGACAACTGGGGCTGCTTTCAGTAAACACTCACACAGGGTATTTCAGTCACATGAGAAGGAGGGTTTGAGGTAGGCTTTTTGGGGAAATCATCAAAAACAACCAACAAAAAAAGCCTTTATTACCTATAGAGAGGTTATTGAAATTTCAATTACTAATTTAAAATATGAAGTCAGAGAACTTCCTCCTCTCCAGTTTAGAACTCTGACCGATGGGAGGCTGTTTCATGAAGCAGCCAATCTTGTTTTAAGGACTCTTAAGTAATATTCAAGGAAAAATAGTCAAAACTTATTATGTTTGTTTGACAACATTAATGAAGTTATTGAGTTATTAAAATATAGTAGATATACACAGACTTAGAGAATGAATTTATAGTTACAAGGGGGAAAGATGAGGGGAAGGGATAGTTAGGGAGTATGAGATCGACATGTACACATTGCCATGTTTAAAATGGATAACCACAAGGACCTGCTGTGTAGCACAGGGAACTCTACTCAATATCATGTGGTAGCCTGGACGGGAGGGAGTTTAGGGGAGAACGGATACATGCATATGTATGGCAGAGTCCCTTTGCTGTCCACCTGAAACTATTCAGGTATATTCCAATATAAAATAAAAGGTTAAAATAGCAGCTGCGAAAAAATATAGTTGATACACGCTTACTTTGAATTTTTCTCAGAATCCAGACTTGACACTATTTTGGAAGAATAGGTGTACATATGTTCCTCCATATACACATATTTATGGTCTCTGGATAGAAAGCCTTTTTTCTAAGATGAGAATCTTGTCTTGATGCCTTTAGCCAACATATGGAGTTCTAGCCAAAAATCTCAGGAAAGTTGACAGCCTAGTTTATCTCTGCGGGGTATTAGTCACCCTATAAAACTTTAGAAGTATTTATATCGGCTATACAAAAACACCTCTTCTATCTGAGAGGGAAAGGCAACCCTTTTCACTAAAAAAAAAAAATCAAAAGTTAAATTGGGACGATGTAAACCTCACGTATGAAAGATCACCTTTAAAATGATCTGTAAATGCTGGGCCGTCTGAGTTCCACAGACATGTGTAGCTCATGAATCACATGCCCTTTATTTCAGTTCATTTTAGCTTTTACAACAACCAGAACTGTTCTGGGGTCACCGACTGCCTTCTGCTAACTACAGCTGATCAATATTACCAAACAAATGAGGAGGGACAGGAAGAACAGAGGGGACACCCCTTGGAGGCGGGGGGAGCTGAGTGAGCAAGATCTCCACATTTCTACAACTCGAGGAAATGTTTTATGCCAATGCATGTTTTATGTCAATCAAACATATAAAAGTTACCATGGCTGCAGAAGGCCATAAAGATGCACTTTTAAACTCTTAAAAATAAGGTACCATAATTACATCTCATAGAACTGTGCGTCCCACGAGTCTCTTTGCTGTTTTTAAGATACCCGCGGTGAATGAGGTAAAGGAAGTGGGGAAGGAAAGGGGAAAGAAACCTTTTAAGTTCTGTGTGCAGAAAAATGCAAAAGTTGTCCAGATTTGCAAGTAGAATCTTTCTCTTCTCTCTGATTTATTAACTTTAATAATGGTGGGGTCTGTCTCAACTTTGGGTTTGAGAACTGCAGTCATTACAGTTCAAGAATATTTTTGTGCCCCTGAAGCAATCACTAGTGGTGTCAGTCCTCTGGGAAAGCAAAACAGCTTTCTGTCTCTTCTTTCTTTTAACCCTTAACTAACATCTTAGAAATGTCTTCTTTTGAAACTGAACTTTTGTGCATTCACAGCAATGATATCTGTTGAGCCATAACCAACTTAGACATCACAGATGTTTGCAGTTGAAGTTACTTATTATTGAACAGTTCCAAGAGTCTCCTTTCAGGGAAATCAGTTCACCCACAGCAGAGTTTCAGAGCAATGTCGTAAAGGTGATAAGAGAGGCCTAGCCTTTTAGCCTTTGTGCTGGGAGCCGGATGACCTGGCAGAAGCAGGACAAGGTCTTCTTTCTGAGGCTGAGAGATTACATACCTGCCTTTCTCTATCTTGTGGTTCTTGATTCTCTGCACATCTTAGGCTTGTCTTTGCTGAGCAAGAACAATGACCCAGACTCAGGGGTTCATGGAGAAAGTATTAGCCTTGCCCTTAACTAGTAATGTCTACAGAACATTTCTCTGTATACATTTCATGTTTAACCTCTTTGACTAGAGTCAAACAAAGCAGCTCTGAGCCGGTCTTCAGGGTCCACTCAAAGATGAGTGTGGTGGAGGCCCAGTGATGTGGGCCCTATGGTCAGGTCTTTATTTGTTGGAGATGCAACGATTCATGGGATTCCAAATGTATGGACCTCAGTGAGGTAGAGTTCTCAGTCTAAGTATATACTGAGAAGGCGTAATCACATTCACTAGTCCCATCAGAAAGGGCCTGCATATGGGGCAACATTAGTTTGATGTTACTGTCATAGAAAGGCCTTGGAAGTTGTGATTCATCCAAGCCATGAGAGATTTCCACAATTCAACTGGATCTCGTTTGTACAGTCCTATAGACAGGAAGAAAATGAAACACTAAAAGCTTAAGTGTCCACTTGAATTTAAGAATCAAATAAACAGCCTTTTCTGAGTTCCCTAGGGATGAAGACTACAAAGGAGGTCACAAGACCACCTTAAGAAGTAAGTTATAAAGCAAGCCCTGCTGTAAACCCTCCAGTGTCACCATCAAGAATCTAGTACATGTATATATATAACTGAATCATTTTTCCGTATACCTGAAACTAACACAACATTGTAAATCAACTATACTCCAATAAAAAATAAATTTTCTAAAGTGGTTCATATATATATATACATATATATATGTAAAGATAATCAACAAGGATCTACTGTATAGCACAGGAAACTCTACTCAATATCCTGTAATAACCTATAAGGGGAAAGAGTCTGAGAAAAAACATATTATAACATACACGCTGATCACTTTGCTCTACACCTGAAACTAACACAATATTATAGATCAACTATAGTCCAGTATAAAATAGTAAATTTTTTAAAGTGAAAAAAAAAGAAACTAGTAGTATTTCTGGCTATCATATAACCCTAATTGGATAAGAAAGGACTCTTCAAATTTTACTTGGTGAGACATCATTGTTTTCTTAGTAGGCTGGAATCTTAAGTTCAGGATGGTTTGTAATTAAGTATAAACATGTTTTATTATTTTTATGCTTAAGAATATGTCATATTTAAAATCATATAGTTCCAATATGTGAGAGAATTTTACATATTGATCAGGTTTGTTTTTTAAATTTTCAATTTAAAATGAATAATTGAGTAACTGCTTTAGAGTTGTGCTTTTTAAGTTGAAATATTAAATTTATATATAGCATTATAAGATTTAAGAGAAGTTACTTCTCATCACATTTATAAATTTAAATCATTAGATATATGAATTATGTCAAGAATTTGGAAAGTTTTGCTTGTAAGTCAGAGAATTGAGTTACCTCACCACAAAAGAAATCAAATATATTAAATGTACATATGCCATTTAATATATTTACAGGAATTTTATTAACAAGTTTGTCAATTATTCAAAGTCTGTTAAAGTGACTGCTCGATGTATGACAAAACCCACTGCAATGTTGTGAAGTAATTAGCCTCCAACTAATAAAAAGAAATGAAAAAAAATGTAATTATAAAGCTAAAAAAAAATTAAAAAATAAAGTGACTGCTGAACAGATACTGGACTTGTAAACAAAATAATATGATTGCATGCTAAACTTAAAACCTTAAGGAAAACTAAGTTTGAAGATTGTAAATTTAATAACTCAGACAATAATTTTAAAGCTAAAAAGAGCTCTACCAACTTTTTTAAAATACACAAAATACATCCTTAAGAAAAGTTTATATTTGATAGTTAATACAGTTTAAACTGACTTAAAACAGAATGTTGTATTTAGCCTTTCCTTAAGGAAAATGCATATTTTTTAATCAACACATCTACTTCCCAGGTGGTGCTAGGGGTAAAGAATCCGCCTGCCAATGCAGGAGACTAGAGTTTGATCCCTGGATCCAGAAGATCCCCTGGAGAAGGAAATGGCAACCCACTCCAGTAATCTTGCCTGGGAAGTCCCATGGACAGAGGAGCCGGGCAGGCTACAGTCCATGGGCCACAAAGAGTTGGACATGACTGAGCAACTGAGCACACAGCACACACAAATTACATTTCCACTTTAAAGCACAACCCCCTCCTTCCTTTCCCAAAGGTAGAATGGGCTGCAGTGCTATGATTCATACAGCATGAGCCAGGTGGTTGCTAACACATTATCCCTCCAAATCTCTGTGGCTTAACCAAACTGACAAAAATTTCCTGTCTCACTGATGCTGTAGTGAGTGAGTCTCTGTGACTGGAATGGAGATGGTTGGAGAAGAGACCCTAGAGCTTGTGCAAGACGTCCTGAGAGAAGAGCCAGGAACGGCACACACCGTCCACCTACTGCCTATCCATTGGCTAAAGTGAGTCACATGGCTAGGAAATGCACCACCTTCTGCGTCCACTAGGAGGAAGAAATGGTTTGATGTACCTGTAGCATTGTCTTTGCCATACAGAACAAGATAATTCTCATCTAGAACAAACCCATGATATAAATGTATCATTTTCATAGAAAGTACTGTTTGTGACTTGAGTAGAAGGAGGCATTTCCAAAATGTAAATAAATGAACAAAGAGCTAGGAGTGAATTTTACCCCCTTACCTTTAAGTGTGTTGGGCCTGTTTAACACAGTCACAAGAGCAGGGCAGATTTGTAAGTTACTGGTTAATGCAGATATTCTGCATTGGGTAATTTGGGTTTTGGTCCCCTGAAATATCTTCTTACAGTTGTCTGTGTGCCCTAAATTAAAGATATAATTGCTATATTATCTCTTAACTTTGTGTCTAGTAAATCCAGATTTAATCAAAAGCTAAAGAGAGCAAAAATGTTTTTCCCAAATGATAGTATGTTCTTTGGAACTATTTTTCTAATACATCATTTAGGATTGATCCAATCATTTTAATCCAATAGAAACTTATTCCTTTGAAAAGAGAAACTTCAGAGAATGAGTAAAAGGGAAACTTTCATTACATGTACAAATTTATTCATTATTATTTCTTTCAATAATAGTATCTATATTGTGAATAATGTACTTTTTAATTGGTTATTTTAAGCCCCAAAAGCTTTGCTTGTTTTTTTCATATTTTTAATAATAAGCATGTATTAAATACTTACTACATGTCAGATTATTCAGCATCTGTTGTGGATCAGGCATTTTGATTATTTCTGAACCAAACTTATGAAATGTCCTGGATAAATCAAACCAAATTCTACTTTTTTTGGCCTGACTTATATCCAAACACTTTTTATATATGGTTGTGTCTTGATTTATTCATTGAATAAGCATTTTTTTGTGTGATTGTGTGTTAAGCGCATGCTGAGTTGCTTCAGTTGTGTCTGCTTCATTGTGACCCAATGGAATGTAACCAGCCAGGCTCCTCTGTCCTTGGGATTTCCCAGGCAAAAATACTGGAGTGGGTTGCCATGCCCTTCTCCAGGTGATCTTCCTGGCCCAGGGATTGAACCTGTATCTCTTATGTCTCCTGCATTGGCCAGCGGATTCTTTACCACTAGAGCCATCTAAGATTACTGGGTATCAAAACCAGTGATAGACTAAGTGAGAATACAAAAAAAGTAGACCCTATTTTTGAGAGGTTGCATTTGAGAAACCTCAGAACTAAATGCTCAGAACTGAAAAGCCCCAGTTATGGTCCCAAATTACCCATTATTGTAGAATGTTGCTTGGCACCATAGAATAAAAATACTTCAGTCCTGGTCCAAATTTGGGATAATTTAGATGCATTAACTTTGGGAACTCAGTCTTAAACAGTTTAAGTCACCAAATTATGTCTAGGAACATTCAAAGTAAGCCACAGAACAAAACTTAAAAATCCCCAACAGGAAAAATCATTTCTACTTTTGTCATAGGAATTCCCACATTGCCAGAATCCATTTGCAATAAAAAGCTCCTGCAATTGTTAAGAATTCATTCACTTGGGCTATTTTACTCATGTAAAAGCTATTTATTCCTTAAAATATATCCCTTCCAGTATCATTTTAAAAAATGAAAATCTTGCTGCATTTTATGGCTACATCCTGGTAAGCACAGAAGTGTTATAGAATAAGATGCCAGTGTCCTTTGAAAGAATTATTATTAAAAAAAAAAAAACTATGCACTGGTTATTACTCACTACAATTTGTAAATTATCAGATTTTTGCCCAGGTTAATGATTTTGTTACAAACCTAATGGTCGATGATGTTGGGTTAAGAAGCACAGTAAATTCAAGCATTGATATACCTCTTTGTTCTCCAAATACATAACAATGATGAATGAACTTTGAAAAAGAAAATTTTAAATACATAGGAAGCTCAAAAATAAGATCAGCATCACTGTACACCAGAAATGGAACAATGCCCAAGTATGACACAGGTATACCATATATCTACTATTTCCAAGGCTGGAAATAAGAAATAATGACCAGTGAGTTAATTTTATATCCTGTAACTTTGCTATATTCAGTGATTGGATCTGGTAATTTTCTGGTGGCATCTTTAGGGTTTTCTATGTATAGTATCATACTGTCTGAAAACAGTGAGAGTTTTACTTCGTCTTTTCCAATCTGGATTCCTTTGATTTCTTTTTATTTTCTGATTTCTGTAGCTAGGACTTCTAAAACTATGTTGAATAATAGTGGTGAGAGTGGGCACCCTTGTCCTGTTCCCGATCTTAGAGGAAATGCTTTCAGTTTTTCACCACTGAGAATAATGTTTGCTGTGGTTTTATGGTATATGGCCTTCATTATGTTGAGGTATGTTCCTTCTATGCCTACTTTCTGGAGAATTTTTATCATAAATGGGTGTTGAATTTTGTCAAAAGATTTTTCTGCATCTATTGAGATGATCAAATGACTTTTATCTTTCAATTTGTTAATATGGTGTACCACATTGATTGATTTGCATATATTGAAGAATTCTTGCATCCTTGGGGTAAAGCCCACTTGATCATGATGTATAATCCTTTTAATGTGTTGTTGGATTCGATTTGCTAGAATTTTGTTGAGGAGTTTTGCATCTATGTTCATCAGTGATATTGACCTGTAATTGTCTTTTTTGGTGGCATTGAGGCAGAGAGCTCAAATCAGGTGCTCTGTGATAACCTAGAAGGGTGGAATGGGGTGGGAGGTGGGAGAGAGGTTTGGCAGAAATCAACACAAAATGTAAAGCAATTATCCTCCAATTAAAAATAAATAAATAAAAATTTAAAAGAAAGAATGACCAGGAGCAGTTCAGCTTTTGTTGACTAGAAGGGACCAGAATTGCTCCAGGTAAGGGAAGTATGCAGCCAGATCGACTTTGAGCTTCTCTGAACTCTGTAACTTTCAGATCTTTACTGATACACTTATTTATCAAATTTCTCCAGAAAGGTGGAATTGATTCAGTTCATTACTTTGTATTATTTTGAAAGGGAGAAGCAGTTTTAGGGGCTTCTACTTGGCTTTACCTCCCAGAATAAATATTTCTCTGCAGATTAAGGAACAAATGTGGGCATTCTGCTGGTATCTGGTTATGTCTACTCCAGTTATACATTCAGGCACTAAGGAGATAGATAGCCTTGGGGTGGGTTCAGGACCCAGATCAAAAATCCATTTGTTTCTTCACTTTTATGAAGTGTGATTTGGGACCCCTAAGAATGATCAGCAGGTCAAAGCTAGTATCCAGTATTTATTTGCTAAAGGTCTGAAAATGCCCATTATTCCAATGTTAAGTCACCCTGGTAAATTCAACCAGCTCACTTTGGAAAGAAGATGAGGGAGATTCACATCAACTTCTGGGAATGTAGCTGAGTCTGTCTTCAAGCAGACTCTGCCATTCCTTCCATCAAGAGTTTCTGATTCTACGAACTGGCTCAGGTTTGAGAGTTGGATGAAGCCGTGGTTTTCTATTGTGGTGATACACAATAGATTTCTATTCATCAGACTTAGAATTTTTACCACTTGCTAAGTAAGACTTGCATAGGCAGTCCACCTATCTCAGTCAAAGAGATATCATGATCCATTAATTACCACCAAAGCTCTGTGGCTTCCCACTGGCTCAGATGGTAAAGGGCCTGCCTGCAATGCAGGAGACTTGGGTTCCATCCCTGGGTCAGGAAGATGCCCTGGAGAAAGGAATGGCTACCCACTCCAGTATTCTTGCCTGGAGAATCCCATGAACAGAGGAGCCTGGCGGGCCACAATCCATGGGATTGAAAAGAGTCTGACACGACTGAGTGACTAAGCAAATATGCACACATAGACTGTCCACCTACCTCAATCATAGAGACACCATGATCGGTTAACTACCACCAAATCTCTGTTCAAACCTAACTCTTCTCATTGTTATCCCAGCCCCACCACTCTTTAGAGTAACCATGAATGCGTACCTAATTTCTGGTGGTTAATTGCTGCTTTTATCTATGACCTGCAGAGAAGGGTCACTACACAGAATATCAATGATGCCAGTTTGCCTTTCACTAGTATATTCTTCAAAATCTTGGTGAAAGGACTGTATGGTGGGCCCACTGGAGAACAGAGTTAAGGAATGAGTGACGAGGTTGAGCTTAGAGAATCTCCAGCATTCTTGCCTCCATATGCCTATGACTTTCTTTCTCTATATTTTATCAAGGAAGTTATGTCATCTAACTATTTATTTAACATAGGTCACCATTGATTCTAGGTTTTAATTAGCCAACCAACCAACCTGTTAGAGACTAGATGTGAAAGCACCAATACGAGGTCTGAGGTTTTGAGGACAATCAGTTTTCCCCGCAAGAAAATTACACCAGTGGGTGTCACTGATATTGTTTAAATAAGAGAAAGCTAATGACCTCATACAGAAGAGGAAAAAGATGCTTCTCTGCTTTCAGCTCTGCTTGGGGTCCCCCAACACCCTTGCCCAAGCTTAAAGACCTTACACTGGCATGCAAGGCCCTTTCTGACCTGTCCATGACTGGCTCTTAGTTTTCTCTAGCACTAATGAACTAACTACCTGTTCCCTGAGCTTGCTATGATTGCTTAATCCTCTCTGCCTTTGTTCATGCTGTTCCTTTTTCCTACTGCGCTTTCTGCAATGTGTTCATCTGACATAGTCCTATCTATATTTCAAAATTATTCCAGGAAGACTTTCTCTGACAGAGTCAATCTGTAATTCCTTTGTTCCACCCATTTACCATCTCAATTCTTCTAGAATTATAGCTGCCAGAGTGGCTAGTGATTGCCTATTTACATTCTGCCTCAGTCACTACTCTGTAAATTTCTTGAGAACAGGAGCCATGGCTTACATATTCTCTAGTGTCTACCACAGTGCTTGGCACATAGTAGATTCTCTAAAGCATTTATTGAGCCGAGTGGATTCTATGTAGACGTCTAGCGAGAGCATGGCATTTCACAAATGAATAATAGAACAAATTGACTGGCCAATCCAAACAACTGCATTTTCATGTGATGTTTGTAAATCATGCTGGCCCTGAGGAAACAGAGTGAATGAGAAATCATGACCTTTGCCAGCACAGAGCATAGAATCCAGGGATCATCTGTGTCTTCCTCTCCACCCTGCTGAGACCATGGCTTCCTGCTCTCCAGGTTGCCCTGCTCTCTCTCTTGCCTGTTTCTTGTGGTTTGTTTGAATTCTGTGCTAATCTAAATTCCTCACAAACACCTTCCATCACCTGCTCACTGATCCACGACCTGTTCTTCTGACTGGATTGCATTTTAAAGGTCCCTGCCTTGGCTTCACTGGTCCCAATGCTGACTGCCATGAAATGACCTCCTTCCCAAGTGGCTATCATTCATGTTTCCCCCAAAAATACAACGTACCTACAGTGTTAACGCAAATAAGCCCCCTGTCATAGTAGCAAATATGGTAAATTCAAGATCAGTAGACCAGAAATAACCTGCCTCTTGTTATCTTATGCGGTCATGTGCACCAAATTGGAATATTTCTTTCCTCAAAGGTGGGAACTGAGTCAGAGGCCATCTGTGTGGCCCTTGCTCAGCAGTCCTGAGTGGCCAATAATTAATTTAGGTCGAATGTAATGACTCCCTTGTTAACAGTAGTTTTTCTGCACTTTCCTCAGTTGGCTCTGGAGACACACAGTTGAGTGTGATGTATGACTCCTGGCACAGAACGAAACCTGAGCCCCTGAAAGGACACGGACAGACAGGGGAAGCTGCTGTGTGCCTTGCTAGTGAATTTAGGGGCTCAAGACTCTTATCTAAAGTGCGGCAGAGAAGCGGACTTAGCAGGAGTCCACGCTGCACAGAAGAAACAGCAGGAGAAGCTTCGATTTCTTTGACTTTCTGCCTTCTAGCACCTCAGTTGGCACTTTAAAGCAACTTACACCACTCGAAGGGAAAGAGTGTTTGTTGAAGAGAGGGAGGGGCCTGAGAGAGGGAGGCTAGTCATAGTGAACTGAAGAAAGATTTTTCACTAGAAGTTATAAAATCAAGCTGACAATATTTCAATATACAATTCTTTTTCTTTTAAGTGGTCAAAGATCATTCAGCTACTCTGTTACCAAAATACCACATTTATATATTGTTACAGTTTCCCTGATAGCTCCGCTAGTACAGAATCCGCCTGCAATGCAGGAGACCCCGGTTCGATTCCTGGGTCAGGAAGAGCCACTGGCGAAGGGATAGGCTATCCACTCCAGTATTCTTGGGCTTTCCTGGTGGCTCAGCTGGTAAAGAATCCACCTGCAATATGGGAGGCCTGGGTCCGATCCCTGGGTTGGGAAGATCCCCTGGAGAAGGGAATGGCTACCCACTCCAATATTCTGGCTTGGAGAATTCCATGGGCTGTATAGTCATGGGGTCGCAAAGAGTTGGACACGACTGAGCAGCTTTCATTTTCACATATTGTTATGATCCTTTTGCATCTACTTTGTGTGTGTATTGCATGAAAATTTGATTTTCCAGAAAATAAAAATTGAGGGTGTTTTATTAATATTCATTTCCTGCACTGTAAGAGCAATAAAGGAAATGAGAAAGAAGTGGGGGAAAGAGAGAGGCAGGGAGGAAAGTAGGCAAACATAGAGACAGGAAGGAAGAAAGGGAGGAAGGAAGGGAGGGAGAAAGCAAGCAATTTTTACTTTGTACCAAAATTAGGCAAAATGGCATCCTTCTACCCTCAACTCCAACACAAAGTTCTACATGAGGACCATGAAGCACCAAACCAATTCTTTCTCTCCTGGAGAATATTGGAGGCAAGCTCACAGGCTTCCAGATAATCCGTGTGGCTCGCCCTCACCCTCATCTTTGCCCTCTTAGCTGTCAGGCACATCCCACAAAGATCTCAACAAAGATAAAACTGATTGACCAATATGGGAACTTGGTTCTTTTTTTTTTTTTTTTTAATAAGAAACAGAAGCTTCAGTTCAGTTCAGCTCAGTTGCTTAGTTGTATTTGACTCTTTGCGACCCCATGGACCGCAGCACGCCAGGCCTCCCTGTCCATCACCAACTCCTGGAGTTTACTCAAACTCGTGTCCATTGAGTCAGTGATACCATCCAGCCATCTCATCCTCTGTCATCCCCTTCTCCTCCCACCTTCAGTCTTTCCCAGCATCAGGGTCTTTTCCAATGAGTCAGTTCTTCGAATCAGGTGGCCAAAGTATTGGAGTTTCAGCTTCAGTATCAGTCCTTCCAATGAATATTTAGGACTGATTTCCTTTAGGATGGATTCCAAAGCTTACATTACCATAAATTGTTTAGAATTCTAACACGAGAGTTGAAATTTCTCCATACCACATACCTGCTTAAAATTATTTCCTACCTCCAGTGAAACTGTTTTTTAAATTTTCTTTTTATTTATTTATTCTATTTTGGGGCCATGTGGCATGCGAGCTATTAGCTCCTTGACCAGGGATCAAACCTGTGCTCCCTGCATTGGAAGCACAGTCTTAACCACTGGGCCATTGGGGAAGCCCCTTTAAACTGTTTTAAAATATGTTTCGAAAGAACAGCATGTATATTATCTATGGTGAAACAGATCACCAGCCCAGGTGGGATGCATGAGACAAGTGCTCGGGCCTGGTGCACTGGGAAGACCCAGAGGAATCGGGTGGAGAGGGAGATGGGAGGGGGGATCGGGATGGGGAATACGTGTAAATCTATGGCTGATTCATATCAATGTATGACAAAACCCACTGAAATGTTGTGAAGTAATTAGCCTCCAACTAATAAAAAAATAAATAAATAAAATTGCACTTAAAAGATTACAAAAAAAAAATTAAAAAATAAAATAAAATACGTTTTGGAACTAGGGTCTTGCTTTGTGTCACTGCCTCCACTCTAAGACCACCAGAAACACACCCAGAGTTGAGCAGGCTGACTTGTGGCAATGAGCGACAGACAGTGCGCATCACAGAGATGGTGGACACTTCAATGAGAGGGTGCTAGAAATCATTATAGGGTTTGGGCTTGTGTACAGTGATTTGGGGCATAGTTCATGAAGGCAGGACTTTGCTCTGATTGGATCACTTCAGGAAATGGGGGCAATTCAATATCTTAATGTATTTTATCTGAAAGGAAGGAAAACTAGAGAAGGCAAAGCTATAATTGGTAAAGAAGTAGCAGTCACTTGGGTAGCCAAGACAAGGTAAATTTTGGTCATCTGTGTGGCTTGGAAATATTCCTGGTTTTGTCTGTGTTCAGGAAAGATCAAGGAGTGCTCTCATTTCTGTCTTGATCCACTGGACACAGGATGCCTTGGTTGATTTTGGTGTTTTTTTTTTTAAATGGCTTATGCTCCACAGAGCACCAAGGCTTAGCTGGTACTGCCAGCCCAGGATGTGAGAAAACTTCTCTTCTCTCATCGAAGCTAGAATTCACCAAAACAAAGGCAAAATGATAGAATTTTGGTTTATAATTTCTAAGTCAAAATAAGGAGATTTATTTCTTTCTATTTTCCAAAGGCATATAAAGGCAACACAGCTATTAAAGTTAAATGGATGTGGAACAAACTGAAGAATCTGGTTATCTTGAGATATAACTAATTAAAAAGGCAAAACAAATAATCATTATTTAGTTGTTTAGGACATGCTGAGATTGAGTCTGTGTATTCCCTTTTTTATATTATTATTGCATTTTTAACCTGAGATTATATATAGGTAAGTTGGCATGTCTTTCTATTTTTTTTTAATTTAAAGCTACTGAAAAAAGGCAGAGTTCTATGTAAATACTTTTGTGCAAATCATATATTTAGAATAAGACATGAAATATATACATCTGTTGAAAAAGCAATAAAATCTTATTTATATAGGAATTTTAAATGGAATAGAGTTTGTTATAGTATTCCAAGGTTTAGGAAGAGGTTTACCTTGTGAAGTCTAAAACACAAACAAAATGTGGAGAACTTAGACAATCAGAGGATATTTGTCAGTAATTCAAAAACCGTAATAACTAGAAAGATAGTTTTCCTTTGAACATATCCTCAAAAGTGCCTTACTTTTCAACTTCAATTTGCTAGTACAGACTTGGCCTTAGTTTTGTAAATTAAAAAAAAAAATGTTTGAAATGTAGAGAGAGACTAGGACAAAATTAAGATACAAACCATGAAAGTAAAGCAAATTGAAAAGCCCAAGTGAATACTGAGAACGCTCCTAGACTAAACTGATCAAGTGAGTGAGTTGGAACATATTTGATATTACATTTAAAATTGACATGTTAATTCTTAATGTTTAAATCTGGGTTTGAAGCGGTTCCTCAAAGATTCCTAAAATCACTTAAGGCTTCATGAATAGAACAAATTGTTATTCTTGAGAATTTTCCTGAAGGACTTCACAATGGACTGTTAGGAAATATTTCCAAATGCTTTCTAAATAATTCACTTTTTGAACTTAGCAGAGCACCTCTTCATTATGTAGCAAGAAATGATTATTTCTTATATACTGAAATCTCCCTTCATCTGACAATCATACAGTTCCTCAGCAGTAAATGTGTTTGTCTTTGAGGCCATTTTATTTCAAAAATGCCTCAGAAATGAATAGTTTACCATATACTATTTCCACCAGAAGATTCTGCAAGAAAGGGCATTTTGCCTGAATAGGTTCGGGAGGAACAATGACATTTAGTTTTTGAAAGGTCTATGAAAGGAAGGCTGACTCCAGTCAAGTAAAGGTACTTTTGACACAAATCCCTCATAGGTTTCTATCCCAGGCCAGAGTTGCAAATAAAAGAGACATGATGGTAACTTTGGCAGAAAAGCTGTTTTCAAAATTTCTATACACTGCAGAGATAGTTAGCAGAGAACCCTGTGTGTGCATTTAGGTAAAAGTGGCATCTGAAGAGAAAGAGTTACATGGGTTTGAAATTGTGTATCATGAGAATGATTTGACATTTATTTCACTTTCTTTTCTTAATCTTTGTGCCATTCACCACATGTGATCCTATTTCCCCAACCAGAGATTGAACTCTAGCCCTCTGCATTTGAAGCATGGAGTCTTAACCATTGAACCTCCAGGGAAGTACGGATCTTCATTTCAAAGGAAACTCTAAAGTGATAGAGTGAGCTGCTACAGATCTGTGTGGGAACCCAGACATCACCATTATGCCATATTTGAGAAAACAATGAAATTATTTGGTGGATCCAAGGTCCAATCTAAACCCACTGGAAATTTTCTTGGACACTAGGGATGCTGACTTCTAATCTTTCCATATCCTTTCCACCTATAGCTAATAACTCCTTGAGGCTGATGGGTGGGGAAGACCTATTTCAAGAACCATTAATCATGCCTTTTGAAAATCTGGTTATTTGAAACAAATAAAAATGAAAGTTTTTCTTTAACAAGCACTTATATTGTGACTGTCACTCTTTTAAGCACTTTAGGAATATTAAGTCATTTACTCTTCATAGCAAGTTTATACTTTACCCAAGGGGAAACTGAGGCACCCTGAGTAATTTTGACCAGTTATGCTATTCATAGGTTTCCCCAGTGGCTCAGCGGTAAAGAATCTGCCTGTAAAGCAGGAGCTGCAGGAAGCACGGGTTCAATCCCTGGGTCAGGAAGATTCCCTAGAGGAAGGCATGGCAATCCACTCCAGTATACTTGTCTGAAGAATCCCATGGACAGGGGAGCCTGATGGGCTACAGTCCATAGGGTATCAAAGAGTCAAACACGGCTGAAGCGACTTAGCATGCACACATGCTGATCATAAATATTGTTGTCAGAATTCAGACCTAGGCATCTGGCTCTTTATTGAGCTCTTTATTTTGCTGTACATGCAGGTTTTTACCATTTGTACATCAATTCTGCGCCAGGTGACTAGACTGCTCTGCGGCTACCATGAGCCAATCAAAGGGCGTACGTACTTCCCTATGTTCTAGTTATTCTACAGGACTAATGAGTGATCTATTGAGAATGAAAAGTTATCACTTATCAGGGATTGCTTCCAATCCTCTGCAAGTATTTCCACAGACTTCGTGTTGTCATCTTTCTTGTGGCGTGTCTGTATTCAGGCAAAATCAAAGACTAATTGGCACATTTCGGTCAGTCTTCCAACAAAGATCTGTGCTCTGGATTCAAACAGCCGGATTTCATTTCCAGGTAGGAAAAAACAGACTTGATAGGGCTAGGAAGCATAGACAGAGTAGATAATTTGGAATTTCAAACAATTTGGGTGGCTGGAAAGAATGGGGTGATGCTGATACACTTCAGACAAAAGTTACAGACCAAGTTACAGTTGGTAGATTAGCATATGTGACAGTCGTTTCAGTGAGAAGAAGTCCATTAAACTTGGAACAAAGTTTTCTTCCATCTCATAGAATTTCTACGTAAATCTAGGGGCAAAATTAATGATGCTTTGTAATCTAAAAGTCGGGGGCAGTATTATGCAGGACGTGTTCCCCTCTTATTTTAGTGTGGGCAGTGGCGCTGGGTAAGGGGAGAGGTCCTGGCTCAGGAGCCAACAAAAGAAAGTTCTGGAGCCTCCTGTGCCTGACGGCATAGACTCTTCCTCTAGAAGACAACGGATGACCCCTCTAGTCCTTTCTCTCGGGGACAAACAGCCTTGATAATCCTTTAGAAGTAATCTGATCAGATCATCCCTTCTTATCTTAAAGAAAACCATCTCCTCAGAATCTTGAAGATTTCTGAGATTAGCCAGGGATGAGAACATTGATATGAAGGAAGAGTCAGGCCTACCTTTCTGCCTCACTGCTCGCCATGTTCTCCCACCCCCCACATACTCTGCTCCAAGGCTGTCTGAAGATCTCTCAATTCTAGGTCAAGGATGTGCTCTCTTACCTCAGGGAACTTCTCACTTCTCACTGTTGCCTCCAACTTAAATACTCTTCTACAACTTCTTTCATGGCTGACATTTACCTCTGTGTATGATTCAAACGTAGAATTATAGTCATATTTTTCCTCAGAACTTATGAAACATAGATCCAACTGCTGTTTCAACTTCTGCAGTTGAGTGCTTTAAAATGATTTCAAACTCAGCAAACCCAGCACTTGATGCATGATTCTTTCCTCTAAACCTGGTCCTTTTCCAGAGCACAGATCTCAAAGAAGATTCTCTTTTCCATCTAATTGTTCAAAACAGAAATTTGGAACTCACCTTGTCCTCTCCTCCTTCCTCACTGCTTCTGCATGTCTGAGCTGTCACAACATGTGTGCCTTTATTCTCTTAATATTTCTTGAGTCCATTCTCACCCATCTACCAACCTCCGGTGTGGTCTAAGCCACAACTCCATTATGTGTATGAGTGATCCACCTGGGGAGCATGGTAAAAGGCAGATCCAGAATCAGCAGGTCTGCATTTCTAATAGGCTCCTCAGGGATGCCCATATTGTTGGTCTACATGCACCCTTTGTGAGTAGGGAGGCTCTAACCTACCAATAATGCTTTCCTAGGTGACCCCAGTATCATCCTAATAAGTACAAATAACCCCTGCTGTTCCATCACCTATGCCAGGACCAAGGTCATCTTCACCAAGTGCGGGTCTTCAGAGACTTCTGGACCAAGTCTAGAATTCCTACTAGCTTACAAAGCCATCCACAAGCAGCCCCTCCCTACCTCTCCAATATCATCCTAAGCCAAGCTTACTCTTGCTTTCTGTCATCTAGCCAAATTACATACTCTTTACATGCTCTTATTATGTTTAACTGTGGTAAAGAATCCCCCTGCCAATCAGCAGATGCAGGTTCAATCCCTGGGTGGGGAAGGTCCCCCAGAGAAGGAAATGACAACCCACTTCAGTATTCTTGCCCGGGAAATCCCCTGGATAGAGGAGCCTGGTGGGCTACCGTCCATGGGGGTCACAAAGTCAGACACAACTTGGCGACTAAACAACTACAATACGAAATGTCACCTTCCAAAGTTAAAAGCAGTTGAATACCAGCAGTTTTGTACTGTCCAACCTAACTGTTCCTGAATGAACTGAGTTCCTTCCCTGCATAAAACCTCTTTAAAAAGAAGACACGCTTTGTTCTTCCTCTTGACCCTGTAATCACCCATGCATCCTTCAGATCTCAGCTCTGAATGACCCGTTCCTCGGGGAAGCCTTCCAGACCTACTTGACCAGGAGAGCGCTCCCTCTAAGTGCTATGACACCATGTTCTTCCCCTTCTTTGCACTAACTACAGATGCAATTTTGGCTGATTGTTTCATTACTCTCTCTTCCCTTTACGCAAATGCAGATTCCAAGGAGTTAGGGACCAGTTCTGCTTTGTTCATGTTATATCCCCAGCCTTCAATTTTGTCAGCACATGTTTGCTTAGTTTCTTGGTTAACTACTGCAGGAGCAACTTAAATAAGTACGGTTTACAGATCACCTTCCTTGAATCTAGGGTAGGTTTGGGAGGGAACTAGGGTAGCCGTTAGGGTATCCAAGGCGTTTGTTTCCTTCCATAACTGTGGTTCTTTCCTATAGACTCCTTCTGTGTGAATTGGTTTATATCTTACAATAGTAAATTAATCCAAACGAAATACAATGATCACCTACAGAAGGCATGGCCACTTTTTTTCATAGTGCTTCATAATTGAAGAAACCCTTTCTCACACATTATTTTATTTTCACATCCCAATGATCTTGTTGCTATCAGTAAGGCAAGCATTATTATCATCTCTCTTTTGCAGACAAAAAGAGTTCCTAAAAGTCAGTTCCTAACTGACTTTTGCAAACAAAAGTCAGTTCCTAACTTCTAATTGAATTGAGAAACTCATACAACTGCAAAGTAAGTACTTTAACTCCAACCTTCCACTGCCAAACCTAGGTTCTTTCCATGAGCAGTGCCTCCCAAAATCAGGGTAAAATACACCTTTCTCCTGAGTCCTGCCTTCTATGCAGGAGGTAGAGCAATGTTGTGCTGACACTGGAATTAGGTCATAAGAATGAAAAATCTCTTTGGGATTCTGTGGTTGATGGCTCATAGATCATGTAACTATTTTATTTTTAGATCATCCTAGATTTTACCACATTCCAAACTATTAAGGACACAGACTTCTTAAACATGATAGTGCCTGTACCAATGGACATGTTTGGTATAACTCATAAGATTCTTTTCCCTTCATCATAATATCTTGCATCATTCCCGCAGAAAATGACTGTTTCATAGGGAACTAATGACAGCCACTTTCCCAGACATCTTCCAAATGTTTTACAGTCACTGATGGGTGGACCTGCTAATTCTGTGAGTCAGTCGAGTCACTAATGATGGGCTTAGAGACCACAAAGAGTCTCAGAGAAAGGACAGCATTCACTGCCCCACTCAGAGCCACAATGAACCTTCAGCCTCTAGATAAAGCAAAACATTTTGAATTTTTCCTACTGGTGATATAAGAGGCATTTGGATATTCTGCACTGAGTCTTAGTAGTGGCATGTGGGATCTAGTTCCCCAACCAGGGACTGAACCAAAGTCCCTTGCACCGGGAGCTTGCAGTCTTAGCCACCAGACCACCAGGGAAGTCCCTGGATTTTCTGATCTCATAACAATTTGAATAATATAATCATTAAAATCTTCACTACAATCATACTGATGCAAGATGCATTTCTTTGGAATGAGAACCTCTTTTTAACATAGGAAAAGCTACAACAATAACAACCAAACTTCCCCCAACTGAATTACCCACAATAAAAGCCAATGTCTGGAAAGAGTCATCCGCACATTGGAGAAATTCAAGATCTTCAAGAAGCTGAATTAAGAAAAGCAGACATGTAACCTCTGGTGATGAAGATAGATAAATCTCCAATTCTTGGGGTAAAGTTTAAGAAGTGAACTCCTTAGAAGGATCAATTAGTCACTCCAGTAAAACATGGAAACACTGGAGGGAAGGCCAGGGAATTCCCAGAATCTATGTCTCTTTCATTACATTTTTGCTCAATGATTGTGGGACCCCAAGAACCATAGTCTCTTGATTGTCTTTTCAGTAGAGCTGATAGCCTGTGAAACTTTCCCCTGTTAAGTTCTCATCACTGTTCATCCCTCCAACTCCTCTTCTCCTGAGATCACATCTTTTGTTCAAGAAACCTTGGGCTGCTCAGGTGGGCACAGGTGAGGAATGACATCCAACCAAACCCAAGGTAATGGTGCAGAAGAAAAATAGAAAATAGACCCTCTGTTTTCTAGGAATGCAGTTGTTTTGAGCCTTGGGAAGACAATCTTTCTGGATAGCTAAATGAGATTTTTTACGTCTTACTCTGGATATCTGTGGCCAAGAGGATACTGTTTAAACCTACAGTCTTGGCCTTAGCATGACTTCAATGACTTAGATATTCTTATTGCCACTTTAAAAAGTATAGTTCATTGGAATAATAAGTATATTTCAATTTGTAGTTAATTTCACCTTATACCCTTCATGGGAATGAAAACCTGGATTACTGAGAAAGTCTCCAACTTTAAAATCTACTTTATAGGTTATCACCAGACTGATAATCTCCAAATTTTGTATTAATCATGTATATTCCCACTTAAAATATGTGAGTAGTTACACTTTACTTACAGAAGAAAAGCCATACTCCTCCAATATTAAAGGTGTTCCTCCATCTGAGTCCATGCTGACTTTCCAACATGACCCAGCACTTCCCAAGACAAATTCTTTGTCTGCCTAAAAGTCAATTTACTCATTGTCATCCTTCATTTATTCATTTATTCTACAGATATTCTTTAAGCACCTATTATGATCCAGGCTTTATTCTAGGCACTCAGAATTAAGTCTCTGAACAACATAGATGAAGTTCATGCCCTTAAGTAATTTATACTCTGGTAGGAAGAGATTGGCAGTAAACGAACAAATAAATACAATTCTAACACATAAATTTAATGGGATTGGTGTTGATAAGGGCTATGAAGACAATACACTGAGACTGATCAAAACTTGGGACATGTTTCACATAGGGAGGGGAGGTCATGATAGTCTCTAGTGAGGAAATATTTGAGCAGAGATGGCTGGAGGGAAGCTAGGCTGCAGGCCATGTGGATAGGCTGGGGAAGAGGGAAGGGCATGTGCCAAGGTCTGGCAGAGGGAACGTGCTTGGAATGTTCAAGGAGAGCAAGGAGACCAGTGTGACTGGACTGGAGTGATGGGGAGGGTGTGATAGAATGAAGCCATAGTGGGAGGATGAACTTGGGTTGGGCAGATTAAACCATTATAAGGACTTTGACTTTTCCAGTGAGAGAAATGGAAACCCATGAGAGAGTTTTAGCAAAAGTAAAACATGACCAGATGTTCTTCGTAAGAGGAACACTCTGGGTCAGTGCTAGAGTAGCTTAAAAGAGGGTTGGGGTAGAGAAACCAATTACAAATCATCAACCCAGTGAGAAGGAAAGACAATTTGGCCCAGGATGGTGGCAGGATGGTAATGAGAAGTCATTATATTCTGTATATATAATATTTTGAAAGAGCATTGTGAAGGTTGGCTGATGACTTAAATGAAGGATGAGAAAAAAAGAAAAGTTAGGCATGACTAAGATTTTTTTTTATAGGAGCAAATGAAAGAATAGAATTTTCATGAAATGATTTTGGGAGCAGTTTTTAGAGGTGGAAACTGGGAAATCCAAAGTTTGATTCGGGGCAGTTTTGTAAAGCTTTGACATGCCATCAGACATACAAATAAAAATGTTGAATAAGCAGGATATCTAAGCCAAGAGAGTGCTCCTGGCTTAGATAAAAATTGGGAAGTTATCATTATACAAACAGAGTGAAGTAAGTCAGACAAAAGCAAATATACATTAACACATATATGTGGAATCCAGAAAAATGGTACTGATGAATCAATTTGCAGGGCAGGAATAGAGATACAGACATAGAGAACAGACTTGTGGACATGGGAGGTGAGAAAAGGATGTGACAAATTGGGAGAGTAGGATTGACATATACACTACCATGTATAAAATGGATAGCTAGTGGGAAGCTGCTATGTAGCATAAGGGAGCTCAGCCTGGCGCTATGTGATGACCAAGAAGGGTGAGATGGGAGGCTGGAAGGGAGACCCAAGAGGGAGGGGATATATGTACACATATTGCTGATTCACTTCATTGTACAGCGGAAACTAACACAACATTGTAAAGCAATTATGCTCAAAACCAAAAAAAATCAGTAGAGCTGAATGGCATCCCCTGGGTGTGAGGGCACATAGAGCAGAGAAGAACTCTGAAGACTGAGCCTTTGGAGATGAGGAAGAGAAGGAAGAAGCAGTAAAGAAGATGGAGAGAAACCCACGAGGTATGAGGACAGCTACCTTAATTGCTTCCTTGCCTTAGTTCATGTCAATCTCTGTACTGGAAATGCCCAGAAATACCTTCTTTAATCGCCTTCATTTATTCACACCCTACCCATCCATCACAGACAGGCATTTAAGGCCATGTTGTGTGTGATTGTATTTTATTTGACAATTTAACCCTTATTTATGGTTTAGTTCTTTCTAGATGAATAATTTTTTTTTCTTAATCCATCAACATACTTTTCCATCCTCAATGCTGTTCTATGCTTTAATTTTGTTAAGTTGGTTCCCATCTGAATGTGTCTAGGAAACCTATCCTTCTATCACTTCCCAGCCATTCCAGACCCCGAGTATAAAATACACATGAAAATCACTGATAACACCAGCCTAACAACAGGTGACAAAAGAAACTAGGGTTGTTTGTGCTCTGAAATCCAAATTTGAGGTGGTTCCAACATCTTGAGATGTGGGGTTTGTGGCCATTGTGCTATGGCACAAACCCAGTAGCACTTAGGATCATCAATCGAAACAAATTAATAGATATACACATTCAGTAATTACCATACAAGGAAATAGACATGTATGGAAAGCAATATCTGCCCTTTTAGAATTCACTCTCCACATAAGCCAGGAAATAGATGACAATTTAAATTAAAAAATCAAGAGTTTAGGAGAGCAATTTTAAAATTTAAAACTAGAAAAATTTGCTTCAAGTTATTGTTTATCCATGACAAAAAGCTACATATATTGTTCATTGGTATCATTCCCAGAAGTGCTGTGAAAGGAGAACAAAACATGACATCTTGTCTATCAAAATAAAAGATAACCCCAGAACCAGGCCTGGCTCAGCACAAGGCCGACTCAGAGCCAGCAGAAGACAGCCACATGTGGAATGCATTGAAAACCGACTCTGAACGCCACTCTGTAAAAATAAGAAGGACGAGGGCGCCCCTCAGCTGACCAAGCACATCTCTCTGAAGGCAAGGGGCAGTCCGGAGTAGCGACATCTGCAGACCTGCTTCCCACCTCTCCCCAGAGACTTGCCACTGTTACATGAAGTCTCATCTGGGCTTGAGTCAATAACCTAGAGAAAACTGTGCTTAGTCGCTCAGTCGTGTCTGACTCTCTGCGACCCCATGAACTGCAGCCCACCAGGCTCCTCTGTCCATGGGGTTCTCCAGGCAAGAATATTGAAGTGGGTTGCCATGTCCTCCTTCAAAGGATCTTCCCAACCCAGGGATCGAACCCAGGTCTCCTGCATTGCAGGCGGATTCTTTACCATCTGACCCACCAGAGAAGCCCAGAGAAAACTAATTTAGACATTTGGTTTCTGGTACATGAAGTCAGTCCACAGTGTTCTGATGATGCCTTTCCCCAAGACTGGCGTTTCAGAAGGAAGAGTGGTTTTGAATCTGTGCCTGTGATCACTACAAGTCATTTGACATGTACTAGTCATAGCACATATGCTCAAAGAACATGAGATAAGTGAAATCTTTTTGTTAACTGATGACTTAGGAAGCAAGATAGTTTTACTCAGAATAGCCAGAGTGGACAGGTCCACAGTGATGTCGTTTAAGTGCTATAAGAAGAGCATAAATTCAGCAATGATGGATGATCTGATTGAGCCTTTAAGCCACACAAGATTTGTTTGTCTTTAAGAAACCATGACTTAAATGCTTTCTTTTATCAACATTCAGCTTAAAGTTATCTATATTTTTTTTCCTTTTAATAGAGTTTTAAAAATATCAAATAGTGTTGCTCTGTGAGGTGAATGCTGTCTCATAGTTAATCCAGTTTTATTAAGTCACAAACAAAGTAGGTAAAGATAAATTGAGGAATTAAAGTAAAATTGTTATTCAACAATAGCTGTGAATATTATGATATTGGTAAATAATCCATTAAGTGGGACAAATATAGCAACCAATGTATCTGCAAAACTAGATTCAATACAATATTATTGACATCTTCAGGCTTTCAGATATCTTCTAGAGTAAAAAACTTATTTATTTACATCTGCTGTTGTCTTTTACATTGATTCTGAAAACCACAGAGGTCATATTTTATTTAAATGTATTAAACATTTAGCATCTTCCTTTTGCTCATTTGGTTTATTATATTCTGGAAATATTTGTTGCTTATATTCAGAGGCGCATAATCCCTTGAGTGAATGGGAATTTAAATTTAAATACAATCATCAAATCCAGAAGGCTTTTAGTTTACAAAAATTACAAACCCAGACTAGTTATAAAAGTGTTATCATTCTAGTTTTTGTTATCTTCCTTTCTCTTGTTGATGAGCCCTAGACATCCAATTAATCACCTTGCTTACTGGTAATGACTTGCTCTGGCTTCTTTTCTTGAATTTTTTTAAATTTAAATAAGTCTTTGTCTTAAAAGAGCATGTCATCAGTCAAAATAATGCTATCACTTCTGAAAATATTTTCCTTTTCTGACATGCACCAAGGTGCCATAAAGTAGTGTTGACAACTCCATCTATAGCATTCCACAAATCTTAAGGAGATATATCATCTGAAAACCGCACAGTCTAGATCCGGGCTTTGACGAAACCTGAAACATAGCCTGCCAACCACAGATAAGATTTTGAAATGAAATGTTAGTCACTGAAAAGGTGATAACAGAAACAAGGATCAAATGCATGTACCCCTTCACCTGTGGCAGCCTGCGGTTTTGAGCCGTGCCACCTCATGAAAACATATTGCCATTTGGTCTTGGCAAAGTCAGTGGATATGCCTAGCGTGATACTGCATGAAAACACAGTGGACGTGGTGTTAGATGCGCTGCTGGGAAAGTGCTGGAATTAAGAGATGTTGTGAAGCAGTAACCCAGCATGTCTTGCAAAGTGGAGAATAAGGGGTTGGCACAGCTTGCCACAGAGCCAGAAAGATCAAAGCAACATGCCATCATGAGCCAACAATAGTGGCTCAGATGGAAACTATGAAACCTTCCAGAACAAGTGAATTTTTCCTTCTTCTCCCCATCGTTCTCCCCCTCCTCTTCCTCCTCCTTCTACTTCTTTTTCTTTGAATCCTCAACTGTTTTGAGATTCCAAGCTGTTCTCAGCTTCCTATGGAAATTTCAGTGGATAAGAAGAGACAAAAACTCATGACTGGACCTAGACATGAAATATTAAACCGAAGGATTTTTTTTTTAAGATTCTTTAAAATATATATATAACCAGAATGGCCACAAACAGTACCTTTAAGGCAGAATTTATAATCATTTACTTCTTAATGGTTCCTCCCCCATGCCATCCATTTTCAAACAAAGCTGAGTTTATAGCCATCATCTGAGATTACATTCCCGTGCAGTCGCAGTATTTCTTCTCTAATGATTTATTTAAAAGGGCCTCACCATGATAGCACTCCAGCTTTGTTCCTTCCTGTATATCACTGTTCGGGGTCAAATGCTGGAAAAGGGCTGGTCTCTGAGGCCCAACATATTTCACCAGTGGAGACTCTGGCTTTTCACTTCTCTTTCTCTCCTCATCACTTTCGGCTTAAAGAAGAACAGATGTGGAAACGTTTAGAAAAAGACTAATTGAATTTCACATAACACAATTTCGCATTGTTTGAGGAAGTACCTAAATCAACAGCACATTTTCCAAAGTCCCAGCCTCGCCTAATTAGAACACCAAACGTGTGACTAATTGGCCACACTTCCACCAAAGGCTCGGCGGCAGATGCTCTGCGGTCCGCTCCCCTCGCTCCCGCGGAGGCCAGCGGTTTGGCTGCGAGGAGCCGAGCTTCTGCGTGAGCCCGGCGAGCAGGACGGGAAACTCCCGGGGATGGCCGGCGAGCAGGATGGGAAACTCCCGGGGATGGCCGGAGAGCAAGTCCGTGCGGAGCAGGAGAATTTGGATCCTGGACGCGGCGGCAGCACCCGGAGAATTACCAGGAGATTATCAGTACATAAATTAAGAGATACTGGGGGATCTGAAATTAGGACCCTGAATTAGCCTGCTCTGTATCATGTCGGCTTCGTGGTTTTAGAACTTGACATCTAATTAAAATATAATCCGATATGGTCAGCGAAAGGCTCCAGCTCACCCAGCCAGAGGGAAGAGCTGCTTTTTGCATGCAACAGGAGGTTTGCTTTCTTCCTCGCTGTGTTTCCTAATGGTGTGCTGGGGAGTGCGTGGGAAAGAAAAGGACATAATTAGAGTGAAGGCAGGAGGATGATTCCCGGCTGGATTTTATTACAAAACTCTGAGCCTATTGCTCGAGGGGTCCTGTCTCCCCCACTTTCTCCTCGTAGGCATAAAACCCACGGAACTAGAAGTGATTTTAAAAGTCATTTAGTGCAACTTTCACATTTTATAGATGAGGATTCTGAGGCCAACAGAGGTGAAGCAATTCGCCTAGGGCCACACGTCTCTTTGGTGGCCGATTTAGGACTAGAAATCAAACATAACATCCACCTCTATTGCCATTTATACTTCCTCACTGGTGCTCCAGCTGATGTTGAAGAAACACTAGTGCAGGGGTTCACAGTTACCTGCTGGTTGTGGAGTTTGTTCAATCCTGATTATTTAAACAGCAGAATAATCCACTTGATTGTAAATTTGCTGGAGAAATACAGTATTCTAATTTGCCAGCGTAGATCCTGGCTTCAGAGTAATTGACTATGTAACAATCTGAACATTTGCTTTAATTCAATCTTGTCATTTTCCAAATGATGAGAAATGAGAGTGAATATAGTTTTCTTTAGCAGGAATGCTTTTCTGAAAGAAGAGGCTGTTTCTCTAGATTCAAGCTAAACAGAAATGCTCTTCATATTGATGTTGTGTCTGTCAAATCTGTGTCTTACACTTATTAAAGATAGAAAACATTCTGGCTTTAAAGTGTAAAATATATTTAGAAAACTCAGTGTTCCACTGAGGTTCAGTCATCACTGATGTGTTTTATGTTGGGGGAATGTTTGAGCTTTTCTATTACTACTCAGATTGTGATTTTTATACTTCTTTCATCATGATTGCTTGATGAAAGGCCAGGGGATAAAAATTAATGTAGCATCTTCATAAGAAAATTATGATTATTCAGGAAGACATGAATATGTCTTTGATCATCTACTACTTAGAATAATCCTTGCTCCTGTGTTTCTCCATGAAAACATACAGATTAGAGTTGATTATACTTATTTAGAAACTATCTCCAACTTTCACATGCCAATGAAAACAAAGCCATAGTACTCCTCTTTCTTAAGTTTTAATCAAATATTTAGAAAATGGAAATGAAGCTAATAGAAGAAATCAAGATCAGATGTGAGTAAAACACTTCATGCATTAACAATCTTGAAGGTTCCTTGTTGATAAATGGCTTAGTTCAGATAGAAAAATACTTATTTTTTTTCTTGATGACGATGTGTGTAATGAAGAGTGATCATGACACTGATGGCCCATGGAGAGATTGACCAGAAATCAAATCAAGTGAGGGTGTAATGACTTTATAATAATACAATGGGATTGTCTGTGGAATCGTTTTATCAGCTATGTGATGTGGCCAAATAGATGAAGAAGTGAATCTGTCATTTACAAGGATTCAGCCTTGGGAAAGTTGCTTCAGCTCCATTTGCTTCAGACTGCAAGCACAAATGAACAAATGGACTGTTGCACGGTGGCGTGTCAGCATGGTGAATTTTGGCCATTTCTCTTCATCTGCCTGTGCTCACCACAGCCAAATGGACTATTGGGTGGTCAGGATTTGTCATGAAGATAGACAGCCACTGGGAAACAGAGCCGGTGGGTCTTCCAGGCTGTGATCCAGTGCTTTGCTTCTTGAAAAGGAGTGCTCCGTGTCACCATTGGTAACATGGTGGCTATAAATTTTCTTTCTTTCCTTCTTTATTTATTAACTATCTCATTGAGATAAACTGAAAGGGAAGTATTTTGACCTCTTCAGAAGAAAGGCCATTTAAATGCATGAGGGATTTCCCCGTCAAGAAGAAGTGATCAGTGACTATCTTAAACATTGATGAAGTAGGTTGATTTTAAAATCATTTGTAGGCAATGAAGAAGCTATCTTTTACCTTTAACAAACAATCCAGAATTACATTTTAAAGAAATAAGGGAAACCCTTTCAATTAATCACTGTGAAGTATCCTCTTCAAATGTCATATAAACCTTTTACATTTGGAATGAATTATCTGGTTTGTATAATGAGTTAAAGGGGCACTAATAGGCCAAACACAGAGATATAATAAAACACTATTGTAGAGAGAATAATCCCAAAGGGCTGCAAGTGGTCAGATAAAAATGAAGGGAGGGGCTTCACTGGTGGCTCAGTGGTGAAGAGTTTGCCTGCCAATGCAAGATACGTGGGTTCAGTCCCTGGTCTGGGAGGATCCCACATGCCACAGGACAGCTGAGCCCATGAGCCACAACTATTGAGCCCATGTGCCACAGCTACTGAAGCCCACACGCCTTAGAGCCTTCTCTGCAACAAGAGAAGCCACTATAATGAGAAGGCCGTAAGCCACAGCCAGAGAGCAGCTCCCGCTTGCTGCAACTAGAGAAAAGTCCACTCAAGAATGAAGATCCAGCACAACCAAAATAAAGAAATAAATACCTTTTTTTAAATAGAGGGAAAATCTAGAATTTCTACCTATACGACGCAGAACGCCCCAGACTTTTTCTTCAAGCCTGTTTTCTCTCCCCACTTTCCTTACCCCATCTATTCAACTTTGTGTCTCTTCTTGTAGGGTCAAGGAATGTACCTCTCTTGGCTTGGATTATGAAGAGCCATCTCCAAGACATGCATGAATAGAAACACACATTTCTCCTTGTTTTTGCTTCTATTCAGGCACATCAAAAATGTATGTCTTCTGAACATTTTGTATCAAAGCAACGTATTTTTAATTAAAGCTTGGATCTCCTCTGAACTAGGAAGACTAGACCAGACCAAGGACTGCCACATCATTTTTCTCCTCATTATCACCTCGTTAAGATCCCAGAACATGCCTCAGAGGCAGGGGGTTGCTTAACAAGGTGATAATGAGGAGAAAATGTCTCCAGCCTATTTGGGGCACAACCCATGCCAGGTCTGATGGTGGCAGAGCGGGTTGGACTGGGGCAGAACACACTTTAGGTACTCAAGTGTTGTTCTCTGAATGGGTTGGGCTCTTTTAAGGTGTATCGTGTTTTCTTCTCATTACTACTGGTAAGTCAATGGAGAAAAAATGAAAATTTTGGGGGAAGGGACTGTGACCTGCTTCCTAATAGTCATTCATCCATTTATCCTTAGTAATATGAACTCTGATTCATAGCTAGGCTTTGCCATCCAGCTAAAGGCTATATTCCTTAGTTTTTTGTGGATCTACAAGTACCATGTAACTACAGTTTAGTCCATGATATTTAATTGGAAACATTTTTGCTACCTCCCAGAAGTGTCTTACAATAGAGAGGCTTGTCCTTTTCTTGTCTTTTCCCTCCTTTAGGCTGGCTAGAAAGTAGATGTGACCATCAGCGCTCAGGCAGCTATCTTGGACCATGAGGTGGCGAAGCATAAGAGCAGCAGGAACCTGGGCCTTGATGACCCTGTGGGCACTAGGCGGCTTCCCTTTGGGTATACCGGAGAGAGATCAACTTTTATCTTGTTCAAGTCAGCAGTTTTTGTTGGTGGTGGTCTTGATGTAAGCTGAATCAAATATTACTGCGCATGTTTAAAAAGATTAACTTTGTGTTCTTTTTTTTTAAAAAATAATTTTTAATTGGAGGCTAATTACTTTACAATATTGTGGTGGTTTTTGCCAGACATCGACATGAATCAGCCACGCATGCACATGTGTCCCCTGATCCTGAACCCCCCTCCACTCCCTCCCCACCCCATCCCTCTGAGTTGTGGTGCTGTATTTAATCCAAAGTGGGTGTCCTCTCTGTTTTTTTTTTTTCTGTTTGTCTTTTCTTTCAATTTTATTTTACAGTTTTTTTTAAGTTGAAGTGTAGCTAATTTACAATGACGTATTAGTTTCTGGTGTACGGCAAACTGATTCAGATATACATATATATATATATATACACACACACACACATATATATATACATATATATATACCTGGATTGTCCCCTGACATACATATATGTACTGTGAATATAGAAAGAATATATATATATATTCTTTTACATCTTTTCCATTGTAGTTTATTACAAGATATTGAATGTAGTTTATCCTTAACTCTAAATTGTCACTCAAGCCAGAACATCTGGCATCAGTGATATGTGGAGCCAGCTCACCCCAGCTCACGCAAGCCAATTTTTACAAATTCAAAATTTTGCAAACCAGTTGTTAAAACACAGTCATCAGTAAAATTTAAACTATAAAAATTATAACATAATAAATTATGTTAATGCCAAGGGTAAGAAATATTTGAAAATCACCATTTCCTAATAGATTTACTGTCTTCTGTGCCCTCAAGTTTACGTTGTACCTCTATGTTGGAGATACTGTGTAGGTGTTATATGCAACTCTGACTAACTCCCTGTTTAGCAACGTGACATAGGTAGCTTAAAATCAGTTACAGCGGGAATATTTTCACCATGGAAATTGGCAAATACAAATCAGGGCTTGGTGAGGATTTTTGTTGTTGCTGTTGTTGGCTGCCTAGTCTTAAGAAAGTGATGGAGAAAAGTGTTACTAATGCAAGTAAACTTAAAAGTACATTGTATCTAATACTGAAGTTGAAAGAAGTTTCAATATAATGAATATTGCTTGTATGGGGGTGGGAAATAGGTTAATAGTAGGCCACCTATTAGACTTGGTGAAAGTAATTCTATTGCTTAAAGAGGCAGCAGATTGGGATACGACTTCATTTGTCAAACTATGGGTAGATTCCAACTATAGGTGGGTTCAGCAATAATTAATAAGGGTTATAATTATAAGGGTTCAGCAAACATTAATGATAGCATTCTGTGAGAATTAATTAGCCATAAGAAATTTACAGGGAAGACTATTGCATATTTTATTATTTTTAAATTATGTACTACATATACATTACTCCCAGTAAAATTTATAATAAATCCCTGATAGCTCAGTTGGTAAAGAATCTGCCTGTAATGCAGGAGACCCCGGTTTGATTCCTGCGTCAGGAAGATCCCCTGGAGAAGGGATAGGCCACGCACTCCAGTATTCTTGGGTTTCCCTTGTGGCTTAGCTGGTAAAGAATCCACCTGCAATGCGGGAGACCTGGGTTTGATCCCTCGGTTGGGAAGATCCCCTGGAGAAGGGAAAGGCTACTCACTCCACTATTCTGGCCTGGAGAATTCCATGGCCTGTACAGCAAAGCATCAGATGCAACTTTCACTTCACTTCACTTCATGTACTTTTATATATGCACACTTTTTTTTTTCAGGGATCCAGTTGAACATTTATCAGTACATCATTGTCTAAGAACCATCTACTATTTCTCCACTTCTCTCATCCTTTGTGTGTGGGTGTGTGTATGTGGGCAGGGGGTAGTTGTGCTCAGTAATATCCAGCTCTTTACTAATCTATAGACTATAGCCTGCCAGGCTCCTCTGTCTGTGGGATTTTCCAGGCAAGAATACTGGAGTGGCTTGCAATTTCTTCCTCCATGTGATCTTCCCAATCTAGGGATTGAACCTGCATCTCCTGCACTGGCAGGCAAATTCTTTACCACTGAGCCACCAGCGATGCCCTACATTCAAGTAATTACTAAATCCCCCTAGATTTTAATTCAGAAATGTTGCTTGAATTTGTCTGTTTCTGCACACCCCATGGATAATTCCTTAGCTTAGATCTTCATTGTCTCTCTCCAGTTCATGCTCCAGGCCATCACCATAAGTGTTCCTTGACAGGGCGGATGTGCTATTACCACTTTCTACTTGAGGTCACTCAGTGGCTCTCAGTGATCTAGAGCATTACAACCTAACTTTCTCTGTAGGGATCAATCTCCTGTCATATCCCTTCAGTCAATCTGAGCTCCTTGCTATTCTTTTCCTTTATTCCAACATCAAGCCTAGTGCATAGGACTTAACACAATGTTCTGCAATCTTTTGACTCCAGGTCTGACTTCATATAATAATAAGGATGATAATTTAGCTATCTTATACCCTGAGAATTTAGTACAAATGACTAGCACATGTTATGGATTCAAGAAATATTTGTTAATTAAATTAAACAAAAATCCACTCTGCCAAACAGCTCTCCAAAGTATCTTAACCATGTTACATTCTCTTCCTCCCTGTAGGAGGGATCTCATTTTCCCACATGCTAGTCATCACTTGTTATTGCTTGTCCTTTTATTATTGCCTCCTTAGTGGTATAAAATAATATCTTATTGTGGTTTTAAGTTGCATATCCCTAATGATTAATGACATTGAGTATCTCTTTAAGGGCTTACTAGCCATTTGTATATCTTCTTTGAAGAAAAGGAAGAAACCCAACTTCATTCTCTTGCTGGTGTGTATCTAATCTATATTTATTGAGGATAGTGTTCCCCACTGAATTGCTTGACACTTTTTTATAAAACCGATTGACCATAAATGTAAGGGTTGTCATTGGATTTTCAAATCTGTTCTATTGATCTATTTGTCTTTTTTATGTCAGTACAGTGCTGTCTTTTTCACTGTGGCTTTTGAAACTGGGAAATCAGTACTTCAGCTTCGTCTTCTTTTTTAAGATTGCTTTGCCTATTCTGGTCCCTTGTATTTACATATGAGTTTTACAATTAGCATGTCAACATGTTGAAAAATATTGGCTGAAATTTTGATAGAAGTTGTTTGAAAGTGTAAATAAATTTGGAGAGTATTTTCATTTAACAATATTAAATCTTCTGACCTATAAACACGGGATGTTCTTTCAACAGTTTTTTTCCATGAAAAAATCTTGCACTTCTTGTGTTAAATTTATCTTTAAGTATGGTATCATTTTGGACTCTATTGTAAATGGAGTTGTCTTCCTAATTTCATTTTTGTATTGTTCACTGGTAATATGTAGAAGTAAAACTGAGTTTTCTATATTGATCTTTCATCCTTCATACTTGCTAAACTTAAGGTTTTTTTAAAATCAGATTTCTTAGGATTTTCTGTATACAAGATTGTATTAGCAGGTCATCTGAGAATAGAAATTATTTTGCATCTTTCTTTCCAAGCTAAATGCCTTTTATTTCTTTTTTCTTCCCTAATTTCCCTGGCTAGAAGCTCCAGTACAAAGCTGAATAGAAGTGGTGAAATTAGCATTCTTGTTTTGTTCCTCATCTAAGAGGAAAGCATTCACTCTTTCACTAGGAGCATGATATAAATGTGGCCATTTCTTAGATGCCATTTATCAGTTTGAAGACATTTCTTTTCATACCTTGTTTGTTGAGTGTTTTTATTTAATCATGAATGGGTATTGGAATTGTTATATATTCTGTTAGTCTCAGATGTTACAATATAATGATTTGATATTTGTGTACATTGTGAAATCATCATCACAATAAGTCTAGTTAGTATCCATCACCACACTAATTTACACTTTTTTTTCTTGTGATGAGAAATTTATACTCATCAGATCAGTTCAGTTCAGTTGAGTCACTTAGTTGTGTCCAACTCTTTGCGACCCCATGTATTGCAGCACTCCAGGCTTCCCTGTCTATCACAAACTCCCAGAGCTTGCTCAAACTCACGTCCATAGAGTCGGTGATGCCATCCAGCCATCTCATCCTCTGTCGTACCCTTCTCCTCCTGCCTTCAATCTTTCCCAGCATCAGTGTCTTTTCCAAGAAGTCAGTTCTTCACATCAAGTGGCCAAAGTATTGGAGTTTCAGCTCCAGCATCAGTCCTTCCAATGAATATTCAGGACTGATTTCCTTTAGGATTGACTGGTTTGATCTTTGCCATCCAAGGGACTCTCAAGAGTCTTCTCCAGCACCATAGTTCAAAAGCATCAATTCTTCTGTGCTAAACTTTCTTTATAGTCCAAAACTCACATCCATATATGACTACTGGAAAAACCATACCTTTGACAAGATGAAACTTTGTTGGCAAAGTAATGTCTCTGCTTTTTAATATGATGTCTAATTTGGTCATAGCTTGTCTTCCAAGGAGCAAGCGTTTTTTAATTTCATGGCTGCAGTCACCATCTGCAATGATTTTGGAGCCCAAAAGTATAAAGTCTGTCACTGTTTCCATTGTTTCCACATGTATTTACCATGAAGTGATGGGAGAGGATGCCATTATCTTTGTTTTTTGAATGTTGAATTTTAAGCTGGCTTTGTCACTCTCCTCTTTCAATTTCATCAAGAGGTTCTTTAGTTCTTCTTCACTTTCTGCCATAAGGGTGGTGTCATCTGCCTATCTGAGGTTATTGATATTTCTCCCAGCAATCTTGATTCTAGCTTGTGCTTCCTCCAGCCTGGCATTTCATATGATGTACTCTGTATATAAGTTAAATAAGCTGGGTGACAATATACAGCCTTGACAATATACTCCTTTCCCGATTTGGAACCAGTCTGTTTTTCCATGTCCAGTTCTAACTGTTGCTTCTCAACCTGCATACAGATTTCTCAGGAGGCAGGTAAGGTGGTCTGTTATTCCCATCTCTTTAAGAATTTTCAACAGTTTGTTGTGATACACACAGTCAAAGGCTTTGGTCTAATCATTAAAGCAGAAGTAGATGTTTTTCTGGTATTCTCTTGCTTTTTCAGTGATCCAACAGATACTGGCAATTTGATTTCTGGTTCCTCTGCCTTTTCTAAAACCAACTTGATATATCTGGAAGTTCACGGTTCACATACTGTTGAAGCCTGGTTTGGAGAATTTTGAGCATTACTTTGTTAGCGTCTGAGATGAGTGCAATTGTGCAGTAGTTTGAACATTCTTTGGCATTGCCTTTCTTTGGGATTGGAATGAAATCTGAACTTTTCCAGTCCTATGGCCACTGCTGAGTTTTCCAAATTTGCTGGCATTTTGAGTGCAGCACTTTCACAGCATCATCTTTGAGGATTTTAAAAAGCTCAACTGGAATTCCATCACCTCCACTAGCTTTGTTCATAGTGAGCCTTCCTAATGCCCATTTGACTTCACATTCCAGGATGTCTAGCCCTAGATGAGTGATCGTACCACCGTGGTTATCTCTGTCATGGAGATCTTTTTTATATAGCTTTTCTGTGTGTTCTTGCCACCTCTTCTTAATATCTTCTGCTTCTGATAGGTCCATACCATTTCTGCCCTTAATTGTGCCCATCTTTGCATGAAATGTTCCCTTGGTATCTTTGATTTTCTTGAAGAGATCTCTAGTCTTTTCCATTCCATTATTTTCCTCTATTTCTTTGCAATGATCACTGAGGAAGGCTTTCTTATCTCTCCTTGCTATTCTTTGGAACTCTGCATTCAGATGGGAATATCTTTCCTTTTCTCCTTTGCCTTTCACTTCTCTTCTTTTCACAGCTATTTGTAAGGCCTCCTGAGACAACCATTTTGCCTTTTGCATTTCTTTTCATTGGGGATGGTCTTGATCCCTGACTCCTGTACAATGTCATGAACCTCTGTCCATATTTCTTCAGGCACTGTGTCTATCAGATCTAATCCCTTAAATCTATTTGCATTCATAGCAACTTTCAAATGTTTAATACAGTATTATTAACTATAGTCACCATGGTGTACACTATATTCCTAGGACTTGTCAATTTTATAGCTGGAAGTTTGCATGTTTTGACCACCTTCACCCATTATGCTCACCCTACACTCTTGCCTCTAACAACCATGTATCTGTTCTCTGTTTCTATGAATTTAGTCAAATAATCATTCTTAATTCTTTCAAATAATATAAATGGGAACACTATGGCCAAGATCTTAACCTACAGAAGTTTCTCGCACCATAGTTACTTTAGAGGTAGTTGCAAAGTGACTGTTAGTCACTTAGTTGTTTCCAACTCGTTGCCACCCCATGGACTGTATCCTGCCAGGTTCTTCTGTCCATGGAATTTTCTAAGCAATAATACCGGAGTGGGTAACCATTCCCTTCTCCAGTGGATCTTCTTGGTCCAGGGGTTGAATTCGGTCTCCTGCATTGTAGGCAGATTCTTTACCATCTGAGCCACCAAGAAAGCACCCTTAGAGTTAGTTAAGTAGATTTAATATTGCAAAAATATCAAAAAATTCTTGAGACAGATTATAGCCTAAATTGCTAAACTGCTAAATCAAAGTTTCTGGGAATGAGGGAGAAATGAAATAAATCCAGCTCTTAGAATTCTGCACTGTGGTAAGAAAAAAAAAATGTTTGCTGTAACTTCTACTCTATTGAATTTGTTAAAACTTGTTCTGTGTCCTTGAGCTCTATCTTGGAGAATGTTCCATGTACACTTGAAAGGAGTATGTACTCTGTTGGTTTGGGATGTAATATCTTGTAGATATCTATTAAGTTCAGCTGGTCTATTGTGTCATTTAAGATGATTGATTGATTTTCTGTCTGGATGATCTGTCCATTGATGTAAGTGGGATATTAAAGTCCCCTACTACTATTGTATTAGTGTCAAATTCTCCCTCTATTTCTATACATTATATGCTCTTGTATTGGGTAAATTTATGTTAATGATTATAACATCCTCTTCTTGTACTGATTACCTTTATACAAATGCATAAAGAAGATGTGATATATATATATATATACATATATATATATGAGTATTACTCAGCCATAAAAAGAATGAAAGTCTGCCATTTGTAGCAGTGTAGATGGATCTAGAGAATACTATGCTTAGTGAAATGAGTCAGACACAGACAAATACTATGTAATATCATTTATACATGGAATCTAAAAAACGATAAAAGTGCATGTATATGCAAGACAGAAACAGACTAACAGATGTAGAAAACAAACCAGTGGTTCCCAAAGAGGAGAAGGAAATGAGATGGAGAAAATTAAGAGTATGAACATAAGAGATAAAAGCTAGAATGTGTAAAATAGATAAACAACAAGTGTGTGTATATATATATACACACACCTAGCACAGTTCATTGGAAGGACTGATGCTGAAGCTGAAACTCCAATACTTTGGCCACCTCATGCGAAGAGTTGACTCATTGGAAAAGACCCTGATGCTGGAAGGGATTGGGGACAGGAGGAGAAGGGGACGACAGAGGATGAGATGGCTGGATGACATCACCGACTCGATGGACATGAGTTTGAGTAAGCTCTGGGAGTTGGTGATGGACAGGCAGGCCTGGCGTACTGTGATTCATGGGGTTACAAAGAGTCAGACACGACTGAGCGACTGAACTGAACTGAACTGAACTGAGCACAGAGCATTATAGCCTTTAGCTTATAATAACTTTTAATAGAGTATAATATATAAAAATACTGAATCACAATGCTATACATCTGCAACTGCTATAATATTGTATATCAACTATGAAAAGTGAAAGAAAGTGAAGTCACTCAGTCATGTCGGAGTGTTTGCGACCCCATGAACTGTAGCCTACCAGGCTCCTCCATCCATGGGATTCTCCAGGCAAGAATACTGGAGTGGGTTGCCATTTCCTTCTCCAGGGAATCTTCCCAACCCAAGGATTGAACCCGGGTCTCCTGCATTGGAGACAGATAATTTAACCTCTCAGCCACCAGGGAAGCCCATATCAACTATATTTAAAAATTTTTTAAGTATATGGCCATGGCCACTATCTGAGAAAAAAACTACACAATAGAAAAAAGTCTTTGTTGACAGATATCCCCTTAGTGACATGAAATAGCTTTGTATTAAGAGAAAAGAGACTATGTGAGCCTTGCTGCATTTGTCCAAAACTTATCTTGATATTTGCATCTTCTACCTCTTCCTCATTCCAACCCATACCCCACCCTTCCGTCAGCTTCTGGACACTTTTGATGTCCCCTTTTCTTTTCTCATTTTTGCTTTAAATTTCTTCTCCTCCCATCAGTAAACCACCTCAAAATCTTCAACCATGCTTAGACCGACCCAGTCCCCAGCTTTAGATTTAGTTATCCATAAATAATCACCAATACAGACTAGGCATCCTTTTATTTGTCTACAAATTCTGTTCAATATCTAGTACAATGGCAGCCTATAAATGTGTAAAAAATATTAAACACATAGAACTGGGCAGATACCTTGTAACTCAAATTGATGACAGAGAACTTTTGACTAATCTTATGGAGGTATCATCAGGTACATGGCAGGAGCTGGGGAAAGAGGTAGCAATCAAAGCCAGCCACATTCTATCAAGGACTCTGACCATCTGTTGGTCAGTCAATCTAGATTTCCCATTCTACTTCTTCTCTGAAATAGTTGACCCACTTTACTTTATACACATGCATATTTCTCTTCTAAGATTACTCTGCCTTGAGATAGATACCCTGACTGCCTTATTGAATACAAATTCCTTCTTAGAAATCATAACATTAATTAAGATACTTTGAAGATTTTGGCACACTTGTTACAATACTCTTAAGTAAGTTAGTACTACATGTAAAATTGCCAGTGTGTATCTTGATTTACCGCTTCAAGAGTGGGCACAAGTCTTCCCATAACATGTTCAGTTTTCTACCACCTGTTGCTGTTCATTAAAGTCAGTCTTGGAGGATGCATGATTCAGATAAAGGTGCAGTCAGTGACACAGACTTTATCTTTAGAACAAACCTGTAATAGTACTGTAGTAGAAGCCTCCAGGTCACACACATATATGATGATGAAGGACAAAAATCTAACTGGCAGAGTTCTTCAGACAGAAAGCAAGTGACTGCACAGTAACTTGAATTCATATGAAAAAACCAAAAGCATCAGTAGCAATAATTGTGAAAAGCAGAATAATTACATGTTTCTTCCGCTTGTTCTCCTAGCTGACTTAAAACATAGTCACATAAAACAATATGCTTTTAATTGTGATGCTGGTTCTATAACACACAGACATGCAATATATTTGACAATCACAGTGCAAAGGAGGAAGACAGGAACAAAACTAAACTGGAATAGGGAATAGCACCACATGGCAACCTGAATCCATAGGAAGAAACAAAAAAAACCAGGCAGAGTAAATAAGAAAATTAATATAGCAAATTCAGTTAATGTATGTTTTTCTTTTTCCCTCTCAGCTTCTTTGAAAGACATAGTTTACATAAAATGATAATTGGATCAATATATTGTTCAGTCTATAAAACATGCAAGCATAATACATGTAACATAATAGCCCAAAAAGACAGGGAAGGAGGGATTGAGAATAAAGTTTACATTAAAGTTTCTGTATTTCATTGGAGCTAAGGAAGTGAAAATCCAAAATGCATTCTGATAAGTTATGTATCACAAGCTTTAGAGCAAGAACTGAGAAAATAATTCGAGAAATAAAACAGAAAAATCAGTAAAGCAAGGAAAATGTCACACTTGAAAATATGTACATAATACAAAAGAAAGCTAAAAAAAAAGAGGAATGGAGGGGTAAAGATTGAGACATACAGAAAATCAAAGCTAACATGGTGGATGCAAATTCAACCTTACAAAAAATAATATTAGGATTTGGATTCAATATAATGATAGGAGGATCTTGAACCCATCTCCTCCAGGGGACACACTACATCTATAGGCATGGACAGAAAAAGTTCCTCTGAGGAGTATAAAACAAAAGCTAGCTGAGCGAATTCTACGCATTGAGAAAAAAAAAAAAAAAAACCCACATCACAGAGGTAAGAGAGAACGAAACACAATATCACCATAAACTGTGCTGGTATGGGGACCTAAAGTTGGGAAAGAACTCACAACTCTCAGCTTCTTCTTGAGGAGCAAAGGATTTGAACTCCACATGTGGCACCTCGACACTTAAGAGATGCATCAGAGACTAACCCTCAATACATCTACCTTTTTTTTAAGGAGGAAAAAAAAATTTTTTTTTCACACAGTTGCACTTTACTAAATTGCTCGAGGTCATGGTTCACTTAGGAAATAAATTTTCTTAAATCTAGAACAAAAATTGAAGAACCACCTCCAAACATCTAGTTTTGAAAGCCAGTGGCTTCCAGGATTCTTCATAGTTCTGCCCCCCTGCCTACTTCACTAACCTCACTTCCCACCACTGATTTCTTGCTGTTTGTGTCTCATGGTTCAGCACACAATGTTACCGCATACACGTAGTTGACCCTCCACATCTGAAGTTTCCACATTTGCAGAAGGAATGTGTATCCCTATGTGAAGCTGTATAACTCTGACTTGTAAGGGACTTGAGCATCCATGGATTTTGGTACCTGCAGAATGTTGGAGCCAATCCCACATGGATACTGAGGGACGACTATATTCTTCTCTTCCTGGAATATAATCCCCCTGATATTGTTTGTATGAAGAATTTAGATGTGTAAACAAGAATGCTTCCCCAGCGCCACCTTCCCCAGGGTTTTCTTTGTGACTTTTTTAACTCAGTCAAGCTTTCCCGATGACTCAGCAGCTCCATCTGCAATGCAGGAGACACAGGAGATATGGGGTCAGTCCCTGGACTGGGAAGATCCTCTGGAGGAGGAAATGGCAACCCACTCCAGTATTCTTGAGGGAAGAAGATATAGTGTTCAGTTGTGCTTCCTAATGGCTTAAACCAATGCTTAGCACATAACTGGCATTAAATAATTATTTATTGAATTTTAAAAAGTGGATGAAAGAAGAAAGAAAATAATGAAAAGTGAAGAAAACCTTATTTTAAATGGAGATAAGAAATTGGCAAATAATTCTGTGAGGATCAGTCAGTGAATTAATCTTGTTGTAGCTATTTTGTTGAACATCAAGGAAACTGACAAAGTCAACGAAGAAATAACCCCTGACCTCATGAAATATTCGATCTACAATATTTAAGCAGACAAGACTAATAAAAACAGTAAATGACGCAAATAAATGGAATATAAACTCCCAAACCTATGCAATGCCTGCAGAGAGACCTGTAGGCTGAAAGAGTGATTTTTAAAGATGGTCGGCTCTTTTCATGAAGGAAATGAATCTTGTGCAGAATTTTGAAAAGTTGTCCCTGCAGAGTCATGATAAGGGTGTATATTAGAGGCAGAATAAATAGCATAAGTAAAGGTGGTAAAGAAAGGAATAATTCTGCACTCCAGTGCAGACAGTCTGCTGGCCCGATTGTCTGTAATTCCATCTTGGAATGCCGACCTCTTGGTAACAGATGCTTCTAGTAGCTGCTGCAGCAACTTCAGTGAATTGCAGGGTCACTTGGTTTAGCCATGGAATGAACTCATCTGACTGTGAAGTGTCTCAAGGGCGATGCTGGAATGAATCACATTTGTTTCTAGCATTCAATCAGATTCCCGAGTCTAAGTCATATTTGTACATGAGTCAAGGCAGAATAGTGTGGTGCCAAAGTGTATGGTGGGGCACAGCTGCATTCATGCTTCTTAACAACTCTAGTGCTTCACCACCCCAACATGGGACAGCCTTGGATGAAAAGCCCTTTGCCGATCTGCTAAAGTCTGGCAAAGTATGGAATTACTCTTCTTATTGCAACTTAATAGATTCATCAATGAAGACCTATTTAATTTAAAAGGAATTAGTGGTTTTTTATTGAGAAGTTTCCCCACAAAAATTCCTCTTGGGTGGGAAGGGGAAATAAATATTGACTGTGTGCCCTCTATTTGCCAGGAATATTTGATCTCCAAAAGCATCCTGGAATGTGGTATCATTATACCCATTTTACAGGTGAGGAAACTGAGCCTCAGAGAAGTGAGTTTCTCAAAAGTATATGTGCTAGCATTCAAATCTTGGACAACCTGACTCCAAAACCCAGCCTCTTCTGCTGAATCTCCATTATACCCGCTGTCTATAGGAAACACAGAGTTATGAGTTATAGCAATTTTGCACTTCACAATTGAGAAAACTAAGAAAATTATCTTCTCAAAACTAAAAAGAATTAAGACAATTATTTTCTTTTTTGTGGCATTAATGTTTAGTAAGGAGAAAGAACTTTTAAAAATATCTGATACTCGAATATCTTGAAAAATAAGTGCCTGAGAATTTGGAACTAAGCAATGGAGTGAAATGCTCTAGTCTTTCATCTCGTGGAAGGCCAGGACAGAACAAGATGAAGGGCCAGTGCCATACAAGCATATTGACATGGAGTGAGAGCTGAGGGGTAAAGGGGGTTCCATCAGCCCTCAAATTTTTTCACTATTACCTGCTAAAATTTACAGCTTCCTGATAATAATAATAATAAAAGCTCCTCAGGGTAAGACATTCTTCTCAGAAAGTCTGTATTATTTTATACTCTCTCTCTTTTTGGCTGCACTGCATAGCATGCAGTACCTTAGTTCCCCGACCATGGATTGAACTCACAGCCCCTGCAGTGGAAGCTCAGAAGCTTATCCACCGGACTGCCAAGGAAGTCTCTCTGGAAAGTCTATTTTATTTTTTATTGAATTATAATTGCCTTTCAATGTTATGTTAGTTTCTGCTGTCCAGCAAAGGGAATCAACAATATGTATGTATATCTCGCCTCCTTTTTGGATTTCCTTCCCATTTAGGTCACCACAGAGCATTGAGTAGCCCGTGCTATGCAGCAGGTTCTCATTAGTTATCTATTTTATACATCGTAGTATATATTCCTGGTGTCTTAGATGGTAAAGAATCTGTCTGCAATGCGGGAAACCTAGGTTTGATCCCTGGGTTGGGAAGATCCCCTGGAGGAGGGCATGGCAACCCATATATATATATAAATAAGTTTAAGTTTATCAAGTTCATTTTTCTATATTCCACATACATGCTTTAAAATATGATATTTGTTTTTCTCTTTCCGGCTCACTTCACATGGTATGACAGCTCTAGATCCATCCACATCTCTGCAAAAACACAGTTTTGTTCCTTTTTTTGGCTGAGTAATATTCCATTGTATATATGTACCACATCTTCTTTATTCATTCCTCTGTTGATGGACACTTAGGTTGCTCCCATGTCCTGGATATTGTAAATAGTGCTGTGATGAACACTGGGGTGCATGTATATTTTTTAATTATGGTTTTCTCTGAGTATATTGCCAGGAGTGCTGGGTCATATGGTCAGTTTATTTTTAGTTTTTTAAGACCCCTCCATACTGCTTTTCATAGTGGTTGTATCAATTTACATTTCTACCAACAATATAGCAGAGTTACCTTTTCTCTGCACCCTCTCTAGCATTTACTGCTTGTAGATTTTTTGATAATAGTCATTCTGACAGGTGTGAGGAGATACCTCATTGTAGTTTTCATTTGCATTTCTCTAATAATTAGTGGTGTTGAGCAGTTTTTTCGTGTGCTTATTGGCCATCTGTATGTCCTCTTTGGAGAAATGCCTATTTAGGTCTTCTATCAAGTTTTTGATTGGGTTGTTTGTGTGTGTTTGTTTTTTAATATTGACGTGAATGAGATGTTTGTGGAGATTTTAGGAGATTAATCCCTTGTCAGTTGCTTCATTTGCAAGTACTTTCTTCTATTCTGGGAATTGTACTTTCATCTTGTTTATGGTTTTCTTTGCTGCACAAAACCTTTAATTAGGTCTCATTTGTTTACTTTTATTTTTATTTTCATTACTCTAGGAGGTGAGTCAAAAAAGATCTTGCTGTGATTTATGTCAAAGAGTGTTCTGCCTCTGTTTTCCTCTAAGAGTTTTATTGTGTCTGACCTTATCTTTAGCCCTTTAATCTATTTTTAGTTTATTTTTGTGTTTGGTATTAGGGAGTGTTCTAACTTCATTCTTCTACATGTAGTCATCTAGCTTTCCAAGCACCATTTATTGAAGAGACTCTCTTTTCTCCATTGTATAGTCTTGCCTCTATATGTGTATGGGTTTGTCTCTGGGCTTTCTATCTGGCTTCACTGATCTGTATTTCTGTTTTTTGTGCCAGTACTACACTTTCCACACTGTCTGGCTTGTAGCTTTGTAGTATAGTCTGAAGTCAGGGAGCCTGATTTCTCTGCCTCCATTTTTCTTTTTCAAGATTACATGGGCCATTTGGAAAATTAACAGTGTTAAAATGACCATGCTACCCAAAATGATCTACAGATTCGGTGCGATCCCTATCAAAATACCAATGGCATTTTTCCCAGAAATAGAACAAATAATTTTGAAATGTGTATGGAAACACTAAATACCTTAAATAGCCAGAAGACTGAGCAGCCAAAATCTTGAGAAAGAAGAACAGAGATGAAGAATTCACACTCCCTGACTTAAGACTATACTTACAAAGCTATAGCGATCAAAACAGTATGGTACTGACCCAAAAACAGACACATTGCTGAATGGAATAGAACAGAGAATCCAAAAATAAACCCACATATTTATGGTCAACTAACCTACGACAAAGGAGGCAGGAATATACAATGGAGAAAAGACAGTCTCTTTAATAAGTGGTGATGGGGAAACAGAATAGTTACATGTAAAAGAATTAGAGCATTCTCTAACACCATATTATAAAAAACTCAAAATGTATTAAAGACCTAAAGCTAAAACTAGATACTGTAATATTCCTAGAGAAAAACATAGGTAGAACATTTTGACATAAATTGCAGCAAGATCTTTTTTAACCCATCTCATAGGATGATAGAAATCAAAACAAAAGTAAACAAATATAACCAAATTAAACTTGAAAGTTTTTTTCTCCAATATTGTATTAAATTGAATTTATTGAAAAATCATATACATGCAGGGAAATGGTCATTGGAAGTATAATATATACAAAGTGAACACACTGTGTAACTACCCCCACTATTCCTTCAAGAGAAACCACCATCCTGATTTAGCCAATAACATTGATTAGTTTATGTGATTTTTGAATTTTATATAAGCAGATTCATAAATTATGTACCCTAACATGTCTTATTTCTTTTACTTAGTATTATATTTATGAGAGGTACCCTGTGTTGTTGCATATTTTAAATTTCATTCATTCTCATTACTGTATAGTATAGTATTCCTCTGTAGAAACAGACCAATAGAGTTCATTTTACTCTTGATGAGCACTTAGACTGTACACAAACTTGGAAGTTTCTGCAGAGCAAAGAAAACCATAAACAAAACAAAAATGCAACCTGCAGACTATGAGAAAATATTTGCAAATGATTTGACTGATAAGAGCTTAATTTCCAAAATATACAAACTGCTCGTACAAACTCAACATCAAAAAAGCAAGCAAGCCAGTTAAAAAATGGACAAAAGACCCAAATAGGCATTTTTCCAAAGAGAAAATGCAGATGGCCAGTAGACACATGAAAATATGCTCAGTCTCGCTAATTACCAGGGAAATGCAAGTCAAAACCACTCACATATCTCATGAGGTGAGATATCACCTCATACCTGTTAGAATGCCTGTCATCAAAAAGAACATAAATAATAAATGTTGGCAAGGATGTGCAGAAAAGGTAAACTTCATAAACAGCTTATGGGCATGTAAATTGGTACAGCCACTGTGGAAAACAGTATAGATTCTCCTCAAAAAACCTAAAAATAGATTTACCATATGACCCAGAAATACCATTCCTGGATATATTTATGGGGGAAAAAATCCACTAATTTGAAAAGATACATGAGCCCAATATTCATAGCAGCATAATTTACATTTTTGTATCATGGAAGCAACTTAAGTGTCCATCAACAGATGGAATGAATAAAGAATAAAGATGTGGTACCTAGATACAATCAAATATTACTCAACCATAAAAGAAGGATAAAATTTTGCCACTTGCAACAGCATGGTTGGACTTGAAGTATATTATGCTAAGTGAAATAAATCAGGAAGAGAAAGACATAGACTGTATGACATCACTTATATGTGAAATCTAAAAAATCCAACAAGCTAGTGAATAAATGAAAAAGCAGACTCACAGATACAGAGAACAAACCAGTGGTTACCAGTGGGAGAGGGAAGGGGAGGGGCAATATAGGAGTGGAAGTACAAACTATTATGCATAAAATAAGCTATAACTATAAATGGAGTATAACCTTGTGTGAATTCAGAGTTACGATACATCTGTAACTCATGTAACATTTTGCATCAACTATAATTTAATTTTAAGAAAGGCTTAGTTCAAACGGGTTCAGAATATAGACAGTCTTGGACTTAGGCTGATTCAACTTAATGATTTCTGAAGTTTTCAATGGTCCAAAAGAGGTATGCACTCAATAGCCACCATACTTTGAATTTTGAATTTTGAGCTTTTCCCAGGCTAGCTAAATGAGTTACATTCCTCTTTCATCACACAGCAGCAGGGGATTGTAACTTCTAGTCAGTCCTGCCCTCCAGAGGGTAAACAGCCAATACATTTAAAGCCATTCTGCACCCATACACCCATTCTGTTTTTTGCTTTCCACTATCAGTACAGTATTCAGTAAAGTATATAGTCAACACATAAAGTAAACTTTGTGTTAAGTGATTTTGTCCAACTTTAGGCTAATGTAAGGGTTCTGAGTACATTTAAGGAAGGCTAGGTTAACCTATGATGTTCACTAGGTTAGATTATTAAATGCATTTTTGAATTATGATGTTTTCAACTCACAATGAGTTTAGCAGGATGTGACTCTATTTGGGCTTCCTTAGTAGCTCACTGGTAAAGAATCTACCTGCCAATGCAGGAGATGTGAGTTCGATTCCTGTGTCAGGAAGATCTCCTGGAGGAGGAAATGGCAACTTACTCCAGTATTTACTTTTGCCTGGGAAATCCAATGGACAGAGGAGCCTGGTGGGCTACAGTCCATGGGTCACAAAGAGTCAGACATGACTTAGCTACTAAACAATGACAACTCCATTGTAAGTCAAGAAGATCTGTATTATCATAGAAAAATTGAAGGCACGGATGGTAATCAAACCTTGTAGCAATTCGTAGTGTATAAACACTGCTCACTTAGGTATAGCATGGGCACAGTAACACCTGGCCAGGCCCTGCCCATGGGTGCCTGCTGGATACCAACCTTCTATAAAGGGAGAAAGAGCCTACGAATAGAGACGATCCCAAAGCAGGTACAGACCAGCGCTAGCCAAATGGGACTCAGAACTCCGTTGGATTAAAGCTGTATTATTAGTCTGTATTCAGTACATTTCATTGAGAGTGAATTAATCTATCATTTTATAACACTGTTCTTCCAGCATTGGATTTCTTCTTTCCATGCTGCCCACAGCCTCTTTCCTGCCCCTCTCCTGTCCTGATGATTTGTTCCCTCTAATTGCGCAGCCCCCTCTCCTTTGTCAAGTGCTTTGATAAATGCAGACACTTCTTCTTTATTTTCCTCACATTCTCTGCTCCTCCCAAGTCATTGGTGAAGGCACTGAATCATTTTCATCATCGCTCAGCCTCCTTCTGTTTGAAGTCCTTGTCTGGATGCATGCTTATTCATCACCCCTCTCTCTGCAGCCCACATGTGTCCGGCACACTATTTACATTTGGCTTTAATCTGTTGTTAGTGGCTGCCTCCAGTGTCCCCCTTCTTCCTCAAGGGGCCCATCCCCGCTCCTCCTGCCTGGACAGCTCCCAGTGGGAGAGTGTGAAGAGCAGGAGCTCTGGCCCTTAACCTTGAAGTATGACTGTTGCCCGAATCTTCATTCCAGATCTTCCCCTTTTGCTTATCCTTTATAGCAGCTTCTTCCTTGGCATTGTCCACACTGCAAAGAGGCAGAAAAGGGGGCTCCCTCCCAGGTCACCTCAGAGACCGTCCTGGGATAACACACGTGTTCTTGTCTCCGTCTGTCGTTGCACATACGATTCCCTTCTCTTAGAAATGCCAGTGTGTTCTGTTTTGTTCTATTTTGTTTTGTTTAAACACACTTCAAAGTGCATATCCTGTAGGTCCCACTGGTCAATGGAATGCACTGTTTTATGATCCCAACACTGACATGTTGCATGACCATATTGATATTTGGTAATTGGTAATAGATCCTGACATTTCAACAGGCTACAATGGGTTATCCTCCATTCTCCTTTTCTCCTTCCCCCAGCCAAGTTGCTCTGGAATTGATTTATGAAACTAACTTGCTTTTTACTGATTTTATCCCTCATTATTCATATTTAATGTTACCCACACTTGACCTTGTGACTCTAATTCCTTAAACTGAATAATGCACACACACTGACTTTGTTCTTCATGACAGGTCTTATCATTTTTTATCTTTACCATCCCTCTTTCAGCCTTTTAAATATCTAGGGCTCTCTGAATCGCTTATCTGTTTACATTCTTCTTCATTATTTAGTATTAATGTTCTTCTTTCAGCCATTATTCTCTGGATTGCTATTTTCCTTCGTTTCCTGATTTGGGTCTTCTTGTCACTAAGCCAGATTTCTCACTGCCACTTTTTAGAAGTCAACTATAGCTTCACCTGTCAAACTAATTCAGATGCTATAAAGAGAAACCATATAGGCAGGAATTCAGCAACAGTTCAATTGTTTTTTGCATGAAAACTTTAGTGTCTTCTAGAAATTGTTGCTAAAGTATATGTTTAATCAGAGCAAGAAGATTACTTGGTGGTTAAAACACAACTTTTGCCCCTGACTAATTCTTGGGCCACAGATACACCAGAGAATACTTAAATGTCCATTATTTTTTCAGCAGTGTCTGATAGAGTATTGCATACTTTGGGAATATTTTTCACAAAGACTTGAACTGGCAATTAACAACTTATGTCTTCCCAATGATCTAGGTATGTATGATATTCTTTTTCTTAACTACGTATGATATAAATATGGTAGTAGGAAATCAACTATAGCATTTTGAGTTCCACATATGTACTTTTAACACGGTGGTGATTTAGTCTCTAAGTTGTGTCTGACTCTTGTGACCTCATGGACTGTAACGCCTCAGACTCCTCTGTCCATGGGGTTTCCCGGGCAAGAATACTGGAGTGGGTTGCCATCTGCTTCCCCATGGAATCTTCCCAACACAGGGATCAAACCTAGGACTCCTGCATTGCAGGCAATCTCCTGCACTGCAGGCAGTGTCTTTACATACAGACCATCAAACATAGCTGGTTTGATTAGCTCAGTTATTTAGACTTTCTTTTTCCTGTTAAAGCCATGTATAGGCTAATTAGTGTCATATGAACCCCTTGACTGGGAGAGGAGTCACATGTGCACATTATAAAGGGAATTTGGATGAACCGATACATTCGTTCCAAACTAATACCAGAAAAATGACTATAAAGATGTTAAACTTTTGAGATGCAGGGAGTGAATTAGACCCATGATTTTGACGTGAAGGGATCCCTTTATCACTCCCTTAGTATCAATTTTACCATTATTGCTTTTATCATAATATATTAGCATCAGTACAGTCGCTCAGTTGTGTCCGACTCTTTGCGACCCCATGGACTGCAGCATGCCAGGCTTCCCTGTCCATCAGCAACTTCCAGAGCCTACTCAAACTCATGTCCATAGCATTGGTGATGCCATCCAACCATCTCATCCTCTGTCATCCCCCTCTCCTGCTTTCAACCTTTTCCAGCATCAGGGTCTTTTCCAATGAGTCAGTTCTTCCCATCAGGTGGCCAAAGTATTGGAGTTTCAGCTTCAACGTCACTCCTTCCAATGAATATTCAGGACTGATTTCCTTTAGGATTGACCAGTTGGATCCCCTTGCAATCTAAGGGACTCTCAAGAGTCTTCTCCAACACCACAGTTCAAAAGCATCAATTATTCGGTGCTCAGCTTTCTTTATTGTCCAACTCTCACATCCATATGTGATTATTGGAAAAGCCATAGCTTTGACTAGATGGACCTTTGTTGGCAAAGTAATGTCTCTGCTTTTTAATATGCTAGGTTGGTCATAGCTTTTCTTCCAAGGAGCAAGCATCTTTTAATTTCATGGCTGCAGTCACCATCTGCAGTGATTTTGGAGCCCAAAGAAATCAAGTCTCTCACTGTTTCCATTATTTCCCCATCTATTTGCCATGAAGTGATGGGACCAGATGCCATGATCTTAGTTTTCTGAATGTTGAGTTTTAAGCCAACTTTTTCACTCTTCTCTTTCACTTTCATCAAGAGGCTCTTTAGTTCTTCACTTTCTGCCATAAGGGTGGTGTCGTCTGTGTATCTGAGGTTATTAATATTTCTCCCAGCAATCAATTCCAGCTTGTGCTTCATCCTATTTTATTATAATATATTAACATTTCATAAAAAATTATTACTTTATGACATGTCACATATTACGTTCAATGAAGACAGCTCAAAGGCATTTACTTCTTATCTTAGCTTGGAGTTGTGTTAATCCTAGTATGTGCACTAATATTATTGCATTTCTATTGGCTGGTAAAACACCACTGTGAATCAAAATAATAATTGTGTCCTCAGGGAAGTAGTAATACATTAGGGAAAGGAATTAGGGATTTGTACAGGAGACTTTATTCTTTTTGGTATCAGCAGCTTCTGTGTATGTCAGATTTGACAATCAGTATTACTTTCTGTCCCAGAATCTCTAAAATGCACTCTTACCACAAAATCCAGGTCACAACATCAGCAAGAAATTTCTATTTGTACAGCCCTCAGTCTTTCTTCCCTCATCTATTTGTCTCCCAAACATAAAAAGATAAAGAATGAATAAATGTCATAACATTTTCTGTGTGTACCAAAGAATATATTTTTTATTTTTGAACTAGAAACTACATTCTGCTCCAAGTCACAATAACTGACCAGAGTTATCTGCATCACGAAGCACATCCACTCTTTCAAGTTACATATATCCATCAGTTAGTCACCTACATTAAGAGACCTAATACCTAGGAAAAAACAGCCACTGTTTTGTTAGGGTTATGGTAAGGTGCTGCAAAAAAATAAATAAATGAGAAACTCCAAATGGAAGCATCAAATGCTATAGAAGTTCATTTTTTTCTTCATTACAGTTTGCGGAAGAGATGGGTAGGTTCCTCTTTGCAGGATCATCCAGTGACTCAGGTCCCTTCCATGTTGTTACTTTGCACACTGCTAGGATTTTATCCTGTCCGCATGGTTGATGTACGGTCACTATCCCAAACCCAAGAGCTTCCCACGTGGCTTAGTGATAAAGAATCCACATGCCAATGCAGGAGATGTGGATTTGACCCCTTGATCGGGAAGATACCCTGGAGGAGGAAATGGCAACTCACTCCAGTATTCTTGCCTGGAAAATATCATGGACAGAGGAGCCTGGAGTTGTTGTGGTATATGTAAATACAAGGCTGTTTGTGTGGCATGTGCATGTTCTCATGTTCACTGAGATTTTCCACACATTCACTAATATCAAGGATTACCTGATGCATTTAATAAAGGAGAAATTGAACATGGGCAGGAATATAGGTAATCTGTTTAAAGTCATCAGGTAATTATAGAAATGTGTCTCAATATCTCAAATCCAATTCTACTTAGTAAATCAGATCTCCTATTATACTTTTCTATTATTCATCAGAATTGATGAAAATCCTAGTCCAGCAAATTTATTGTGTTTTCCCGCTCACTCCCTCTCAGCCTCCAGCTTCAGTAGTTGAAGTAGTCTTGAATCCACTTTTTTGTTTTATTTCCTATTGAACATTAGGGTTGTACATTTCATTGATCTTAGTAAACAAAACAGACAATAGCAATGAAGTTTCAGAGTTTACTAGCCTTGCTTGAAACTTTCTGTGCACAGAAATGCTATGTTTTATTTAAACCTTTTCACCGCCCAGTGAAAAAGGTATCCTCATACAAATGAGGGAATTGAGACTCGATACTCTTTAGCTTGGCTTAGCTAGTGTCATTACATTGCACCCTGGACTCTAATCACAACACTGTACCTCTATAGGACCATCAAGTCCTTAAAGCTAAATTGTACTCACATGGACATATTGACATAATCTGAACAATGCATAATCTCCCAATTCTCCACATGGCTTGGATTCAATACCTTGGAAATCACAGTATTTTGGGAAAAAAAAAAAAAAAAGATGTCCAAATTAGACACATGCTCTTCTCAATTTTTATTTATGCTTCAAAAATCATACCACCTTTCAGGGCAATAGTTAAGTGAAGGATTTAGAACATTCCTTTCTCAAGGTTCCATAAAAATGGAAGTACTTTTGATCCTTTCTCTATTGCCAAGTGCAGAGGCACTATCCAGCCTGTTTTCTTACTGGAAACTGACTATAAAAATACAGCCCTCCGTCTCTCACAGTGATAGATAAGAAGCACTGAAACAGCATTAATAATTAATGGGCAGACATGATGAAACTCCAGTTGCTCAGACTGCTGTCTCCACATAATCTGTATTTTATACAAAAGGAGAAAGATCTCAATGGAATTTCAGCTGTGACCGGATAAAAACTGCCAGCAGAATGTGATAAGGAAAGTCTAATGTGTATATTAATCATGTTTATAGCTCCTCATTTGTTGATATATTAGCCTAAACTCCCTTTAAAAATACATTTTTGATCACCCGTAGATTCATTTAATGCAACCAAACCTCGAATAGCATCCAATTAAAGTTTCCAATTTTTATTCATCAAAAATAATTAATCTATCCCATAAATCATGGAACAAATGGGTTAAGAATTTTAGTGCAAGATGAGAAGCATTAAGCAAAGAAATCTAGAAAAGTTTGATGCATGATGTAAATATGCCATTGTATGTTTATAGCTGGAGTTAACATTTGGCACTTTTATTATCCAAATTGTTTTTGTAGATATAATGAACATATAATATGACTCAAAGTGAGACACAGTTTACCCTCGAATGGTGAAGACTTCAAACATGATGCATTTTTATTTTTTCTGGATCAGTTAGAACAAAACAGATTACAGGGTTGGGGTGGAGAATAGACTGTTTCTAGAAATATTTTTTAGCTAAAAAGCCTAAGAAAATAAAGCCAGTTTAATCCACAAGATAAAAAGCTGCTGGGAATAACTTAATGAATTTTTGGACATTGAAAAAAATATAGAAACTAAAACCTAGGGGAAGTTTGTTCAATTGCACATGTTCAATAATCCTTGAAATTTATACTAAGCTACATTCATATGCTAAATTTATCACAAAATTTAAGGCTGAATTGTGAATGATAGATGAGAGAGGGCAGGGGAAGATATATTAAATCTAAGAATGTGTCATTTATCCACATTATCAAGAAAGTTGGACATGCAGAAAACTTCCCCAGATACACACAGATCTATGCTCACTGTTTGGAATCATTCATTAAGATGTGTTTAAACATCATCTTATAATTTTGCTATTGGTCTAAATATTTCTGTGACAGTCATGTTTGTGAATCAAAACCTGTAAGTCTTGGGACTGAAAGAAGTTAGAATAAGCCCTAGGGAAGTCAAGCTGTAGAAAATGTTAAAATAAAAAAAAGTCACAAAAATAAAAGAAGACTAAAGTTGCTAGATAATAATCCTTAAAAGCCTTAGGTTTTTATTTAAGTCTTTACTGAATTTGTTACAGTATTGTTTCTGTTTTATGTTTTTATTTTTTGGTCTCAAGGCATATGGGATCTCAGCCCCTGACAAGGGATGGAATCTGAACCCTCTACATTGGAAGCCAAAGTCTTATCCACTGGATGGCCAGAAAAGTCCCCAAAACCCTGGGTTTTGTTTGCTAAGAGAAATACAATTACATCAAGGAATACGTTAACTTATGTCATCAGGACACAGTGTAGGAGCAATTTAATTCATGTCTCATAAAGACCAAATAAAAGTACACTGAGGAAAACAAATTCCCCATTACAAACCCCCCTCCTCCAGACATGACTATATATAATAACCTGGACCTTTGGGCTCCACCAGATACAGGAGGGATAAACCAGGAGACCTGAGTTCAAGTCAGTTTATCACCCCATTGGAGAAATAATTCACAGGTCTTTCTACCAATAGCTGATCAGTATCATCACCAGTTCCATTAAAAAGATAATACTTTATTAGTGAATTCAGCAAAATTTTATAGGCTGATATGTTTTGGGAACCTTAGCTGCCAGGTCATTCCAAAGATTGGATGTTATGAAGAAAGCAAAAGAGGCAGAGTTTCATGACCTCAGTAAGCAAACTCTTTACCCTCTATAAATGTATTTATTCACTTGTAATATGGGGATAAGAATGCCTAATCTGCTTGGCTCACAGAAATCAAATGAGGATTTTTCTTTAATGAGAAAAGGTGTGAAAAAGGGCCTGTGGAACTATAAAAACCACACAGATGTGAAGTGTAATTAACAAGCTACAGGGCTTCTCACCTTTTCATAATGATTCCTAAGAATCAAGAATTAAAGCTGAGTCCCTGGATCTCCAAACCTAGTTCATCTCCTCTGGAAATTCTGCCATGAGCCTATAACTGGCATTCCTCCAAAGGAAGCTTAAAGAATACTATTAGTTCCATGGCAAGTGCTATCCCCTCCAAAAAAGAGTCCTATTGGGTAACCTGCCTGGGAAACACTTAGGTTTAGTTGCACAAGCTTATTTCCTGCAATACGTCTCAGAACCTTTAATATGTGTGCTCGGAACCTCTAAGAGGAAGGCTCTTGAAAGGAATTTTCCCAAACTTATTTAGCTGTGGAAATTGTTCATCACAAATCATCTCTTGGGATTGTCATTCTGCAGAAATTACTTTAGAAAACACTGATGAAACCTTTTGGAATTTCTCAGAATGTATGCATTGAAGGCACACTGGCTTGCAATTCTCTTGAGGCTCACAGAACTACTTTGAGCTCAGAATTCCTCAAAGCAAGATCACTTGAGAAGCTCGTTTGGGCTACCCCTGTGGTTCAGCGGTAAAGAATCCTCCTGCAATGCAGGAGCCACAGGTTCAATCCCTGGGTAGGAAAGATCCCCTGAAGGAGAGCATGGCAACCCACTCCAGTATTCTTGCCTGGAGAATCCCATGGACAGAGGAGCCTGGGGGCTACAGTCCAGAGAGTCGCAAAGAGTCAGACATGACTGAAGTGACTTAGCATGCAGGCCCTGAGAAGCTTACTTAAAATGAAAATCCCAGAGCCTCACCTAGGACTTTAGGTAGAGTCACAAGAATCCGCATTAAAAAAAAAAAAAAAATAGCTCCTTAGATAAATCGTTACCAAGTATTACCAGACTGCACTTGGAAAAATGCTGCCGCTCCAGGAGTGGTCAATAGTGGCCCTGTGGTTTTAATGGCTCATAGCATTAACAGCTCACAGATGAGCCGTCTATGACAGAATTGTGCTTTGTGAGTCCCAGAGGCAAAGTTAACCTGGAAAATCTCTAGGGAGATCAATTCTTTTAGTACCCTAACAGTGCCTTCCTCTCCTGATTGATCAGCAGCTATAAGGACCATTGAATTTTGCATCTAAAACTCTTCAGATACAATATTTTGCCTTTAAAAAATGGCATACTTCAATGAGTAAGAACACAAGTTATTTCCCAGCATGAGTTCTTTGGAAATCCAAATGTATATATCTGAAAAAGGAGAAAAATGTAACATCTGCTTTGCTAGCAGAGCTGTTAGAAATGGAAAGGAAAACCGAACACCTTTCTTGGACCTTGAACATAATGAGTAAGTGTTTTAGTTGCTCAGCCGTGCAACCCTATGGACTGTAGCCCACCAGGCTCTTCTGTCCGTTGGATTTCCCAGGCAAGAATACTTGAGTGGATTGCCATGTCCTTCTCCAGGGGATCTTCCTGATCCAGGAATCGAACCCAGATCTTCTGCATTGCAGGCAGATAGCGTGAAGTAATATTGTCTAGAAATGGCCATGGTGACTACATGATATTATAGATACGGTCAGCCCTGGATAAAGACACAGTTTGAAATTAATCTAGAAAGAGAAATTTAAACTATTTTCTCTTTAAGATCTACTGATCTTGTACAGGTCCATGTTAAGCAGCAGAAATACTACATTTAGTGTGAATGAAAGGAGGGGGCGTATTTATCAATCTCTGCAGCACTCAAAAGACTTTTGTGCAAGACTCTTTTTATGTATTTCCCTAATACTATGAGACTATTGTGTAGCTGTGAATTCCCAAGTAAGAAAAAAAAAATGTCTGCATTCAACTGGCTTTGGGAAGTGTTTATCACCAGTTCTTTGATTCATCACACTGAAACCTTTTAGACCAGTTTCCAACCCCATTGATGATGCATCATGGAAGAGATGAGTTCTGGAGCCAGTTGGCTCGAATTTGAATCCTAGCTGTTTTGTTTACTGAGGTTTTTAAACAGTCTAAACTTCAGGGTTTTCATCTGTGACATGGGATAATAACAGTACCTACCTGTCAGAACTGTCTTGTGAAAATCAAACAAGAAAATGCACAGTGCCCAGCATGTAATAAGAGCTCAGAAATGCTAGTTCCTATTTTCCCAGTCACTTCAGGGGAAGGTCATATTTTACGGCTTTTCTCTATCCTTCCATGAGTCTAGAGAAGGACTTTGCATAGAGAAGGGAATCATTTGATACCGTTTGGAAGTTGAAAAAAGGAATGTGTTGAATTGAGGATGTTTTAAAAACCTCTAAATGCTATTCTCTCAAATCATCCCACCCTCCCCTTTTCCCACTGAGTCCAAAAGTCTGTTCTTTACATCTGTGTCTCCTTTGCTCCCCTGCATGTAGGATCATCATTACCATCTTTCTAAATTCCATATATATGTGTTAATATACAGCATTTGCTTTCTCTTTCTAATTCAAGTTGATATATGGCAAAAACCATCACAGTGTTGTAATTACCCTCCAATTAAAATAAATTAATTTTTTAAAGATTCTTGGATATAAAAGATATTAAAGTAAGATTTGTTTATTACTTGATTTTCAGATTTTCAAAAATCTATAAAACATGAAAATTGAAATATTTATATATGGGACATCTCTGTGTTATCTATTTAGTAATTAAAGTTTGGAAATGATTAAAAAAAAAACACCTCTGAATGTCTTCTCTGGACTTTAAGAATATTATAAGACAATTTGGAGAAGAGTAAGGTGTGTGATGTGACAGGTTAGCCTAAACCCTGCTTCTCCACTCTAGACTGAGGAATCAGCAGTGGGCTTCCCGGCCCTATGGGTTCTGCCTCTCCCCTGGTAAGATGCCTTGAATGTATACTTCTTTGAAGATGTTTTTCAGAATAATCCTCTGAATAAGGGTGTAGCTGATCTTCATAGAAAAGTGAAAGTGAAGTCACTCAGTCGTGTCCGACTCTTTGAGACCCCATGGACTGTAGCATACCGGGCTCCTCTGTCCATGGGATTTTCCAGGCAAGGGTACTGAGGTGGGTTGCCATTTCCTTCTCCAGGGGATCTTCCCAACCCAGGGATCGAACCTGGGTCTCCCACATTACAGGCAGACGCTTTACCATCTGAGCCACCAGGGAAGCCTGCAGTGAAACACATATCAAATAATAATGCTTCGTTTGTGGAACTACCATACCATCATATGCTGTGCTGCTTTCATTTATAGGATGGTATCTTTTAGTCCTGCCCAAACAGCAAGAATGTAAGGTCTTGCTTCATCAGCTGAAAGTAAAATTGCTACTATGAAAAATGTGGTGTGTGCTGAAGAATATCACTTGCACTCTGGTGTGTCCTGGAGACGTTTCTAGACAGTATGCCAGGAAAAGCTACACTCGCTGATTGCACTTTTAACCCAATGATAAGTGGAATACTGAAAACCCAGGAGAGTAAGAACTACAAATATTTAAACTACCATTTCACTCCTACATTTGATGATGGAAAATTTTATCTTAGAGTATGAATAAAAGTGAGATGATTGCTTGTACCTGCACTTTAAGATATAAAGCATAACTGGTATATATCCTTGTGGCTAGTGTGGCAGGAATAAGGATGTGGTGGTGGGGAAAGGGACTGAAACGGACTTAGAGCTGATAGGAAATAGAGCAGTCATCTTCCGTCTCTCCCTGGACATTGCGGTGTGACCCATTCTCAATCCTGTTGGACCAGAATCAGTTCCGTTCATTTCAGTTGTCTCTCAATTGCGTCTGACTCTTTCAGACCCCATGGACTGCAGCACGTCAGGCTTCCCTGTCTATCAATGACTCCTGGGGCTTATTCAAACTCATGTCCATAGAGTCAGTGATGCCATCCCCTCATCCTCTGTCGTCCCCTTCTCCTCCTGCCTTCAATCTTTCCCAGCACCAGGGTCTTTCCCAGTGAGTCAGTTCTTCCCATCAGGTGGCCAAGGTATTGGAGTTTCAACTTCAGCATCAGTCCTTCAAATGAATATTCAGGACTGATTTCCTTAAGGATGGACTGGTTGGATCTCCTTGCAGTCCAAGGGACTCTCAAGAGTCTTCTCCAACACCACAGTTCAAAAGCATCAATTCTTCGGTTCTCAGTTATCTTTATAGTCCAACTCTCACATCCATAAATGACTACTGGAAAAATCATAGCCTAGATTAGATGGACCTTTGTTGGCAAAGTAATGTCTCTGCTTTTTAATAAGCTGTCTAGGTTGGTCATAGCTTTTCTTCCAAGCAGCAAGCATCTTTTAATTTCATGGCTGAAGTCACCATCTACAGTGATTTGGGAGCTCAAAAAAATAGTCTGTCACTGTTTCCATTGTTTCCCCATCTATTTGCCATGAAGTGATGGGACCAGATGCAATGATCTTAGTCTTCTGAATGTCGAGTTTTAAGCAAACTTTTTACTCTCCTCTTTAATTTTCATCAATAGGCTCTTTAGTTTTTCTTTGGTTTCTGCGATAAATGTGGTGTCACCTGCATATCTGAGGTTATTGATATTTCTCCTGGCAATCTTGATTCCAGCTTGTGCTTCATCCAGCCCAGCATTTCTCATGATGTACCCTGCATATAAGTTAAATAAGCTGGGTGACAATATACAGCCTTGACGTACTCCTTTCCCAATTTGGAACCAGTCTGTTGTTCCACGTCCAGTTCTAACTGCTGCCTCTTGACCTGCATCAGATTTCTCAGGAGGCAAGTCATGTGATCTGGTATTGCCATCTCTTTCAGAATTTTCCACAGTTTATTGTGATCCACACAAAGGCTTTGACATAGTGAGTAAAGCAGAAGTAGATGTTTTTCTGAAACTCTCTTGCTTTTTCAATGGTCCAACAGATGTTAGCAATTTGATCTCTGGTTCCTCTGCCTTTTCTGAATCCAGCTTGAACATCTGGAAGTTCACAGTTCATGTACTATTGAAGCCTGTCTTGGAGAATTTTGAGCATTACTTTGCTAGCGTGTGAGATGAGTGCAATTGTGCAGTAGTTTGAACATTCTTTGGCTTGCCTTTCTTTGGGATTTGAATGAAATCTGACCTTTTCCAGTCCTGTGGCCACTGCTGAGTTTTCCAAATTTGCTGGCATATTGAGTGCAGCACTTTCACAGCATTATCTTTCAGGATTTGAAATAGCTCAACTGGAATTCCATCACCTCCACTAGCTTTTTTCGTAGTGAAGCTTCCTAAGGCCCATTTGACTTCATATTCCACAATGTCTGGCTCTTGGTGAGTGATCACACCAGTGATGATCTGGGTCATGAAGATATTTTGTATATAGTTCTTCTGTGTATTCTTGTCACTTCTTAATATCTTCTGTTACCATCTCTGGCCTTTATTGTGCCCATCTTTGCACGAAATATTTCCTTGGTATCTCTAATTTTCTTGAAGAGATCTCTAGTCTTTCCCATTCTATTGTTTTCCTCTGTTTCTTTGCATTGATCACTTTCTTATCTCTCCTTGCTATTCTTTGGAACTCTGCATTCAAATGGGTATATCTTTCCTTTTTTCCTTTGCCTTTTGTGTCTTTTCTCAACTATTTGTAAGGCCTTAGGCAATCATTTTGCCTTTTTGCATTTTTTTTCCCCTTAGGGATAGTGTTGATCACTGCCTGCTATACAATTGTGAGTCCATTCTCAATCCTGCTGGACCAGAATACACATTCTTTTATTCAAAGCTAAATATGACCCAGTCTGATTACAATCCTAAATGTGACCTATTGGGTTAAGACCCATTTGTTGTTGTTGTTTAGTCACTAAGTCATGTCCTACTCTTTTGAGACCCCATAGACTGTAGCCTGCCAGGCTCCTCTGTCCACGGGATTTCCCAGGCAAGAATACTGAAGAATACAGGAATGTGTTGGCATTTCCTTCTCCAGGGGATCTTCCCAACCCAAGGATTGAACCTGTGTCTCTTACGTCTCCTGCATTAGAAGAGTTTCTATTTCACTTTTCATTCCTTTCTAGTTTGGTTTTCTCAGGGGCATGTTTGCTCAAAAAATTTATACGCCAGAATGTATAAAGCAAATGTTCAAGCTGGGAAGAGCTTTACTGACTGTTCAAACTAAACTTTTTTAACAAACTTATGAGGATACTAAGACTTCATGAGATTGCGTGCTTGTCAACAGTCATTACTGAAAGAGCTAAGACTAGAATTTAGGCTAGTATGCTTTTTATTTCTAGTCTTGAAGACTTTGGGCTACATCAAAATAGACACCTACAGATTAATGAGTCCTAGGCTGTGTAAATCCTATAAATGCTGTGTCATTGTATTGCACTTTGCTTGCTAAGATCCAAATTTAAAATCCACCATTAGTAGTTACAGTTCAAACTTTATTTTGCCTTTGCCTTTATTTATTTATGCACTTAAAATATTTTTTGGTGTTAATGTCTTAATATTTTAAAATCTTACTGTGTTGTGTGATTTGGGACACTATCTCATTTTTTTTTTTCTTTTCCAGAAAAAGTTAAATTTTAAAAGTTCTGCAGCAATATAAAAGGATTCAATCATATGCACTTAAATAATCAAATGGGCTGTGAGAGGTGAGATAGGATGTTGAATGAGGCCAGCAAGGAGAAGCAATGGAAGAAGAAGGAGCAGAGAGATAGAGGACAAGTGAAGAGGCCAAGAGGGGAACTCCCTGGTAGTTCAGTGGCTAAGACTCCACACTCCCAATGCAGGGGGGCTGGTTTCAATCCTTGGTCAGGAAACTAGATCCCACATGCTGCAACTAAGATTTTGTGTGCCCCAACTAAGACCTGGTGCAGCAAAATAAATAAATAAATGATATTTAAAGCAAAAGAAGCCATGGAAGTCCTGCCATGAAGGAGCAGCATGCCAGAGGAGGACAAGCAGCAGGGATGCTGAAGCACTGTCAGGGCTGCTGCTCACAGTTCCTGACATAAATGTAGAATAGGTCTGATCTGTAACTACAGCATGGCCTCAGAAGGTGATTCCCCCCGGCACTCTCTACATGAACGCCTTTTGACAGCAGAACTGGTCTCTAGACAGTTCCTGTTTAATGTGGGCTGAAGCCTACAACTTCGGTTTGTGCTGTTCCACTCGCTCACCTCTAAATATGTTCCTCTTTCAAGGATTACATCCTTCAGGAACTGTCCCCGACAACCGAATCCCCAGATAATCTCTTCTTTGTCTTAACTTCTATACTAAATTTAGTTCTCAAAATGCTCATTCTTTACAACCATATTTCAGATTGTAAATATCATTTAAAAATGTGTTCTGCATGTGTAATTATGTGTGTGACCCGAAAACATGTATCAGTATTTTATACATTAGAGACGACAATGATGAAGCTTAAACAGAAAGAGACAAGGGAGTTTTATGGCCCCTTTATGCCTACACATTATATTCATAAATTTTTAAAAAGTAAAAAAATTATCACATCCTTTATTGCTCTAACTTCTGATTTTCCAAGATCATTAGGAAAGTCTTTATAGTGTCAGAGACAAACAAATGTCAAAAATCTTTTGAATTATTTTTTTTTTTGAGTTTCAATGAACAATAGGCACTGTTTGCTTTTATCATTTTTAAGGAGTTTAATTTTATGTAATTTGAGCTGAGTCTAGTTAATTCTAATATATAATAGAATCCATTTAAAAGTCACAGCATTTCAAACTATTGGAATGCTTTTCTGTTTCTTTGTGTTCTGTCACTGACATGGAAAAGGCAGTGATATTTCAGGGAACGTGCTACCATATCATACTGCTCATTCTGTCATCAGAAGATTGTGAAATGAAAGCAAGATGGCTTCCAGAAGTTTCCTTTGATAGCTGTTACTTCAGTGACACAGAGCTATGTAACTTTTCAAGTGATAACTCCCTAATTAGTTGGAGCTTTAGTATCCTCTGCCTACATCTTGTCCTCAGCCCAAATGTACAGTTATCTAAACCAAAGTGCTACATGACGTTTTTGTTGTTTTAAGAATGCACAGTTACCATTCCCAGGCTGCTCCCACACTATCTCAGATATGTGTTATATGATACATCTTCAAATTCAGAGAAGAGTGTGGGGGGAAAACGATCTTACTGGTTTGAACTTTTAGCTAGCAATTTAAAGTAGCCACTTCTTGAAATGAATTGCTACTCTATGTGCGCCTGGGTTTCAGTTTGTGTATGTAGACATAAAGCATGCAGTTGTTATGCAAGTTCAGTGAAGTGAGAAGTCTAAAGATTAAAAGACAGTCTTTCAGCAGCAAAAATATGAATATGAGTAGTAGTTTCCACAGGGAAAACCCAAGCATTTTGTCTCTCATCTTACAATTATGTAAGAAAAAAACTGAAAAGGGAAATAAATAATATAATATCATACAGAAAGAGCATGTGATTGGGAAAGTATCAGACCGTCTTTCTGAGAAAAATTATTAACAGCTTCTTCCAGTAAATTAGAAGGAGCTAAATCCATCTGAAAGTCAGAAATGAATGGAGAGGGTGCAGGTGGTATTAAACATAAGCCAGAATGGAAAAATATAATTGTAATTCAGGATAGTCAAAGGGATCAGCAAAGATCAGAAAAAGGAAATCAGTTACACCATTAATCTGAAATTCTCCAATTAGGTGGAGGCATTGAGAAGGCCAAGAAGTCTGGGTCATATCTTTAAGAGCAGAGACTAAAGTGAAAAACAAGTGAAAGAGTGGAAACAGAAGGGAACATAGCCTAGCACATGTGATAACATGGGGAAAATGAACTTGGGATAAATTAAAGAATGTGGCAATTGCATATACAGGAGATACATTTAGATAGATAGGTAGATAGATAGATCCCCTATTGGTTTTATTTTACTGGAGAATTCTGACTAGTATAAGTTCATATCCAGGAAAAATTTGCAGTCCATAGAACTGTTCTTGAGGGAACTCAAATGTTGGATTAACTAGACAAAGACTTTAAATCAGCTATTTTAATAATAAATGGAAGAAATAGACAGAAGATCAACAAGGAAATAGAAGACTTAACACTACAAACCAACTAGAACTAACAGGTATCCATACAACAAAAAAAGAATACACAATTTATTCAAGTACATATGGAATATTTTCCAGGGCAAACCATCTTATGTTAGGTTATAAAACAAGCCTCAATAAATGTACAGGATTGATCATGCAAAATATTTTCTACTACTACATGAAATGAAATTGGAAATTAACAACAAGAAAATTTGCAAAATTCATAAATATTGATTTCATCAAAAGCTGAAAGTAGGCAAATATTTCATAGGCAGGATACAGAAAATGTTTTTTAAAAACTGAAAATACAACCTTTATAAAATTGTAAAATTTTGCTTATCAAAAGGTACAATAATGAAAATGAATAAAAAAGCCATAGCTTGGGAGAAAATACTTGTTAAAATACAAGTTTGAAAAATTACTTGTGTGTAGAATATATATTAAAAAGATTTGCACAACTCAGTCACAGAGTTTTTCAACCGTTTTTTCATTACAGATCCCCCTAAGAGACTTTTTAAATATTTTCCCCCCTAATCTCCCACCCTCCATTAAAATTTAATACTACAAATATACTGTATATATTTTATGTATTGTGGCCTTTTGTATGGCTATTGTAATACTTAAGATGTTTTCACCCCTCCTCTCAAGAGCCAATTTTGCCCACTTGGGAGTGACATGGCTGCCATTTAGAATTCATGCTCACTTTAAAAAAAAAAAAAAAAGATGAGCAAACAATTTGAACAGTCATTTAGCAAAGAAAATATATGAATGGCCAATAAGCACATGGAAAAAGTGACCAAACCATTAATCATCGGGGAAATGCAAATCAAAACCACAATGAGATACTGACACACAGCAACCAGAATGACTAAAAACATTAATATCAAAAGTTATGAGGAGATAAAACAGCCAGAATTCTCATACATTACTCATGGGACACAAACTCTTTGGCAAAAGGTCTGCCAATTTCTTATAAAATTAAGCATACACCTTTCTGTAATTGAACAGTTCCAATTCTAGATTTTTACCCAAGAAAAATAAACCCATATGTCTTCACAGAAACTTATAAAAGAATGTTCAGTGAGGGTTTTATTCATAACAGTAAAAAAACGAAGCAACCGATCAATAATCTATTCACCGATCAATAATCTATTCGCCTACCAACAAGAAAATGGATAACTAGATCATGTCATTGAATGGGGATATGAAAACAATGAAAGCAATAAACTATTGACGTGTAAAAACTTGGATAAAAATTCAAAATAATTATGTTGGGTGAAAGAAGTATTACACACACTAGCTCTTATTGTTTGATTCCATTTATATGGAGTTCTAGAGCAGAAAAAATTAATCTGTGTGAAAAAAAAAATCAGAACATTAGTTACCCATGAAGGTGGAAGTGGGGGTCAAGTTCAAATAGAAAGTTGCTTGAAGAAATCTTCTGGATAATAAAAGTATTCTCCATCTTTATAAAGGTTTGGGCTATTATATACAGACATATGTGTCTCTTAGAAGTCATCAAATGGTATATTTAATAGTTAGGTGTTGTATGTGAATTTTGGGCTTCACTGATGGCTCAGACTGTAAAGAATCCATCTGCAATGCAGCAGACCCGGGTTCGATTCCTGGGTTGGGAAGACACCCTTGAGGAGAAAATGGCTACCCACTCCAGTATTCTTGCCTGGAGAAGCCTGTGAACAGAGGAGCCTGGTGGGGTGCAGTCCACTGGGTCACAAAGAGTTGGACACTGAGTGACTGAGCGCGCGCACGCACACACACACACGAATTTTACGTTTAAAAAGGAGCCGGAAACATCTAAAACTAATATCTGTCAATTATGTCTCAATTTTTTAAAAAGGAAAGACTATAAATCAATATTGAACTCATTAATAATATACATGCTGAAATGTTTAGGGGTGAAAGTTACTGATGTCTATAACTCACTTTGAAATGCATCAAAAAGTAAAATGATTTGATGGTTAAACAGATGCTCAGATGAATAGATATACAATAAAGCAAATATGTCAAAATGTTAAAATGATAGAATCGAGGCATGGAAATAAACATGTTCACTATAAAATTCTTACAAATTTTCTTTATTTGTAATTTTTTGCAAGACTAAAAATGCTGAGAAACAACTGTATTTAATTAAATGCATGAAGACTAAGGTCATTCCTAAAGCCAGTACATTTTTAGAAGAAAACCGGCCTGGTGAAGGGCAGCATGAGATGAGACAATAATCTTTAAAGAAAGTTGAGCACTTTGTACAAACTCTCTTTATGTCATTGCTTTAATCTACAAAATAAGTACAGTAAATCCCCACCTTACAAGTTAGTGAAAATGGTACTTTCCCTGGAAGTCCAGTAATTAGGACTCTGAGCTTTCACTCCGGAGTGCATGGGTCCAATCCCTGGTCAAGGAACTAAAATCTTCTAAGTTGGGTGGCTTGGCCAAAAAAAAAAGAATTGAAGATACTTGGTCTTAGGTGGGAAAATGTAGCATCTAATTTGTTGTTACTTGTTATATATCTTGCTTAACTTAACCTCTTAGCTTCTTTGTTATCAGATGATGTAGTCACACAATCTCCAAAGGTTGTTAGGATAATTACATATATTAATACATGGAAGATCCTCAACATAGAGCCTAAGATGATAGACATAACTAAGAATTGTTTTTCAGTCACTCAGTCGTGTCTGATTCTTTGCGACCCCATGGACTGTAGCCCACAGGGCTCCTCTGTCCATGGGATTCTCCAGGCAAGAATACTGGAGTGGGTTGCCATTTCCTTCTCCATTAAATAAGAATAGATTGAACTATATGAAAAGATTGGGTTTTGTGAGAATTTTTTAGTCAAATAATAGTTGAATTCTGTCAATTTTATGTGATTCAGTCTAATAGCCATATGGAGATAAAAGATATGAAGATAAGACATAGACACATTTATATATGCCTAAGAAAATCTATATGGAGTTCATATGCAGTATTTAGACAAATATTTTGGAACAATTTTGGTGCCTGAGCAAGAGATTCTGTTATGTAACTTTTTCAGGCCACCAGCTACTATTAGGGTGACCAAGTCGTCCTGGTTTTCCTGGGATTTTCCTAATTATAGCACTGAATATCCCACATCCTGGGAAACATTTCTATCCCAGGCAAATCAGGATGACTAGTCACCTTGGGTTTTACAGAAATCATTTCTGGAACCAGCGTTCAAGTGGGTACTTCTGGAAGAATACATCATAGAAGTGGATATATCATAGAAAATGAGCAAAATCCACTTTCCATATGAACAGCTTTTTTACACCCAACATATCTTAATTCCTAGAGGGTGAACAGAAGGCCTGCTAAAGTTTGTAATTGAGCAGATGTTGCTACTCTTTAACTGTGGTGCGATGTCTGTGAGTCACAGAATCCATTCTGTTTAGTGTAACCAAGAGTGTGTAACACGGAAGTACAGGGGCAGTATCACCTGGTGCTTGGGCTTCACCGCTTACTGGGGACCAAGGCATGGTGAGAAATCTACAGACCACTTATATAGTTGTATTCAGAAGTATGTATAGTAACCCTCAGTTAGAGGCACGAAGCAGGATGGGGACATAGAAGGATCCTTGTAGTGACACCTTTTCCAGGCAAACCAACTCCTAGAAGCATGTGGAGCTTCAATAGCGTAACCCAGTCTAGAGGTGTGTTAAGAATTAACACAGCAAGGCTTCATCTGCAGGGAGCACTCAACACTGAAGGCTGAGCCCTGGGGACATTGCTTATGAGCTCCAGCTGCAAAAAGCATATGGGTTTATCTTTGCAAACTCTATTTACAAACAAGGTGCATTTATTCTCCACACAGTCTGTCTTTGCCACTGGTACTTGGGGGAATCCAGTTTCAACTTTAGGACTGCAACTTTGGATCACCCCCCAAGTCATGTATAGTTTCTTGTCAAGATTTTTCCTTTTAAGGTAATTCCCTTGCCCCAGAGTAGGGGAATTAGGGTTCATCCATGCACTCAGAAGTGTATTCCAGGGTGTATTGGATGAGTTCTGTGGTCCAGGAGAATGACCCATGTATATACAAACTTTAATTAGACATCCCTACCCTCAAAAGTCATCTGATAATACAGGAAACCCAATAATGTCGGCACAACACATATAATGCCACAAAAGGTGGTTATTTGTGATAACGTCAGAAGAGTGTGCTTGGGAGGACTGGAATGGTCTTAATGGAGGCAGTGGTCTGTGAGCTGGGCTTGAAAAGATGAACACAGCTTGAATTGGGAGGAATCAGAGTCCAGTGTGTACTGACAGAACTAACAGAAAGTGGCTGGAGGCTGCGGGAGGAACAAGCCATTTAATTCGACTGAAACAGAGGATACAAAAGAGTGTGCAGGAGATACAACAAGAAAAGTAAGTTGGGATCAAATCCGATGGGTCCTCATGGCACTCAGAGCGGTTAGAACCCTGAAAGTGGGGATTCGAGTGTGAGGAAGGCAGACACCGGCTCCTGCCTCAGGGCGCTGACGTCCTAGCGAGGGGAAAGGGTGTCTTCAGGAAGCCAGCCGGGTGAAGGGCGTGATCACTGGCCGGTGCCCACTATGAAGCAAACACAATATTAGTTGTTTTCTGTATAAAATGCCAAATACTCCAAGGACGTCTTAGCCACACAATTTGAGTAAGGAGACTGAAGCTTGGGGAGGCTGGTAAGTTAACCAAGAGTATCCTGCTGTCTGAAGAAGAATCCATACCATGGTTCTCTGACACCAAAGCCCATATCGTTCTGCCCCAGGACAAATGAGAAAGAGAAGAGAAGGAGAAAGGAGGGGAAGAGAAGAGAGGGGAGTGAAGGAGAGGGGGGAGGCTAACTCCTTCCTGCGTTTCAAAATTAAGCTCTAGCAGAACTTCTTCTAAGATCCCTTTTCTAACTGTCCCCCTGCCTCACCCCCATAACACACCATTGTATTTCTTTAAAAACCAGGACTTGCTACAGAATTTATGGGGCCCAGGGAAAGAAGAAAAAGAAGGATGGCCTTGTTCAGAAGTCATCAAGAACTTTGGAAGCGGGACACACACACGCTAAGTCCCTTCAGTCCTTTATGACTCTGCAATGCTATGGACTGTAGCCTGCCAGCCTCCTCTGTCTGTGGGATCCTCCAGGCAAGAATACTGGACTTGGTTGCCATGCCCTTCTCCAGGCAGCAAAGCAACAGCAGACCATTAAACCAAACTTGGAGCTCTTCTAAGTGCAGGGTTTTGCAGGACAGCAGAGGTTGAAATCAGTCCAGGGCAAAGCACTTATCAACCTGCACTCTGTCTGCACCTCTGACTGGTTCTGGGACTCAACTGTGGACTGCTTGAGGGCAAGGACACTATCTCTGTATCACTGCCACAGGTATAAATCAGATGGATAGATAGTTATCTGTATGTATCTGCATATTGTGCTCATCTGTAAAATGGACAAAACCACAGAGCCTGCCTCTTAGAGCTGCCAGGGGGGTTAAATAAGGCAATACATATTCAAGTATGGCTTGCATATTCAGATGAGATCTTTATTATGAATTATCATAAACGAACACATATAACTTCCAAAATTACTTGTACTGGGACTTTTCATAGCAGTTTTATGCAAAATAGTTGAAAATTGAAAACAACCACAAATGCCCACCTGTCAGTGAATGGATAGACATTTTGTGGGATATATATCTTTGAAATTCAACTACATGTGTGCATATATCAGTTCAGTTCAGTCGCTCAGTCATGTCCAACTCTTTGCGACCCCATGAATCGCAGCACACCAGGCCTCCCTGTCCATCACTAACTCCCAGAGTTGACTCAAACTCATGTCCATCGAGTCAGTGATGCCTTCTAGCCATCTCATCCTCTGTCATCCCCTTTTCCTCCTGCCACCAATCCCTCCCAGCATCAGGGTCTTTTCCAATGAGTCAACTCTTCAAATGAGGTGGCCAAAGTATTGGAGTTTCAGCTTCAACGTCAGTCCTTCCAATGAACACCCAGGACTGATCTCCTTCAGGATGGACTGATTGGATCTCCTTGCAGTCCAAGGGACTCTCAAGAGTCTTCAACACCACAGTTCAAAAGCATCAATTCCTCGGCACTCAGCTTTCTTCACAGTCCAACTCTCACCTCCATACATGACCACTAGAAAAACCATAGCCTTGACTAGACAGACCTTTGTCTCTGCTTTTTAATATGCTATCTAGGCTGGTCATAACGTTCCTTGCAAGGAGTAAGCATCTTTTAATTTCATGACTGCAATCACCATCTGCAGTGATTTTAGAGCCCAGAAAAATAAAGTCAGCCACTGTTTCCACTGTTTCCCCATCTATTTCCCATGAAGTGATGGGACCAGATGCCATGATCTTAGTTTTCTGAATGTTGAGCTCTAAGCCAACTTTTTCCCTCTCCTCTTTCACTTTCACCGAGAGCCTGCTTAGTTCCTCTTCACTCTCTGCCATAAGGGTGGTGTCATCTGCATATCTGAAGTTATATATTTCTCCTGGCAACCTTGATTCCAGCTTGTGCTTCATCCAGCCCAGTGTTTCTCATGATGTACTCCGCATATAAGTTAAACAAGCAGGGTGACAATATACAACCTTGATGTACTCCTTTTCCTGTTTGGAACCAGTCTGTTGTTCCATGTCCAGTCCTAACTGTTGCTTCCTGAGCTGCATACAGGTTTCTCAAGAGGCAGGTCAGGTGGTCTGGTATTCCCATCTCTTTCAGAATTTTCCACAGTTTATAACACAACATATATGAAGGTCAAAAACATTATATTGATTGAAAAAATACAGATAGTACAGTTGCATTTTGTGTACATCTTACATGAATTGCAGGTTGAAATCAGATCAGTTTTTTTTTTTTTTTTTACAAAAAGAGAAAGACTACAAAGACACATTAGGGGAAGTTTATTGAATGATGAAAATGTTCTATGTCTTGACTGAGGTGTTGGTTATACAGGTGTATACACTGATCGGGAATTACTGAAAAGTAAACATATATGCCTCTTAGTGCTTGTTTGGGGGCATGAAGTGTATGGAAAATCTCTGCACTTCTTCAGTACAGAAAACTTGAGGGTCTAAAACTATTCTAAAACAATAAAGTCTTCATAAAAATAAAGCAATAATAATAATTTTCATCAATGAACAGAAGCAGCTAAACTTAGACTGGTACTTTCTCCTTCTTGACATATTTCCATACTCATGATCTCATTTGATTTAAAATCCACTATTGTTATTTTAAAGATGGGGAAAGGAAAGTAGGCTTTTAGTGATTTATCCAAAAGACAGAGGTAGAATAAGTCAGGCTTATTTCTTTACGGCAATCCAAATTCTTTTAGTTGCACCAGGAGTGTCTTTGCTTTCAACGAAATGAATCTGCAAAAAAGTTTCCTGCACTGAGCATCCTTTTAACTGTATAACTAAAATTTTATTCTTCTGGCCACAGTGCATTACATAGCTCTTATATGATTTCATGTACTTGGAATTAAGGAACTAGTGAGCTGATTTTGATCTCACAAATGGCTACTGGTTCTGTAAATGCAACATAGCAATCACTGAGACATTCATTCTTTAATTTGGTGCCACTTAGCGGTTTACTCCTTTTGCCGCTGATGGGTATGAAATACAAGTCCACAATTAGTTGTCATAGAGAGGGAGTAGCTTCAACCTAAAGATAAAAGCTTCACCGGACTACCTCCCTAGACAAGTGGGATGTTCCTAAATCCTACCATCCTGACTTCTTGCAGACTGATAAAACACTCATAGTTGTCTAGAAAAGCTAACTATTGAAATAGAATATAAAGCTCTTGTGTTTGAGTGACAGTGAATGTACTGGAAAAAAGAGGACCTTTTAAACAATGCATTAGGTAGAAATTAGGATTTTTTTTTTTCCTTGAAAAGGTAGACGTTCTGAGAAAAGAGATGAAGAAAATGATTTCAGTTTTTTGTTTTTTTTAATCTCAGACTCAAAATACTAACCTATAGCACAGCCTAAGACTACTTTCCATCATTCATTGAACCAAACTCAAAAAGTACAACTCTTAGAAGAATCTTAGAAGATTCAGTTGAATCATGTATATAAATTATTTATGGGTGGGTAAAATGGCATTTTTTTCTTGAAAGGAGGGTTGGGTTAGGTTCTTTACAGACATTCCACATTATGCCCCAGCTCTTCTTCCCCCTTTCTTTTTATCTCCAAAAAGATAAAGATATCTCCAAAGTCTTGGTTTTGCCACCTGTAAGGTGGGAATAAATAGGACAATGTCCTTCTCAAGAATGTAGGGAAGGATCTAAAGAGTTAGCGTCTGTGAACACAGATGTTGCCACAGAAGGAATTTTCTTTGAATGCAAATACTTCTACAAACACTTCCATTGTATTCATGTACTTGACCAAAAATACAAGAAAAAATATTTTCAAACACTCATTTGCTGATCCTCCAGAGTTAATATTATCATATGATCATATTTTCCTCAAACGATTAACTTTTTAAAATAGAAAAAAATAAACCTACGGTTTAAATTCTGTTTGTGTCCTTCTCTGGCATCATCACCAGTTCCCTCCAGAAGCAACCAGTATCATGAATTGGATGATATTTGCCCAATCTTTGATTTTTGCTACTACCACCTATGTGGTTCTTAACATGTAAACATACGGGGTCATATTCTACGTATTATTCTATAGCGTCCTCTCCTTCTCCTACCTCTTCTTCTTTTTCTCCACCTCCTTCTCCTTTCTCCTCCCCACTGCTCCTTCTTCTCAAAGCATTATTATTGTGGGCACTAGCTCATTCTTAAATGATAATACCCACTGTGCGTAATATTTAATCCTATTTATTTTATCTTGCTCTTGTTTCATTGCTCAGTCATGTCCGATTCTTCGTGACCCCAAGGACTGTAGCCCACCAGGCTCCTCTGTCCAGGGCATTTCCCAGGCCAGAATACTGGAATGGGTTGCTATTTCCTCCTCCAGGGGATCTTCCCAAGCCAGGGATCAAACCTTAGTCTCCTGCAGGTGGATTCTTTCTTTACTACTGAGCCACCTGGGAAGTCTAAGACATATTCCTAAATATCTTCATTTACAGAACATATTCCTTATCTATGAGAAGGAATTCATGTGTGATGGTAAATTTTTATTTGACTTCTATATTACATTTTGAGCTTTCCTGGTGGCTCAGACAGTAAAGAATCCACCTGCAATGCAGAAGACCTGCGTTCGATCCCTGGGTTGGGAAGATCCCCTGGAGGAGGGCATGGCAACCCCACTTCAGTATTCTTGCCTGGAGAATCTCCATTGACAGACAAGCCTGGTAGGCTACAGTCCTTGGGGTCACAAAGTCAGACACAACTGAGTGACTAAGCACAGCACATATTACAGTTTTCCAAAGTTTCTGAAGACAGCTTTACTAACTGTTAAGCGAATTCTCAGTGGATTGTAATCCCGAAGGAAACATGCATTCCCTGGCCCCTCACACATCTGCATACAATCCCTTCCCCATTCCTATTGGCATCTTCTGCAGGTGCCCTGGTTTATGTCCAGCACCTTTCTCCACTCTTTACCTTTACATCATTCTTCCTGGTTCTAACATCTTGTTGAAGATTCTCAAAACCCCTTTATCTCCTTGACTTCAATAACCTTTACTTTCACTTTATTTCAGCCACTCAGCAGTATAGCTCTGCTTGAGATGTAGAGCTGATCTAAGTTGCTAACAGCTCAAACTCTGATGACATCCCTCCAAACCAAAATCTATTGTCCCCCAAGATATTTCTTTACTTTGAATTTATCTATTGCACTTGTCACAAGACTTCCAGTCTCTTTATCCTGACTTTTGTATCCCTACCAACCTAGACCTCACTGTTTCTTTCTACAATCTTTCTACAGTTCACTAGCAAGCCCTTAGGTTTACACATCCCGTTGATAACTCATAACATCCTGTTCACCAGCCTGCTTAAACCTCACTTCTCTTCTATTTACCCTTTGCTGGTAGAAAAAAAATAATCACATTTTCTGAGTTCATCCCCAAATCAAGAATCCTCCTCTGAGAGGGTGTAGTAGGAAAATAGGGGTGCAGTGTAATAGAGAGTCCTCACTGCTGCTGACCAAATCTTTTATTCTCTGCTAAAATTTCTTTGGATTTCCTGCTGTAAATGTTCTCCTTCTTTTCAGGTCTTTGACTCTTCCATTTGACTCTTCCTGGGTGGCCTCACCTCCCACCAGCACAAGCTAGGTCACCTAATCTGGTACTTCTCAACCTTGACTGCTCTTGTGATCACTTTCAAAGCTTTAAGAATGCCAATGCCTGGGTTCCATGTCTGAAGATACTGAGCTTCATTGGCTTAGAGTGTGGCCTGGCCATTTGGTCATTTTTAAGTCTCTTCAGGTGATTCTATGTGTGGCCAAAGTTGAGAACCGTTGCTCTTATCTGATTAATCTTCACCTCTTCTAAATTTATTGTAATCTTAGCAAATCATGAATCTTCTCTTCTCTTCCTTCTTTTCAAGGTTATAATCTCAGTATGTCCTTAAGCCTATCCCTTCCCTTCATGAGAAGAGATTAACCACACCCTTGGTTAATCAGTCATTGTCTCTCTTGTCCCTCTCTCTCTCTGACTCTCCACACATTTCTCTCTCTCTCTCACACACACACACAATTTCTGTGACTCTTTCATCCATAAGTTCAGTCATAGATAGAACCTGCTCTCAAGGAGTCTATCACACTCAATGGTGCATCAGTCTCCTTCATCCAGAGACAGACTTTTGAGGCCATATTTTATTTTAATCCATCTTTCACACTCTTCATTCATGTAGCTGTTAAATCCTATTAACTGTATGCTTAAAATGGATCTGACATGTTCTCTCTCTTCTTTTAAATGCTGTTTTCAACATCTAAATGTGTATCATCCATGGAACCTCTGGGCATCTTATTTGTATGAAGAGGGTGTTAGGATCTCTACACTTGCCTCTGGCTCTTCAGCCATCATTTCTCAAGTTCTCAACTCCTGACATATGTATTTTGACCGTTGTGTTCTCAACTGATCTCTATACTCATAGTTAAGTCCTCAATATTTGCATGTAAGTTGATTCTAAGTGTAAAAAAAAATCGATGTCATCATCTTTTATGATTCTGCAGATCAATAATTGTCATATCAAGTAACATGCTATGAGTATATTTTCTAATCACTTATTATTGTTTCCTCTAGAGTTTCTAGTGTGTTTTCCCCCTCATCCCTTGCATTATATGCCATTATCACATCCTTAGATTTTTCTCTATGTCTCAAACATGTCCTCTAAAGTTGGACTTTACCTTATTCCCACCCCACCCCCAAAGATTCTATTGTCCTGTCCTCTTGCTAGATAAATGTTTTCTAGTTCTTTCTGAGGCTAATCCATGCTGAGGCTAACTACCTTCTAGTTCTATGAAACGGTCAGTCATCCTTGGACTCCCTTCCCTGCCTTCTTGGTGAAATACACTGTTTACTGTAGCTCATGACTTCCTCTCTTCTGTTTACTAACATTGAGGGAGGTAAGCTTTCTAAGTTCTGCAAGTCTTTATTCTGATTTCACAATTAACTAATAGTTTGGCTGGGCTGATATTTTCCACATTGAAAACAGGTTGTCCTCAAAACTTCAGAGGCATTGCTTAGATTATTCACTGCCAGTTATGAAGAATCTGATACCAACTTGATTCTCATCCTTTGTAAAGTAGAAAAACTGGTTAATTTTCTCCCATTAACTATGGAAAGTGTCTTCTATTATTTCTTCTTTCTGTCAATTCTCTGCTGAAAATCCCATTCTTCAGCTATTGGATCTTGTGAATTATTCTTTTGTATCAGGATTTCCTCTCATGTTTTCCACCTGATTCCAGCAATATCTTCTCTAGCCACCCCAAAATTCCTTCTCCCATATAACTAATCCTCCTGTCCTAGTTTATTTTTCTCCTAATCACTCATCTCTTTCTAATTTATGGTATCAGCAGAGTTTACTTCTACTTAAAAAAATAATTGTAATAAATAGTGTAACTATATGTAACTTTGTTCTGTATTTTCCAAATTTCCTATAAATGTGTTATCATACTTTCATAATTTAAAAAGTAAAAAAGAAAGAAGATTCAAAAATATACATCCATCTTATGTGTGTGTGTGTGTGTGTATATATATATATATATATAAAAATATATATATAATTTATTTGACTATTCCAGGTCTTAGTTTAGGCACATGGGGACTCTGATTTTCATTGATCTTCATTGTGGCACACAGGATCTTTCATTACAACGTGCAAACACTTAGTTGCGGCATGTGGGATCGAGCTCCCTGCCCAGGGATCGAACCTGGGACCCCTGCAGTGGGGGCACGGACTGAGTCACGGGACCACCAGGACAGTCCCATACATTCATTATATCTTTCTCTCCCACTTCTAGAGAAGAACACTGTACACTCCTCTCTATTAGATCTGGTTTGGTTCCTTGTGGACCATCCACCTTTGAACAAAGACATCTACCATCCTCATCCCACCCAGCCATAAACACACTTCCAAAGCACAGTGGTGAGACTAAGACCCTTGACTTGAAATAAAGGTCTCATTTGGAAAAGAGAAGAAAACCCTGGAGAACACCCAGCAGTCACAAATCCATAAGAGTGGTAAATCCTGTTGAGGAGAAGTTATACAAGGGTTGCAGTTTTTCACAATGACAAGGTCAGTAATGGCCCAGAGAGTAAGGTAGGGGAGAGGCATGATCACCAGAAGAGAAGAGTTCAATGAACTGAGATTCTAGTACTGCAGGTATCATCCATATGGATAATGTAGAAAACACCAGACAGAAACTTGTTTAAAGTAAGCTGCTTTCCTTATCTAGGTTAACCAACAGCCCAAGTATATGTGATGAGGGCCAACATTCAGAGTGCATGTGTCCCCCAGTTCTTATAAAAAAGAGATTTCTCAAGGAAAGAAACCTCATGGATGCATTTGCTAACTTCAGTGAGAGTTTCTGCAGCATTTCAAAATTATCTGGCATTTTCTCTTTGAGACAGAGACATAACCTATGTGTGTAGTCTTCATTTTGGTATTCTCAGGCCTAGTACAACAATGTCTAATAAATACCTACCAGGAACCCTCACATCATCTTTTTAAAAACTTCCACCAAAGTAATGTATCATAAGATCATGAAGATTTTGGAGTGACCAAGTCAGAGAGGAATATTCCTCTGGTAATTGGAATGTAACAAGCGAGATTTCTACATTAACATTGATTCATTTTAACATGCTTTCTCTGAATTTAGAATTGTTTGAAATCTTTCAAATATGTGAGTCCATTTGCCACATTGACCAATGGCCATGTTTTGAAATATCACGTGATTCCAACATGTCTTACTCTCTCTTCAAAATAAGAAATATTTGAAACTGCTTTAAGGTCAGATAGACTCAGTTTGATATTTTTATTTGGTATTTCTCTGAGGGTCATGTTCTTGGTGTAAAAACATTGCTGATATGAAGGCCACTGAATTCAGCAGTGCCACATGGAGCCGGTGTGAATATGGTGGAAGTCAAGGCACTGCTCTGTTGTAAATACCTAGAACCCTGCTGGCCACACGTGGAGCTCCTCTTCCTCCAGAATATTCTTGCTCTGCCCACCCAGATGCTCATGGTCTTTCCTGCCTCTGCCCCCTTTCATTTCATGATGGATTCCTGGCTTCTCCATGACTTTACAATGGTCTCTACAAAGTAAAAAGGAAGAGTTGGCAACATCCAGTTAAAAAAAATCACTCTAGCTAATTTATCTTACATGCATTTTCATGACCTACACCATATTATTAGACTGTCAGTTACCCTCATCACACTCCAAAATATTACTGTAGCCTAAAAGCCAAACCCTCTTCTCGTAATATTCTGCAAGACTTCTGCAGGAGCAAATTTTTCTCTTTCATAATCTATAGCCAAATGCAAACTGGTAGCAATCCAATTCAATCCCTTCACCTAGAAGTTAAGGGAGCCAAGGCCCAGGAAAGATAGTGGACTTGTCCTCTATTCTACAACCAATGAATATTGGAGTTGGGACCTTTCATGCTACTTCTTCAAATGGACTCAAACATTGATGTTTTATTCTTTAATAGTGCCCCTCTGAAACATGATGAAGGTTCCTAATTGAATTATTTGAATGGACAATACTTCATTACTAACAACTCCAGCTCAGATCTTAACACTCATCTACAGCTATCAAACCTGTATCACGTTTTCCAGGCTTATCTCTGGGGGGCATGGAGTAGGGGCAGGGTGCAGAGGGTAGCTAGAGGAGGGCACTGCACAAAGGAATAGAGCAACACTAGCAGCCTTTGGAGTTTTGCCTAAAGCTAAGCGCTGCCAGGAGTGAAAGTCATTAAAGGCCCTTTGCAAAAGTTGTTAAGAAATGTGTAAACAGCCGTATAAACAACACCAGGTCAGGTCAAGGAAGGAGACGGGCAACTTGCAGAGGCCTGAGGAGAGCCTGCCAAAGTGTGAAATTCCCAGCAGGGAGAAGACATTTGGAAAAACAACTCCATCAAGTTTTATCAACACAAATCATTTCCTAAGTGGTATATTTTATTTGGAATATGTGTGGCCTACATTTAACAAGGGAAGCTTTTATCAATCGCAGCTTTTATCACTTCCAGATATCTTGGTTTCTGAATGACTGGCAACGTTTATGGTGTGCTCCTTCTTCTGGGCTCTGCTGTCTAAACACACCCTGTGTGATGCTTTCAGAGTGGAGCGCGGTGATGCCCTGCACCACACTTCCTGGTGGCCAGGCCGTGTGGTTCAGGCCTTGCACATGCTGAACTGTAAACAAACGTGGGCCTGGTGTTCTAATTTTAAGCCTTAGAGAAAACAGACATATTAATAACCATAGCGGTAGAGAAACACCCACAAATAGACTGTGGGATGAAATCCTAGTTTCTCTGCCACAGGCAAGGCTTTGGCGTTTTCTTTTTGAAGAGGGTGATGCTGCAAGAAAGTGATTTCATCTATGATTTCCTTGACCTCCTCGGGAATGGCGTCATGGGCCTAGACGTTCAAGTGAGCTGTGTTGAATGTGGACAAGTGATTTCTCCCTGCCTGTGACTTTGTCCATGTATGAAGAACAATTTCATGAAGATGAGGGGGGAAGCCTTATTGGGGCCTACCAACGTAAAGAATCTGCCTGCCAGTGCAGAAGACATAAGAGATGTAGGTTTGATCCCTGGGTCGGGAAGATCCCCTAGAGAAGGAAATAGCAACCCACTTCAGTATTCTTGTCTGGAGAATCCCACGGACAGAGGAGCCTGGCGGGCTATAGTCCGAAGGGTCACAAAGAGTCGTATGCGACTGAGATCACACGTGTAGATCATGGCCAAGAATCTAAATGCTTCTGTTTTCCCATCCAGATTCTTTCCTCCCTAGCCATTCAAGAAACTCTTTCTGTGCGCCTTCATTTGTAGTCTCCTTCTGCCAGTGTTATCTTCCTCTGCCTCTTTTGTTCACCGACAAAACCTGTCTCCTTAGCCTGGTGAATCAGATTTTGCCCTGTTTCAGGAGGGCTAGCTGTCTGAATATGCTCCTGTGTACACTCAGAGCCACAGATGTGCATGCAACTTTATCCCATAGCAGTTTGTCCATTGTCTATCACACTGAATACAAAGGGAAGCTTTTTAAAAATACAAATAAATTGTATTAAATTTCTGTATCTCTTGAAAGCCATGAGAGAAGTTTGCACCAAATTCAGAGGGTAAGTGTGAGCTTCTCGGATTTAAAATATAGTCTGTCTACCCTATGAAGAGTCCACCCTTTGGCTCTACCTCAAAGAAACATGCCGTCACCCCCCAGGACAGCTGAAAACAGAGATCAGTGAAGGGCCAGGCTATTATGGATGCCCTTGGAAGATAAATAAATCATGGTCGGATCTTCACCATGAACCCCTGACTGAAAGTCACCATGGCAGAATTGTCAGAAAAGAAGGCATCACTTTGTAACCAGGCTGCTTCTCACAAGTGTAGCTCTGCATAGTAGTCATCGGGGAGTATTAGAGATGTGTTTGTTTAAGTGATGGCTTTTTATCGCCTGAGTGAAGCAGGGAAGCGCTGAGTTTTGCTGTCTACCCCGTATGCACAGCCGGGATTCGGCCTCTTCCCACATGCACAGGGTTGTTCACTCTTTCAGAAACCGTTTCACGTCTCAGTAAAATACTCTGTGAATTATTTCCCCCACAGAAAATTTAGTTATTTTTTTCATTTGTGTTTCTATTCTTAGTGGCGTAATGACAAAACAGTCTATTCAGGGACTTCTCTGGCAATCCAGTAGTTAAGACTTCACCTTCCAATACAGGGGGTGCCGGTTCCATACATGGTCGGGGAGCTAAAATTCCGGGTACCCCATGGCCAAAAAACCCAAACAGAAACAATACTGTGACAAAGTCAATAAAGACTTTAAAAATGCTTAGCTGATATCAGTGCTCAGCTCAGCGCTCTGTGAAGACCTAGAGGGGTGGGAGGGAGGCTCAACAAAGGTATGAGCATACGGGTAGCCGATTCATTTTGTTGAACAGCGGAAACTACCCCAACGTTGTAAAGCAATTATACTCCAACAATAAAATAAGTAAAAGTGGTCCTCATCAAAAAAAAAATCTTAAAAAAGAACAATCTATTTCAATTAATGATTACCACTAATGTTTGCTCAGTGCCTTGTATTTGTCAGACAGTGTCAACTACTTAGAGGCTCAATCATGTCTGACCTTCAGGACCCTTTTGACTGTATCCCGCTAGGCTGCTCTGTCCATGGGATTTCCCAGGCAAGAATACTATAGTGGGTTATCATTTCCTTCTCCAGAGGATCTTTCCAGTGCAGGGATTGAACACTGTATCTCCTGCATTGCAAGCAGATTCTTTACCCACTGAGCCATTGGAGTACTTCACTATTTTACAAATACCTCACTTAACCCCCTTAAGGTATGTATCGGTGTTTTTTAGCACACTCACAGAGCTGTGCAATCATCATTTCTATCTAATTTTAGAATACTTTCATCACCCTAAAAACAAACCCAGAACCTGTTAGCAATCACATGCCTGAACTCATAGCTCCACTACCAGGCAGCTACCAATTATCTTTGTGTCTCTAAGGATTTGTTATTCCGGACGTGTCATACAAGTGGAATCATACAGTGTGTGGCCTCTTGTGTCTGACTTATTTCACTGTTTATCAATATAATGTTTCTCAAGTTCATCCATGTTGTAGTATTTATCAGTTCTTTCTCATAGCTTAATATACTCTATTGTATGGGATTCACCACACCCATTAATCAACTGAATGATATTTGGTTTGTTTTCAAGTCTTTGCTATTTGGGAAAGTGCTGTTCTGAAACTCACGTACATGATTTTGTAAAGATGTGTGTTTTCTTTTCTCTTGGGTATATATATCTAGCAATAAAACTATTGAGTCATATAAAACTCTTTAACTTTTTGAGAAATGCAAATCTCCTTTCCAAAGATGCTGCCCCATTTTACAATCCACCAGCAATACTTGAGAGTTCCAATTTTTCTACACCCTCTCTATTTGATTAGAGCCATCAAAATTTCTGTGAAGTGATATCACATTGCAATTCTGATTTGCATTACCCTAGTGACTAAAGATGTTAAAGATCTTTTTAGGTGCTTATCGGTTACTAGCATGGGTCTTTTGTTTTGTTTTGTTTTGAGAAATGTGTACTCAGATTTTTTCCTATATTTTTTACCTGGACAATTTGTCTTTTTATTGTTGAGTTGTAAGAGTTCTTTATATATTCTGAATGCAAGTTCTTTATCAGACATATGATTTGCAAATGTTTTCTCTTATTCCATGGGTTGTCTCTTCACTGTCCTAATGCTATTATTAATGGTACAAAGTATTTTTTAATTTTTATAAGCTTTAATATATCTATTTTTTTTCTTTTATTGCTTGTATATTTGCTGCTTAATAAATTATGGCCTAATAGAATATCAACAGTTTTTCACTCCTATATTCTCTTCTAAGAGTTTTATAGTTTTAGCTCTTACATATTAGGTCTATTTTAGGTTTAAATTGTCCATTTTAGATTAACTTTTTTGTGTATGGTGTGAGGTAGAAATCCGACTTCTTTCTTTCACAATGGAAAAGACCATTTGTCTTAGTTGTTAAGAAGTCTATTGATTCCCTATTGACTTGTCTTGTCACCCTTACTGAAAATCAATTTGCCAAAAATGTATTTATTTTTAGACACTTAAGTCTGTTCCACTGAGCTGCATGTCTACCCCTTCTAGTACTAAATTGTCTTGATTACCGTAGCTTTTTATCTCTAGAAGTGTATATCTTCCAACTTTATGCTTTGTTTTCAAGAGTGCTTTGACTACTCTGTGTCCCTTCAGTTTCTATTTGAATTTTAGGATGAGCTAGTGAATTTCTGCATCAAGTCAGCATGGATTTTGACATGAAATGCTGAATCTGTAGACCAATTTGGTGAGTATTGTCATCTTAACAATATTAAATCTTCTGATTCATGACTATTAAATGTCTTTCCATTTACTTATTTTTTTCAATTCCATTGACAACACTGCATAGTTTTCAGTGTACAAATCTTATACTTCTCTATTTATTCTTAAATATTTTATTCTTTTTCATGCTATTGTAAATCAGACACTTACAGTTCATTTTCAGATTGGTGTATTGTTAGTATATTGAAATGCAATACCTTTTTGTATATTGATCTCTATCTTGCAAGCTTATTGATCTAACTTATTAACTCTAATAGGTTTTGAACTTAATAACTGCAATTGACTTGCCTTTAAATTTATTGATTCTTCTTCCAGATCAAATCTGCTTTTAAGTCTCTCATTTGAATTTTCACTTGAGTTCCTGTTCTTTTAAACTCCAAACTTCTATTTGATTTGCTGTTATTTCCTTCTATTATTTTCTTTCTATTATATTCTTTCTATTATCTTTCTCTATTTTGTGAGGCACTGCTCTCTCCTGTTACTCTTTGGACATGATTACTTCAGTTCTTAAACATACTTAAGATATTTTATTTAAAATCTTTGTCTGCTAAGTCAACTTCTGGGCTTTCTCAGGAACTGCCTCTGTTGATTGCTTCTGTCCATGATTTGTCATTCTTTCTTGCTTTCTTACATTTACATGTCTTCATCAAAAACTGGACATTTTAAACAATAAAATGGGGCAGCTCAGGAAACCAGATCCCCCACCTTTCCAGGATTTATTGTTGCTGATGTAGATTGTTGTTTTTGCTGTTTGTTTATCTAGTGAATTTCCTGAGCACACTTCGTGAGTTTGTATTCTTTTTCACATGTGGCCACTGAAGTCTCTGCACAGTTAGTTCCGCGGTCCCAGTCAGCTAATGACTGAACATAGTTCCTTAAATACCTGGCATCACTAAGTCTTCTGGCCTTTGTCAAGGGCCTCTGTGTGTATTTTGGGGCACACATTCAACACTCAGGAAGGCAGGTTGTAATTCTGACCTGACATTGCATTCCTGTTTGTGTGGCATCTCAAGTTAGCCAAAAGTGAGGGTTTAGGACTTTCTCAGGCATTTCTCTGGGCATTTCCATAGCCCTACATATGCAACCCACTCCAGTATTCTTGCCTGGATAGTTCCATGGACAGGGGAGCCTGGTGGGCTACAGTCCATGGAGTCGCAAAGAGTTGGACCCTGAGAGACTCACACACACATGTATTTGCCTTTTTGGATGCCCAGGACAGTTAGACTTGTTTAAAGACCCCTGGGGACATCTCCTCCTCCAACTTGTCCTTATAAGTTTTTTGATCAGATTCTTTTTTTTCTTAATTATTGTTAATGTCACTCTCTCGAGTAATGGCAATGTTAACAGTTGTCGCTGGTTGTTTTGACAAATTCTCCCAGGAAAAAGACTGCTCACATGGAGTAAGGGCAAACACTTAGAGTGGGAGTTTTCAGGAATTATCAGGCAGCTCAAACAGTGACAGTTCTCTGAAGCTGACGCTTCCGAGGAGCTCCAAAGCTGCTCTGTCCCTCCCAGTCCCTACTAGGCTACTGTTTGTGAGACTGCTTGTTTCCAAGGCTATCCTAGAGCTGAGGAGAGGGTGATGGGAGAAGGGCAAGTTCACACAGTACAAAGCCTGCTGTTTTTAATCCAGATTCAGATTTTTAAAAAACCTCTATGGCTTACTGTAAATCTTTGGTTAATTTCCAGAGTTCTGAAAAATCTATTTTTGATGATTTTTGGCAACGTTTTCCATGCTTGTATAATGGAACAACTCTGTGGAGGTCCTTTCTACACCATTCCCACTAATGTTCACTCTCCTATTGCCTTGTAATAGAATATTCTTGATTGAAACATGGTTTAGAAAATGCCACACCATAAAGATTTTAAACTGTTTACAAATAATGAAGTGATTCGTGTAACCAATGTAATTGTATTATTCTTTTTCTGCCAAGCTATTCTTCTATATTTTTTACCCTACAGAATATAGATTATCTTTATCTCTCCAGATTTCCACATGCATCTAAAGACAATAAGAAACAACAAGAACTTGCAACATTTCCTTTCTGCCACACACTGTCTAACACGCTTTACAAATACTAGCTCATAAGATCCCATGATATAAATGTTATTATGAGCCTTGTTGTAGACATGAGGAAAACCTCTGCACAGGAAGGTTAAATAATGCATTCAAGGTCACACAGCTAGAAATAGACAGAGCTCGGTCTTGAAATGAAGCAGCCTTAGCTCTTCTTAACCAGGACACTATATTGAAGACAAATTAACCAGTCTAAAGGTTGACATTTAGATTTTAAAAAACACAATGCTATTAACTTTTGTCATTTTTAGGGTTACAAAAACTTTGGCTGGACAAAAGGAAATATATACTGATTTGCTGTCCTCCACCTGACAGACCTATAAAAATGTCCACTGTGGAAAATGTAATGAAGGAGCAACATCAACTTACTGATGTTATCAAAGATGTGATTGTGTTATATGATACAATGTAAGCATATGCTATATGCATTTTTAAAAAAACAATAAGAAGTCAAAGGTGCAGATACACACTTTAGCATTTGAATCTTGAATCTATTCCAAATCCTTTCACTTTATAAGGATGTACAGTGCCAGACCCATTCTGAAACTGTGTGTAAAATTCTACATGCTACAGTGAGATTAATATTTTTTAAAGAGTGGTTTTATAGAAAGTTGGCACCAGAAAATAAGGTTCTGTTTCATTATTTTGACATATAAAAGTTTATTGAGGTCACAACATATTCTTTTTTAGAAAAAAATCATTAGCACATGGTGAAATACACAATTTATTGGCATAGTCACAGTAGCACATTTTCTGTGTAAATTTCTCACAGTCCATCCAAAATGTATTTGAGACAACTTTTAAATACAGCTGACTGATGAATAGATTAACATGAATAAAGTTCTTCATGCCAGTCTTTAAGTTTCTAGTTCTCAAATAACATTGCTAATCATTTAGCCACATAGGGCCTGCTTTATTTTTCAAATTCTTCTATGCATGCTTTGCAATCAACACTTCCCTTTCAAAGGCCTTGTTTTACCCTCTTTATTAAAACACCCTCTGTGTGATGGCTCCCTGAGAGTTTCCCCACCTCCGAAGTCTTTTCTCTCTAGAAGAGGGTCTACTGTACTTTTTTCCATCAATACTAACAACATAATGGAGGTGTTGATGTTTTTCAAACACTGAAATTGAGCAAGTCTTGAAATAACTGACCTACAGTTGATGTTGGCCAACTAAACAATTTACAGCTTACCTCTCTGGTTTGGTGTTAACTCACTGTAAACCTCAAGGATCTTTTGCGTAGAGAAGCAGACCTGGAAAAATATTTACACTTAGAAGTTAAGTCAAAATTTGTACTCCTAGACCTGCCTCCCTTTGAGGAAACCCAGAAATTTCACTAACATAAGCTTTATTTAAATGTGTGAAGTATAGCTGAAAACAATTTTATCATCTAGCTCAAGCTCTGTTGACCAATGAGGAAACTAAGGCCCAAGGAGATGATTAACTTGCCCAAGTTTACAGAATTCAGTCACACATGAAATATGGCTGCTCCAGGCTGGCTTCCTAGGACACTATTACGGGCCTTGGAGGCAATATTCCTTAATCACCCCAGGGCCAAGTACCAGGCAGCTAGAGACCACCCCTGTAGCCCAAAGCCCACTGAAATTCTTTCATTTTTTATTGGCGTATAGTTGCTTTTTACTGGAGTGTAACTGTTAGTGTATAAACTAACACAGTGTTGCGTGAGTTTCCGATGTACAGAGAAGTGAACCAGCCTATGTGCACGGATGTCCCCTCCCTCTTCAAGCGCCATCCCACCTCCTCCCCAGCCCACCCCTTAGGTCATCACAGAGCACCCAGCTGAGGTCCTTGCGCTATGCAGAGAACTTCCCACTAGCTATCTATTTCACACATCAAACTAACCAGTCCGAAACTGTTCACCTTTCCCTGCTTTGCCTTTGTTGAGGAAGTCTCAATAAATGTCGCAGCCTAAGCTTTCTCTTCAGGCCTGCTTTCTGCCTCTTGACCACACTGGGGTTTATCCATGTGGCCCTGTGTGCCTCCTGTCTTTAGGATCTGTGAATAAAAGAAACCTTATTTTTTCCTGAGCCTCTCCTCTGTCTTCTCTTGTGGCCAGATCTGAACGGCCATCTCAAAAAAGAGTATAAAACAGTTCCTGCTTCTTAGAGATGGCGGCTACTGGAATCAATGGTCACATGCCTTCTTTACACCACCCCTACTTTCCCAAAAGTCAAAAAGAACAACCCGTTCATGCTTTCTGGCTCGGGGACTCGGCTTTCAGTGGTCATGACAAAGTAGAAGTGGGATAAGAGTTTGTCTGTGGGTAGAAGATGAGGTTACTGGCCAGCTGGATGCTCTCATGGGGATGAAGGGATACCCCCCGGCTGTAGTCAGAAGTGGGAAGTCCATGCGAGGTAACTACACAGCTGTTATCCTCTGCAGTAGACGTCCTCATCCCCCTGAATGCCCTCCCACACTAGGATTTTGTCACTTGATGCCACTTGAAGGGAAGACAGAACATTGCTCTTGCCTGTGCAACAGGAAAACTGAACACCACCACCGAGATGCAACTCTCCACCAATTTCTATTTCCCCCCAGAGTTGCTGATGGATTTCCTTCAACAGAAAATAGTTACTATAGACAGCTCTTAACAGGTCAGCAGTATTGTTCTGAAGCGGGTGGCTATCTTTTTTCATCTCTAATGGGAGAGCTTCTTGCCTGCAACATGATGTGCATGTAGAAGAAAGAGTATAAGACTTCCCTGGTCATCCAGTGGTTAAGAATCCATCAACCAATGCAGGAAACACAAGTTTGATCCCTGGTCCGGGAAGATTCAGCATGCATATGCTACAAGGTAACTAAGTCTGTGTGCCTCAACTACTGATGCCTGAGAGCTCTAGAACCCATGCTCCACAGCAAGAGAGCCGCCACAGTGAGAAGCCCACACATTGTAGCTCACCACAACTAGAGAAAGCCCAAGCTCAGCAATGAAGACCCAGTGCAGCCAAAAATAAATTAAAATTTTAAGGTAAAAGATGGGTTAAAAAAAAAAAAAAAAAGAGTACAGACCTTTCGGATAGACAGACTTGTTCACATCCAGTTGTGTGATCTCCATCCATTCTTTAGTCTTTCCGAGCTTCAGTTCCTTCATCTGCAAAATAGAGAAAATAATACTCTCTTGTGAATAATTACTGTGTGGATCAAATGAAATGTTATACGGTTACATGAAGTGTTATATGGAATGCTAATTATGCATGTAGTCTGGGACACAGTAGGCCATTAATCTATGGGTGTTCTGTTCCCTTTTCACTAGTCCTGTAGAGCATATAGACTTCCTTCCCAGTCGTGGGAAAGAGTGAGAAAAGCGGGGAGAGAAAGAGAACAAGAGGTTTCTCCCTCTAAGGACAACAGGTTTCTATGATTTAAGTACACTGTCGTTGCCTTTTGCGTCAGTAGCCTGAATGTAGACTGAAAATACTAAAACTTCTGCATCTCAGTAGATGCCAAGAAAAAGAACTCTGGGAAATGAAAAAATGCTCTAAATTTTCATGAAAGGAAACTATAGTACTGTAGAAGGAATCATAATAGGTTTACCATATAAATTGCTGTTATTGTTGTTGAATCCCTAAGTCGTGTCTGACTCTTGCAACCCATGGGACTGTAGCCCGCCAGGTTCCTCTGTCCAAGGGGTTTCACAAGCAGGAATGCTAAAGTAAGTTGCCATTTCCTTCTCCAGGGGATCTTCCTGATCCAGGAATTGAACCTGAGACTCCTGCATTGGCAGGCAGGTTGTTTACTGCTGAGGCACCAGGGAAGCCCACATAAACCTTGGGGTTAATCAAATCCTTGTTCCATAAGTACACAAAAATTGTCTCATTATATATCTGTGCCAAATACACATCATGAGATAGGTGTCTATTTACCATGTGTCCAAGTTCCAGAAGAGCAAAACGTTTTCCTCCCTAACTAAAGAATCAACTCTTTTCCTACTCCTGTAAATCTTGAACTATTTTGTCATAACAGTACTTACACATTATTTAAGATTTTAATTATTTATCCTTAATTTTAATTTAAAAAGCACAAATTATAAAAAGATAACCAAAAAATTACTTTATTACATAACTATTTTCAGAGTCTATTCTCTATATTGTATTCTTACATAAAACTTAGATTTTACATATCCTTAAATGGCTATTCACATACTAAGTGATCAATAGCTGTCATGTTAAAAAGGTAACCCCCTTTCCTTTGTAAATGTGCATTTAAGTCTTAAGTGTCTTTATCTCAAGTTACTCCTTTACAGAGTAAAATCTGAAATTTCATCAACATCACCCCCCCCAGTTCAGAACTTCTTTGGTGTTTTTTTTGCCATTAGTTTTTCCAGATCAGAATCTAGGTTCATTTTTTAAAATTTACTTCATTGAAGTATAGTTGATTTACAATGTTGTGTTAGTTTCTGATGTACAGTAAAATTATACATATTTCTTTTTCATAGTGTTTTCCATTATCATTTATCACAGGATATTGAATATAGTTCCCTGCACAGTAGAACCTTGTTCACCCATCTTCTGTAGACTAGTCTTCATCTGCTAATCCCAAACTCCCAATCCTTCCCGCCCTCTCTCCCCCTTGGTGGCCATAAGTCTGTTCTTTGTGTCTGTGAGTCTGTTTCTGTTTCATGGATAAGTTCATCTGCGTCATATTTCAGATCCACATGAAGTGATATCATGTGGTACTTGTTTTTGTCTGACTTCACCCAGTGTGATCATCTCTAGGTTCATCCGTGTTGCTGCAAATGGCATTGTTCTCATTAAACCTGACTAGTTCATTGTCACCCACTGAGACTGGCAGGGATGGAGTTACATTCCCTCAAATGCTGAAGGCAGCACCCTGAACAAGAGATCAACAGGTCCTAGAGGGAGCCCGCATATCACAACTAGCGGTAGAACAAGAGCCGGGTGGGCAGGTCAGACTTATCCCCACCTCACCCCAAAGGTGTTCAGAGTGTCCCCCGGATATGATATCCTGCGACCTGCCATTGGCCATAGCACTCTGAGTTGAATAAAAAATCAGAGCCAGTGACTAAATATGGCAGGACCAGACTTAGACCAGGCAGCCACGCCCAAACAGATGCTGGGGTGGATTAACAACAGCAAGGTACCTTAGAACCTCGCTCTCTGCCTTCCTCTTGTGCTAACATACTTCAGAGGTTCTGTCAGAAAAATGGATCACACAGGGCGTTGCCCACACTCTGAATCACAAAGACCATGTTATAGAAGGTTGATGAAGATCTTATGAAAGGGAACGAATTTTTCAAAGCTTTGCAAACTTTAATAGTGGGAATGTCAGTCTGCTAATTTTTTGTTATTCTGATTTGTTGTTATTATTGTTTTCTGTGTGTGTGTTCAGTCATGTCAAACTCTGCAGCCCTATAGACTGTAGCCCACTAGGCTCCTCTGTTCATGAGATTTTTCAGGCAAGAGTACTGGAGTATTCCTCCAGTAGATTCCCTCCAAGGAATCTTCCCAAATCAGGGATCGAACCAGCGACTCCTGTGTCTCCTGCATTGCAGGCAGATTCTTTACCTCTGAGCCATTGAGGAAGCGCTTGTTCTTGTTTGGAATCCTGAAAATGTGAGGGAATCCTGAAAGAGCAGCATCTTTGTTTTGAACAGTTGCAGGTACAGGTAGGCTGCAGTGATTGTTAGTGATTCATTTCATTTTCTATATTCCAGCTGTGTGTTATCGAACCTGGGCCTCTCACATTGCAGGCAGATTCTTAAGCCTTTAGGGCTTCCCAAGTGGTGAAGTGATAAAGAATATGCCTGCTAATGCAGGAGAAGCAGGAAACTCAGTTTTGATTCCTGCGTCAGGAAGATCCCCTGGAGAAGGTAATGGCTCCCTTCTCCAGTATTCTTGCCTGAAGAATCCCATGGACAGGTGGGCTACAGTCCACTGGGTCACAAAGAATCAGACATGACTAAAATAACTTAGCACAAGCACGAACAAGATAAGATTTCAAATTTTTCATTTACTCAACTCAATGTTTACTTCTATTTGTGGTTCTGAATGTCCCTTCAGTTCAGTTCAGTTCAGTTCAGTTCATTCACTCAGTCATGTCTGACTCTTTGCGACCTCATGAGCTGCAGCACACTAGGCCTCCCTGTCCATCACCAACTCCCAGAGTTGACTCAAACTCATGTCCATTGAGTCGGTGATGCCATCCAATCATCTCATCCTCTGTTGTCCGCTTCTCCTCTTGCCTTCAATCGTTCCCATCATCAGGGTCTTTTCAAATGAGTCAGCTCTTCCCATCAGGTGACCAAAGTATTGGAGTTTCAGCTTCAATGTCAGTTCTTCCAATGAATATTGAGGACTGATTTCCTTTAGGATGGACTGGTTAGATCTCCTTGCAGTCCAAGGGACTCTCAAGAGTCTTCTCCAGCACCACAGTTCAAAAGCATCGATTCTTCAGTGCTCAGCTTTCTTTATAGTCCAACTCTCACATCCATACATGACTACTGGAAAAATCATAGCCTTGACTAGATGGACCTTTGTTGGCAAAGTAATGTCTCTGCTTTTTAATATGCTGTCTAGGTTGGTCATAACTTTCCTTCCAAGGAGCAAGTGTCTTTTAATTTCATGGCTGCAGTCACGATCTGCAGTGATTTGGGAACACCCTAAAAGAAACTATCTCACTGTTTCCACTGCTTCCCCAACTATTTGCCATGACGTAATGGGACCGGATGCCATGATCTTAGTTTTCTGAATGTTGAGCTTTAAGCCAAATTTTTCACTCTCCTCTTTCACTTTCATCAAGAGGCTCTTTAGTTCTTCTTCACTTTCTTCCATAAGGGTGGTGTCATCTGCATATCTGAGGTTACCGATATTTCTCCCGGCAATCTCGATTCCAGCTTGTGCTTCATCCAGCCCAGCATTTCTCATGATGTACTCTGCATATAAGTTAAATAAGCAAGGTGACAATATACAGTCTTGATGTACTCCTTTTCCTATTTGGAACCAGTCTGTTGTTCCATGTCCAGTTCTAACTGGTGCTTCCTGACCTGCATACAGATTTCTCAAGAGGCAGGTCAGGTGGTCTGGTATTGCCATCTCTTTCAGAATTTTCCACAGTTTATTGTGATCCACATAGTTGAAGGCTTTGGCATAGTCAATAAAGCAGAAATAGATGTTTTTGTGGAATTCTCTTGCTTTTTTGATGATCCAGCAGATGTTGGCAATTTGATCTCTGGTTCCTCTGCCTTTTCTAAAACCAGCTTGAACATCTGAAAGTTCACGGTTCATGTATTGCTGAAGCCTGGCTTGGAGAATTTTGAGCATTACTTTACTAGCATGTGAGATGAGTGCAATTGTGGGGTAGTTTGAGCATTCTTTGGCAATGCTTTTCTTTGTGATTTGAATGAAAACGGACCTTTTCCAGTCCTGTGGTCACTGCTGAGTTTTCCAAATTTGCTGGCATTTTGAGTGCAGCACTTTCACAGCATCATCTTTCAGGATTTGAAATAGCTCAGCTAGAATTCCATCACCTCCACTAGCTTTGTTCGCAGTGAGGCTTCCTAGGCCCATTTGACTTCACATTCCAGGACGTCTGGCTCTAGGTGAGTGATCACACCATCATGATTATCTGGGCCATGAAGATCTTTCTTGTACAGTTCTTCTGTGTATTCTTGTCACCTCTTCTTAATGTCTTCTGCTTCTGATAGGTCCATACCATTTCTGTCCTTTATTGAGCCCATCTTTGCATGAAATGTTCCCTTGGTATCTCTAATTTTCCTGAAGAGATCTCTAGTCTTTCCCATTCTATTGTTTTCCTCTATTTCTTTGCACTGATCACTGAGGAAGGCTTTCTTATTTCTCCTTGCTATTCTTTGGAACTCTGCCTTCAAATTCAAGTAATCAATCCAATAATTAAGGAAAGCAAAAACTTTTATAGTTTTACAGATTCAAGGAATGCACTTTGAAGCTGGGAGGTAAAAGATAGTTGACCCTATTTAAGTAAATACTAAGTACATACTAAGTTGCACTCCTAGTATGTACAAAGCAACATCAGAACTTTCTGAAGGGATGGAGTATAAAATACTTCTTTCCTTCTCTTGAGGGGTTTATTATCTGGTGGTGAAAACAAGATAACCAGTAAGCAATGTTTACATAAAGCTGATACAGTAGGTCTCCTACATACTAATGAGATATGTTCCAAGAGCACATTTGTAAGACCTATTCGTTTCAAAGCCCAACAAAGCTAGCCCAGGTAGCCAAATAACAAAATCTGCTATATAATAATGGTACTGTACTGTACTAGGTTTATGATACTTTTCACACAAATAATACATAAAAAACAAACAGAAAAGATAAAACATTTTTAATCTTACAGTGCAGTAAGTACAGTAGTACAGTACAATAGCTGGCACTTCTTAGCTGTACCAGCTACATCACCAGAGCTTTTCTGCTTCCTTTTGGACATCCTGGACTTGAAGATACTGTACTACCATACTTTATACCGTACTGTACAGTAAAGTACAAAAAAGCACAACCATTTATAGAGTGGTTTTTTTATTTACTTATAGAGGATGCATATGTGTGACAATGTACACCAGACGCATGAACTGACACATGATTAGACATGCAAAAACACGTTTGAATCTTTGAAAGTTCTCAACTTGAAGGTTCTTATGAAAGGGACTTACTGAAAAAGCAAAAGCCACAAGAGAGAGACTTTGCTATTAGCTGTATCAAGTGCTACTGGATTCAAAGAGACCATAGAAGCTAAAAGGTCCTGCTCTGCTAATTGCTCTGACTCCACTACCTCCCATCTCCTCTAGTTTCCTGTGATGTTTGAAAATATTGTGAATTAATGAGGATGTCAGTGCATTGCATGTGTGCATGCTCAGTCACTCAGTTGTGTCTGACTCTTTGTGACCCGTGGACTATAGCCCACCAGGCTCCTCTGTCCATGGAATTTTTCAGGCAAGAATACTAGAGTATGTTGCCACTTCCTACTCCAGGGGATCTTCCTGACCCAGGGATCAAACCTGTATCTCTTGCGTGTCCTGCTTGGCAGACAGACTCTTTACCACTGAACCACCTTCAGGTGCATTCAGTTCAGTTCAGTCGCTCAGCCATGTCCAACTCTTTGTGATCCCATGAATCGCAGCACGCCAGGCCTACCTGTCCATCACAAACTCCTGGAGTTTACTCAAACTCATGTCCATCGAGTCGGTGATGCCATCCAGCCATCTCATCCTCTGTCGTCCCCTTCTCCACCTGCCACCAATCTCTCCCAGCATCAGGGTCTTTGCCAGTGAGTCAACTCTTCACATGAGGTGGCCAAAGTATTGGAGTTTCAGCTTCAGCATCAGTCCTTCCAATGAACACCCAGGACTGATCTCCTTCAGGATGGACTGGTTGGATCTCCTTGCAGTCCAAGGGACTCTCAAGAGTCTTCTCCAACACCACAGTTCAAAAGCATCAATTTTTTGAAACTCCGCTTTCTTCACAGTCCAACTCTCACATCAATACATGACCACTGGAAAAACCATAGCCTTGACCAGACGGACCTCTGTTGGCAAAGTAATGTCTCGGCCCCTTAATATGCTATCTCTTTGTCATAACTTTCCTTCCAAGGAGTAAGTGTCTTTTAATTTCATGGCCGCAGTCACCATCTGCAGTGATTTTGGAGCCCAGAAAAATAAAGTCTGACACTGTTTCCACTGTCTCCCCATCTATTTCCCATGAAGTGATGGGACCAGATGCCATGATCTTAGTTTTCTGAATGTTGAGCTTTAAGCCAACTTTTTCACTCTCTTCTTTCACTTTCATCAAGAGGCTCTTTAGTTCTTCTTCACTTTCTGCCATAAGGTTGGTGTCATCTACATATCTGAGGTTATTGATATTTCTCCCGGCAATCTTGATTCCAGCTTGTGCTTCTTACAGCCCAGCATTTCTCATGATGTACTCTGCATATAAGTTAAATAAGCAGGGTGACAAAATGCAGCCTTGACGTACTCCTTTTCTTATTTGGAACCAGTCTGTTGTTCCATGTGCAGTTCTAACTGGTGCTTCCTGACCTGCACACAGGTTTCTCAAGAGGCAGGTCAGGTGGTCTGGTATTGCCATCTCTTTCAGAATTTTCCACAGTTTATTGTGATCCACATAGTTGAAGGCTTTGGCATAGCCAATAAAGCAGAAATAGATGTTTTTCTGGAACTTTCTTGCTTTTTTGATGATCCAGCAGATGTTGGCAATTTGATCTCTGGTTCCTCTGCCTTTTCTAAAACCAGCTTGAACATCTGGAAGTTCAGGGTTCACGTATTGCTGAAGCCTGGCTTGGAGAATTTTGAGCATTACTTTACTAGCGTGTGAGATGAGTGCAATTGTGTGGTGGTTTAAGCATTCTTTGGGATTGCCTTTCTTAGGGATTGGAATGAAAACGGACCTTTTCCAGTCCTGTGGCCACTGCTGAGTTTTCCAAATTTGCTGGCATATTGAGTGCAGCACTTTCACAGCATCATCTTTCGGGATTTGAAATAGCTCAGCTGGAATTCCATCACATCCGCTAGCTTTGTTCATAGTGATGCTTTCTAAGGCCCACTTGACTTCACATTCCAGGATGTCAAGTGCCTAAATCATTTGCCTAACTCCCAAGTTCTTGAAGATCCCCTGTGACAATAAGCAATTGGGTTGTACATGTTTCCTGATTAAGGAGTATTTCAGATTGGAGAGGATAGTGGTTCAGGTTAAGTTGGTGGCAATGGAGAAAGAGAAATGGATGTAAAATTCACTTTGAAGACAGGATAGACAAGACCTGTTATGGAAGAGAAAGCTCATGATCATGAATACCCATTTTTCTTCTTTGCTGGGGCACATGGCTAAATTACATTTTCCAGCCTTCTTTGAAATTAGGTGGGGACATGTGACTGAATTCTGGCTAGAAAAATACATATTGCTATGCACAACATTTCCAGATATAAAATTCTGCCACAGATAATCTTCAATTCTTTTTTTAATGACTTGTGTGGTTACCTTGGACAGTAAATGGTGAACATGGCAGGTCTACAGCATTGAGGAAGCCTTGGACTCTGAGTCATTATTCTGAAAGCCATTCAATTCACAGTGGACAGCGACATAAGCAATCAGTTAATTTCTATTGTGTTACACTGCAGAGATTTGCATAGGGGTGAGAGTGAAATATTGACTTAGGAGATTGATTAGACATTGAGAGTAAGGCTGTTTCACTATTTTATCATTCACATCTTCACTGGAGCAGCTTTTTAAATTTCCTTCAAGAACTTTTGCATTGCATTCTTGGCTAACTCTTTGATGCAAATGGCCTAACTTTCAGCCCATTATGTCTTTCGATGACATGCCTTCCTCACTAAGCTTAATCATTTCAAGCTTTTGATTTAAAGTGAGAGAGGTATGACTCTCTTTCACTTAAACAATTAGAGGCCACTGGTCATGTATGGATGTGAGAGTTGGACTGTGAAGAAAGCTGAGTGCAGAAGAATTGATGCTTTTGAACTGTGGTGTTGAAGAAGACTCTTGAGAGTCCCTTAGACTGCAAGGAGATCCAACCAGTCCATCCTTAAGGAGATCAGTCCTGGGTGTTCATTGGAAGGACTGATGCTGAAGCTGAAACTCCAATACTTTGCCCACTTCATGTGAAGAGTTGACTCATTGGCAAAGACCCTGATGCTGGGAGGGATTAGGGGCAGGAGGAGAAGGGGACGACAGAGGATGAGATGATTGGATGGCATCACTGACTCGATGGACATGAGTTTGAGTCAACTCCGGGAGTTGGTAATGGACAGGGAGGCCTGGAGTGCTGTGATTCATGGGATCACAAAGAGTCAGACACGACTGAGTGACTGAACTGACTGACTGAACTGATAGGATTCTATTAATTGACCTAATTTAAAGTTGTTGTGTCTTGGGAAACAGGGAGGCCTGAGGAGAGAGAGATGTGGGACAGAGCCAGCCAGTGAAGCAGTCAGAACATGCACATTTATAAATAAGTTTATCGTCTTATATGGGTACAATTTGTGGTGTCCCAAAACAATTACAACAGTACTATTAATGATCACAGATCACCATAACAAATAAAGTAGTAATGAAAAAGTTTAAAATATTGCAAGAATTACCAAAATGTGACAGAGACATGAAGTGAGTAAATACTGTTGGATAAATGGCATCAGTAGACTTGCTCGATGCAGGGTTGCCACAAACCTTCAATGAACCTGTAAAAAGCACAGTATCAATGTCTGTGAAGCATGATAAAGTGAAGCGCAATAAAACAATGTGTGCCTATATAAGGCTGTGGAGAAGTTTGATTGTGAGAAAAGAGACAGGGAGAGATAGCTGGAGTGGTTATGGAGACCATGATGGATTTGGGGTTTCAGTTGTCTTATACATGGCATAGAATGTTTCAGTACACCAGCAGTGAGAATAAAATGGAAAATATAAAGACTTCCTTGGTAGCCCAGTGGTTAAGACTCCAAACTTCCAGTACAGGGGGCATGGGTTCAATCTCTGGTTGGGGAAATAAGTTCTTACTTACTGAGGGATATGGCCAAAAAAATTAAAAAATAATTTTTTAAAATAATATGCACCCAGAAAATATGCCTATAAACCAACAAATATGAGCATTTCCCTGACTGAGCTGAGCAGAGTATCTAGCTCTAAACAAAATCCAAGAAAGAAATTTTCCAATAAAGAAATTCTTTCAGCACCCTGATAGGGGCTGGAAGCTCTGGAAAACTAATGGAGGACCTAATGCTTTTTGAAGAAAACATTTTAGTCATACCTAAACTTTTCAAGAAAAGATGATGCTGGAAATCATAAGACAACTGTGCAGTGATCAACTTTGCTGGGCTCTCAGAGTCCCTGAATAATACAGTACAAGCCACCATCCTGATGGGTCTCCTTTAACTACCTCTTGAGTTTTTTGTTTTGTTTGACTTGGTTTTGGTTTCATTGCATCAACCTAAAATCCAAATCTATATCTCTACTTATCCAGATTTCTATTTTTGACTTGCAGTTCAATGAAAACACTTAAAGAGCATCTTCACTTTTAAGCATTTTTGGAAGTGTCTGTCCTTGTAGATCACAGGAGTTTAGGGTGGGATAAACACAGAGGTGTTTTTATGGCAGTAAAAGATAACTTCCTGGAGGTCTGCTTGTCTTTCCTCAAAAAGAACGCAACATGCTCTAAAACATTCATTTCATATCTAGATATTAGATTCCCTTGTTGGTTGGTCTCTTTAAATCTGTCGCCATCCTTCTTTTTTATTTTTTTCCATGCTGAGTCTTCACTGTGGCACACACAAGCTTCTCTAGTTGCGGGGCTCAGATTCAGGCTCCGTAGTCATGGCATGTGGGCTCAGTTGCCCTGCAGAATGTGGAATCTTAGTACCCCAGACCAGCAATCGAACCCAAGTCCCCTACATCGAAAAGCAGATTCTCAATCACTGGACCAGCAGAGAATTCCCCCTTCCTTTGTGTTAACAGTTGTTAAACCTTGTATTATTATCCTTCCTTTTTGTCCTCACATCATGAGTTCAGTTCAGATTCCCACTAACTCTCACCTGACTGGAGGCCAAGTCCTACAATTTTTTCTAAGGTATAAAACATGCTAAATAGTGTGTGCATGTCAGAGTGTATAGTATTGTTCACTGTGAGAACCTAAAACATGCTAAATAGTGTGTGCATGTCAGAGTCTGTAGTATTGTTCACTGTGAGAACCTACCTTGCACAGTGACTCGAAATCCTTGCTAAACTCTTCCAACACACATGTCAGAGGGCATCATATCTTCAGCTTAATTATTTGCACACCAAGGTTGGAATGTACAGTAGTGGTATATGTTTGCTGTCTATTTGTTTTTTAAACTTAACTGAGGAAAACCAGACCTGTTGTTGGAGGACCCCCAGGCTGGCAATCTCACAGTCATGAGGAATTGCTGCAGCAAAAGTTGGGGATTCAAGTAAGACTGCAAATCATGTTGAGAAGGAGACCAACATAACTCAATCAAAAGATTCTTCTTCTGAAAAAGGAGCCTGAATTATTGTTGCCTGATATTGCTAGGACTACTACACCACAGGCTGCAACTTACGAAGTTCCAGTTTAAGAATTGCTACCTTCCCTTCTCTGATTTTGATGGTGAGGTACATCCTCTGTTCTTTTTCTGTATAACAAATAACACCAAAACTTAGCAACTGAAAAGAAAAAAAGTCCCTTTCTGTAGGCTGACTGAGCTCACCTAGTGCTTCTTCTGCTCCATGCTGCAACATGTACTTTGGAGGTTATCTAGGCTGGAACAGCCAGTATGCCTCACTATCACATCTGGGACTCTGGTGCTGGTTATCAGTTGGGGTGCTTCATAGCTCCTCTACATACCTTCTCTCTCTCTACATCGTTTCTCATTATTCACTGAGAAGCCAAAATTCTTACAGGATGGTAGGCTTCCAAGCAAGTAAAGTAAAAGCCACCAGGCCTTTTAAAATCTAGGCCCAACGGTAGTACAGAATCACTTTTTCTGCATTCTTTTGATCAAGACCAGCTCAGATGCAAGGAGAGAGAAAGGGGGCATGGCCTGCCTAGACACTGGTAGAAGGTTGGTGACTATCTTTGTAGATAGTCTACCGCGTTACTACTAGGCCTTAAGCTTACAGAACCACGGTGCATTTCAGTTCCACAAGGCACAGATATTCCAAATAGTGAATAAAAAAAGACTATGATGCCAGATTCTACCTAAAAGTAGATTGTCCTTTATGACTCAATGACTTAACAAGAGACACTCAGTTCTCATGAGACTGTCACTGAAGTTGTGACACTGTTCATCCATTTGTTAAAGGCATTGAACTCCTTTTGCTATGGCTGACCACTGTGTTTTATAGGCATTTGAATCAAATGGGTATTATCTGAGAGTAATTCATAGCACCAACAAATATAAACACATGTTCTGTTATCTTTAAGGGAAAGTCAACTGGAAAATTTTGTGTTATTCTAAATCATTGTATAAACATATATTTCAAGATAGCTTTTCAAATTCAAGCTCAGATATATCAGATAATATCTTTTTCCTGCCTACTTTCAGTTTGACTTCAAACAATTGGAAAAATTTTAAAGACAGAGAGTTATCTTATGTAAGAAAGAATGAACATTGTATCAATATTTCCTGTAGGGAAGAAAAACAGATTAGATTAACTATCTATGTCATTTTCCCATGATTGGGTCTTAACAATTTTTTTTTTCTTTTTCCCCCCAGAATATTACAAGACAGTCAAATCTCTAACAACTGAAGAAAAATATTTGGGTATGAGACCCTCTATCAGTGCTTGGGATTTCAAGTCCTCTGAGAATTCTTAGAATGGATTTTTAAAAGATGTAGGTTTTAAATACTTTCACAATTAACTTAAAGGTGTTTGGTGACTGGAAAAGTCAACTTGTGTGAGGAAGAAGCTAGGACAAGACTCTTCCCTGCACCATACAAGAAACACTTAGCATTTCAGCTCTTATAAATAACAGTGGTTAGTGGTTATGGACTGTTGAAAATCCACTCTGAACCAGAGGCTCTACTGGATTCCTTATATGCATCATCCCATAGTAGTTCATGGGCTGTTCTTTCATTGTCATGTGGAATTACCACCTAGCAAGAGTTAAAGGTCAGTAGGTGCCCAATATGCTACTGGAGATCAGTGGAGAAATAACTCCAGAAAGAATGAAGGGATGGAGCCAAAGCAAAAACAATACCCAGTTGTGGATGTGACTGGTGATAGAAGCAAGGTCAGATGCTGTAAAGAGCAATATTACATAGAAGCCTGGAATGTTAGGTCCATGAATGAAGGTGAATTGGAAGTGGTCAAACAGGAGATGGCAAGAGTGAATGTGTCAACATTCTAGGAATCAGCGAACTAAAATGGACTGGAATGGGTGAATTTAACTCAGATGACCATTATATCTACTACTGTGGGCAGAAATCCCTTAGAAGAAATGAAGTAGCCATCATGGTCAACAAAAGAGTCCGAAATGCAGTACTTGGATGCAATCTCAAAAACGGCAGAATGATCTCTGTTCGTTTCCAAGGCAAACCATTCAATATCATGGTAATCCAAGCCTATGCCCCAACCAGTAATGCTGAAGAAGCTGAAGTTGAACAGTTTTATGCAGACCTACAAGACCTTTTAGAACTAACACTGAAAAAAGATGTCCTTTTCATTATAGGGGGCTGGAATGCAAAAGTAGGAAGTCAAGAAACACCTGGAGTAACAGGCAAGTTTGGCCTTGGAGTATGGAATGAAGCAGTGCAAAGGCTAATAGAGTTCTGCCAAGAGAACGCACTGGTCATAGCAAACACCCTCTTCCAACAACACAAGAGAAGACTCTACACATGGACATCGCCAGATGGTCAATAGTGAAATCAGATTGATTATATTCTTTGCAGCCAAAGATGGAGAAACTCTATACAGTTAGCAAAAACAAGACCGGCAGCTGACTGTGGCTCAGGTCATGAGCTCCTTATTGCCAAATTCAGACTGAAATTGAAGAAAGTAAGGAAAATCACTAGACCATTCAGGTATGACCTAAATCAAATCCCTTATGACTATACAGTGGAAGTGAGAAATAGATTTAAGGGACTAGATCTGATAGACAGAATGCCTGATGAACTATGGACGGAGGTTCATGACATTCTACAGGAGACAGGGATTAAGATCATCCCCATGGAAAAGAAATGCAAAAAGGCAAAATGGTTGCCTGAGGGCTTTATAAATAGCTGTGAGAAGAAGAGAAGTGAAAAGCAAAGGAGCAAAGGAAAGATATTCCCATTTGAATGTAGAGTTCCCAAGAATAGCAAGGAGAAATAAGAAAGCCTTCCTCAGTGATCAGTGCAAAGAAATAGAGGAAAACAACAGAATGGGAAAGACTAGAAATCTCTTCAAGAAAATTAGAGATACCAAGGAGATATTTCACACAAAGATAGGTTCGATAAAGGACAGAAATGTTACAGACCTAACAGAAGCAGAAGATATTAAGAAGAGGTGACAAGAATACACAGAAGAACTGTACAAGAAAGATCTTCATGACCCAGATAATCATGATGGTGTGATCACTCACCTAGAGCCAGACATCCTGGAATGTGAAGTCAAGTGGGCCTTGGAAAGCATCAGTACGAACAAAGCTAGTGGAGGTGATGGAATTCTAGCTGAGCTATTTCAAATCCTGAAAGATGATGCTGTGAAAGTGCTGCACTCAATATGCCAGCAAATTTGGAAAACTCAGCAGTGGCCACAGGACTGGAAAAGGTCCGTTTTCATTCCAGTCCCTAAGAAAGGCAATCCCAAAGAATGCTCAAACCACCCCACAATTGCACTCATCTCACACGCTAGTAAAGTAATGCTCAAAATTCTCCAAGCCAGGCTTCAGCAATATGTGAACTGAGAACTTCCAGATGTTCAAGCTGGTTTTAGAAAAGGCAGAGGAACCAGAGATCAAATTGCCAACATCTCCTGGATCATCAAAAAAGCAAGAAAGTTCCAGAAAAACATCCACTTCTGCTTTATTGACTATGCCAAAGCCTTCGACTGTGTGGATCACAATAAACCATAGAAAATTCTGAAAGAGATGGGAATACCAGACCACCTGACCTGCCTCTTGGGAAACCTGTATGCAGATCAGGAAGCAAGAGTTAGAACTGGACATGGAACAACAGACTGGTTCCAAATAGGAAAAGGAGTACATCAAGGCTGTATATTGTCACCCTGCTTATTTAACTTATATGCAGAGTACATCATGAGAAACGCTGGGCTGGAAGAAGTGCAAGCTGGAATTAAGATTGCCGGGAGAAATATCAATAACCTCAGATATTCAGATGACACCACCCTTATGGCAGAAAGTGAAGAGGAACTAAAAAGCCTCTTGATGAAAGTGAAAGAGGGAGTGAAAAAGTTGGCTTAAAGCTCAGTATTCAGAAAACTAAGATCATGGCATCTGGTCCCATCACTTCATGGGAAATAGGTGGAGAAACAGTGGAAACAGTGTCAGACTTTATTTTTGGGGGGCTCCAAAATCACTGCAGATGGTGATTGCAGCCATGAAATTAAAAGACGCTTACTCCTTGAAAGTTATGACCAACCTAGACAACATATTTAAAAGCAGAGACATTACTTTGCCAACAAATGTCCATCTAGTCAAGGCTATGGTTTTTCCAGTGGTCTTGTATCGATGTGAGAGTTGGACTATAAAGAAAGCTGAGCACCGGAAAATTGATGCTTTTGAACTGTGGTGTTGGAGAAGACTCTTGAGAGTCCCTTGGACTGCAAGAAGATCCAACCAGTCTATCCTAAAGGAGATCAGTCCTGGGTGTTCATTGGAAGGACTGATGCTGAAGCTGAAACTCCAATACTTTGGCCACCTCATGCAAAGAGTTGACTCATTGGAAAGGACCCTGTTCCTGGGAGGGATTGGTGAAAGGAGGAGAAGGGGATGACAGAGGATGAGATGGTTGAATGGCATCACCGACTCGATGGACATGGGTTTGAGTAGACTCTGGAGTTGGTGATAGACAGGGAGGCCTGGTGTGCTGTGATTCATGGGGTCGCAAAGAGTCGGACACGACTGAGAGACTGAACTGAACTAAAGAGTTAACTGAAGAGTTAAAACTCAAATTTGACTCACATGTCCTTGATTCTAAATCCAGGGCAATTTACATTGCAGTATACTATCCTCCAAAGATAAATGAATTAATGTGTGTGTGTGTATATGTGTTCTCAGTCACATCCGACTCTTTGCAACCCCATGGACTATAGCCCACCAGGCTCCTCTGTCCATGGGATTTCCCAGGCAAGAAGACTGAAGTGGGCTGCCATTTCCTCCTCCAGAGGATCTTACCATCCTAGGGATCGAACTCATGTCTCTTGCATCTCCTGCATTGCAGGCAGATTCTTTACCACTGAGCCACCTGGGAAGTCTTTTAAATGAATCAAATTCATGGTAATAAGATTTCGCCAGAGTAGCTCTAATTTCTGTTCTTACAGAAATTATGTACCCATTATGAAGTGGGTACACAAAGAGACTCTCAAACACCCAGATAAAGAAAAATCTAGGTGGTATACAGTGTGGCTCAGCTGGTAAAGAATCTGCCTGTAATGCAGGAAACCAGGGTTCAATCCCTGGGTTGGGAAGATTCTCTAGAGAAGGGAAACCACTCCAGTATTCTGGCCTAGAGAATTCCATGGACTGTATAACCCATGGGGTCACAAAGAGTCGGACCCAACTGAGCAACTTTCCCTTTCACTTTCAAACAGGGAAAAACCTATTTTCTGTCAAGTTTCTGGTTTCTGGGATAAAGTCTATGATTCTACCTCAAAATTTTTGTCTTTAGCATTGTGATGTTTGGAACTAGAGAATGCCTAGGATATCAATATTTGGTATGCTGTTTAGGTTCTTGACACATCTTTACACATGAACCTTGGAATGACTGAAGGAATAGGACAGGACTGGAAATTACTGACAAGGATGTCAGATAATTTTCACATCAAAACCCTAAGTCTTCAGAGTCTCCTAGTCTATGAGGAAGTTGCAACAGGCACCAAGATCTGATTAAAAGCAGCAAGAGACTATTTCACTGGTCACTACTCAGAGTTGTTTCCTTGTTGTTGAGTTCTTGCCATGCAAAGTAAATTTCTAAGGACCGTGTCTGGGCCACAGATTCAGCTTTACTGCAGTCCTGTCTATTCAATATGCACAATGACTTTGCCCATTTTAACCTTCATCATATACACCTAATAACTTTTCCTTTCTTTTTCTTTTTTGGCCACACCATACAGTGTATGGGATCTTAGTTCTCTGACCAGGGATCAAACCTGCACCGGCTACAGTGGAAGCACAGAGTCTTACCCACTGGACCACCAGGAAGCCTAACTTTTCCTCTTTGAGTGTTGCATATGCTCTGATCCTTCAAAAGTTACATAATAATACTGTAGAGGGCCTTTAATGATATTGCTAAGGTTGGGTCTTGATAGTGGTGTTTCTGCTTCCAAGTGTAAACTTTGAAGATCATTCTGAGGATGTTGCCTGGCAACTCAGCGTGGTGGTGGTAATGGTGGGTTATCATCCTGATTCTGTGAGGATCAAGACTCAGGTAACATGGTATCAAGTGGGGTTCAAACCAAGGTTTCCTTTTCTCTAGTGTCCCTTGGAGTGAGGGAGAAGGAGAAGTAAAATGAATAATAAAACATGGGTGACCATGATGACTTCAAGTGTGGAGATTATTTTGCGAAGAAGAAAGCCATATCTGAAAGATGCAAGATTATTTCTGAAGGAAAAAGTGAAAATGCCACTTAAATTATAGGATTTGCAGGAACAAATGGTTTGTATTTAATACACATCATATATTTTACATACTTATTGGTCCTGGTTTCATCTAATAACTCAAAGTGTATTTTCCCATGAAAATTTACTAGGTTTCTTTCTGAATTCCCCACCAGGAGAGTACCTGACTATTGTAAACTAGGGAGGTGTTCCCAAACAAAAGTTTATATGAAGTTGGTGAGAGTGTGTTCCACCCTTTCAAGTTCAACATCTGTGCTGCTGTGAAATCAGAACTGTGTCTTAAGTCCAGACTTGAGGGCACAGGATTGGGAGTGGAGGAGAAGACTCTTTTTAGAATAACTGGACCAGTGAAAACACTGATTCTTGCTCTATCTGGTTACAGTGTGTAGCTTACAGCCCTGATCCTGCCCGGAAACCAGCATTACCCAGTTGCTGTCCTTCCAAAAGCCAGTTCTTCTGCCCTACTGACCCTGAATTCTAGCAATTTCCTGATAAATACCCCTAGTCATCTTTGGTCCTGGTTCCCATCTATGCCAGAGTGGGCCCTTTCCAGATGCACTGGTATATTCAATAAGTCAGAGTATGTGACTTGAGAAGACAGGGTCTTCACTGAATCCTGCAGAAAACAGGAGCAAACCACCTCCATCACTTGATCTGTCATGCACTTCCCTTTAATAATAATGAAAATGATGATGTTGAGAATATTCTTTTATGATATATATTCTAGTGTTCATCTGATATGCATCTTGTTTTGATGCTAATCTTATAGAACGCTGTAATTAGTTCCATTTCACAGATGGGGACACTCAAAGAGCTTCAGTTGCATGTCCAAGGTCACAACAGGTAATAAACAAAATAAATGAACTAAACTCAGCCCTGTCTTCAACACTTGTGTTTTTCTCTCTGTCAAAAGCGATACAAATGCTGTACTGTTTTGTTGTTTTTGTTTTTAACAGACTAAGATAAACATTCCTAAGGAATATCTCTATTGTCATTGAGTATCAACTTCACTGAAATCTCTAGTGTGGTTGAACAATGAATAGGATCCTCTTATTGGGGTCTTTCAGAATAGCTCTCTTACCTGAAAATATAAATAAATCTATAAAAAACACTTCAGATGGATGGAGCAAGCTGTATGAACACCAGTTTTAACATTGGCTCAAAAACTAAAATATTTCTCATGCTTTTGTTCAATTGATGATTAAGCAAATTGCATTGGATATCCATGTTTGAGTCAATAGTGATTTTTGAAACATTTTTATATTCTTATATAAAAGTCTTAAGTCCACATTATTATAATATATCAGGGTTGGTCACCAAATGCGTAAATACTGAGTGCAGCTGTAGAATTTAATAAAGCCCAAAGTTTGAGCTAGCAAATGAAAAATTATATATTATTGGAAACTTGTGCTCAAAGTTGAAATGTGAAGGAAATATTTTAGCACTATCACAATATTACATTGCAATCATTATTTAATTTATCTCCTCTGAAATGACTTAGGGGAAGTGCTCGCAAAGCCCTATTTACCTCAGCCAGGAAGTAAAGCAATGGTCAGCAAATGAATGAAGTCATGGAGCACTGACAATGCCACCATTGTAAGGGCAGCTCAGGGTATTGTTTGACGTCGACCAAGTGAGGACTAAGCATCGGGAAGTTTGTATTTCAACTTAACAAAAGGGCAGGGCCAGAGCAATAATACAAAACTAGCTTTTATTTTTTTCCTTTTAATTGAAAGTGTCCAACTTAAATGCACCTGGAAGAAAAGAAGTCTTAGTAAACTATGAAGATTTTGGAAAAACAGGTTTACATTTTAAACACAGATCTTCAATAAATAGCATTTAAAACTTAGCTATAAGCATAAGCTACATAAATATTCATAAATGCTATGTATCATTCATAAATATATGTACACGTATAAGTGATTTATATATTCACCAATTTTTCCAGGAGAAACTTCAAGCACTCCTAAGCAACCTGTGCATTTCAATTGTCACTTTGAACTTTGAAACAAAGGCGAGACTGTAAAACCAGTTTATAAAAAGTATTATGAGATACCACAACTGGCATTTTTATGACCTTATTAAACTACATTCAAGTGGCATAAATTATATGTAATGAAAGTGAGAAGGATCTCTGACCCGATTTTAATATTGGACGCATGCTTATTAGTTTGAGTTTTTTTCTGAATAGAAACCTTTTCTCAAACTTTAGCAGTTGATATTATGTGGAAGTCATAAATGTCAGATTACATTACACCATTTTGGTTCATAGAATTGCACAGCCATTAAGTTACTGGAGAGTAATGAGCAGGTCTTCTCACAAAGTAAAGCCAAAGGTGTTAATTTAGATTTGAAACATTCCACCTCATTATAAAAGCCAAATTAATTTGCCATGTGTAGAAGCAGCAAAAACTAATATTTGAAATGTGAAAGACCTCCTTTTTGCAGGAGAATGATAGAAAGGAGCATTACGAAGTTTCTATTTCTGAAGAGTAGGCATACGGGTCCCTCAGAGGTTAATTATTAGGTGTTATAGAGTCTCTTATTAGGAATTTCTATTCAAAAAGTTGAATTGATAGAATGAGTTCAATGTTAATAAAGAAAAGACATCTGGTGCCTTAGTTTGAAAATATGTAGACTTAAACATAAATGTAAAGTTAGCCTATTTTATCTCCTTCAATTTTTGTAATATATTATGAAAGAAGGTACTTTTATGTGGTCATAAAGATTTTGTTTAGGCATTAGTCACAAAATCTGAAAAAGATAAAAGGAAAAAGCCCACTAATTTAGAGAACTATAGAAACAAATCATAGAGCACCTTCAAGTGTCCATTAATTAAGGCCAGGCCAAATGAAGAATACCTTCAAACATAAAAAAATGAAGATACTACACACAAAAAATGTCAAAACGACAGCCTTTACTAACCTAGACAACATATTCAACAATGGCAAAGTGATAAGAAGAATAATGTTGAATTGGCTTATCATTTTTTAAAATGTGAGAAAAGCTGAACTACAAAAAGCCAATTATGAAAGAAGGGTAGTTCAGAGTACCCCAGCCCAGAGACCGACAAAAATACCAATTTTGGTGTCTACAGAATCAAGCATACAGAATGGTCACCTGAAGAACCCTCAATGAAGTTGTTCTGGTCAGGATAGCAGGCATTACCGAGGCATTAATAAAGACTCCACAGAGATTCCAAGAATCTCCTATGTGTTCTTAGCAATAAAGGCAGCAGGCAGTGATGGTAGTCCCTGAGAAGCTGAGAAAGGGAGGTTGTGAAGAATCATTTAAATTTAGAGTAAACGGCAGCTTTAGTGTCTTTGGTTTCTATTTTGCTTTCTAGCTCAGAAGGCACTTTACATCCTCAGAGAAACCACTCCAACTGACAGATGTTTATATTTTATTCTCCATATTAGGACACAGATTCAAAGAGGGTAGATCAGCTACCAAAGATTACTCAACTAGTTAATATCTAAGACATTTATAGATTATCTGGCAATGTCTGTCTCATCTCGATTTAAGTGCCTCCAGCAAGGATATTTCATGATTTCTTGGGAAAGCTTACTTCACTGATGAAAAAAAAACAAAACAAAACTGTGTAATAAACTTCCTGTGATATTTTTAATATCAAATCTTTTTGGTTTCTAACATGGCATTGTGGATCAATAATAATAATAACTAAGTATCATTTTAGAGTTTGCAAATTGTTTAAATAACTAAGTTAAAACATATAAGATTGCAACTTCTGCTTTCACACTGCAATAACTTTTCAAAAACATACAAGCACCTTGCATTTCTCTCTTAACATTCCCACGGATTCAGATTCTTCAATCTTCTCTAGATCCTGTTTTCACATCTTTTTAAATGGGGTTTCAACTATAGGGATAATATTCCAGAAACACTCAGAGCAAAGTGGAAAACAAAAGAAGAAGAGGGACAGAGTAGGTTGAACAGATACAGAGAGGAGGAAAGAAGGTCGAGAATTAACAAATCACCCATGGTTGCCATAACAGATTATTGCAAACTGGTGGCTTACAACTACAGAAATTTATTTTTAAATAAAATACTTTTTTCAGTAAAATAAAGGGGGGAATTGGTTTCTTTCTGAATAAAAGGATAACCATCTTAAAATCATACTTCAAAGGCATGTCTGTCAATTTATCCAATAGTTTCTAAAGGTAGGCTGATATGGGACTCCCCTGGCAGTTCATGCTTCCACTGCAGGGGCACGGGTTCAAACCCTGGTTAGGGAACTAGATCCCCACACACCGCATGGAGCAGTCAGAAAAAAAGACACAAACAAACAAAACAAAGGCTATTAAAAATCAAGTAATTAATTTTTTAAAAAGTAGGCTGGTATAATCAGGATTATAATAAAGATTAATGGCATTTAAAGAGGGCTTACTAATTTACCAAATAATATAATGTTGTAAGCTACCAGTTTTCAGTTCTTGGATCCAGGAGTCTGAAATCAAGGTGTCATTCCCTTCCAGGATTTGCTTCCTTCTGAAAGTCACGGTGGTTGTAGGCAACCCTTAGTGTCCCTCGGCTCATAGATACATCGCTCCCGTCTGCCTCCATGTTTGCATCACCTTTTTCTCTGTGTCTCTATGGGTCTTTTTTGTCTCTTACAAGGATACTCATTGGACTTGAAGGCTACCCTAATGCAGTTTAATTTCATCTTCACTCTTAACTAATTACCTGCAATAACACTATTTCCAAATAAGGTCACATTTTGAGGTTCCAGGTAGGCATGAATATGGAGGGGACACTGTTGTATCTACTACAAGGAGATAAAGTTTCTGAGAGCCTCATACTTGTCCTCATCCTCAGGCACAAGGTGATTTTAAAAATGACTGAAATGAGCAAATAGGTTAAATTGAAATTTTGGTGTCTTAAAGACAAGAGAGAAAGAGAGAGAGAGCTTGGAGATATGATGTTTCTATCCAGAACCTTGATTTCAGAACTTTAATGGTGGCTTTAGCGGTAAAGAACCCACCTGCCAACACAAAAGACATGAAGGGTGCAGGTTTGATTCCCTGGTCAGGAAGATCTCCTGGAGGAGGATATGGAAACTAACTTTAGTATTCTTGCCTAGAGAATCCCATGGACAGAGAAGCCTAGTGGGCCACAGTCCACAGGGTCACAAAGAGCTGGAAACAACTGAGGTGACTTAACACCCATGCACTATGATTTTCATTAGTACAGATGATACAGTTTCATTGAGGAGCTTGGTGCTCAGGGTGGAGTTTTCAGTGAGGTGCTCACTATTCCATTGAAAGTCACTAGAGACTCAGTCACAGCACATGAAGAAGGATCAAAATGAAATGAAGGAAGGGTAATACTGAACTTATGGAAGCAATGCAGTGATTCTATTAAGAATGACAGATAAATGCCAGGGGGATTGCAAATCCATCACCCAGTTTTCAGTGATATATGAAGAACAGAGACTCTAAAACTCTGATCATTTATAAGTGATGTTTCCCCCTGTGTCTAGATTCCCTGAGGACCTTGGCTAACAGGACAGAATGTCAGTGGAAATGGATGTGTGATCTTAGAAACTTCAGTGAATTTAGGGAATAGGAAAAAAGAGGTAAAATTGGTGCTCAGAACCCTGACTGAGAAAAATGTGGGTGTCAAACAGCTGAAACAGATTTTCTGGACAGATCTTATAAGGGAGATTGGTTTTAAGTCTGAGACCTAGATGATACATAAAGGTGGATATGGTTGGGATCACTTGTCTATGGGAGAAGATATGAATTCTGTGGATGTCTGTCTTTCATAAGAGGTAGGCAGCAGAAGGAAAGAAGTGCTAGTAGTTACAAGAGAAGGGCTAAGAGTCAGAGTCTAGAGGAGGAATGGCATTTATTGGCCTCTACTTCCTCATTATGGAGCTGGCTAACCTCAAGTTTACCTCAACTTCTCTAGAGAGTTGGCATTGCTGTAAAATCATTCAAGCCTAGGATGATGGTGGAACTCAGGCATCAAAACCACCCATTTCCTCTTCTGTTTCTCACCAAATCATTGTTGTTGCAGAACTAGAGTTCAGAGAAAACAACACAACAAATTAGAGCAAGCTTATGAGAAACTTTTTAAAATTTTATTTTAAAATGCTACCTGTAGCATGTACACCTAGAAAAAAACATATATCGTAAGAACTCCTTCTTCATCCTCAGATGGAAAGTCACCAGAGTCCTTCCATCCTTTAATAGCTGATTTTTTAAATGACCGTTGCTCAAGCCCAAGGGGTGCTATCATCAGCCCGAGTATCATGGAACTCTAATAGATGCTTCAGGTTCATTCAAGGCAAAACCTTTTTTTTTTTTTTTACCAAAAAAGAAAGATAGGTTTGCAACCTTACTATTCCCAGAAATGTCTTCCTTCTATTCTCCTGTGTGCTCAACACACCAAGGTTTTCTGATGCTTTTCTTAAAAGTATGAAAGAGGGTTGTGTGCGTATTACTTTCTCAGTTATATTTGACTCTTTGTGACTCCATAGACTGTAGCCCACCATGCTCTTCTGTCCATGAAATTCTCCAGGCAAAAATATATTGGAGTGGGAAGCCATGCCTTTCTCTGGGGATCCTCCCAACCTTGTGATCGAACTCAGGTCTCCTGCATTGCAGACAGACTCTTTACCATCTGAGTCATTGGGGAAACCACATGAAAGTGTTTAATGTGTGTTCAGTAATATATGTGAAATCACCCCCCTCCCCAAGTCTGACCTAGAAGCAGGATAAACTGTCTTCTGATCTACATAATCTGCCATAGGATAAAAGTATATTAAAGATGCAACTGCTCGCTCTGAATGTTCGCAAGAATGAGAAGTGAAACACTGTGAACTCAAAGCAAATTAAGTGCTTGGCTTCAGATAAAGAATAAGTTAAGAGTGGAACAGACGTGCGTGCTCTAGGCTGTTACCGAAGAGTGAGTCACCCGCACACTGGAACTGTTTCCTGAAACCTGCTATGCTATTGAGGCTATATCATTCACCCGCCTTAGGGCGGCCAGCCTTCTCAGCATGCTCTGCATCTCCAGCATATAAAGGCAAAATGGGACTTCCTTGGTGGTCTAGTGGTTAAGAATCTGCCTGCCAATGCAGGGGACATGGGTTGGATTCTGGTCTGGGAAGATCCCACATGTCTTGAGAGAACTAAGCCCTTGCACCACACTACTGAGCCCACAAGCTTCAGAGCCGCGACCAGAGACACTGCCCCGCCCTGGTGCACCCCAGTTAGAGAAAGCCCAAGCAGCAGTTAAGAAGCAGCGCAGCCAAAAATAAACAAATAAATGTTTCTTAAAAAAGCAAAACAACTGCACATGGTTTTTCATTCATTTATTCCACAATAAAATTTCCGGACTGTATTATTAACGGTTTCTGTGATTGCAGAAAGGAGTTGAAGGGAAATAGCACCTGGCCTCGCAGAGCTTTCTCTTGCATCCAGCCATCCAACACATACCCAGTGAATATCCATCAAGCACCATTCTACGTGCTTGAAATATGGCAGTGAACAAAACTAAAATCCTTTCCACCCTAGAGCTTATAATCCTTTACAGGAAAATAAACAACAGATGTGTCATAAATATGTAATTTTTACAGTATATTTGAATATGTTGTGTGATGAAAAGAGAAAACTAGATCAGGATAAAGAGGGATCCGCAAGAGGAAGGACCAAAAGAGGCAGTAGCACGGTGAAAGTTGCAATTTCAAGTTAGAATGGTCAGGGTAGACTCCACTGAAAAGAGAGATTTGGGCACATACCTGGAGGAAGAGTGTTCTTTTTTTTTTTTTTTTTCCATTTATTTTTATTAGTTGGAGGCTAATTACTTTACAATACTGTAGTGGGTTTTATCATACATTGACATGATTCAGCCATAGATTTACACGTATTCCCCATCCCGATCCCCCCTCCTACCTCCCTCTCCACCCAATTCCTCTGGGTCTTCCCAGTGCACCAGGCCCGAGCACTTGTCTCATGCGTCCCACCTGGGCTGGTGATCTGTTTCACTATAGATAATATACATGTTTCGATGCTGTTCTTTTGAAACATCCCACCCTCGCCTTCTCCCACAGAGTCCAAAAGTCTGTTCTGTACATCTGTGTCTCTTTTTCTGTTTTGCATATAAGGTTATCATTACCAGCTTTCTAAATTCCATATATATGTGTTAGTATGCTGTAATGTTCTTTATCTTCCTGGGCTTACTTCACTCTGTATAATGGGCTCCAGTTTCATCCATCTCATTAGAACTGATTCAAATGAATTCTTTTTAACAGCTGAGTAATATTCCATGGTATAAAGAGTGTTCTTTTAATTATCTGTAGTATGAAGATTCCAAGCTGACAAAATAGCTGATTCAAAGACCCCCAAGGCAGAAGCATGCCGGGTTGGAGGAGGGGCAGAGTCTAGATTAGCCTACTATCTTGTAAATGAAAGAGAAAATGTACTCTACCTGGATGCGTTTTTCTAAACTATACCAATAAGTGCTAGGTCATTTTTACATATGTAAGATTCACTCATTTTAGAAGATGAACTGATTTCTTTGGGAAGTATGGAATTAATATGCTACCATATCTAAAACCTCTTTTTCTTCAGTTTTAACATTTGAGTCTTCCAATGCAGACTTCTAATGAGTCTTCCATGCTTGGCTCTTAATAGTAATGTCCCATACTTTCTATAGTTCCCTTCAGTAATTTTCTTTATCATCTATATAAATAAACATCTCAGCCTCTTCCTTCCCATGACAATGTTCAGACATTTTGATTCAGCTATGAAAGCAATTCTCTACTCCTGATGTTAATCTAGACAGGAATTGACATCAAAACAGGGAACTCACAGAGGCTATATTAATGAACAGATAGAGCTCTGGTCAGGACTTTTATCACCACCATACAATGACCATTTTACATGCACAGTGATCTAACATAATGTCGGCTTGTGCTAGAATCCGGTTCTTCTTTCAACCACATGGAGAGTTTTAGCAGTATGTCTGACTCTTCAATGAAAAGAATATTTTGAAGAATGAAATGGGTTAATCAAGAAATCCATAATACCCTTGTTGGGTATCTTTCACAGCCACTTATAAAATACCCAGCTACTGTCAAGGATGAGAGTTTTAAACTTGGAAATTAGAGCAAAACAAGCAAATTGTCAAGAAAAGATTAAGATTTATACTTTGTTTCACAGTAGAATGTCTTCACTTTTACCACCAGGAAAACCTACATCTTGGGCCACTTTCACTCTGTGAGGAAATTTCACAAGACTGTGATTTCAAGTATCCTCTAAATTCAAGAACAATTTAGTCACTGAACTTCTACTGTTTCTCTGTAGAATGCAAGGCAGTGGGAACCGAGATCTTTGCTTTAATATCGCAGCTCAGCAGATGTGTAAATCTTGAAGGGAAAATGAATTCCAAGTGCCTGTCAACCACTTTTTCAATCCAGAATGCAAGGTAGAAGAGACATGTCTTTAAACCAAGAGCTGATGGTTTCCCTTGCACACCTGTGTGGAAGGAGGCTCTTACATAGCGGTGGTTCACGCTCAACATCTGCTCCTTTCATTGAACTGAGCTGTAAATTGAAATTCCATTGCAATGTTTTTAGAACTAGTTGAAGTAAGGAGACTGTCAGAAATCCTCTTTAAACTCACCCTTATCCAAACAGGAAACTGACCCTTGGCCCCTGAATGTAACAGTACACCAGTGGAAATTTCATTATCCCTGTTTCAGCTGAACTAAGTGAAAATTAATTGTGTAATTATCTGGATGAGCACATGTGTAAAATTTTACAATGTGCCAGTTAGATTAAGTAACGTGTTAGTGGCGTGGTTTAGTGCAGAGTCAAAGCTGTCCTATAAAAATGGAATCAAAAAATCCAACAAGATTGGAAGGAAGAAAAAAAATATATGTCAGAACAAATACTTAACATGAGAAGTAAGGTTAGGCTTAATTCCATAACCTGATGAAAATCTTACCCTCCAGACCGTAGGTGAATCTGGCAGGGATGAAAAGGGTGAGAGTGTGTGTGTGTGTGTGTGTGTGTGTGTGTGTGTATGTGTGTGTGTGCATGCGTGCAGCGTGCATAAGCAGGCACACATATGCACACATGGGACATGTTTTAAATGACTTCTCAAGTTATTGTCATTTTAAATGAAGTTACTACTAAAATATTTAACCTGCCTGCTATTGTATTTTTCATATATAGTTTCCTTCATCAACCACATTGGATAATGCAAGCTCTATTCAGTATATGGAATTATTTGCCTCAGAGACACTGTGCTCACCTGTTCAATAAGCCACTCTGACTTTCCTTCTGGAATTAATTCTTCAAATGATAAGATAAATGCTGCATCCTGACTTGAGATCATTTCTTTAAAATATATAGGCAAATCATGAACTGGCTTTAACATCAAATGCATAGGGAATTTGGATTTTAAGTTTTATTCGCTTTGATACAGATTTTAAGGGACATTTTTCCTGAGAGTTTGGCCTCCCCCCTAAAATAATATTGCTTTATGAAGACAATTTCCATTTCAAAGTCTCTGAAATGTTTAGATAGTAAAATTTCTGGATGAAAGATACAACTTGGGTAGACACTCTTTGAAAGTAAGGACCATCTTTAAACAACATTTAAATAGTGCATTGATTTCTTGGAGAAGGGAATGACTACCTACTCCAGTATTCTTGCCTGGAAAATTCCATGGACAGAGGAGCCTGGAGGGCTACAGTGCATGGGGTCACAAAGAGTCCAATACAACTGAGTGACTAACAGTTGAAACCTTAGCAATTCCGAATGTCAGATTTCACAATGTCTGTGCTGTTTTGGCAAATGCAGATACTAATTTATGTATCTTGCCAATGAAACCATTCTCCTGTTTTTCTCATTCTTTATACTACACATTGTCTCCATAAAGCTATGTTAATGGTAAAAGTCTGCAGAGATTTTTCCTCTACAACTCCCCTGAAAAATGAAAGTTGCACTAGACAAAAATAGTAATGTTCTCAAAGAAAATATGTGTTTCAACATTTTTTTTAATCTCAGTTTAATATTATGTCATTAGATGTTTGTACTTTGGATTACCAGTGTTTTAAAAGATTGTGAGTACTTTAAGAAAGTTGTAAAAATATGTATATGTGCAGCGGAAAAGATTCTAATGTCTATAAACATGATTAAAAGGAAGAAAGCACTGATGTGATTGTAGCCCAGAGGTAAAGAGTACACCTGCAATGCAGGAGACTCTGGTGGATCCTGGGTCGGGAAGATCCCCTGGAGAAGAAAATGACAATCCATTCCAATACTCTTGCCTGGGAAGTCCCATGGACAGAGGAGCCTGGGAGGCTATAGTCCGTGGGGTCGCAAAGAGTCTGGCGTGACTTAAGGACTAAACCAGGACCACCACCATCGTGATTTATAGATCAGACCAGTCAAAGGACATTTTAAAATATTTGAGACAACTCAAAGGGAAGAGGAGAATTTCAGATCAGGGAGTATTAGTCTCACAATGAGAAAGAGACTCTGGTATGAAATTTATATTTTACTGTAGACTACTGATTAGGAAGGCTTTAGTACTGGACGTTTTTCTCTGAGTAAGACACAATGCCTTCCTGCAGCAGCGTTGGTTTTAACATGTCAGGAGTTGGTGGGGAGGGGCTATTGTTTGTCAAACAAAATGGCAACTGGGATGTGTCCTTGAGACCCCCGGAGCCCAGGGCGGCACTGCTGTCTGGGTCCCACGTCACAGGCCGCATCAGTCAGCACACCCACGTCACAGAGGCAAGCCTGGCCTGGGAACTCCTTTGTGCCTTTCAAGAAACAGTGAGAATCAGGAGCATCTATTCAAACTTGCATATATACACACTTATATATACACACACACATATATAATATTAAACATATATTAAATTTTTTCAGTTGTAATTGTCTTGACTTTAGAGTAATGAAATTTTAAAAATATTTTAATTCTTAACTTTATAACTAATTTGAAATGAATACCTTAAAATGCAATGTTTTTATATATTCCAAGAAGAGCTTGGAATATAGTTTCCAGCACTGAACCAGTTATATTTTTAAATTATATTTTATTCTTACTGATTACAATCAAGACCATTTTTATTACCATGGAATTGAAGTCTTACCAAAGAAAGACATCTTTATTCTTTATTAACGTATTATTTATTCTAATTCTTTATTATCATAGAAAGAAATCTTAAAGCCCCCCTTGTCCATTCTACAGGTGTGAAAACTAAGCCCTAAGGAATTCCTCCTCTCCTTGTGCAGTCTTAACTAATCCAGGTTTTTGGTTGTGTGTAGGTTCCCCCACCTCCAATAGGATAAGAAATAAATACGTGAGGAAATGGCAAACCACTCCAGAATTCTTGCCTGAAGAATTCCATGGACAGAGGAGTCTGATGGGCTACAGTCCATGGGGTCACAAAGACTGGACATGTCTGAGTGACTAACTTTCACTTTCACTTTCATTTAATAAGTCAGATGACAGGTTTAATAGACAAGAGGAGGAACATGGGATTTAAAGCCAAGACAACCTAGGTTCAAATCCTTGTTCCCTGTCTTGCTTTTTGTGTGACTCTGAGTGTGTAACTTAACCTCTCTAAACTTCAGAATCTCTCTTTTGGTAAGTGGCATCTACTCCACTTGGTAGTTGCGAGCATCAAGTTAAACAGTATAAATGGAGCTACCTGGTACCTGATGGACAATAAAATTCAACTGTTTAAGGAGAAACTTTCAAAGTCAGTTTATTATATTTATGGTCAAAAGCATATGAAAAAATCTTTGAGAGAAATCAGGGAGGAAATCAGGCTAGCAGAAATTTCCTTCCTAATAAGATTTAGCATCCATATCCCCTATAAAACATGTTTATTCAGTGTGCTAGCAAATTTTCATTTGGGCATTTGGAGAACAGAGAGAGAGAATAACCTGATAACTCAGGAGGAAAATGTATGTGAAGAAAAGATGTATATGCCCATTTCATTATGACTTATTATTTGTACCCCCATTTGATTCCTCAGTGAATTTTGCATGGCAATGTTATTATGTTTTTATTTCTTATTTTGGAAATGTGCATTACATTTTTAATGTCACAAATGGTAGAAAGCTTTGAATTCTCTTTTTGTCAAAAGCTGATCTGCACTGCAAGACCACATATCCTGCAGAACTTCAGGAAAACCCTGGGAAACAAAGGGTATACAAAGTACAGAGAACCGGGTCCACGTGTGAGAGACAAACACAAGAACTCCCTACTCGAGCGATGGAGGGGTAGGGGGGCAGGGAAGCAGGCTTCCTCTCACTAGGCACTAAAAGTGAGCATCAGATTTGCTCTCATTGCTTGTGGAATTTGTGAAATACTTTATTTTTTATGTTTTTTAAAACTTTATTTATGTGTTTATTGGCAGCACTGCATAGCATTTGGAATCCCAGTTCCTCCACTAGGGATCAAATCGGTGCCCCCTACATTGGAAACAAGAAGTCTTAATCACTGAACCACCAGAGAAGCCCCTGTGAAGTACTTTATTGCAAAGCAGAGGGAGGGAGAATTATTCATGGTGAGAGCCCAAGAAATGGAATAACAGAGTTTTTGAAACTGATTTCAAGTCAGCATTCACTTTTCTTTAAATACAAAAATAGGCTACTCCTCCCTACCGTGGGGTCATTCATTCATTATATAGCTCTTACAAGTGCAGCACGGGTAAAACCTAACCCTTTCATTTATGGAGATTTCATTCTAATAGAGACAGACAGACAGTAAATAAATACAATACTAGATGTTGAGTGCTATGAAGAAAACCTAAGCCTACTGAAGGTGACAGAGGCAGGGGGAGTACAATGTTGTCAAGGGTGGTCAGCGAAGCACTTTCTCATAAGCTCTCAAGTGCATAGTCTCAAACTTACTCTGACAATTCCCTGCTGGCTCAAGCAGTAAAGAATCGTTTGTCAATACATAAGATGCAGGAGATGCAGGTTCCATCCCTGGGGTCAGGAGGATCTCCTGGAGTAAGAAAAGGCAACCCACTCCCATGGACAGTGGGGTCTGGTGGGATTCGGTCCATAGGGTCGCAAAGATTCAGACACGACTGAGCACACACACATACCACACCTCAAAAACTTCTAATGTGAACTATTTTATGGTATACTAGAAAAGTTACTTACTTCATTAGTTTTTATTGATTATAATTTCTACTTAATAGACCTATGTCCTTCATTTCTGTATCAGTCAGTAAGCTTGTTATGCGTGAAAGGCACTGTGCCTGTATCTCAGCCAAAAGTGGAGTCCCATGGAAAGATCCCAAACAGGAAGAACCAGAAGGAGAGATATTCCTTTGAAAAAATGGGGACTGGGCGATGTAAAATAATACAGTTACCAAAGCTAAAAATAAACGACAGAGTATCTGATCTTCGAAAACATAACATATTTTCCTGGAGAACAGAAATCTAAGACAGCAAAGGGAATTCTTTTCCTTACTGTCCCACTTTTATCCCAAAGATCTGAGGGAGCCAAATGAAAATTTCCTGGCTTCCTGGGGCAATAAAATAATCTTGGTCTTCTTGTGAAACCACATTAGTATGAAGAGGGAACAGAGGCCCTTTGAGCACTCCTAAGTGCTGTGTAAGCTGCATTTTTCCCCAGGAACTCAATACTTTGTTTATTTGCAGAGTTGTGCTATGAATGCATGGGGGCCCAAATGGCCCAGGTGACACACTCAAGTCTGAACACTTATGACAGAAAAACTCTCAATTAAATGCTTGTTCAAGAGCCAGGAGAGATGCATCAATTACTATTGCTTTTTTCAGAGATGTTGATGAGAAAGAAAGTGGCATTTCTAAAATGTCCTTAGAAAGATCCAGTTGACTGAAGCCCTGGATGATCTGAGCCAAGGTTTCCTTCGCCTTTACCAGCTTCAAGCTCCTAGATCAGTAAGATCACTGACTTTCCCGTTAAGAAGGACAGTAAGTCTAACTTTTAAGTGACTGCATTGTGAGTGCATGCCTGAGCACCTAAGAGAGAGATGGGGTTCTTGGGCCAATAATAGAACTTCGTGGGAGGGAGAAAAGTTTCTTTTATTTTAAAGCTGCTCTATAGAGGGACACTTTATATACCAAATGCAGTAAGATCAAGTGGTCAGCTGCAGGAAGTATGTGGATTACTTACCTCCTCAGAAACCTCTATATGAATAGACACAGTCACTGGTGTTACTTAGAATCTGGCCTCTATTACTTAGGGCCAGGGTTACCAACCTACCTTCATTCTTTTCTTGCTACAATGTTGGAGTTGAAGGTTTAACTATAATAACATTTTGCTAATGTATTTAGTGCCTGTAACAAAACTAAATTGATAGCCCACAGAGCAGGGCCCTGTTAATAAAAAGATATTGATGTTCTCTCTTCCAGTCCTGCTGCTTGAAAATCATTCACAAAGATGTGAGGATTCCACAACGTCCACTGGGCCACTGGAGGTATGGGGCTTTGGAAAGGGCGGTAGATAGGGTTCCAAGTCAACTCTTTTGTTTATGATGAAACCCAGCTTCAGCGCTACCCTGTCCTACCTGTCACCTCTCTCTAGTCACCCTGTCCATAACTAGCTGTAATTTCTTAACAAAGGCTTTTCCTTTTCCCGAGGCACTGTGTCTTCCAAGGAGGGCCATGCAGATGCATCCAAACGCCCCCAAGAGTCATAGCTCTGAACACGTTGCCCTGTTTCAGGTGTGAAGCATGGTGATTCAGTACTTTTGCAGATTATATTTCGTTATAAGGACATTATAGGTAATTACAAGAGAGTGGGTAAAATTTCCTGTGCTGTGTGGTAAATCCTTATAGCAAATGTTCACCTATTTTATGTGTAGTAGTTTTTGTCTGTTAATTCCAAACCTCTAATTTGTCCCTCCTCCCCAACTTCCTCTCCCATTTGGTAATCACAAGTTTGTTTTCTATGTCTGTGAGTCTGTTTTTTTTTTTAACTTGGGAAATATTATTTTATATATAGAAGTATAGTTGATTTGTAATGTGTTAATTTTAGATGCACAACAAAGTGACTCAGTTATACGCACATAGAGATCTATTTTTTTCAAATTCTTTTCCCTTAAAGGTTATTATGAAATATTATGTATTACTTAATACATAATATTATGCTGTTCTATACAGTAGGTCCTTGTAGGTTATCTGTTTTATATATAGTATTGTGTATATGTTAATCCCAGGTTTTGATTTTGTGTATACATTCATTTGTATTACTCTTTAGATTCTACAAATAAGTAATATCATATAGTATTTGTCTTTTTCTATCTGACTTATTTCACTGAGCATAATACATGTTGCTGCAACTGGCAACGTGTTCATTCTTTTTTATGGCTGAATAATATTCCACAGCACACACATATATAGGTAGATATAGGTATGTATACATACACGTGTGTGTGTGTGTGTATAGCACATCTTCTTTATCCACTCATCTGTCGACGGGGACTTGGGTTGCTTCCATGTCGTGGCTATCAGAAGTAGTGCTGCTCAGACCGTTAGGGTGCTTATATCTTTTCAAATTAGTGTTTTCATTTTTTCTGGTTATACACCCACGAGTGCTTCCCTGATGGCTCAGTGGTAAAGAATCTGCCTGCAAAGCAGAAGATGCAAAAAACTGGTTCAGTCCCTAGGTCAGGAAGATCTCCTGGAGGAGAAAATGCTGTCTACTCCAGCATCTTTGCTTGAAAATCCCTGTGGACAGAGGAGCCTGGCAGAGTACAGTCCAAAGGGTCACAAAAAGTTGGACACGACTGAGCGACTGAGCACAGTGCGTATCCAGGAGTGGAGCTGCTGAATCATACAGTACTTCCATTTTTATTTTTTAAGGAACCTCTATACTATCTTCCATAGTGGCTGCATCAATTTGCATTCCCATCAACAGTGTATGAGTGTTCCCTTTGCCTCACATCCTCTCCAATATTTGTTATATTGTTATGATAGCTATTTTTTTATGCCGCAACTTTGTTGAATTCATTTATTATTTTGTTAACTATACTTTTGCTTTGCTTTTTAATAGCATTTTGGTGGAATCTTTAGGGGTTTCTTACTTATAAAATAATGCCACCTGGGGACAGAGGTAATTTTATTTCTTCTTTTCTAATTCATATGTCTTGTATTTGTTTTTTCTGCCTAATTTCTCTAGCTGGAATTTTCAGTACTATGTCAAAACCTTATGGTAGAAGTAGGCATCCTTGCCTTTTTCCTGATATTAGAGGAAAAGCTTTCAATTTTTCCCCATTGAGTATGATGTTTGTTGTGGGCTTTTCATATATGGCTTTTATTATGTTGAGGTAATTTCTTTCTATTCCTAATTTGTTGGCTATTTTTTATCATGAAATGAATTTTGTGAAATGCCTTTTCTGCATTGATTGAGACGATCAGATGGTTTTTTTCCTTCCTTTATTTTGTTAATATGGTATATTACATTGATTGATTTTTGCGTTGAGCCATTCTTGCATCCCAGGTATAAATACCACTTGGTTGTGGCATATGATCTTTTTAATGTGCTGTTGAATTTGGTTTGCTAGTATTTTAAGATTTTTATATGAGGGATATTGGTTTATAGTTTTCTTGTTCTGTTGTCATCTGGTTTTTGTAACAGGGTAATGCTGGTCTTACTCAATGAGTTTGGGAGTGTTCCCTCCTCTTTGATTCTTTAGAATCATTTAAGAAGGTTTGGTGTTAATTGTTTTTTTAATATTTTGTAGAATTCCCTGATAAAGCTATCTGGTCCTTGGCTTTTATTTGTTGGAAGATTGTTTTAAATTGCTTTAATATCTTCACTAGTTATAAGTCTGTCCAGATTTTTTATTTCTTCATAATTCAGTCTTGGTAAATTGCATGTTTCTATGAATTTATCCATTTATTCTGAGTTATCCAATTTGTTGGCATGTGATTATTCTCAGTAGTCTCTTATAATCCTTTTTATTCTGTGGCATCAGCTGTAATGTCTCCTCTTTCATGCTTAATTTCAATTTATTTCTTTTTTTTCAAAGTCTAGCTAAGACTTTATCAGTTTTGTTGATCTTTCTGAGAAACGTTTCTTGGTTTTGTTAATTTTTTTTCTATTCTCTGTTTTATTTATCCCTACTCTAATCTTTATCATTTCCTTCCTTCTGCTGACTTGACCATCATGTTTTTATTAAGCTGTATTTATATGCTGAAATTTTAAATATCTTTACCTCCAGCTAAGCCTTTTCTTGGCAACCTCAGATGAACATGCTTGTCTGCTATCGCTTCAGTCATGTGTGACTCTTTGCAACCCCAGGTTGCAACCCCTTCCAGGCTCCTCTGTCCATGAGATTCTCCAGGCAAGAATGCTCCAGTGGGCAGCCATGCCCTCCTTCAGGGGATCTTCCTTACCCAGGGATCAAACCACATCTCTTACGTCTCCTGCTTTGGTAGGTGGGTTCTATACCACTAGTGCCACGTGGAAAGCCCTCAGATGAGCATATCAAGCCCAAGTACGGGATGTCTTCACAAAGATTCTCAATACTAAGATATCTGAAGCCATGATTCTAAGCACATTACACCTATTTATTCATTTAATCCTTATAAGAATTTTAAGTAAATATTATTCATACCTTCCCCACTTTACAGAAGAAGAAATCAAGGTATAGAGAGATTCGATCACCTCCACAAGGCCACAGAGATAGCAGTAGCAAAGCTGCTGACATCATATTTGTCCTGAAGATTTTTTTCATGTTATTTTCCTGCCTGAAATGCCTTTCCCATTTTCAATTACTTACTCCCTAATTCCTGTTCATCTATAAGATTTAGCTCAAAGCTCCTTTTCCAGCAGGCCTTCCCTAACAACTCTACCAGTGCTGTCTGCCCAACTTGGCTGGTTAGCTCAGCCCTCCTTCATGCTTCCGTAACAACTCATGCATGTTCCCGTTGTTGACTTTTCCAGTTTCACAATTCATTCTGTTCATTTCTCTGCCCTTCCCACCAGAATCATGTGCTCCTTGAGGGCTGTGAGAGCACTCAGTCAATCTGAGATCCTCTGTCATGCAGTATGGTGACTGGCAAGATTATAAATTTAATGAACTTTTCACGTGTGAATAGACATGAAGAGAAACTAAAAATAAAGTATCATATGATGTCTATTAATAGATTAAATGTGCAAATACATAAGGAAAAGTATGGATAAAATTTGCTGGATTATTAAGCAAATATTTATTAAATACCTGCTTTGTACCCAGCCCTGGTTACTTGCAGTGACTGACAACATAACAAACAATTGAAATATTTGAATTGAAAATAAGATCATTCCAGATTAATGTAATGATCCCTTAGCTGAGTCCCTTTGCTGTCTACCTGAAACTTGCAACTTTGTTAATGAGCCATAGTCTAATATAAAACAGCAAGTTTAATTTTAAAAAAGAAGCTCCAAAAACAAACAAAACAATGACAAAAAATAAAGCCAATATAGCAATTTGTAAGAGAGTTTCTGGAGCCTAAATCACTCTCCAGATGTCAACCATCCCCTTAGGAAGTGTCATGACTCCTCTTGAGTCTCTGGCTTTGCAGGTAATGCTAGAAAGGAAGAGCTTTTGAGTCCTCATCTTCCCCCTCAAGGTGGAAGAGAGACCCAGAGGCCTGCCTGGCCTGCTTTTCTTCTGGAGTCTCTCCTTCCTTGGCGTGTGTGCTCTGGACTGGACTTCCCTGAAACTGAAGTGGTGAAAGCTTAGATGCGAAGCTGGCTTTGGGGCAAGAATAAACAAAAGAGGCCAAAGCCAAGTTAGATTTTTCACCGTGCTAATGACATGTCCTAGATTATGGGATAATAGCTTAGTTTGCTGGAGTGGTGCCTTGAGGTGTAACCAAGAGCATAAGTCTTGGTACTTAATATTTCATAACATTGTTTACATGTAATAATTAGGTCATGCATTAAGTGGTTCTTGAGAATCCACTATGGCAGACACTGTGCCAGGTTTTGGAGATAAAAAGATACGTAAAAAATAGGCTTCCTACTCTGGTCAAGCGTGCGAAGTTGTTTCCGTTGTGTCTGACTCTTTGTGACCCCATGGACTGTAGCCTGCCAGACTCCTCTGTTCATGGGATTTCCCAGGCAATAATACTAGAGTGGGTTGCCATTTCCTTCTCCAGGGAATATTTCCGATGCAGGGATCGAACCTCAGTCTCCTACACTGCTGGCAGACTCTTTGCCAACTGAGCCACCTGGGAAGCCTGGACAATGCCAAGGTTTAATTGCCTTTGTCAGCAGTGCCAAAGAGCTACTTGTTAAGTGAGAAGGGACCCTAGAACTCAGATATGTGGAATGTATCTCCTTCTGTTTAAAGAGGTTAAAAAAACAAGGAAGAAGCAACATTGAGAATTCTCTGGTTGTCCAATGGTTAGGACCCTGCACGGCCCCTGGTTGGGGAACGAAGGTCCTGCATGCCACGTAGCTGGGCTAAAGAAAAAAGAAATAGCCTCACTAGACCTCTGATCCTGGATGACAGAGTGGGTGAGGCCCTGTTTCCATTCTTCAAAGAGCAGAGGTACTCTACAAGACGGCCAGCATTAAATGTCTAACCAGGAGAGAATAAGAGGGTGGAAATGCTGATGTCTAAATGGAGAAGGTGGACAAGATCTCAAAGTTTAGATTGGAAATGAGTAGAAAGAAGATGCCATATAGGTTCTTGGGTCAATAACCATAAAGATTATGCATATCATGCATCTGTCATAGGCCAGGAAAAAGATGGTGCAAAGAGAATCTTTAGCCCACCCCAATGTCACCTCAGACATATGGTTTCAGTGAAAAAGAGTGGGATTATTCTGCCAATGAAACTTTGAGGCAAATCCTTTCGCTGTTGACCCCCTTCCAATGAGAAGGTGGTCTGAAAATCTCTCCTGTGTGTAGGTAACCATGCGTCCTTTGCCATCAACAGTCTGTATCGTCCAGAAAAATTATTAATAGCACCTTCTTTAATTTCCAAGAGTTATGATTTGGACTATAAATTATTGAATGTACAAGATTCCAGAACCCTAGTGGTGCCAGGAACTGGGTTCAACACATTGCTTCTACTATGTTATTTAATTTTCACAATTATCATCTCTTTTGTTAATAGATGAGGGCTTGAGGCTTGGAATGTTTACAGAGTTTTCCCAAAATCCTGTATCATTAACTAGAAATAACAGAAATTAAATTCAAGCCTATGTGAAGCCAAAGTATGAGCTACAGCTTACTTTTGTTTCTGCAGCAAAGTACTGCTCTCTTGGCAAGAACATGAAAAACTACATTCAGGATGAAACTAAATAAAGACGTACATAAGGATTTAGTCATTCACAATCAGCATATATTTGCCATGTTCCAAGTAACTATGTTCTAACTTACTTTAGTTGAGTCTCAAAGGATGACTTGTTTGACAGGGAAAAGAGGCTAGCATGGGGGATTGCGTTTCAGGAACACAAAACAGAAATGAGAAAGAACATGGCCTAATAAAGAACTTCTGGATGCTCAGTTCAATGAGAATAGAAGGTTTAGGTTTGCAGAATAAGCACAGAACAACTTTTAAACCAAACAATTCGCAAGGACTGGAACCTAAGCTGTAACAGCGGACGACAAAGGGGGAGGTGGTTTGAGAAATCTTCAGTTGTTACAGATCCCAGTGAGCAAATGGGTGGTGTGGCGGTGAAGCGGATGGAAAGGGCAAGAACAGTGCTCACTACTATCTGTGCTTAACTACCCACTGCAGTCAACTCACTGAATCAGAATTTCTGAGTGGGAGGCCTTTAATCTGATTAACAAGAATTGCCAGGGATGCTTATCATTTGGGAAGTTGGGGAAACACTGGATAGTAGATAGTGGTTCCATTAACAGAGTCAAGGATAGAAGGAAGAGCTTTCATAACAACTATCATAAATTCATTTTGCAAATAATAAATCTGATTTAAATGGAAATGTTTAACAGGTAACTGCATATCTGAAACTAAGGAGAGGGTCATGCTGGAAATTTTTAAATATTAATTTAGGAAACAAACTTGGGTAAGTGATAATGGTTAAAATCATCACATGAGAACAGATATTGTGATAGAAGTGAGAAACAAAGGACAAAAACCTCAAATAATTGCTAACATCTAAGGAGCCAAGGTAGAAAAAGGAACCAATTAGTGAGAGAAAAGTTTTAGAGTTTCAGAAAAAAATCAAGAAGGGGTGATGTCAGAAGCCAAAGAAATATGTTTTGCAATGAAGAGGGAGTAGTCAGCAATGTCATATACCACAAAGACAAGGAATTTGAATTTTCCTTTGAAATTGGCACTTAATCTCTTATAACCTTCCCAAGGTCCTTAGATTACAATGAAATGGGAAGTAAATGGGAATGAGTAAGTGCAGACAAGCAGCCTCGGTCGGCTACACTTTCTAAAACCCTGGCAGAGAAGAACAGATTGGAGAGTGAGAAGATGATACTTACAGAGGGATTTGGGCTGAAGGGAGAGTTTTCCTTTTTCCTAGTCCCCATCGAGGCTGTCAGGACTTGTCAAGGAAGCAAGAGATAGAGACTCAGGCAGAAGAGAAAAAAGAGGAGAAGACCATGGCTTGTAACCCACAGACCCAGTAGGTATTTTTTATACTAAAAGATACATAATCATGTTTTTAGGCCAAGGGAAAAGAATCATGAGGTTAGCATATAAGAAAAAGTAGATGATTAATGGGTAAATGGCTATGAGGCAGAAAAAAGACCAAGCTATAGAGAGTTTTAAGAACACATTGTTCTCTTAAGAGATGGGTAAAGAGGAAAGAATGGATGAAAGCAAGAACTTTTCAATGGACAAAAAAGAATTCAAGGATATCAGGTGGCCTGGTCCCAGTAAAGTAAGGAGATCAGGTCATCCATTGAGGGGGACAGAGACTGGGATTGGATCAAAAGCTCCAGTGAGAAACATTTGGAAGACTATGGGAAACTGACACTTTCAACCCCTTGGCTGAAAACCCTTGGCTTGCTATGTTCACCAAACCTATATTACGATCCTTATCCAACTGTAACCAAGTCCCACTCCCCAACACTAAGCCAGACTTCAAAATATCTGTAAAGATCCCAGCTTCTCCCTCACTTTTCCGAGATGTTAGAGACTTACTCTCTTGGCATAGTGCTAGTCCAACATGCTAAGCAATAAACTTAGCTTTTCCTTATCCACAAATTGTCCAGGCACTTTTGGGAAGCCAGCATTCAACAGTTATTTATTTTTAAAAAAATGAACAGAAGACAATTAGACCTTTTTGTTCAGGTAATACTGGTTAATAACATCATGTAAATTCATGTGTACAACACTATAATTTAAATTCTGTATTCACTGAAGCATGCTAACCACCAAACTAATTAGACCTTTCCTTGATGACTAGGATCCAACCATTCGTGTGATGAAACTAGATTTCTGAAAATGGACTTTCAGAAATGCAAATGTTGAATAGTTTAGAGATTTCCTGATAGAATGTGTGTATTTTACAAAGTTATTGAGATTTAAGAAATGCAAATAATATGATATGGAGATGAATTAGCAGAAATATAAGAAGTGTCTCCCACAGGGCATCTCTTATCAAGGGATCTCTGTAACCAAGGATGCTGTTTTCCTTGCTCTGTATCCCTGGCCCTCTGTCTATTCATTAGCAAGTACACAGTTGCCCACGCTTCTGCTCCAGTGGGCTTCTCCCTCTCTGCTAAAAGCAAGCCTAGTGGAGCTGGGGAGAATTCTTTCCCAGCAGCCACAGTGCTTAAGGTTGAGAGCAAAGTTTGAAATGCCAGAGAGAATTCTAGATTCAAACCAAAGTACAGTAAGTTCCCTACATATGAATGAGTTCCATCTCAAGAGTGCATTTGTAAGTCCAATTTGTTCATAAGTCCAACAAAGTTAGCCTAGCTACCCAACTAACACAATCAACTACAGTGCTATACTTTAATAGGTTTATAATACTTCTCACACAAATAATACAAAAAAACCCACAAAAAATAAAGAAAACCTTAGAGTACAGAACCTTAAAAAGTACAGTAGTACAGCACAACAGTCTTACAGGGACTGGCATCGCGTGACGAGTCACTGACTGGAGGACAGACAGGAGGTGGGAGGTGGCGGAGCTGAGGATCGTCAGCAACAGGACACGGAAGGCAAGCTGCAATTTCATTCACACCTGATGTGGATGGAATGCACGCCCACATCTTTGAAAGTTTGCAACTTGTAGGTTCATATGTAGGGGACTTACTGTATATCCAAACCAGGCTCTCCATCTACTGGGAATTTTCCCCCTCCCCAAATTTTCCTGTTGTATGATATTCTTCTAGCTCTCTGACTTTTTGCCTTTCTTCAAAATAGCTCACCTCCTCTAGTACCAGAATGCTGCTTTTGTTCATATCATTAAACTAACCAATGATAGCATTATGAACATAACCTTTATTTTCATTTCTTTCACTCCTTCAGATAATTTAGTTCAGTTTTTTTTTTTTTTTTTTTTTTTACTTACAAAGGCCCTTTTTTCCATTTGTTCTATTTCTTTGTTGTCTTCTTCATTTGTTATTCAGTAAATCTATGCATATGTAAAGTTTGGTTTAACTTCTAGATAAATCAGTTATCCATTTCTCTGTCTTACAGCACTAAAAACATAGTTGGGGTTCATCAAGTGCTTTTTGTTTGAGAATACTAATTTTCATTAGCTGATTGATGCAGAATTTCATTAACCCCTAACTGTGTAACCCATGCATCAGATTGATAAATACTCTAACTATAACTACTGACAGCATACAAAGACAGAAAACTCCTCCATGCCAGGCATTGTTCTAAGAGGTTAACCTGGGTTAACATATTTCATTCTTAAACCAACCCTATAAAGTAAGTACTGTTATTATCAGCTGCATGTTTAAAAAAGGAAACTGAGGATGAGAAAGACTGAATAATTTGTCCAAGGCCAAGCATCTGAGAAATGACAGAGCTAAGATTTGAACCTTGGTCATCTGGCTTCAGTCTCTTAACCACTGCACCATGCTGAAGATCATTATAATTTTTCTGTGATTAGAAAATGTAAAAAAAAAAAAATTGCATGGTTAAATTTGGAATTAATAGTTAAGCTAAATATTTTCTTTTGTAATAGATTTGTCCATGTGGTTTTTTATAAACTAATGGCCATTTTCTATTTGTACCTTTTAAAGAAATATTATTTGATTCTGAAAAATGAGAGATTAATGACTTTAAATTCTATGAAATGTATTTGTGCAAATCTATCTTGTTTGCACAAATGAATCAAAGTTATTTCCTTTCTTGTGACCTAACTTTTGAGGTATTAGCCAAAGAGAGAGAGAAGTTATTCTAATTGTGAGAGCTTAAAAGAAAATAAGATTGCAAGTCTTACAACTAATGGCAGAGACATTCGGAAATTAATATCTTTGCATTCTGAAGAAAACATGTGCTAAACCAGGAAAGTTCATGGGTTCCATTTCTCCTCAAATGCTGGTGTGTCTTTTCTCTACCCTCATTCTACCCTCATTTCCACCTGGGGAAGTAGGGAAACCTGGGCGAGTAACTGTGAAATTCCACTTTATTTTTCTTGAAATAAAAAATGTCTCCTTTGTTCTTTAAGGCACTGCCTCTGTACTTGTAATTCTTGACAATCCTTCCTTCACAGAGACTCTGATCGGCATAGGAAACGGTTGCCAAGAATTCAAAACCATCATAAGTCGTAAGGGATTATATTTGAGTGAGAAGCTGCTAAAATTGTTTCAAATCACCCAATTTCACGTAGCTGAAATGTGAACAGGGGAACAGAGGTGAAACATAAGCTTTTAAAGGAATGTTAACTGCTATCATCAGGGAAAGATACATTAAAAAAAAAAACCTACTGTCAGTAAAAATATGGATATGTTCACTAGGATGGGGGGTGGGGAGCCAGATGGGAAAATGATGGGACAGCAAACAAAAGGGCAGACAATGTGAAATCTCTGTTTAATAAACACAGCTGGGATGCAGCTGAAGTTGAGGAGACATAGAAGCTACCTTTTTACTCACAAAGAAAATCAGCTAATGTAGAAGTGAAATTGAGTATTTGGTGAATGAATGGACATTTTCATGCCAAGAAATAGGCATGATTATTTATTCCCAACAGCTTGTAGGACTTAACATTAAAGAGAAATTGCAAGAATCAATGACTGCCAGGAGAGGATGTCTGCTGGCTTGCATGGGAAGCACATTGACTGTAAAAAGAAATGTGTAAATCTTTGCAGCCATAAATGCACTCAAAAAGGCAGCTACTGAGAATATCCTGAAGCACTTGGACATTATAATGTATGCATGGTATTTTAATTAATGAGAAGCATTTTTTATTCCATGGAAGATTTCTTTTATGACCAAGTTATTTTATCTATGGGGGCTTCCCATGAGATAAAGTAACCAAAGTAACCAAAAGTAGTGCCTTTCTGAAATATAGCTGTTAAAATATAGCCTTGTAGATGTGTATAACTTCAGTAGATTTGCAGATCTTAACTTAGATTAATTTTAGTTATGAGAATGTTGGCTGGAATGCATGATATGAAAACTTACTCTAACCCATGTTATCCTGAGATATGAATTTTATTTTCACCTACCTGAATAATTTAATATGGTAAGCTTTGTAGTACTATGAATTCAAAGATTCATCATCAACAATTATGAGATATCTTTATTTTTCAGCAAGAGTACACACTTCTTTCACCCAAAGGAAGGACAGGCATCCTGCCTTTAGGGCAACACTAAGACTAAAATAATGCATATTTGCTTATCGTTCAAGATGATAGCTAGATTTTGCGTCAGCCTCAAACCAGTTTAGTTTTTTTTAAAAACCTCAACTAAAAATTTCTTTATTCAGATAGTATAGGTCATGAACTATCTGAATAAGAAATTGCTATACTAGTCTTTTAAATGCTACCTTATGATAAAAATGTCCACTCTAAAGAGTCCTTACAAAATGAAAGCAAAAAATAATGAAATTATTGCAGGAAGGGGGACCCCTTCCTTCCAGGGCCAGAAACTGGGCTCTTATCTAACACCCGGAAATGAATGGTCCAAGGAGACACATGTGCTGACAAAGCAAGAGACTTTATTGGGAAAGGGCACCTGGGCGGAGAGGAGGAGGGTGAGGGAACCCAGGAGGACAGCTCTGCCAGCGCGGTTTATGGTGATGGGATTAGTTTCCTGGTTTTGTCTTTAGCCAATCATTCTGACTCAGAGTCCTTCCTTGTGGAACAAGGCGTATGCCTTGTTCAGCCAAGATGGATGCCAGTAAGAAGGATTCTGGGAGGTGGTCGGACATGTGGTTTCCCCTTTTGACCTTTACTGAACTCTACCAGCTGGTGGTGGCTTATTAGTTCCGTGTTCCTTACCAGGACCTCCTGTCATAAAACAACTGATGCAAATGGTTACTATGGTGTCTGACCAGGCTGAGCAGTTTCAGTCAATAACTAACAAAATTATGAATTTTTTCTTGGATAGTAAGCTATTTATTTTATATAATATTTATTGGGTCTTTATTATATATGAAACACTACTGTACACCCCTGGTAGAATGCAAAGATGAATAAGGCACAGTTCCTGTCCTCAAGGATTGGATAATGTATGTGGAAAGGGGTGAGGGTGGAGACTAGAGGCTAGAAGAGTTTATTGTTAAATAAAGTACTTCAGTTCAGTTCAGTTCAGTCGCCCAGCCATGTCCAACTCTTGGTGACCCCACAGACTGCAGCACGCCAGGCCTCCCTGTCCATCACCAACTCCCGAGCCTACTCACACTCAATCCGTCATGTCGGTGATGCCATCATGCAGGTGAACCAGCCTCAAAATCCAAAGTTTATGTTTTGCTGCTGCAGTGGTGGTTTTGTTTTGGTGTGAGCCATTATAAATTCCTGCTCCATGCTCAGTATTAAAAGTCATATCCAGAAAAGCAACACACAAACAAAAGCAACAAAATAAAGCAGACTACACACATATCCTTGCAAAGAGGTGTTCATAATAAATAGTACTGGTGGAAATAAATGCCACACTTGTGAGTCTGGAGATTAAGGATGTTAGCGGTCTACGTCTAACTTCCTGTTTAACTTTGAACTAACCATTTAACTTCCTTGGACCACAACTTCTCCAACTTTAATATGGTGTTAATGTCTACTAAAAGGAGTTTCAGATGACAAAAATAATATTTGCATACTTAATGAATTCTACTGGATAAGGTTTAGGTGATTTCAAGTTCGCCATGCATCATCTGACACTGTGTTCTATGTAAATAGCCTTCCCTGAAGTTATGTGTTTCAGCATACTGGGTGAAATCCTTTCCTGAGGGATTAAACTGGAATTCAAACCCACCAGTCTGGTTTGAGGATTCATGGTCTTAACCACTGAGCAACACTGCCTCTCAGGCTAAAGAGGAGATGATGCTAATAGGAATATTGAAAGTGCTTAAAATACTAGAAGTATTGAGATTAAAGCCCAGTTACTTCATAGTTTTGCATGGCAGAGAAAAACCATCCCATGTAAGGGTTTCAAGACATCCAATATTTTTTTTCAAGGCTTAGTCCAGTTTATTTTAAGACTTGGTCCCCCAAGTTCTTAGAGAAAACTCCTCATTAATAAAAGCATTGCCAAGTCTCAACTGAATGTAACCATACGGAACCCAGGGTGCTGGGATATTGTATCTCAGGTAGGATGAATGTAATGGGTTTCCCTACCCACAGGACCATGAAAGGATGAACTGCCTCTGACTGGGCCATTCACTGAACTGTAAGTGCACTAATTATTTAACATACCCCTTTATTCTTTATGTAATAAAATGAACACATAAGGACAGTCCAGACAGAGTGGTTATTAAAGCTTCATTTTAATAACCTCAACCTAATAACGTCATGGGGTGGTCAGGGAAAATAATGAATGCTCATCCATTCATCCATCCACCATTCACTCAAAAGACAGTGGTTGCATTTACCACACGCCACGCACATTCTAGGTTCTAGACTTCAAAGATGATTGAGAAATGTCCTTGTCCTCAGGGAGCTATAATTTGATGAGGGGGAAGGGACAAATCAAAAGGTAACTAAGACTTTTTGACAAGGGCCAAAACAAAAGAAAGACTCATGTGAGATGGGAACACAGAGGATCAAACAAATGACCTATGGAGGCATAAAAGTCTTCATAGAAACAAGGACATCTGGCCTGGGTCTTAAAGAGTGTGTACAATCTACTTACATTGGCCATTCTTTTATTCTTATTATTACTATTTAATAGATGTGGCTTTATGCAATGAGGTATGGATAATTTAATTTTTAAAATTTTTATTGGCGTGTATTTGCTTTACAATGTCTTGTTAGTTTCTGATGTACAATGAAGTGAATTAGTTATGTATCTACATATATGGGAGCTCCCCAGGAGGGGCTATGTTAAAGAATCTGCCTGCCAATATATGAGACACAAGAGATGAGGGTTCGATCCCTGGGTTGGAAAGATCCCCTGAAGGAGGGCATGGCAACCCTTTCTAGTATTCTTGCCTGGATAATCCCATGGATAGAGGAGCCTGGCAGGCCATAATCCATAGCATCACAGAGTCGAACATGACTGAAGTGATGTAGCCCGCATGCACACATATATACCCTGTTTTTTAGATTTCCTTCCCACTGAGGTCACCACAGAGAATTGAGTAGAGTTCCCTGTGCTATACAGTAGTTACCTATTTTATATCTGATAGCATATACATGTATCAACCCCAATATCCTAGTTCATCCCAGTCCCTACCATGGAATTCACAGGTTTATTCTCTACAGCTGTGTCTCTATTTCTGCTTTGCAAATAAGTTCATCTGTACAATTTTTTTAGATTCCACTATGAGCGATATTCTACAACGTTTGTTCTCTTCTTTCTGGCTCACTTCACTCTGTATGGCACCCTCTATATCCATCCACATCTCTGCAAATGGCACAGTTTTACTCCTTTCTAATGGCTGAGTAATATCCCATTGTTTATATGTATTACTACTACAGCTTCTTTATCCGTTCCTCTGTTGATATACATTTAGGTTGCCTCCATGTTCTGAAGGCTGTAAACAGTGCTGCAATGAACACTGAAGGGCATGTATCTTTTTGAATTACAGATAGGGCATTCTTTACAGGGAAAAAGATCCCTCTACCCCCACCCCTACCCCCATCCCCATCACCCCACCAGATTAAGTAAAGCAAAATGGCTTTAGATAAAGCTTCTAAAGAATAGGTGAAGTCTTTTTTATATTCTAAGATGCTAAATGAACAACTTGGATTAGCTATCATTTGTTAATAAGATTATCAGCCGAGGTCAGAGTAAATATGACACTCTGATCCAGTGAAAACAAAGTGGACCAAGCATGGGAGACCGCCTTTAAACCCCAGTCTGTACCAGTTTGCAGTGCAATCCTGGGCAATACAATTGATGCAATGGGAATAAAAAAAAAAAAAACAAAAAAAAACTGTAGTTTGAACTAGAGTGCTAGAATGTATTAAGAATGACACTTTAGGGAACTTACCTAGTGGTCCAGTGGCTAAGATTCCACATTCCCAATGCAGGAAGCCAAGGTTTCCTCCCTAGTCAGGACACTAGATCCCATATGCCATAGTGAAGTTTGACGACCCTGTGTGTCGCAACTAAGATCAAACACAGCCAAATAAGTAAATAAATAAATTTTTTTTTGAAAGACTCTTGGGGGAATTCCATGGTGGTCCAGTGGTTAGGGCTCTGCATTTCCCACTTCAGGGGGCAAGGGTTCAATATCTGGTTTAAAAAAAAAAAAAGACTATGGAAAGAAATCTTCATTTAAAATGAAAGAAGGGAACATTTCTTTCCAAAGGCTCTTTATCATCATCATCATCATTATTATTATGTCATAAGAACACAGTCAGCCACTTCATTTCAGTCGCTCAGTCGTGTCCGATTCTTTGCGACCCCATGAATCGCAGCACGCCAGGCCTCCCTGTCCATCACAAACTCCCTGAGTTTACCCAAACTCATGCCCATCGAGTCAGTGATGCCATCCAGCCATCTCATCTTCTGTCGTCCCCTTCTCCTCCTGCCCCCAATCCCTCACAGCATCAGGGTCTTTTCCAATGAGTCAACTCTTCGCATGAGATGGCCAAAGTATTGGAGTTTCAGCTTCAGCATCAGTCCTTCCAATGAACACCCAGGACTTATCTCTTTCAGGATGGACTGGTTGGATCTCCTTGCAGTCCAAGGGACTCTCAAGAGTCTTCTCCAACACCACAGTTCAAAAGCATCAATTTTTCAGTGCTCAGCTTTCTTCACAGTCCAACTGTCACATCCATACATGACCACTGGAAAAACCAGAGCCTTAACCAGACGGACCTTTGTTGGCAAAGTAATGTCTCTGCTTTTTAATAGGCTATCTAGGTTGGTCATAACTTTCCTTCCAAGGAGCAAGCGTCTTTTAATTTCATGGCTGCAATCACCATCTGCAGTGATCTTGGAGCCCAGAAAAATAAAGTCTGACACTGTTTCCACTGTCTCCCCATCTATTTCCCATGAGGTGATGGGACCAGATGCCATGATCTTAGTTTTCTGAATGTTAAGCTTTAAGCCAACTTTAACAAAAGTGCAAAATTTTATTCATCGAACTATAAGCCTTGTTTTCTCAGCAGAGTAAGGCTAGAAGGAGGATGGGAAAATCATTCATCTTTACACAATGCTCTGCTGTTTAATTTGTTATAAGCGTGTGTTCATGTAGTAATTTAGAAGTCAAAACCAATAAAATATTTTAAAAGAGTGAACAGCAAAAGAGAAACAATGTTGAGGTCCATCAGCATGAATAATGATGGTATATTGAGGAGTATTACTGAATCCAAGCAGCTCCCATAATTAAACATATTTTTGTTGTTGTTTAGTTGCTCAGTCGTGTTTGACTTCTTTGCAACCCTGTAGACTGTAGCCCTCCAGGCTCCTCTGTCCATGGGATTTCCCAGGCAAGAATACTAGAGTGGGTTGCTATTTTCTCTTCCAGGGGATCTTCCCAACCCAGGGATCAAACCCACGTCTTTACTGCTGAGCCACCAGAGAAGCCCAGATGAATTTTAATGGGATAAAATAGAAAGGTCTGAAACAGAGCAAGGTGGATCTCAGTATTTCTAATCATTATAGAAAAGTGGGGTTGCTTAAAACAGTACAGAAGGAATTTGTTAGCTCTTTGGGGAAAAAAATCGCTTTTTTCCCAAGAAAAGAATCTGCCTGCAATGCAGGAGACCCCAGTTCAATTCCTGGGTTGGGAAGATCTGCTGGAGAAGGGATAAGCTACCCATTCCAGTATTCTTGCCTGGAGAATTTCAAGAACTATATAGTTGGACACAACTGAACCACTTTTACTTTCACTTTTGGGAAAAAAGTAATATTGAATTGCTCCTGGCCTCTTACACTAAAATAAATATCAGATGTATCAAAAAGTTAATTACTTTAAAAAAAGAAAATATAGAAAACTATTTTTCTGATCTTGAGATGAAGAGAAGCTTGTTGAGCATAATGATAAAAACTAATTATAAGAAATAAAATAGTCATGTCTATATAAACATTTAAAACTTCTGTCAGTCAGTCAGTTCAGTCGCTCAGTCGTGTCCGACTCTTTGCGACCCCCTGGACTGCAGCACGCCAGGCTTCCTGTCCATCACCAACTCCCGGAGTTTACTCAAACTCATGTTCATCGTGTTGGTGATGCCATCCAACCATCTCATCCTCTGTTGTCCCCTTGTCCTCCTGCCCCCAATCCCTCCCAGCATCAGGGTCTTTTCCAATGAGTCAGTTCCTCTCATCAGGTGGCCAAAGTATTGACTTTAGCATCAGTCCTTCCAATGAATATTCAGGACTGATTTGCTTTAGGATTGACAGGTACCTCTTCTGTAACTCTTCCCTTTCCTTTATCCATTTAAATTTTAAACACAATTATATACTAGAAGGCAAATGGAAACCTGAAATGATGTTTAAATCATGAAAAACATGAGCACCACAAAATAAAAAGAGCAGAAGTGACAATTCACAGAATAAATGCAGATGAACATACCAAATCTGTTCAGTTTCCTTAATGACCAAAGAAATCTAGATTTAAACAAGGAGAAACCACTTTTGCTTAGCAAATCGATTAAGATTTTTAAAGTTTAAAAATCTTGGAAAAGGCTAAAGTAATCCATTCCTAAATGCATGTGAAAACATCCAAGTGGCAGCCATCGCCATCTATTGGTGGCAAGCAGAGGTGACCTGCTGTCTGAGGCAAGGCTTTGTTCCTGGCCATGAAAGCTTGTAAATCCAAAGTTGAAAGCATAGGAAGGTCTACCTGTGTGGTTTGATGAATGAGGAAATGACTTTCTCATTCTTTGCTTCGAGAGGGATGACATGGTGCAATCTATGGTACAATGGCACAATGGTACAATCTACATTTAGCACTAGGTATAAAAATCATTAAAAATATATATGTACAATTATAGGTGCTCAGGGCTGGTGCACTGGGATGACCCAGAGGGATGGGATAGGGAGGGAGGCGGGAGGGAGGTTCAGGATGGGGAACACATGTACACCCATGACTGATTCATGTCAATGTATGGCAAAACCAATACAATATTGTAAAGTAATTAGCCTCTAACTAAAATAAATTAAAATATATATACATATATCATATATATGTATACTTCTTTATAATCCATTTATATTAGTTATATAATCCATTCATATTAGTATAAGAGAGTGCATGCTATTGTTTAGGTAGAAGATAGTAGAGCTAATATTGGTCACCAAGTCTCTTCTAGAATTGGATCCAGTTTACACACTTCTACAGCCAGAAAATTTCCCATTTATATGTCTCTATAACACAGCCAACTTTGTGAACATTGAAATCCATTAGAACCACCAAAATTTATATAAACTCCATATTATAAAACTCAAAGTTTGTGCATACTATTTTAAACGAGTCAGTTAATATAAAATTATGGGCTTCC